>NC_136069.1:1044577520-1045217520 GCF_964261635.1 Lissotriton helveticus | reverse complement strand
AGAGCAGCGGTCGTCTTAGAACGTGAAATAGCCATTACACAAAAGCGCCTATCCCTGGAATCACTTGGTTCAAAGCGGTCCTCATTAGGCAACATTAAGAATGCTGTAACCCCAGAACAACCAGATAGTCAGAGATATAGCGGGACCAGCTTGCCAGAAACAAGCACAGGACTAGATGGGTGTAATTTCATTACCTCCGTGAACACCACATTAGGCAGTAGCATATCATCTGAAGAAAACAGGCCCATTGAAATAAGTTCTATGAAGAATCAAGTCGATCCCACACCAAAAACCTCAGTAATATGCCCCAAACAACTTGGGAAAAAAAAGAGGGGTGGGGGTCGACAAAAGGGTAGTCGCCCAAAGGTACCCAAAACAGCTAATATAGTGGTAAAATTAATTCCTTCAGTAAACTCCTCATCAGCTAATGTCCCTATTGCCCTGAAGAGTGTACCCTCAAAAACTATTCCTAATGTCACATCACAGCCACTTAAACGCTCTATACCAGTACCACATGTTGATGAAGGACTTGTTGTACAAATGGAACAGATTTTAAAGTCACTCATGCTCCCACTCAGAGAGACTGAAGATAATAAATGAAAACCTGGGAAAGCTACAAAAGGCTACCCTAGATAACACTCACACTCTGGAAAGCCTGTCAGCCTGTATGAAAACCGGGAGCTTTGTCCCACACTCCAGAAAACAACCAGAATCCATCAAAAGTCCATCATCAATGTCCTGCCTAATTCCAACTATTATAGTTGAGGAGCAAGGTATCCCAATCAACAGGGAGCATAGAACAGAGGATGAAAGAACCAATATACAGGGTCACGTGCTGAGGGGGATAAAATAGAACATCGTAAAGATAGCACCTTACCATCAACACAGGTCGAGGGAAATCCAAACTCAGACAAGATAACTAGAAATGTGGAAAACCTCCCCGTCATCGACCTACCCCCACAATCTACCCCACTGGTGATAGTACTGGAAAATGTACCACCCCTCCCCGAGGGAGTCAAAGAGGAATATAGCCAACTTAAAAATAAGGTAACCCATTGGTTGTCTCGTAACACTGCAGAGGGGCACATGGCAGGGTTCAATGTTATTATTACCCGTCGAGTATACTAGCTGGGCAGTTCCAGGAAATCAAGAAATGGTGACTGCATTGTGATAAATTTTAATAGCCCAGCACCAGTAGAAAGGATATTCAGGGAAGTGGAGCTAGGAACAGCACTTAGGGGCCAGGGTATAGAGATACTACCTTTAGGTTTCTTCTACAGGACAGCGATCCGAGGTCAACCTGAAAATTGGAATAGGGGTCAACACGACAGGACACTTTACCACAGAGGACAACTGGGGATGGGCTCATCATCTCTGAGGCTAAATGGGGATCACATCTGGGGTGGACATGGCTATCCCCCGCTTCCCGTGGGCCCAAACAGATACGCAGTTCTCTCTGGTCTTAATGACTGTGACTGACTGTGTGGGAAACAAGAAACTTTAAACCCCCATAAAAGCATTAACTCACCCACTGATTGGCATTTTCCAGTAGATAGCCCAGTATCAGAGTTTGTACCTGTGGAGGCTAAATTAGAAACACCTGTTTCCACTACAGGAGCAGGGCCTCGAGAAGGTAATTTCCCTGAAAAAATACTGTCTGTTACCCCTTGGGAGCCCCCCTTGGGTATAAAGGAGCACACCCAGGATTACAATGTACTCTCTGGGAATATCGCGGGGCTGGCAGGAAAGGTCCTAGACCCGTTATGGGTACAGTTTGTCAGCCACTACTCGATAATATGTCTCCAAGAGACGTGGCTTGTCAACTGCAATGTTTCGCTGGTGAGGTATAGAGCTTTCTTTGTCCCAGCTATCCGAGCTAACAGCGGCCAAGCAATGGGAGGTTTGGCAATTTTTACCTCGTTGACCTTAAGATGTAGCATCAGGGCTATCCCCTCCGATAATAGAAACATACAGGCTATCTCCTTGGGGCAAAAAGACAGTAACCTCCATGTGATTAACTTTTACAACGCCATTCATAAAGAAGAGGGCTGTGGGATCACTGAGCTGAATAATTACGTTGAACAGCGCTGTGGCCATCTTAGAAAAAATGTGCTCATTGTAGGAGACTTTATTGTGCATCCATGCGGCGACCCTAAGTTTAATGTTATAGGGACACAAGGTTGTCCGCTCATATCGGGACTCCATTTCGAGCACACCAAACAGGGAAATGCTCTTAATGATATGCTTAACGAGCACGATTTGTCCTCTGTGATGGGTTATGCCCCCCCGCTTAGCAAACAAAGGGAACCGACCTTTAAAGGCAGAGGACATGGCTCCTTTATAGATCACATACTGCTATCCAGAACCACTTTATCCCTTCTCCAGGGTTTCTCCATAATCCCAAGTGTACACAGTGATCATAACCCATTCTGTGTAACCATGGGAGGGAGTATCATGAAGAAAAAGGGTCTAGCACTAGGTACCAACACGTTGCAACCAGCTGATGGAGGGTGGCGGATTAAATGGAACCAAATAATTCCGTCCCTCTTTCACGAAAAACGTAAAGATGCCTGTGCGGCAGAACTCTCTTGTTGCCTTCACGATGATTCCCCGGCCAAAGGAATACTTAAAGCCTTTGAAGGGATTGCCTCCAAAGTGGGAGGCATGTTATTTGCTTCAGGGAGACCCAGTATGTCTAGTGAACCTAAATGGTTCTGTCATTTATGCTCTAAAGTCGCAAGAGAACTTAAGGCGGCTTGAAAGCAACACCTAGGGACAGAATACTGATTGGTACTCTCCGGATAAACTATAAAAAAAAGTCTTGGCTAAACGTAAAGCGGAATTGAAAGAAGCACTATGGAGGGAGCTCTTAGATCCTCTGACCTTATCTAGTAGCTCCAGATTCTGGAATACTATTAATCGATCACCTTTCCTAGCGGAAGGGGTCAAAGAAGTGGGCTCCAACATTACAGAGGATGAATGGGTGTCTCACTTTGTCAATATCTTTAAAAACACATCCACCCCGTTAGACCCGCCTGACAAGATTTCAGGCAAAGACGTAGTAGTGTTCACTGTGAATGAAATGGAGGAGGGCATTAATAACCTCACAAATAAGAAGGACCCAGGCCCGGACGGTATTCCCCCGGACCTTTTTAAATCAAACCCCCCCTTTTGGGCCCCGATCCTGGCCGCGGTGGGTAACGCCGCGGCCAAAGAAGGATGCCCAATATCCTGGGGAGTCTCAACAATTGTACCAGTATTTAAAAAGGGAGATCGTGACTGCACTACGAACTATAGGCCAATCTCCCTGATTGACTCCGTTGTAAAGGTCTTAGGGGAGTCATATTAACGAGACTGATCGCTTGGGCAGAGGAGAACAAGATCATCTCGGACATCCAGTATGGGTTCCGCCCAGGCCACTCGACTATGACTCAATGCCAAAAATCTCTACTTGATCCTAGGAAAGTATACCATTGCTCGCTCGGGGACCATCTACATGGCCTTCATGGATCTTTCGTCCGCTTTTGACTGTGTCGCTCGGGGAAAGTTGTGGCAATCCTTGGAGGCCATGGGAGTGGAGCGAAACCTAGTGGACTTTCTGATGGACCTGCACAGAGATACAAGGGCAAACATCAGATATACCATAGACCTCAAGGTAACCAGGAACTTTAGCACCGAAAGGGGGGTACGACAGGGGTGCATACTGGCTTCATTCCTTTTTAACCTCTACATTAACGACCTAGAAGGATCACTGCTAGAAACAGGGGGTGACTATCCATATGTGGTCTGCCTGTCTTGCTATATGTATACGACGCAGTCCTCTTGGCCCGCACCCCGAAAGGGTTACAAACCCTACTTGACGCTTTCCATGGGTTTATGGCTAGCCGAGACTTGTCCATAAACAACTCTAAATCCTATGTGATGCAGGTAGGGTTGCGCCCAAAGAAACAGTATCCTTTCATGGTGAACGGAATTAGAGTGCCAACATGCACAACCTTTTCCTATCTGGGCGTCCTATTAGATCACCGGCTCAATTGGGTTGCACTTTTAAACAAGAAAAGGGGAGAGGTCACCAGGGCCAATGCCGCGCTATTTGGCTTTGCCGCCAAAATGGGTAATCGACCTGTGGCAGCCATGTTAAAGATTTATCGAGCCAAGAGTATATCCATAGCCAGCTATGGGAGCGACCTATGTGGATATTCTGGCCTTGAGGGTCTACAGGTGACAGAAAACAATTTTTTAAAACAACTATTGAGCGTCCCAAAGGGGACTGCAAATCTGTCAGTACATGAAGAAACCGGCATGCCTTTTATCTGTGATACCTTGGCTTTGCGTCCCCTCACTTTTTGGTTACAATGTTGGCTTAATAAACATCTTGGACTCACACATAATCTCCTAAAAGAGATCTTGAGTCTAGACTACATGATCAACATCCCATGGTTGAAATCCCTAAAAACTTGCTTTAGTGAGCTGGGACGTTTGGACTTGTTTTTATCACTAGAGAAGATGTGGCGCTCGTAAAACACTCCTTTATCCTACGTAAAGTAATGGAAAGAGAGGAGAAACAACTGCTGAAGTCTAGTGTGCGTATACACATGACGCTCAAAAATTCCCTAGATATGGAACCATATCTATTATGGCCGTTACCAGCTTACGAGCGATTTTTACTAATCAGGTTTAGATTGGACCTTTTCCATCTTTTACTAGCTGTCCCAAGGGGTTGTCACAAAGGGAAAGTGCTAGCACCCTGTGGCTGCGACAATATGTCTCCTCAGGATATGCTGCACTTTATGTTCTTTTGTAAATTTTATGAAATGCCTCGGATTTTTTACCTAAAACCTATTTTAATAAAGTTAAACTTTGTGCAAGTACGTCCCGCTTTTTATATTTGCAATTGTTAAAATCTGATTGTATCCCTTTTGTGGCCGCTTTTCTGAAATGTTCAATGAAGTATAGAAAAAGTCTGGACTTTTAAATGAATTGGTAATAGTATTTTTATGGTCCTTTCTCCTCTCTTTTAACTTATATTATTTATTGGACCTCTTATGTCGCCCTCCTCATTGTGTAAACGCTGAAGATATACTACCACCACTGTTTTTAACTCGGGGAATGTGTATACTGTGTATTTAAACTTGTGAACGCATTGTATTTTTGTAACCTGTAACTTTTATGGTTTCTTATAAAGTAAACCGAATAAAGTACTTTTGGCACAGCAAATATGGAGCGACACGTGAAGAACTTGCACCCCAACAACTTTGCTCGAGCTGCAACACGGAGGTTGCGAGACAACCCACCTGCTACTGCACCAAGCACATCAACTGCTGCAGCAGCATTATCAGCAAGCAAGCCCCCCATTTTAGAAATAAATTGCCCCCGGGATTTGGTTTGGCCCCCTGGGAGCTAATTAAGAATAAAACGGACTTCTGGTTTTTTTCCTTTTCCACCGCGTACGAGTACCAGTCGCTTACCCCGCGTTGTTTTTATTTTAAAAAAAAATCAAATTTGGGCCTAAAGATCCATGTGGGACCCCCTGAGCAGGCATAGAGGGTCAACATGTTTCTACCCTGCCCCCTTTTCTTATTTTACAACTTTCTTTTACAGTTTTCTTGTGACTCGGTTCTACCGAGGCACAAGATGGCTGCCAACACTTCCTGGTTTGGAGTGTTGACAGACAGTTGACATCCAATCAGCATGCAGCTGGTGCTCGTAATTGTACAGATTTTCGTATGCGTGCAGTACTTCGTCTCTAGATATCACTATGATTTTCTCAGGAACTACTGAACGGATTTACACCATTTAACAAACAGCACAATCTGCGAACCGAACTCTACCTCTCTGCCAAATTTGGTGTAATTCCGTTCAGCCGTTCGGGCTGTAGCCCTGGCTAAAGGTCCCTATGGAAAATTGCATGGGAAAAACACGTTTTGGGACCCCCCTTATTTCTTGGCCCCCACTTAACGAATCACCCCCAAACTTTCAGGGAAGGAGCGGAACGGAGCAGGCCATTTTTTGGAGAAATTAGAAAAGATTTGTCCACCAGCACCAAAGTTATTCCAAATAGAATGTTGTGGATTTCCTATGGAAAGTAGGTCCTAACTATAACTACCTACTGGCGACCGCCAGTAGGTAATAGACACATATAAACCTATAAGTCACTCCTATGGCAGGCCTTGACAATCCTGAAGGCAGAGTGCTTAGTTTTGTGTGAGAGGGTGCCCAAGCATGAGCTGAGTCCCTCTGCAGCTTTCGGAATCCCTTCCTTATAGCTGTTCTATGATACAGCCATATCATATACTCTTAAGTGCATTATAACCTCACGGTAAATGCTAACTTTGGAATGCCTGCATCAAAACATGTCGTGTTTGGTGTCAAACACTTTGGAATCCTACCCCTTTCAAGCCCCCCCCCCCCAATCTTGCGGCGGGGGTAGAATTCCACCCTTCTAGAGGGAGAAGACATGTACACACGTACTTATCCGGTAAATGTTTATAAGAGCCTCAACATCACAAAATGGATGCTGCTGCCACAGACAAAAGTCTGACCTCCTGCTGCTGGATGCAACTCCGGCAGGGGAAGCCTGGACAATAGGTTTCCTGTCCAGGGAGGTGCTAGCACCTCCCCAGACAGGCTTTAGTGTATTGGGGCAGGGTGGGTTGCATTCAGTGAATGCTTTACAGACAGTGCCGGGGCACACAAGGTGCATTTCCCAGCCAGTTCAAACCGGCTGCTGGGGCACTCAGCCCCAGCTCTGGCGTGAAACTGGACAAAAGGGAAGGGGTCTAACCACCCCCTCCCCAGGTCCTCCCATAGGTGGGACCTTAAAGTTAGTCCAGCCCCTAAACTTGGTATAAGTATAGGGACCCACTCACTAAGACTTTAGATTACCCTGGAAGAAACTCTGAAACATAAATCTTGGACATTCGACATTCCATATCGACTGGAAGACGGAAAACATCACCTTTTGCACTGAAGCTTAGAGTCATACACTCCACGAGTGTTCCGTGGGCTCGCTTCCTGCTTTTCTGCTCAAGGCCCCTTCGCGATCCCTGGTCCGTTGACTGGTGGGTCCCCACGAAGGAATCTACTTTGTTTTTTGGGCTTCCCTGGTTGCTCTAGAGGTGCCCTGACTTCCCTCCAAAGGGTGAGTCCCTCAGACCTTGCTGGTCTGCTCCAAAGCCAATCTTGTCATCTTGCGTGGGTTGCTGTTGCCAAGGCTTGTTGGGTCCAATCCGGATACCGACGCTGCAGCACTCGACATCCGTCGTGGGACAGCTTGAATCCAGCTCCTGGTTGTCATCGACGCCTCCTGGCCCTCGTGGCTGAAGAGTCAAGCTTCACCTACATCACTTGAAAGCACCCAACATCGGCTGGCATCTTCTTGTCGCCTTCGTGGTCACTGGCTAGTTACCCAGACTCTGTCCCCTCTGCTTTCAGGTTCTTCAGATCTCCGATCCACCCTAGGATCCATCCGGACACTTTTCTCCTGGTCACCTGCAGCATTTCTATGCAGCTCTCCATAGGAAACGGCGACGAAATCCAACACGAAAAGACACCTTTGCACCCGGCTTCTCTGGGTGAGGTAACACGAGTACTTCAGTGCTCCCGTGGGTCTTGACTCTCGAAGTGTCTAGTTCTGAAGTGGTTTTACCGTAGTCCACTCGTAAGTGTCCTTAAACTCTAAAACTGTAACTTTAACTTTCTCCATAAAAGTCAATGGTGATTTGCGGCTGTGTTTAGACACTGCACAGTTCCCCCGTGGGTCTCCTGCATCCCTACCTTGGGTGGGTCCTTGTTGCCCCAGCGGTTCTACAGGCCCTAGGCCTTGTCTCTATTCTTAGAGCCGTACTTATACCACTTTCTTAGTATATGGTTTGTGAGGCCCCTAGGGCAAAATGTATACTGTGCTAATTTACTGTGTGCTATTTAAGTTCCTGTATTGTACTTTTGCCTCTAGCCTCATAAAGAGACTATAGGGGTGTGTTTAGAATAAATACATATATTTTATACATATACCTGGTGTGGTTCTGCTTTCATTTGACCATTCAAGGGATTATAGACTGGTAAAACAAGCTGCTTTACATTCCTTCAAGACTTAGCCTGAAGGCTGCTCTCCACAGCTACCACTAGGATAGATTTCTATAAAGGTTGTCTAAACCTACCATCAATAAGGGTCGTTTGGACTAGTGCAAGGTGCCCATTAGAATAGTGGACATCATATGCCAGGCCAACTTCTCACACAGGTTCGCTTCCAGTATTTGATCCAGGCACCTAACGATACTCCTGTCCTTCTGGACCGCACTAATAGAGTATGCTCGATTTTCCAACACCAGAGGAACTTGACCCGCAACAAACTTTCCTGCGCTCATTATTACCAGGTGAAGGAGAACATTCTAACAGCAGTACAACAGGAACCCCTGACCTTCAAGGGTGACTCCATCACCATCGTGCAGGATATACTAGCATCAATGCTGGTACAATGTAAGGATCTGCAAGAAATCACCCTTTACCACCAAAAGAAAAAAATAGCCTACAGCTGCGGATTCCCACTTCAACTTCTCTTCACCTACAGAGATAAGCGCCACATGGTGTGGGATCTGCGGGAGGGACAAGAAATCCTTGGCCTCCCCACCACCAACCCAAGACCATAACCAAAACAACACAAACCCAACGGACCAAGGCAGGAGATGGCACTTTCAGATCTCCCGATCATCATTCAGAGTGGCCTACAAACTTCACCTTAAACAAAATAAATAAAGAATGGTATTAACTCCGCCAGCTCCCAACTCTCCTTAGCGCCCGCTCAAGCGCAGAGATACTCCTTCGGGAGTAGATTCTAGCGCTATACAAACCCAAAAATAAATAAATAAACGGCAACCATCATCCTCAGGGGAAGATGACCTGTCCTGGGGAAGATGACCTGTCCTGAGGTGGGACACTGGGGACTGCATGTCATCCAAAAGGCTGTTTAGATGCACACGGGTGACACTCCATGACAGTAAACTACCTCCTTCAGACTATCATGAAAGGGGGGCTGGGCTCTGGATCTAGACCATGGAGCTAGTCCCTTTTTGTTACTGGGTTACTAGATTGAATTACCCACTACAGCAGTGGGTTCCAATCTGTGCGCTGGGGCACCCCGGTGCGCCATCAAAATTAGCCTGGACCGCCGCGTACCAAGCACACAGTTTGGGAACCACTGCAGGATGTAATACCACTCGTCACTACCTGGTTAACTTTAGAACCGAATATGTAGTAGTGTATTGAGAAACAGGCAGGGCTCGAACTTGTGTAGCCATTTCTTTAGGGAAGTTCTGAGACTGATCAAATATTTTTTTAAATCACGTTAGACTCTTTCTGCGGACCGAACAGGCAAGATTGCTTTGCAAAGTGAAGAGTAATACGAGCATTGTAAAAATACCTGCCCAGCTACACTCTGACCTCCGAGGCAACGGGAGCACAAATGGGCTTGTTGGAATGGGTAAATACGATGTCAATGAATACCCTGATGTGTGCAGGTCCGTCAATGGAAATACCAATAAATGCAATGTCAAAGTGTGCCATCACGGCACAACAGTGCTGATACTGACAGTAATGATATCGATATATGCCTTTATCCATGTACGAATGACAAGATGGTTACCAGTAAAATCGATGTAAATGTACGTCATGATCAAAGAATGCATAACTATGTGAATATCAGTAAAAAACAATATCAATGTATGCTATGACAACTGTACACGCAATATTGAAAATGTCGATAAAAAGACATAAGTAGCTGCCATATTATTTTCAGGAGTTCCAGTGAACTCGCATCATTGCTGCCGGATTTACCCAAGTTGATCTCCTCATGAACCCAGATCAGAGATACATGGTCAGACAGGCCTGCTACCCACCCACATGCCTTTCGAATAACAGGTCACAGGTGGGGTCCATCTGAATCCAAAGATAAACCCTGATCGATCCCATAGATAGATAGTTGCACCACAAACACGTCCATAGCGATTGGCCCCAATAAAACACATTTGGGCAAAAGCTCCTGTTACCCAAAAATACCACAAAGCTAGATAACTCATTTAGATAGAAAGACTCAGGCAATCAGAACACAACATGCACACCACATGTTGTGATCACACACTCCTCGTGCCAGACATCTGGACACATACACACCGGCGCTGCCCAAGGTTGAGAGCCATCTCTGCCCTTATCAGATGCCCACATTTGTTAATTCACAACAGCGATGCTTTTCAAGAACACAGTAATTGTTTTATTGTACCTCACAAGATGTGTATAAAACCAGCAAAAACGTTGTACACCGAGAGACTTTCTCAGACGCATTCTGTTGAGACTCCCCCTGGCAACTGCGTTCAATTAAACTAACTTGTTCCTGTTTTGCCAAACGCCTCTTGTCTTTTTATTTCTTTAAGGTAAATTCATATCCGTGCAACTGGCTCTGGCATGTACTTATGACACTTCAATAAATCATGCTATCTTACTTTAATTTCCAGCCCGGCTAAATATGTACTCTGACCTAGTCTGTGGAAAAGACTTATTAAATTATGTCATTTTTTCAGGGGCTACAGCAACCCAACTAACATTACCATTAGTGACTAGTACTTTATTTGACGGGGGGAGTCAATCTTCAGAAAAGATATGAGCTGTGGCTGTGTTCGTTGAAAGCATTTAATACAGAGGTCTGCATTAATTTCCGGCAAGGCTAAATATGTACTCTGGTCTAGTCTGTGGAAAAGACTTGTAAAATAACACCATTTATTCAGGGACTGCAGCAACCATATCAACATTACAATTCGTTATCCAAATTTGTTAATTTACAACGGAGATGCTTTTCAAGAATGCAGAAATTATTTTATTGTACCTCACAAGATGTGTATAAAAGCAGCCAAAACGTTGTACACCGAGAGAATTTCCTCAGCCGCATTCTGTTGAGACTCCCCCTGTCAGCTGTGTTTAGTTAAACCAACTTGTTCCCGTTTTGCCAAATGCCTCTTGTCTTTTCATTTCTTTAAGGTAAATTCATATCCGAGCAATATGCTCTGGCATGTACTTATGACACCTCATTAAATCATGCTATCTTACTTTAATTTCCAGCCCGGCTAAATATGTACTCTGATCTAGTCTGTGGAAAAGACTTATAAAATGATGTCATTTATTCAGGGGCTACAGCAACCCAACTAACATTACAATTAGTGACTAGTACTTTATTTGAGGGGGGGAGTCAATCTTCAGAAAATATATGAGCTGTGGCTGTGTTCGTTGAAAGCATTTAATACAGGGCTCTGTCTATGACACACTCACATATGGGCATAAGGTCAAAGCAGAGAGGGTGCACTCAGCCTTTCATCATCAGGATAAAAAATATGCAGTACAAAGTAGGAACTGTCCCAGATATACACTACAAAAAGCAACAAGTATTAATTCAGTTACACATCGGAATATTCTGTACAATTTTATTTAATCATATTGTGCATCAGGAATGATGGACATGCCCAGTATTCAATCTGGAGTTAAGTATCAAAACAAGTGCCCCAAGCAGTGGGGGGAGAGAAGGGGAGAGAAATGTGCAGGCAAAGGTTGGAATACAGGGGGCTGACACTGCTCCTGCCACAAAAATCGGATTACCCAAAACAACCCTGGTGCTGGCAGGGGGTGCCACAGCAGGGATTTGCACAATTGCTGCTCAAAGATCATTTAGCTGTATTTTTCGGGCAGCGGATCAGATCCCATGCAGCACACTATTGTTGCTTAGTGGATAGGAGTGGTGAAAAAGTCGCTGGCATTCTGCAGCGCAGCCCATAAGGGGCACAAATAAATCCAGAATATATCTTATTTATTTATTTATTTCCCCCCAATTTAGATACAAAATGTGATCCATGTGGGCAAAAGAGCTACATAACTGAGAAAAAGTGCTACAAACGTGTTTATACTTCAAGAACACAACATGGTGATTCAGGAACCCACTGGACATGAGGCCAACTACAGCAGACATGTTACAACCACTCATATGATGTACATGCCACAACAATCATGGTACAAGCACTGGGAGATGCTACAGCAATCCTACAACAAGAGAAAGATGCCACAAGTCATGAACCCATTCTAAAGTCCTCACACAGGAAGACAGAACCATGAACAGGCAAGTCCTGCAGAGAAACTAAACGCCTAGAGTGGATCAGCAGCTTTATTCAGCCTCCTGCCATGGCCCACGACAGAGCTGCCAAGTGCACTTGCTCTGTATGCCTTTACCTTCTCCCAGATTTCGTTGGGTCTTGTTAGAGGCTTCAAAGCACAAAACTTAGACAGGTCCCAAGCAGTGCTGTAACTCCTTCTTGGCAAGTGTCTGGCACGGGCTGCTCAGCCCATGATATGGTCTCATCTTAGGTCTGACACAAGCTGGGTCTACGGAGACGAGCCACTGTCCACCTCTTCTGCTCCCTCTTCCATAGGGCCGAGCAGTTGTTCTGCTTCCAGACGAGTCTTCCGTCTTAGTGTTTGGCTGTAGCTTGCTGTCTGGTGACAAGCTGTCTCCCTCCCTGTCACCAATCATCCGATGTTGAGCGGTGCCAGGCAGGCCACGAGGGTGTGGGAGGGGGGCACCCTGACAGTATCAAGGCCTCCTCTTTGTCGACCTCTGAAATCCACTGCAGCTCTCACCTAAGGCCTTGGTGCCACATCACTAAATCACCATCCTTGCATCTTTCAACTACTCTGTCCACCACTCGTTCGGTTAGCATTTTATGCTTTCGACCTAAGGTGTTAGCATAATAAGATTAACGCTGCTATATTGATATCGTTGAATAGGACTTTGCACTTTCAAACTATTACTGTGCTATGAGTAAACTAAGATTATACTTTCAGATAGATTGTTCAGAAACAAGACTAGTATTGTATATTTCTATATGGGTTAGAATGACTTTTTAGATCAATAAATACTATAGGATATGCTTTTTATTTTTATGTAACTGCACTTTGTCCCTTTTAATGGGTTTTGATGCCGCTAGGGAGATAAATATGTGCTCAGTTCATCTAGACAAGCATGCTGAACTGATTTTGAGATGGTTTTACTGGATATGAACTTGCTCGATGGAAAAATATGTATGAATTATTGTTATTACCCGCTTATTTGTTTGCTCAAATATATATATATATATATATATATATTTTTTTTTTTTTAACTAGCCGTTTCACCAGCTTGTCACCTCCTCCAGACCAACCATCAGCTTCCAGGGGTCACCCTGATGTGGTGTCCCGTAAGGCCGCTCTCCATGCCTTTCCCCAAAGACGCAAGATGTCGGACACGGTTCCTCTCACTCTTGTTCATAACCGCCAGATTTGTTGCCTGGGACTTTCAGCATACAGTCCTGGCAATAGTATGTATTGTGAATACTGATCTGGGTGCTGTGTCAGAGAATAAGTGGGGTAATAGAGCTAAGCCACGACATTTGGCCTCACCCAGAATCACATTTTGTAGTCGTCCCCTGACCATCTTACTTGCCACTGATTTACCTCATTCCCACATCAGACCCTGACACACCATTTACATTTATAGAGCGTTGCATTTTAGAAACATATGAAAGTCAAACACCTAAACTGATACCAGCATTGCACAATCCAAGTTGCAACCAACTGTAGAGTAACTGTAGAAGAGAGAAACCTGAATTGGATGTTGTTAGTGCTGTATGAAATAAAAATAATTAAATTTCTTTATATGTAGCGATCTGAGGCTACAATGTTTTAGCTAATAACCATTGATAGCATATTTACCTATTAATGTGAATCTTCAAAACGAATAGCAGTGGACTCCGTGCTTAATGTGTGAAAGAATGAGTAGCAGGCCCCAAAGTTTTGCACAGAAGCCCGTTGCCTGCGCTATAAAATGTTAGTATGCCAAATAAAAAGTCTACAAAGTCTTGATTCGGTCATGTGTCCCGTACATGGCCCATTGTGGTTTCCCCTATGTTAGCCGCACTAGCTTTGCACGCGTTACTTTATAAACACTTTTGCTTCTGTGTCACCTATATATTTTCACACAGAACCTGCAGTTGTTTTCTCGTTCTGTTCTTTCTTAAGATTTAGTCTGAACAGCCGACAAGGTCAGATATCGATGTCCCCTGTTATTTTGTTCTGGTCAGCCTCTCGCACATAGACACAACACAGAAATGCAGCTGTTTGTGAACATGTAAACCTTGTCATATAGGCTTGCATAGCAATGTAACACACAGAGACGGATATTTTCTGAGAGAAGATCACAGCTGTATCTGAGATGTAGAGCATCCATCTGTGTATGTTAAGGTAAGGGGGCCAATGATAAATCCAGAGATCTTTGCAGTATAATCAGTTTGCTTCTGTAGAAAGGGAGAGGGGTTAAGATATTCTGTATCATAATAGGACAGGGCATTTCATTAGATACAGTTTATTGACAAAGCTGATGGTATTTTTGCTAGGCAGTTGTTTTCTGATTGTGGCAATTATACTGCATTCTAGAGTACAGTTTAAATAAGCATTTCAAATTTTCTTTGTGTCTCTATCACATCTTATTGTGGGCGAGTACGAGTGTGTGTGCGAAAGGGGGTGTCCTGTCACCGCGAATTCCAAGAGGGTCAGGAGTGTTGTGTTCTGGGGTGTCCATTCACTTGTCTCTTTTATTGCTGATTGTTGCCCTGTTTTAATTGTTGGTTGCCCCTCTGTTTTCCGCTCGTTCTGCGCCCTCGCCTTCTGTGCCCCCCCGCTCCCCACTTCCCGCCGCTGCTCCCCTGCGGCCCGCCCCCTTTTGCCTTCTGTACCCCGTGCCAGTCGCCCATTGGCCACCCCGCTCCCGCCTCCCAGCTGCTCCTTCCTCCTACTTCGCCTCTTATGGAGGGCGCCAAAGGCAAGCCCGTCGGCGCCCGTCCGCGCCTGGACCGCGCCCAGCACTAGAACCCCTGGCCCCAGCCGTTGCCAGGGCACCCGACTGAGGTACGACACCGCCACCCTCCCCGCACTCAACACAGGACGACCTGCCGCCTGCCACCAAGCCACCCCGAAACGCACCCATGGACCCTTCACCTGCCAAGCATGCAAATTCTCCTGCCTCCGAACCTGCACCCCGCCCACCGAACACAGCAACGACAACAACAACCACCTCAAGTGCATCCTCCTCAACACCCGCTCCATCCACAAACACGCCGTTGAACTCTGGGAACTCCTTGATACAACAGCACCAGACGTCGCCTTCCTCATGGAAACCTGGATGAACGGCTCCTCGGCTCCCGACATCGCCATAGCCATCCCGGACGGCTACAAAATCACCCGGAAGGACCGCGTCTACAAAACTGGAGGAGGAATCGCCATCATCTACAGGAACACCATCAGCATCACGACCAACGCCGAAGACACACTCACCGCCGCCGAACACCTACACTTCCAAATCCACACCGACCCCCAGACCACCCTCAGAGGAACGCTCATCTACAGACCCCCGGGCCCACGGACACAATTCAGCGAAACCATCGCCGACTTCATCAGCCCGCACGCCCTAGCCTCACCAGAGTACATCCTCCTAGGGGACCTGAACTTCCACCTGGAGAAAAACAACAACAACAACTCCACCACCCTGCTCGACAACCTCGGACTCAAGCAACTGGTGAACACCCCCACCCACTACGCCGGCCACACCCTCGACCCCATCTTCTCTGCCAGCAGCCACGTTGCCTTCAGCCACTCCACCGGCCTACACTGGACCGACCACAGCTGCATCCATTTCACCTTCAAGAAGACCACATCCCACCACCACACGCTACAGATCCCCCGCAGATGCTGGAGCAAAGTCACCACAGACCAGCTGACCACATCGCTGAGCCAGAACCCACCTGCCGACACCCCTGACACCAACGACGCAGCAGACAATCTCGCACAGTGGATCACCAACTGCGCCAACGACCTCGCTCCACTGAAGAAAGCCCCAGGCAAGACTAGCAACAGAAAAACCTCATGGTTCACAGACGCCCTCAAAATCGCTAAGAAAGCTTGCCGAACCCTCGAAAAAGCTTGGCACCACGAACGGACTTCTGAAAACATGACAGTCCTCAAGAGTGCCACCCGCAAATACCACCAGATGATCCACACCACCAAAAGGACATCGTTCAAAGAGCGGCTTGATAACAACTCCCACAACAGCAAGGAACTCTTCAGATTGTCAAAGAGCTCTCCAACCCCAGCGCCAGCAACAACGACATCACACCTTCGCAAGACCTCTGCGATTCCCTCACCGCATTCTTCCACCGCAAGATTGCAGATATACACGAGAGCTTCGGACCCCAGACTCCGCCTCCAGCCACCAAACCAACGACCCCCACCACCAGCCTCAGCGCATGGACGCCCATCAGCACTGGAGACACCACCCGCGTCATGAAAACCATCCACTCCGGCTCCCCCTCCGACCCATGCCCTCATCATATCTTCAACAAAGCCGACACCATCATCCCACCCCACCTCCGGAACATCATTAACAGCTCCTTCACGTCAGTCACCTTCCCTGGAAGCTGGAAACAGGCAGAAATCAACGCCCTTCTGAAGAAACCAACAGCGGACCCCAAAGACCTCAAGAACTTTCGCCCCATCTCTCTTCTTCCCTTCCCGGCTAAAGTCATCGAGAAGACTGTCAATAAACAGCTGACTACATTCCTCGAAGCAAACAACTCGCTCGACCCATCCCAGTCCGGATTCCGAGCCAACCACAGCACCGAGACCGCCCTCATCGCAGCCACCGATGACATCAGGACCTTGATGGACAACGGAAAGACAGCCGCCCTCATCCTACTGGAACTCTCGGCAGCCTTTGATACCGTCTGCCACCGCACCCATATAACCCGCCTCTACAACTCTGGGATCCAAGGAAAGGCCCTGGACTGGATCACATCGTTCCTCTCCGACAGAACCCAGAGAGTCCGCCTCCCTCCCTTCCGCTCCGAGGCCACCAAGATCATCTGCGGCGTACCCCAGGGCTCCTCACTCAGTCCGACCCTCTTCAACATCTACATGAGCCCCCTCGCCACCATCGCACGCAAACACAACATCAACATCATCTCCTACGCCAACGACACCCAACTGATACTCTCCCTCACCAAAGACCCTCTCACCGCCAAAGCCAACTTCCAGGACGGAATGAAAGATGTCGCAGAATGGATGAAGCACAGCCGTCTGAAGCTCAACTCGGACAAGACGGAGGTCCTCATCCTCTGATAATCCCCATCCGCCTGGGACGACTCCTGGTGGCCCTCGACGCTGGGCACCGCACCGACACCCACGGACCACGCTCGCAACCTGGGATTCATCCTGGACTCCTCCCTCACGATGACCAAGCAAGTCAACGCAGTCTCGTCCTCATGCTTCAACACCTTGCGCATGCTCCGTAAGATCTTCCGGTGGATCCCCACCGAAACCAGAAACACGGTCACCCAGGCCCTCGTCACAAGCCGACTGGACTACGGGAACGCCCTCTACGCAGGAACCACAGCCAAACTTCAGAAACGGCTTCAGCGCATACAGAACGCCTCCGCACGACTCATCCTCGACATCCCTCGCCGGAACCACATATCCGCCCACCTGAGAAACCTGCACTGGCTCCCCGTCAGCAAGAGGATCATGTTCAGGCTGCTCACCCATGCACACAAAGCACTCCACAACATGGGCCCGAATACCTCAACAACCGCCTCTCATTCCACACCCCCACCAGCCAGCTCCGCTCCACCAGCCTCGCCCTCGCCACCGTCCCACGGATTCGCAGAGCCACCACCGGAGGAAGATCGTTCTCCTACCTGGCAGCCAAGACCTGGTACTCCCTCACAGCACACCTACGACTGACCCAGGACCATCTCACCTTCAGGAGACACCTCAAGACCTGGCTATTCGAGCAGTAGCGGCACCCGCCCCCCCTTCAGCGCCTTGATACCCTCACGGGTGAGTAGTGCGCTCTACAAATGTATTGATTGATTGAATATGAGTAGGAGGGCAAGTGAGACACTATAGCTAGTCAGACTTGGGCTCATGGTACTAAGGAGGTATGGTGACTCAGTCCCTATCTGCTAATGTTTAATGGCCCCACGCAAAGTTCTGTACCTGAGCAGAATCCCTGCAACAATTCTACCAAATGCCTCCTTAATCGACCACCAAACGTTCGGTGCCCCTTTCTCACACTCTTGCTTTCTCCCTTTGTCATGATTTTCAGTCTTTCGAACCCCCCTTCTCCCTTGTTTGTTTTCCTCCCTCTCTTGCTTTGGATCAAAGTCTGATGAGGAAAAATAAGTGCTGGTCGTCAAAAATAAGTGACAGTCCCTAAAAATGAGTGCCGCAGTTGGCCTCACCTGCAACCATCGGGAAAAATTAAGCTCAACAACTGCCAAGAACTCAGGAAAAAGTTATCAAGAGGAATCTTTTCCAGTTTTTATTCAAGCAACAGAACACAACAGTTCCTGACAAAAATATACAAACAAAATCTGACATTTGTACATTATGAAATTGTATTTCAGACAGTCCCATAAGAAAGTAAATAGTCTGAGGGGAAAAACAGTGCCACAGAACAAAAGTGTTTAGTTTCTGTTTTGTTCATAACCATCACGTCTTCACACCTTTCATCGTAGAAAATGAATGCACCAGGTAGATCATGCCAGAGTAATGGTCTGCTGAAATGTTTGTCCTTAACAAATCAAACTGTTAGTCTGTTCTCTGAAAAATCTTTCCTTTGCAACAGCATCAAATTCCATTCTTCCGCCATCTGTAAGTGATGATTAAAAGCAAAAGAGTGGGTGCTCAGCAATATCTCCAGTGAAATAATGGTCCATCTCTGCCAAAAGATGCATCTTTCCTCAAATGTTCTTTACCAAGTAAAAAAAGCCCATACTAAGCCTGGACAACACATGACCAAAGCAGCAATTCTTCAACTAATGAAACTTAGGTTTCATTTATTCAAGATGCATTAATAGATTGCCCGAGGATTCTTGGTGCTGTAGTATGCTTCGCTTGCCGCGACATAGGCAGATTCTGGAAAGAAATCCTCGTAATATTCAGCAAGAAACCTAAAAAAACATAAGACAAGGAACAGATCAGCATAAGATTAAAAATAGCATTAATATTGTAACTTGTTTTATATAGTGCTGGTGTGCGACACCATTCGGGTGGCCATGGGAAAAGCAGAGGAGACAGGGTTGCAGGAGAGCTGCAGCAATCATTTGCCCCTCATGTCCCGGGGTCCACCATACTATGACTCTGTAAACTGGGCTATGTACAACCCCTTCAGCACTTGACTCTCAGTGGAAGTGACGGCAATAAGTCACAAGATCTTCAGGGTGATTTGTGGTGGGGGTACAACAGACTCAGCATTCAGACACCCAACAGTGTAATAACGCTATTGTCAAGTTTAGAGCTCATCTTTCTAAAAAAAGAGAAAGGCTTTAATATACAACAAAACTCAGTACTACGCTTTACCCACAAATGATCAGGTACTGCCTACCAAGGAGGACCCCTCGTCTGCCACCTTCCACTTACCCGTGTCTAAGGTACCCCAGGGTAGAATTCAGCAGAGATGCAGTGAACCTCCTCTGGTCTGGTAGGCACTACTAACAGGCACAGAGAGTGTCGTCTCACCCACAGTTCGAATCTGCAGTAGGTCTCACACTGGCCTCCTGTTCTTCAATTCTGGTCCTCCTGCAGTGGGGAAAGATGCATCAGCTGCAGGTGTGTCAAGCGGCTGCTCCACTTCTTCAGAGCAGACATAGGTTGTGAGCAGTATCCAGAGGCAGCAGCAGACGTTCAGCTGTCCTCATTTGGCATACATGCCCCTGGCAAACTGTGTTGGCAGCGGAGGGTCCATAAGTTGTGCAGGAATTTCCTCCTGGACCGGCTGAGTCGCCAATAGAGTGGAATCCCTGGAGTGAGACAACAATGCGGTAGGCTTCTTGTCGAAGGTCCCGGGACGGCAGTGGAGTTGCTTGAAGGGTCTTTAGTGCGACAGCTTCGTCCGATCAGGTGCACTTCCAGTCAGCACTTTGGGAGCTGCACAGTAAATAAGGCACATAGTGGCAAATGCCTCAAGGAAGCAGCTTCACTTCTAGTGGTGTAGTGCACAGGGCACACATTAGGCAAGTGCTACGGGGATAGCCACTAGACATGGCCATCCAAGCACACTTGAGTCAAATGCCACAAGCTTGACCAGTGTTCTTCAGCTGCGTGGACAGGTCGGGCATACTTGGGGAAAGTGCCATGGCTGTACCAGCAAGTCAACTCATGCACTCTTGATGAATGCCACAATTTTGTGCTAGTCCCTCCTTGAGCACCACAGACTGCTGGTCACATGTGGGGCAAGTGCCATGCCTGCGACAGCAGGGTCGATGGGGTGATCCACGTGGGTGCACTTCGGCAGAGCCGCAAATCCTCTTCTTGGATTATTGTGACTAGCTTGAAGCATGCCAGTCATGCTTCCACAAGTCTGTTAGATGCGCCCAGAGCACTGTAGTCAACTGCTCTTGCCTGTGCCAGCAGTCCACTCCTCCTAAAGGGTTGGCTTGCTTCTTTCCCTCTTCTTCCAGATTGGATTCTTCAAGGCGTTCTAAGACAAAGAGCAGCTGTTCTTTCAGCTCAGATGGCAAGTGATGTCGCCTCGTCCCTAGGATGGGCACCAGTTTTGATTGCAAGGAGTCCTCTGTATAATCTGCAGAGCACTCCCTTCTTGATCAACGAGAACTTGTCAACAAGTCCTTCTCTCATACAGATAGAGACAACAGAACATATGTATTCTCTGTCTGCATTTCCAAACCAGGATTTTGGTCAGTTCTTTCATTTGTCTTTCTATGCCAGTCTCCTAGACTCCACTTTTGTCCAGAGTGACGCTCCTCACAGCAGGGTCACCACCAGGGTGGAGTACCAAGACCAGAGAGGGACAGAGATTAGAAAATTCTGCACTTTGCTATCACAACTACAGTGGACAGGGAGTAGAGGGACATAATCCGGATACCTTTCTAAAGGACCCATCACACGCTGACAACTGACTCTTCAGTCCCACAGTTTACCCTTTCGATTCACCAATTGGCGAAGGGGGGCACAACCCCTATTCTTACTTAGTTTTCCCACCAGTTCTCCCACCAAAAGTGGGGGTTTGAACCAGGGACATCCATCTGCTGCTAGCAGCAGAGGCTGGGGTTGCATTACAAAGGCAGCAAGGCCTTTGAAGCTTCCATTTCGAAAACGGTGCCCATCCTGGGGGAGATGGTGTGACACCTCCGCCCAGGATGTGCTTTGTTTCTGGCCTCAGAGAGCAGGGGCTATCGAACCAGTAGTCCAGAAATATGTCTGGTGGTGGCAGGCTGCCTAAAGCCAGTCAGGGACTACACCAGGATTGGTAGGCTTTCGAGGGGCACCTCTGAGGTGTCCTCTGGGTACATGTTTCAATAAGTCCCACACTGGCATCAGTGTGGGTTTATTGAGAGGAGTTTTTTGATAGTTGTTTGTCAAGTTGTCAAGTTTCCACCAGTCCATGTACTCTCTATGGCTTTACTGGTATTTACAATATTAAGAATAGACTTAAATATTGTAGAGGCATATCTACTCGTGCATATATGCCCCCAAATGAACAATAGGGCACCGTTTCTTAGGGCTTGTAAGGCAGTGACTTACCTATATCTTAGGCAGTGCCGAATTTGTATTTTTGCTCTGCACCAAGTCATACAGGTCTGCAGTGGCAGTTTGCATGGCCTTGGTGAGGGATCCTTAAGTGGCCCCTCTTCAGTCCAAATAACCTGGGTACCATTTACTAGGGAGTTACAGGGGGGTCTGAAGTGCCAATCGTGGTACAGTTTTAGGGAAAGAACACTGGTACTGGGAACCTGGACTGCAGGGGCCCAGTACTCTATAGTCAAAGTTGCATCAAAAGCCTGGCAAAAAGTGAGGGTACTGTAACAGAACCCCACTTTTCCACACACTGGGAAAGCACAATGAACAAGTTATTTACCTTTGGCTACCCCTTATCTAGCAGAGACTATCTTGCCACTGATTAATTACCTTAGTGTATATACCCCAGGTGTCAGGATGGGTCTGGCAACTTTTGAACAATCCCCTTGTGCACCGGTGGGTGGTGTTGTTTGGCTCCGTGTGGCGTCGGTGGCGGGCATGAAATGGATGGTGCCTATATAGAACATCTCAGAATGCTGACCTCAGTCTTGACTTTTTCGGCACCAGAAGCAGGGAGCTGAACTGAGGTGGACTGATCAGTGTGCCAAGGTGAGGTCCTGAAGGATCTCTTCAATGTGAGGGACACAGTTTGCAGAATGGGGAGGTTCAGTAAGGAATCGGCAGACAGAGAATACATATCTTCTGAGTCTCTACCAGATAAGGCGTTACCAAAGGTAAGTAACTTGTTCATCTGATAGTGACTTCTAGTTGCAGATTCCTTACCTTAGAATAGGCACCAAAGAGATCTCTCCCCAATGGAGGGTCTGAGCACTGTGTTACAAAACGAAGACCTAAAGAATTGAACGGGCGAAAGGCTCATCACACCAGACCAGACTGTCAAGGCAGTAATGTTTGGCAAATATGTGCAGTGATGACCAAGTAGCTGCCTGACAGATGTCCAGATCTGGGATTCCTCTAGTTAGCACAGTGGTTGCTGCTTTAGCTCTGGTGGAGTGAGCTTTCAAGCTCTCAGGGGGTTGCTTCTAAGCCATTGCATAGGAGATTTTAATACAGAAAACAATCCATTTGGAGGTGGTCCTCTTTTGATCTGCTTTGCTTTTCTTCAAACATGTAGAACCAAAAAAGAGTTGATCGTCCACATAGAAGTGTTTGGTGCAATCATAACATAAAACAACAGCGCTGTTTTTGGGTCTGGACTGTCGAATCTCTACTCTTCCTTGCTAGGACTGGTGGGGGTGAGGGGCATTTGGTTGGACTAAGAAGGCACTGTGATGTTCTGTCTGATGTGAAAAGGTGTAAAAACCTTTGGTGAGAAGGAGGAGCAGGTCCTAAGGACCAGCTTGTCTGGGAAAATGGTTGTGTATGTTGGTGAATCTACAGTGCCTGCAATTCGCTCACCATCCTGGTAGATGTTAGCGCCATAAGGAAGACTATTTTGAAGGTCAGCAGTCTCAGAGTGCAGCTGTGCATGGGCTCAAATGGAGAACAAATTAAAAAGGTGAGAACTACATTCTGGTCTTAATAGGGCAGGATAAAAGGCGTAGAAACATTCCCTGTAAACCTTTCAGTTAAAAGAGTCACAACACGTGACTTGAACGGGCAGGGTTGATCCGGCACGCGTACTAAGGCTGAAATGGCAAAAAATGACCCTTTAACTGTGACCAAGGCTTGGTTTGGAAAGGAATAATGAAAACAAAAGGACTTCAGACAATGGTTTAGGCAGAGGATTAACTCATTTGAGAGTACACCAAGCCACAAATTTGTCCCATCGGCAGGCATACATTAAGTAGTTTTTGTGGAGAAATGTCTGGCTGCCGGAATGACATCACATACTTCGGGGGGCATTTGTTGTTCAAGGTCAAATACCCTAAAATGTTGCTTCTTAATCTCTACGTATGTAAATGGAGAGTGCTCAGGTTCAGGTGCAGGACCCTGGCCTGTTGCTGCAACAGAAGACCCTCTCAAAGGGTCAGCCTGATCAAAGGAGAAATGCTCATGCTCAGGAGTTTGGGATACCAGATTCTCCTTGCCCAATCTGGACTCACAAAGATGATGTGTGTGTTGTTTTTCTTGATCTTCTTGAGAACTCTGGACAGGAGTGGTCTCTTTGGAAAGGTGTACAGAAGTACTGAGCTCCACTGAAGACGAAATGAGTCTCAGAGCAATAGCCTCTTTGGAAACTCAAGCGTGCAGAAATGCTGACATTGTACGTTCTTGGTGGCAGCCAACAGATCAACCAAGGGTCTCCCCAATCTCTGAAGAGACCTTGCACCACCTCTGGATGGAGATGCCAGTGGCGATCCGTGAGGCATCAACAGCCGAGTTAGTCTGCTCTGGCGTTCAGAAATCCCACCAGGAGCTGAAGCACCAGGAAAATGTTCTGACGTTCCAGTCATGCCCAGAGTCATGCCCAGAGACGCAGGGCCTCTTGTCACAGAGTCCAAGACCCCACACCACTTGTTGCGATACCATATGGCAGCGGTGTACACGTGAACTAGCCTTCCCTTGATGGAAAGAAGAAAGGCTTTCAATGTCAGGCGAATCACTCAATTTCAACATGCTGATATGGAGCTGAGACTCAAACGGAACCAGAGACCTCTGGTCTTCACCTCTCCCAGATGGCCGCCCCCAACAAAAAGTGACACATCTGTGACTACTGCATGTTCTGAATGGGGAAGAGAGAGGGGTCTAACACTGACCCAATCATGAGCTACCACTGCAGATCTGTTGCAGTTCCCTTTGTTATCTAGACCAGGTTGGAGAGATTACCCTGATGCTCTACCCACTGAATCTTCAAATCCCACTGCAGAGCCCACATATGCCAATGTGTATGTTTTACCAGCAGGATGCAGGAGGCTATGAGACCCAGCAGCCTCAGAGTTAGTCTCACCAAAATCTAGTATAGAGGCTGAAACATAGGAATCATAGCTCGAATATCCTGACATACTGTCTTGGAGGATACGTCCAAAACTGCACTGTATCCAGAATAGCTCAGATGAAAGGGAGCGTTTGAGAGGGACTCAGGTGTGACTTTGACTTGTTGATAGTGAACCCTAGCAATTTCACGAGGTCCACTGTAGTCTGGAGGTGGGAGACAACTGCCTAGGGTAATCCCGGCTTTAAAAGCCAGTCCTCATGGTAGGGGAACACAGGGTCACCTGACCTCTGCAGATGTGTGGCCGCCATCACCTTGGTGAACCCCGAGGGGTGCTGATAAAGGCCAAAGGAGAGCACAGCGAAGTGATAATGCTATTGTCTCACCAGTGAACCGCAAGTAATGGCTGTAGGCAGACAGGATAGAAATGTGTTAGTCGGTGTGCTGCAAGTCTAGACCTACCATCCAGTTTCTAGAATCGAGGGCAGACAGAACCAGAGCCATAAGGGGCATTTTGTATTTTTCCTTTTTCAGGAAGTAGTTGAGATGGCTTAGGTCTAAGATAAAACAGAGGCCATCATACTTTTTCAGGACTAGAAAATTGCGGGAATAGCAACCACGATCTACTTCTGATGTTGGCACCTTCCAAATGGCTTCCATGGCCAGAAGAGCTAATACTTCCTGTACCAAGACCGGGAGGTGGTCCTCCAAAAGCTGATTGGTCAACTGTGGCAAATGCATCAGGGTCTGTTGGAAAGGTGGGGGCACGGCCCCGCTGGACAATCCAAAACATCCATTTGTCCGAAGTAATTTTGTGCCATTGAGGCCACAAAAGGACAGTGATGCCTGCTGGCTGTAGTGGCTTGGATGAAAAGGACAGGGATGATAGCCACTACCATAGCCAAGGAAGTATCAGAATGTGACTGTCGCAGGACCATTGTGAGCCTCAATGACCTAGCGGTGGTCTGAATGTCTTTGAAACGCTCAAGCGCTGAATCTGTCTTGTCGCTAAAAAGGCGAGCCCCATCGAAGGGCATGTGCATAATGGATTGACAACAAGATGATGGACTGAGTGCTGAAACTTTTCGAACATTCACTCCCAGTCAAGAGATATGGGTTTAATCCATCGTTCTTTTGCCCACTATGCCACCCCAGTTTGGACCCAGTCATATGCAAATCAGTCTTGACCCTATTCCACATGGGAAAAGTCCAACCTAAACTGCCAGGCCAGGTCCTCTCTGGACCGGAAACAAGCATCCTGGGACAGATTTTGGGGCTTCATCGTACATCATCCAGGCTAGCTTGAGACCAGTGGCACAGCCAGCAAAGGACCCACGTTTGGGCAAACCCTTTGCCTCTTAGGGTAAACATAGCAAGCACAACAAGATGATGGACATGGAGCTGAAACATTTCAACCCCTTGCCCCAGTCAAGCGATCTGAGTTTTAATCCATCATTCTTTTGCACACTATGCCACCCCAGTTTGAACCCAGCCATATGCAAATCAGTCTTGACCCTGTTCCTCATGGGAAGGCCAGGTCCTCCCTGAACCGGAAACAAGCATCCTGGGACCGGTTTCGGGGTCATTCCCCCTCATCAGCCAGGCTAGCTTGAATCTTTTAGCCCAGCGAGCAAGGGACCCATGTCTCGGCAAACCCTGGGCCACGCAGAGAGAATATAGCAATGCCTGGACATCCCTCAAAAAGCCAGTTGTCATCAGCCAGACGTGACGTCAGAGTGCAAACGTTGGAAACAATGGCTCTGCCAAGCAAGTCAGTTGTATCCAATCCCCATTTTATGGCGATCTTTACTGCATCTCTCCCTTCAACAATAGCTTAGGAGAGTATAGCTCAGCCTCGTCTGAAATCATAAGCAGCATGTGTGCTACTGTATCCCACAGAGTGTGGGAATAACGGCCCACTAAGCATGCAGCGTTCACGGACAGTAGGGCAAAGCTGGTGGAAGTTAAATACTCTTAACAAAGGTGTCCAGCCTCTTGAATTCCCTATTCGGTGGTGTGGAAGGGAACACACTGGAATTTATCCAGAAGGTTGAGGCCTGGACCACCAGGCTCTCACAGTTGGATGCTGGGGAGAGGAAGGCTGGGTCCCTGGGCGTGGGAAGATACTGGCAAGAGATAGTCCTGTGCACAGGAGAGCCTGTGCTGGGCTTGGGCTAAGTCTCAAACAAGACATCAGTGAAAGCTTCAGTATGGGCCCTGAAGGGGATAATCCAGGCTGAAGCACCTCTGTCAACACTAGTCCTAACCTCAACCATGGGTAGCTGAAGATACAGGCCCCTGCCCCCCTCCAGGCCACTTCTGGAAAGAAGGCCCCTTTCTCCGTAGCTACAGTGGGGGGAGAGAGAAGTTTAGTGTCTGTTGAGATGTCGAGACCATTGGCGTCAGCCAGGTCCTCATATCAAGCGTCCTTGGCCATGGACGCTGCTAGGAGTGTTGAGTAGCTATAGGGATCCTCTGATCCCCTCCATTTGTGTTCCTAAGAGGTCCCTTCAGGGAAAAATGGCTCTGTCTCTAATTTAGGCTGAGCGGGCATGGTCAAAGCCAGTCCGGCTCCGTATCGGAGTCAGGAATCATGCTGGGTCAGCTTAGCTCATGTGCAGTCTCCGGAGGAAGGTGCGGCCAGGGGTGATCTGAGGGCTTACATGGCGCCCAGGATGGACCCGTCGAAGGCGAAGTCCCAGTCGGAGTCCCTTCTGAACCAATGGGGCCCAAAGGCTCTACAGAGGGATTCAACTACCCAAAAATTAGGCTTATGACCTCATAACTCTCGCAATTTAGCTGGGTTACTCCTGTCCTGGGAAGCTCGGAGAAGCATGGAGCAGGCCCAGTGTCAGACGCCGGCTGCATAGGAACAACCTGTGAGCTGGGCCTGGATTTTGGAGTCCTTCCCTTGCGTCATCCAACGAATGGGAGCGACACAGAGAATTTGTACAACAGAGTGCAACTCCACTCGCGACGAAAAGAGTTGCCTAGCGAGCGCCGCCTTGGAAATTCTAACGAGCAGAATTGCGGACATTGCACACTTTCTTTGGTGGCGAATAGATCTAACCAAGGCTCTTCCCACTGTCGAAAGAGACGTTGCACCACGTCCGAATTAAGACGCCATTCGCGATCCATCATGCACCTGCGCCTGGCGTTCAGTGAACCTGCCAGGTGTTGAACCATCAGGGAAATGCCCTGCTGTTTCAGCCATGTCCAGAGGCGCAGAGCCTTCTGACATAGGGTCCACTACCCCACCCCGCCCTGTTTGATGCAGTATTGGTATTGGTATTTACAATATTAAGAATAGACTTAAATATTGTAGAGGCCTATCTACTCATGCATATATGCCCCCAAATGAACAATAGGGCACCGTTTCTTAGGGCTTGTAAGGCAGTGACTTACCTATATCTTAGGCAGTGCCGAATTTGTATTTTTGCTCTGCACCAAGTCATACAGGTCTGCAGTGGCAGTTTGCATGGCCTTGGTGAGGGATCCTTAAGTGGCCCCTCTTCAGTCCAAATAACCTGGGTACCATTTACTAGGGAGTTACAGGGGGGTCTGAAGTGCCAATCGTGGTACAGTTTTAGGGAAAGAACACTGGTACTGGGAACCTGGACTGCAGGGGCCCAGTACTCTATAGTCAAAGTTGCATCAAAAGCCTGGCAAAAAGTGAGGGTACTGTAACAGAACCCCACTTTTCCACACACTGGGAAAGCACAATGAACAAGTTATTTACCTTTGGCTACCCCTTATCTAGCAGAGACTATCTTGCCACTGATTAATTACCTTAGTGTATATACCCCAGGTGTCAGACTGGGTCTGGCAACTTTTGAACAATCCCCTTGTGCAACGGTGGGTGGTGTTGTTTGGCTCCGTGTGGCGTCGGTGGCGGGCATGAAATGGATGGTGCCTATATAGAACATCTCAGAATGCTGACCTCAGTCTTGACTTTTTCGGCACCAGAAGCAGGGAGCTGAACTGAGGTGGACTGATCAGTGTGCCAAGGTGAGGTCCTGAAGGATCTCTTCAATGTGAGGGACACAGTTTGCAGAATGGGGAGGTTCAGTAAGGAATCGGCAGACAGAGAATACATATCTTCTGAGTCTCTACCAGATAAGGCGTTACCAAAGGTAAGTAACTTGTTCATCTGATAGTGACTTCTAGTTGCAGATTCCTTACCTTAGAATAGGCACCAAAGAGATCTCTCCCCAATGGAGGGTCTGAGCACTGTGTTACAAAACGAAGACCTAAAGAATTGAACGGGCGAAAGGCTCATCACACCAGACCAGACTGTCAAGGCAGTAATGTTTGGCAAATATGTGCAGTGATGACCAAGTAGCTGCCTGACAGATGTCCAGATCTGGGATTCCTCTAGTTAGCACAGTGGTTGCTGCTTTAGCTCTGGTGGAGTGAGCTTTCAAGCTCTCAGGGGGTTGCTTCTAAGCCATTGCATAGCAGATTTTAATACAGAAAACAATCCATTTGGAGGTGGTCCTCTTTTGATCTGCTTTGCTTTTCTTCAAACATGCAGAACCAAAAAAGAGTTGATCGTCCACATAGAAGTGTTTGGTGCAATCATAACATAAAACAACAGCGCTGTTTTTGGGTCTGGACTGTCGAATCTCTACTCTTCCTTGCTAGGACTGGTGGGGGTGAGGGGCATTTGGTTGGACTAAGAAGGCACTGTGATGTTCTGTCTGATGTGAAAAGGTGTAAAAACCTTTGGTGAGAAGGAGGAGCAGGTCCTAAGGACCAGCTTGTCTGGGAAAATGGTTGTGTATGTTGGTGAATCTACAGTGCCTGCAATTCGCTCACCATCCTGGTAGATGTTAGCGCCATAAGGAAGACTATTTTGAAGGTCAGCAGTCTCAGAGTGCAGCTGTGCATGGGCTCAAATGGAGAACAAATTAAAAAGGTGAGAACTACATTCTGGTCTTAATAGGGCAGGATAAAAGGCGTAGAAACATTCCCTGTAAACCTTTCAGTTAAAAGAGTCACAACACGTGACTTGAACGGGCAGGGTTGATCCGGCACGCGTACTAAGGCTGAAATGGCAAAAAATGACCCTTTAACTGTGACCAAGGCTTGGTTTGGAAAGGAATAATGAAAACAAAAGGACTTCAGACAATGGTTTAGGCAGAGGATTAACTCATTTGAGAGTACACCAAGCCACAAATTTGTCCCATCGGCAGGCATACATTAAGTAGTTTTTGTGGAGAAATGTCTGGCTGCCGGAATGACATCACATACTTCGGGGGGCATTTGTTGTTCAAGGTCAAATACCCTAAAATGTTGCTTCTTAATCTCTACGTCTGTAAATGGAGAGTGCTCAGGTTCAGGTGCAGGACCCTGGCCTGTTGCTGCAACAGAAGACCCTCTCAAAGGGTCAGCCTGATCAAAGGAGAAATGCTCATGCTCAGGAGTTTGGGATACCAGATTCTCCTTGCCCAATCTGGACTCACAAAGATGATGTGTGTGTTGTTTTTCTTGATCTTCTTGAGAACTCTGGACAGGAGTGGTCTCTTTGGAAAGGTGTACAGAAGTACTGAGCTCTACTGAAGACGAAATGAGTCTCAGAGCAATAGCCTCTTTGGAAACTCAAGCGTGCAGAAATGCTGACATTGTACGTTCTTGGTGGCGGCCAACAGATCAACCAAGGGTCTCCCCAATCTCTGAAGAGACCTTGCACCACCTCTGGATGGAGATGCCAGTGGCGATCCGTGAGGCATCAACAGCCGAGTTAGTCTGCTCTGGCGTTCAGAAATCCCACCAGGAGCTGAAGCACCAGGAAAATGTTCTGACGTTCCAGTCATGCCCAGAGTCATGCCCAGAGACGCAGGGCCTCTTGTCACAGAGTCCAAGACCCCACACCACTTGTTGCGATATCATATGGCAGCGGTGTACACGTGAACTAGCCTTCCCTTGATGGAAAGAAGAAAGGCTTTCAATGTCAGGCGAATCACTCAATTTCAACATGCTGATATGGAGCTGAGACTCAAACGGAACCAGAGACCTCTGGTCTTCACCTCTCCCAGATGGCCGCCCCCAACAAAAAGTGACACATCTGTGACTACTGCATGTTCTGAATGGGGAAGTGAGAGGGGTCTAACACTGACCCAATCATGAGCTACCACTGCAGATCTGTTGCAGTTCCCTTTGTTATCTAGACCAGGTTGGAGAGATTACCCTGATGCTCTACCCACTGAATCTTCAAATCCCACTGCAGAGCCCACATATGCCAATGTGTATGTTTTACCAGCAGGATGCAGGAGGCTATGAGACCCAGCAGCCTCAGAGTTAGTCTCACCAAAATCTAGTATAGAGGCTGAAACATAGGAATCATAGCTCGAATATCCTGACATACTGTCTTGGAGGATACGTCCAAAACTGCACTGTATCCAGAATAGCTCAGATGAAAGGGAGCATTTGAGAGGGACTCAGGTGTGACTTTGACTTGTTGATAGTGAACCCTAGCAATTTCACGAGGTCCACTGTAGTCTGGAGGTGGGAGACAACTGCCTAGGGTAATCCCGGCTTTAAAAGCCGGTCCTCATGGTAGGGGAACACAGGGTCACCTGACCTCTGCAGATGTGTGGCCATCACCTTGGTGAACCCCGAGGGGTGCTGATAAAGGCCAAAGGAGAGCACAGCGAAGTGATAATGCTATTGTCCCACCAGTGAACCGCAAGTAATGGCTGTAGGCAGACAGGATAGAAATGTGTTAGTCGGTGTGCTGCAAGTCTAGACCTACCATCCAGTTTCTAGAATCGAGGGCAGACAGAACCAGAGCCATAAGGGGCATTTTGTATTTTTCCTTTTTCAGGAAGTAGTTGAGATGGCTTAGGTCTAAGATAAAACAGAGGCCATCATACTTTTTCAGGACTAGAAAATTGCGGGAATAGCAACCACGATCTACTTCTGATGTTGGCACCTTCCAAATGGCTTCCATGGCCAGAAGAGCTAATACTTCCCGTACCAAGACCGGGAGGTGGTCCTCCAAAAGCTGATTGGTCAACTGTGGCAAATGCATCAGGGTCTGTTGGAAAGGTGGGGGCACGGCCCCGCTGGACAATCCAAAACATCCATTTGTCCGAAGTAATTTTGTGCCATTGAGGCCACAAAAGGACAGTGATGCCTGCTGGCTGTAGTGGCTTGGATGAAAAGGACAGGGATGATAGCCACTACCATAGCCAAGGAAGTATCAGAATGTGACTGTCGCAGGACCATTGTGAGCCTCAATGACCTAGCGGTGGTCTGAATGTCTTTGAAACGCTCAAGCGCTGAATCTGTCTTGTCGCTAAAAAGGCGAGCCCCATCGAAGGGCATGTGCATAATGGATTGACAACAAGATGATGGACTGAGTGCTGAAACTTTTCGAACATTCACTCCCAGTCAAGAGATATGGGTTTAATCCATCGTTCTTTTGCCCACTATGCCACCCCAGTTTGGACCCAGTCATATGCAAATCAGTCTTGACCCTATTCCACATGGGAAAAGTCCAACCTAAACTGCCAGGCCAGGTCCTCTCTGGACCGGAAACAAGCATCCTGGGACAGATTTTGGGGCTTCATCGTACATCATCCAGGCTAGCTTGAGACCAGTGGCACAGCCAGCAAAGGACCCACGTTTGGGCAAACCCTTTGCCGCTTAGGGTAAACATAGCAAGCACAACAAGATGATGGACATGGAGCTGAAACATTTCAACCCCTTGCCCCAGTCAAGCGATCTGAGTTTTAATCCATCATTCTTTTGCACACTATGCCACCCCAGTTTGAACCCAGCCATATGCAAATCAGTCTTGACCCTGTTCCTCATGGGAAGGCCAGGTCCTCCCTGAACCGGAAACAAGCATCCTGGGACCGGTTTCGGGGTCATTCCCCCTCATCAGCCAGGCTAGCTTGAATCTTTTAGCCCAGCGAGCAAGGGACCCATGTCTCGGCAAACCCTGGGCCACGCAGAGAGAATATAGCAATGCCTGGACATCCCTCAAAAAGCCAGTTGTCATCAGCCAGACGTGACGTCAGAGTGCAAACGTTGGAAACAATGGCTCTGCCAAGCAAGTCAGTTGTATCCAATCCCCATCTTATGGCGATCTTTACTGCATCTCTCCCTTCAACAATAGCTTAGGAGAGTATAGCTCAGCCTCGTCTGAAATCATAAGCAGCATGTGTGCTACTGTATCCCACAGAGTGTGGGAATAACGGCCCACTAAGCATGCAGCGTTCACGGACAGTAGGGCAAAGCTGGTGGAAGTTAAATACTCTTAACAAAGGTGTCCAGCCTCTTGAATTCCCTATTCGGTGGTGTGGAAGGGAACACACTGGAATTTATCCAGAAGGTTGAGGCCTGGACCACCAGGCTCTCACAGTTGGATGCTGGGGAGAGGAAGGCTGGGTCCCTGGGCGTGGGAAGATACTGGCAAGAGATAGTCCTGTGCACAGGAGAGCCTGTGCTGGGCTTGGGCTAAGTCTCAAACAAGACATCAGTGAAAGCTTCAGTATGGGCCCTGAAGGGGATAATCCAGGCTGAAGCACCTCTGTCAACACTAGTCCTAACCTCAACCATGGGTAGCTGAAGATACAGGCCCCTGCCCCCCTCCAGGCCACTTCTGGAAAGAAGGCCCCTTTCTCCGTAGCTACAGTGGGGGGAGAGAGTAGTTTAGTGTCTGTTGAGATGTCGAGACCATTGGCGTCATATCAAGCGTCCTTGGCCATGGACGCTGCTAGGAGTGTTGAGTAGCTATAGGGATCCTCTGATCCCCTCCATTTGTGTTCCTAAGAGGTCCCTTCAGGGAAAAATGGCTCTGTCTCTAATTTAGGCTGAGCGGGCATGGTCAAAGCCAGTCCGGCTCCGTATCGGAGTCAGGAATCATGCTGGGTCAGCTTAGCTCATGTGCAGTCTCCGGAGGAAGGTGCGGCCAGGGGTGATCTGAGGGCTTAAATGGCGCCCAGGATGGACCCGTCGAAGGCGAAGTCCCAGTCGGAGTCCCTTCTGAACCAATGGGGCCCAAAGGCTCTACAGAGGGATTCAACTACCCAAAAATTAGGCTTATGACCTCATAACTCTCGCAATTTAGCTGGGTTACTCCTGTTCTGGGAAGCTCGGAGAAGCATGGAGCAGGCCCAGTGTCAGACGCCGGCTGCATAGGAACAACCTGTGAGCTGGGCCTGGATTTTGGAGTCCTTCCCTTGCGTCATCCAACGAATGGGAGCGACACAGAGAATTTGTACAACAGACTGCAACTCCACTCGCGACGAAAAGAGTTGCCTAGCGAGCGCCGCCTTGGAAATTCTAACGAGCAGAATTGCGGACATTGCACACTTTCTTTGGTGGCGAATAGATCTAACCAAGGCTCTTCCCACTGTCGAAAGAGACGTTGCACCACGTCCGAATTAAGACGCCATTCGCGATCCATCATGCACCTGCGCCTGGCGTTCAGTGAACCTGCCAGGTGTTGAACCATCAGGGAAATGCCCTGCTGTTCCAGCCATGTCCAGAGGCGCAGAGCCTTCTGACATAGGGTCCACTACCCCACCCCGCCCTGTTTGATGCAGTACCACATGGCAGTGGTGTTATCTGCGAACACCTGCACCACTTTCCCTTTGACAGAAGGAAGGAATGCATTCAGTGCAAGTCGGATCGCCCGAAGCTCCAGACGGTTGAAAAGGAGCCTGGACTCCGCCGGAGACCAGAGACCTCTAATCTCCGCCTCTCCCATGTGGCCCCCCCTTCCCAGGAGGGACGTGTCTGTCACCACTGTGTGCTCCGGTTGGGGAAGAGAGAGGGATCTGCCCTGGACCCAATGTCAGTTCATGAGCCACCACTGCAGCTGCTGTGAAGTGCCCTCCGAGATCTGGACGTAATCGGACAGGTTCCCCTGATGCTGTGCCCACTGGAACTTCAGGTCCCACTGCAGAGCCCACAAATGCCATCTGGCATGAGTGACCAGCAGGATGCAGTAGGCCATGAGGCCCAGCAGCCTCAGGGTCATCATGACAGAAACCTAGGATAGAGGCGAAAGATCGTAATCATAGCCTGAATATCCTGGACTCACCGTTCGGGAAGATAGGTCAGAAACATCATCGTTTCCAGAACGGATCCGATGAAGGGGAGCTTCTGAGAGGGAATGAGGTGCAACTTCGGCAAATGCAGGAGGTCGGCCACAGCCTGGAGACGACTAGCTGGGGCAAGCCTGCCTTCAACAGCCAGTGGTCGAGATAGGGGAAGACTGGAAACCCTGATCTGCACAGATGAGCTGCTTCCACCGCCATCACTTTCGTAAACACCCGAGGGGCACTGGCAAGGCCAAAGGGGAGCAGGGTAAACTGAAAGTGCTTGTGGCCTACAGTGAACTGCAGGTAACGCCAGTGGGCCGGCAGGACAGGAATGTGGAAATATGCGTCCTGCAAGTCCCTGGCTACCAACCAGTCTCCAGGGTCGAGAGCAGACAAGACCTGAGCCAAAGTTAGCATCTTGAACTTCTCCTTCCGGAGGAAGCGATTGACGACTCTGAGGTACAAGATAGGATGCAGGCCATTGTCCATCTTGGACACCAGAAAGTAGTGGTAATAACAACCACGTCCTACCTTTGGCGCAGGAACGCGCTCGATGGCCCCCTTGACCAAGAGGGCCGTGACTTCCTGTTGAAGAAGTGCCAAATGATCCCCCGACATGCAGTGGTACTGGGTTGGCATGACTGGAGGGGTAGTCTCGAAGTGGGGGGAGTAGCCCCTTTGGACTATTTGTAAAACCCACCTGTCTGAAGTGACGGTGCGCCAGTGGGGGAGGTAATGGCAAATCCTGCCACCCACTGGCGTTTGATGGGCCTGAAAGACTGGACTAGGAAGGTTTTGGGGCAGTTGTGGCCGAGGTGGAAGTGGACTGACTCGCCCGCTGGCCCCCTGACCCGCCTCTGTGGGTCCCATGTCCGCGCTGAGACTGCTGTGGCCTGTGGCTCTGAAGCGAACGTGCTGGGGCGCCTCTTCCGTGGCCACGAAAGGAGGGAAAGGCATAAGGCGGAGGAGGGCGAGTGGCCGAAAAGCCCAAGGAATTGGCCGTAGTCCCCGAGTCCTTAAAATGCTCCAACGCACTATCTGCCTTGTTGCGAAAAAGGGGAATGCCATCAAAGGGCATGTCCATCAGGGTGTTCTGGACATCCCCTGAGATGCCAGTAGTCCTCAGCCAGGCGTGGCGGCGGAGCGCCACTGTCGTGGAAATCGCTCTGCCCAGCGAGTCGGCGGTGTCATGGCCACATCGTATTTTGAACTTGGCTGCATCTCTCCCCTCAGTAGTAGCCTGAGAGAGCACTGTCTGCGCCTCCTCCGGGCGCTGAGGCAGCACCTGCGCCATCGCAATCCACACAGAGTGGGAATAACGGCCCAAGAGGCATGCGGTGGTCTCAGACCGCAGCCCTGAACTGGTGGAAGAAAAAATCTTCTTCCCAAATTGTTCCATTCTCTTGGATTCCCTGTCCAGGGGTGTGGTAGGGAATGTGTTCTGGGATGTTGAGGCTTGGACAACCAAGCTCTCAGGGGTGGGGTGCTTGAAGAAGAAGATGGGATTTCCCAGAGCCGGCCGATGGCATTGGGCCACGTTCCTATCCACAGAGGCCCCTGTGTTGGGCCTAGACCAGGTGCCCAAAAAAAGTCAGAAAGTGCTTCATTAAAGGGCAGTAGTGGCTCCGCAGAGGTAGCCGCCGGCTGAAGCACTTCTGTCAGGAGGTTAGTCCTGACGGCCACTGTAGGGAGGTGGAGGGCCTCCGCCGCCCTACGCAACACCACTGCATAACTTGCACCCTCCTCCGGAGCCACCGCAGTAGGAGTGAGCATGCCAAGGTCAGGAGAGGTATCCAGACCTGGCATCCCCCAGTTCCTCTGCCCAGTCCGGGTCATACTCACACTGAGCTGTGCGAGGGTCCTCAGACCCCTCCCAGTCCTCCCCGTCCTCCGAAGGCTGATATACAGCCCGAAAATTAGGAGGCTGGACATAGGTGTAGAAAGGCCCCATCGGCGTCGGAATCGGTGTCTAGCGGTGCCGTTCCAGCTCCGTGTCCATGACGGGACTGAGACCGGGGGTGACGTCGTCCGGGGCCCCGGGCGACATCGGAGGTGGTGCCTGGACCCTTGGGGGCCTTGCGGGGCCAGAGCGGACAGTGATGCCGGAGCCAGAGCTGCCGACAGTGAAGGACGAGGACCACCAGTCAGGCCCCCGGGCCCGACGGTCCAAAGAGGCGGTCCATGACAGACAGAAATTCCTGCAGCTGGGCCGGAGTCGCCGACGGACCTGAGAAGGGTGGGTAGGCCGAGGGCAACATCATAGGCTCCGCGGGGGAGGCACCACCTGCACCCTCAGCCACGTAGCATGACAGGCGAAGGGCAGTCGTCGAGCGATAACACTGCTTCAATTTCTTGTGCTTCGTCTTACCTGACCCTGAGTGCGAAGACTTCGATCCCGACAAACAATGGTGATAGCTCCGCGACCGGTCACTCACCTCCCACGGGACTGGGACCTTGAGCGGCGCAGAGCCGCCTGCCAGACTTCAAGCAACTTTCGGGACCGCTCCCGCAAAGTCTTCGGTGCCATGGCCTGGCAGTTGAGGCACGACTTGGGGTCGTGCTCGTGCCCCAAGCAATAGAGATACACGCAGTGCGGGTCCGTCACTGACATCATCCAATGACAGTCCCCACACGACTTGAATCCGGGCATCTCTACGACACCAGGAGTCGATCGACTTGAAAAAGCAGAGACAAAAAGCCTAAAAAAACTCAGTCAAAAAATGACTGGGAGTACCACTCTCTCCAGACCAGCTCTTGCTGACACGGAAAAATAAAGAACGGACGTCAGGGCGCAAGTGCGGTGTCTAAGTAGCTGCCGCAACATCATCTCGGCGACCACGACACCAACGACGGACGCGGAGTCGGACAACGCCACCTTCCAACGAGCAGGGGTACTGCTGACGAAAACTTTCCAGATCCAGTCTGACGCCTGGGGGGTAATTCTAAGGTAAGGAGTCAATCACTGTGTTTCTTTCAAATAATGCCAACACCACAACACAACCTACTGACATGCAATGGGGATTGCGCAAAGATTCCGGATTCAGTCAGACACCTGGGGAATGTTCTATTGTAAGGAATTTGGGGCTAGAAGTCTAGAAGTGATAAATACAGTGCTCTTGCTGGTCATCTGGGTGGATTTTCTTCTGTGCATGACCTAAGCAGGGTTTTTAAAACGTATCTCTTCTCCTTCTCAGTGATGATGGCAGTTAGTGACAAGGAAGGGTCCCCACTTGTCTAGAAAGTGGAGATTTGCCACACCATTTCCCTAAAAATAACTTATAGCATGCGGAAAGCTGAGGTTAGAACTGGTTGAAGCCCAGGAAAGTATCAGGATAAAGTCACAAAGAGGTTAGAGCGGAAAGCTTCCTGGGGGACTCCCTCACATTTGACAAGTAGCAGACATCTCAGCTATGGCTTATAGGGGTAGGAGGAGGGATCAGCAGTTTCACCTCATTGGCTTAAGTTCGGGGTTTTTCAAATGAGATGTATATGCTACATAATAAACATTGCTGTTGAGGCCCATAACCACTTTAACAGTTAACTGCTGTTACCGGGGATTCCCAACCTGATGCCAGGGATGATTCAAGTATTAGTATATATCAAAGACTTAAAGCTGGAGAAAAAAATATTCTCTGCGGCTGAATAAAATCAGCATCAGACTTTTCTAGTATAGATGTATGTAACTATTTTGGCCATGTGGACCATGATGCTCATTACTATGGGGGAAAAAACAGGAAGAGTGGGGGAATAGAGAACTGTTGTATTCTAGAAAATATTAATCGGACACGTTTCTGCTTTTTGGAAAGAAGCAAAAACTGCAAGATGCCTGTTGTGTATGTTTCAGCAAAATAATTTCGAAATTTTCCCTGGCGATAGGTTCGGCCTTTCTGGTACTGCCAAAGACACATCCTCATAATTGTTCTTTCATTTAAAAAAGGGTTTGAGCAGTATTTAGTTCACCACATTTTCAGAGGTGCTTCAAGGTAGTGCCTGCCTTGCAGGAGATCGAAAACCAGTTCTTTCTGACCTACCTTGATATTATCATTGGTGCCGCTGCAGCATGCCAATGATTCAAAGTGTTAAAGAGCTAGGCTCTGTACTAGTAAAGAGGGTTCACTTCACACCTGTATTAAGACAGGTTCCTAGCACTCTTGGTCCCAGATATTTTCCCACTGGTTGGCAGCAAATCTACTAGTTGCCTTTTTTAACACTAACTTATATTAGCAGATTGTATGGTCACAGACGTATTAAGAGGATCATTCCGATACCACCAATGTATCTCCATCAGCATATGGGTACCCGCGTTAGAGCATAAAAAATTAAAAGGGGCATGCACATGATGACGGAGATCTGTAATGATTATATATGTCAATACACAAACGAATGGGGACTACAATATACACCAGATAAGAATAAGAAAAATTAATTATAAACTTTATTAATAACTATGTGGATTTGAAAATGAACTTTCTTTTCTGTTTGGTTATATTGCAAAAGGGAAGCACCAGTTAATAATGAAGAAAAAAAAACACCAAAACCCACTGAAATCAGCAAGAAATGGTTAGCTTTGCAAGTTTAACTCCTGCACAGCATGCCGGCCTCTTACCTCATACATGACATCACTGATGAGATCACAAATGATATCACTGAGAGCATCTCAAATAATATCATTGAGAAGCAAGGACTGTTAACCAACTACCTGGGCAGCCAAACTACCACACAGCGTAACACTGCTGAGCAAATTTACAGATAACCACATGGCCTGTGTAGGTGCTTAATTTTATTGTTAACCCAAATGCGCAGAGCTAAAGGCAGTGAGTAGCAGGCACTTGAAATATTACCAGTCCCATATACTGCCTTCGGCTGTCTGCAGGAGGCTCTAAGTGAAGGCCCTGTGCCAGCTTCTGAGGCACTGAATAAGTTGTGCAAGGCCTTTGGTTGAGCCCAGTGGGCTGGTAGGCAGGGCCTGGTCTGGTCTGTAGCCATACTCTGTATGTGGCCTTCAGCAGAGGATAGCAGGCTCTGGGCAAAGGCCCTGTATCTCAGGTCCACAAGGCTCAATATGCATGGTCTATTTTATTTTTTTAGGATTACAAAAAAAAAAAAACAGCTGACTCTTGTTTTGGGTGAACAAATCCTATTACAAAAAAATTAATATCTACCTTTTTTAGGACCCTCACACATCCCATCCTCTCAGTAGTCCGGGGGTCCCTCGCCACTTTTCTTTTTTTAAGAGCACAGGCTTTGGTGCCGGAGACTCTAAAATGGCTGCCACAACAAAATTATTTAATTGCTGCCAGCCAATCAGATTGTCTTGATCATCAAATTTAACGAACGGGAAATGATCTTCATTCCAATGGGATTTGTTTTGTGTGTCTAATTCTGGATCCCTGATTGCTTCATGGATCCTGATCTGCTGAGGGTCAGTGAATTAACTAAGATATCCAAAATCACTATCTAATTACCACTACCGAACATTTTTCTCTTAACAAATATACCAAAACACAATGCCTGAATTTACATAACCCACAAAAAAGGCTCTTTTCTGTATGAGAGTCTAGTTTGATATCAAGATTGATATTTCTGTCAAAGGTTTTTGATGTAGTTTTGAGCAAACTTGCTGATTGTAGGTTGAAAGGGAATCAACTTTTGCCCCCCCTTCCTGCCTTTCCTCAAACGAAACCATGTGAAACCTGACATGCTCAAATTACCCACATGTACTAAGTCAGTAGCAAATTTAGTGCCAACATTAGAAGCAAACCGAAAAAACAGTAGAAACTAAATTGTCACTATCCACTACAAAGTAATCTTTTTTTTAATTAAAACAGGATAGTGTAAATGATGTCCATATTATCATTTCCACTGCATAATAAAGAAACATTTTAAGCAACAATTGACTTCAGAGCCAAACTGTTAATGATGCAGATAGCCTGAACCAGGCAAGAAAAAAACACAATAATCAGAATAACCAGAATAAGTTGTGTGCCTGGACACGGAGGTGCAAGCGTCTAAAGTGTGATAGCATACATTTATTACACATAATATTTGGTTTTCTGTTTAAATGTTTACACATTCTTTACAATCAACATGTATTATTTTATTTACCTCAGGAAGAGTTCAAAGTGCTTTACCAAAGCCTTGATGTTTTTATCCGAAAAGAACATCTTACCCATTATTTCTGGTAGTTTTACTGTTGAAAAAATGGCACAAGAGGAAGGTCAACATAAATGAATTACTCGTGCAACACAAGAGACAAGTTAAACAAATATTAATCCTACACTACATTTAGAAGAAGGAAAAACCCCTGTTCAAGCGACTATGTTGTAATTTGTTACCTTTGCACCTAGGCCCTTTCTGTCACACCCTCTGTACTTGGGCTGGCACTTGTATAATTTTTTAAGTGACACTGATGGAAGGAGAGTACCATAAATTAATTTTCTGAAATGCTCATTTGTTCCACATATTCTTTTTTGGGATGGGAGTGTCCCTGCATGGCATTCAGATGTGTTCCCCTGCCCGGCGTGCCAGACTACATGAGTATCTGTTATCCTGACTTTTGTTTTACCCTAGTGTCACACTAATCTCTGCCGGAGAACACAGATCTAGGCCTGTCCCTGACTATTCAAGGTCCTGGACCTGCCCTGTTACTTAGTGAGTATGCACCACTTGTGCTCTCATAATGGACAGAGAACTACTGCCCTTGTCTTGGGTACAGCACATAGAGCGGTGGTGGCAGCATATTGTGATTTAAGATTGATAGAGTGATTAGATTTTTTTATCTTTGTAGGATAGCATGCCTACTGGCCGACTTTGTGTAAAGTTCTACTTTTATGTGAATGCCCTGAACCTTGTGCTGACATCCTGAGTGTATGTTGAGTGCTTGTGAATGGATATGTAACGTGCATTTAGCATATGTACAGTAGTAGCCTGCCTAATGAAGCCAGTGGGATTCATTTTAGACACCCCTGATTTGGCAAAGCACAAAATAAAGGATGAGGACACATTCCCCAGACGGCAGAAGTGTACTGCCTGCATTCCGGTGGAGGAAGCTGGGGATTCACACACTGAAGTGAGGCGGAAGGAGACAGTTTTACCTTAATATATTCTATGAGGACTTTTGTTGGCCGAGGCTGCTGATTAGTGCTTCCTGGGAACCACAACAAGATGGTGGACGGAGTGCTGAAAAATGTTCAACCACACACCCCCCAGTCAACAGATCTGGGTTTAACCCAGTGTTCTTTTGCTCACTTTGCCACCCCATTTTGAACCCAGCCATATGCAAACCAGTCTTGACCCTGCTCCTCATGGGAACAGTCCATCCTGAACTGCCAAGCCAGGTCCTCCCTGGATCAGAAACAAGCATCCTGGGACCGTTTTTAGGGTTTCACCTATCATCAGCCAGGCTCGCTTGAATCCAGTGGCACAGCGAGAAAAGGGACCCACGCCTGAGCATACCCTTGGCCACTCCTTAGTAATCAGTAATGCCAATACGTATGAGATGTATAGTAAGGGACTACATATCCCATAATCCTTGCTAAGCAAAAACGCTAAATAACCAAAATGGCCGTTCGTCACTGTTACACCTTTCAGTGAGAAGTGAATGGCGAAGGCAGTGAGTGAAGGCGGACTGCGTACTCCCCAAGGTATGTATGCTCTCTTGCTCTGAGCCACTCGCGGTACCAGTCATTTTATAGATACGTCCCTTTCCTGACTGGGTTTTCTATCCCCGTCTAGTGCGCAACGATTAGACAGAGACTCAGCGAAAAATCCGGAAAGAACACCGGCGTTGACCGAGCAGTGCAGCTAGGATCTTGCTGAAAATAAGAGACGGCAGTATTAATTATGTACTTGGCGCACTTTCGCTCAGACACTCATTAGCCCTCATTTTGCACAACAGGTCATTTTCACATAAAAACGGCGTGCGAGCCACAGAAAGAAACACCCTTTGCAGAACTTGAACAAGCTGTTCCAAGGTATGGGGTAAACGGAACAACGATATCTATATTTCCATTAATGAAATGAATAGCATACCAATCGCCCTTTTTTCTCTGATCAGGTAGACCGTGTGACCACAATCCCCTCCCTTCACAAGGCATCAGACGCTGTGCAGTGAGGTAAATAAGGCGCAGACATATTTGTTACACTGTCCTCATGAGTTGAGGAGAAGATTGTGACATAATTCATGCTTTGTTCACTCTAGAAATATAAGCTTGAAGCCACGTCCTAAAGAGTCATTGATGAAAAGATGCCCTGCCTGAAAAACACAGGTATTTTTCTTTAGAATTCTAACACACAAAAGGAGGCAGTCTATTGAGGCACATAGGCTTTCAACAAAACTTTATTATTTTTGTACCCCACACAGACGAATAACAAAGCCCTGATGAGGGTTCGAAAATTGAATACTCGAACCTGAAACGCGTCCGCACACTTACAAGAGCAAGTTATATCATTGAATGAATAATTCTGAAGACGCTTTACTTTTGCTCTTGCTCTTGTTTCCACATCGCTTTGTTTGACCAATTTATGAATTTATTTTCAAAACAATGATGAAGATTTATATTGTATATATAAATGTCTTGTGTCCTTGTGATATTGTTTTGATTTAGCGTGTTGTTGTCAGAATTGTAAATATTGTATAATTGTCTAATTGTGTATGTTCTGTCTTTTTTTGCCATATAAATTTTTTTTTTTCAAAAAAACATTTCAAAAATAAGAATAACTGGTATAAATAAAAATACCGTACCAAGTGTCATAAGGTTGTACTTGGTCTTCATTAGATACACTCTTTTTCATTAAGGTATGAGGGTGGCGGCAATTTTTGTTGTTTAATATTACTTGTCTTGGGTACAGCACATAGAGCGGTGGTGGCAGCATATTGTGATTTAAGATTGATAGAGTGATTAGATTTTTTTTATCTTTGTAGGATAGCATGCCTACTGGCCGACTTTGTGTAAAGTTCTACTTTTATGTGAATGCCCTGAACCTTGTGCTGACATCCTGAGTGTATGTTGAGTGCTTGTGAATGGATATGTAACTTGCATTTAGCATATGTACAGTAGTAGCCTGCCTAATGAAGCCAGTGGGATTCATTTTAGGCACCCCATGATTTGGCAAAGCACAAAATGAAGGATGAGGACACATTCCCCAGACGGCAGAAGTGTACTGCCTGCATTCCGGTGGAGGAAGCTGGGGATTCAGACACTGAAGTGAGGCGGAAGGAGACAGTTTTACCTTAATATATTCTATGAGGACTTTTGTTGGCCGAGGCTGCTGATTAGTGCTTCCTGGGAACCACAACAAGATGGTGGACGGAGTGCTGAAAAATGTTCAACCACACACCCCCCAGTCAACAGATCTGGGTTTAACCCAGTGTTCTTTTGCTCACTTTGCCACCCCATTTTGAACCCAGCCATATGCAAACCAGTCGTGACCCTGCTCCTCATGGGAACAGTCCATCCTGAACTGCCAAGCCAGGTCCTCCCTGGATCAGAAACAAGCATCCTGGGACCGGTTTTAGGGTTTCACCTATCATCAGCCAGGCTCGCTTGAATCCAGTGGCACAGCGAGAAAAGGGACCCACGCCTGAGCATACCCTTGGCCACTCCTTAGCTGCGGAGTTCCGGGTGAACCGGTTCCATCCCCAGTGAGGGAGTAGCCTTGAAGAAGGTCTGACTACAAGTGTCCCTTCTTCCCATATTGAACTCAGGAGGCCTATTGGGGTCATATATATAATTGTGACACTGTGAGAACAGACTTATTTGGTGCTGTATATTACTGATTTCCTATTTACATATTGTACATCATTACCTGTGCTATTTAGCAAGTAATGAAATAAGTATAGGAGTTGTATCATTCCCTATGGTCCTGAAGAAAAGCCTTTGGATAAAGCTTGAAACTAGTCGACCAGAGTAGGGAAACTAAGGGCCAGATTCATTAGTGGTTTCCCGTCATCCCCATTTTTTAACCATATCAGCCAGGGAAGCGAATACAATTATCTTTCTTCCACTAGCTAGGATTTATTTTTAAGTCTTCTTTGTATATATTCCTTAACCCACTTCATTAATCATCTCCATCAGCATAGGTGTATAAGAACATTACTAATTTAGTGCTCCCGTGTAGTCACAGGTCGCAGCACGCCCCTCTCCTTAGCAGGTCAGGATGGACCGTATGATGAAGCATGCCACCAAAGGCTAACCCTGGTGGGTGAGGGTTACTAAAAAAGCGAAACTACTTTCCTTTTACAAAAAGGTTGGGGTCCTTTTCCGCTAGTATTGTTTATTTTTTCTTCCACTTGGAGGGACTCCTTTTGGTTGCATTTACTTAGTCTGGAGGAAGAGTCCTCTCTTTTCACCTCTACCTCTCCCCTTTGTTTATGATATGCTCAATCTTTACAGGCATGATAATGGCCTCTATTAAGGTGGTATACAGATTTTAGCCTGTGTTTATTATACAGATGGATATTTCACGCCTGCGCTGCAGAGCTTAGTTAACCAGTGCCGCAATAGTAGGTGGCAAAATACCTATGGACACAGTGGAGAGGGAAGCATGTGCACTTAGGCTGGGGCCAACGTCCCCCCAACCCTGGAAAAAGCCCTCCAAATACTTGATCACAATGAGTCTTGCCTCCTCATCCTTCTTGACCTCTCTTCAGCATTTGATACGGTCAAACACGAGAATCTACTGGAGCTCCTAAATACCAGAATGGGCATATCCGGGACGGTTCTCAAATGGTTCACGTCCTTTCTGCACAACCGTTCTCAGAGGTTCAAGATCAACAACGCACTGTCCTCGCCTGTGCCAGTAACACTGGGCGTCCCGCAAGGTTCCTCCCTATCCCCCACATTGTTCAACCTCGTCATGGAACCACTCACCACCTTGCTTCAATCTTCTAAGGTACATTTCCATATGTACGCCGATGACACTCAGCTCTACCTCAAGCTTCAATCCCCTGAAGACATCAAACTGTTGAATGCCACACTAAGAAACACCCAAGCTTGGCTGGCCGACAATCACCTCAAACTAAATGCTCTGAAAACTGAGTTCCTTCTGATCTCTCCTCCTGCGAAAAAGTGCATCACCCAAACCTGGCTCAATCATCTAACCGCACTCAATGTCCAACCCACCATCGTGGACTCAGCGAAATCCCTTGGCATCACACTGGACTGCAATCTCGACATGCAGCAGCATATTAGCATAGCAACTAAAGGAGCCAACTTCCAAATCAACACGCTGAGAAAACTCAAACCCTTCCTACCACCCAAGGACTTCCAAACTGTGGTACAAGCCTTAGTCATTCCTCGCATAGACTACGGAATTGTGGCTCTCAGCGGGCTCCCCCTGACAACAACGGCTCCCCTAAGAGCCTCCCTGAACGCGGCCGCGAGACTCATCACTGGCTCAAGAAAACACTCGCATATATCCCCTGACTTAAAAACCCTGAACTGGCTGCCTATTGAAGCCAGAATTCAGTTGAAAATTGCCTGTATGACACACTCGGCCGTACACCACAAGGCACCCAACTACCTCTCTCATAAGCTGACCATATCAGGAGGCTCAAGATCCAACAGAAGCACAAACACTCTCCTCCTGAAACCACGGAGATTCCGGAAGGAAAAAACATACAAACGCTCCTTCTCTGGAATGGCACCTAGGATCTGGAATGCACTCCCACCAGAAACCAGGCTTATCCCGTCCACTATACTCTTCAAGAAAGAGGTGAAGGCCATCCTTATGGCTAAATACACCTGAACACTATTGATACTGGAACAATGACAGTATTTGGCTCCCACATTATCGGCTGTCTGAATACTTATCTATGTCAGTCCATTTTTTGTCTGCTTCTGGATCTAATTCATTGCACGGATGCTATACTATTGATTTCCAACTTGTTTATTGGGTTGTACACTAGGACTTGAGTGCCTCAATAACCTGCAACGCACCCACTACTGACTACTACTTTGCTTTCAACATTGTGTTTACTCACCCTCTGGGGTGCTATAATCTTATCCGTTTAGACATTGTACTGCTTCCATATTATTGTTTCTTGATTGTTATTACTCTGTATACTCTTGTATGATTGATACCCTATTTTTGCATCTCACTGTCTACGGAATCTCATATTGATTTAAGAGTCTTGTTTATCCTACCTACTGTTTCTGTAAAGCGCTCTGATATCTGCAAAGATCTTGTTCGCGCTATATAAAACTTTAAAAATAAATAAATAAAAGAAAAAGAAAAAAAAAACAGCAATCAACATGGGGCAAAAACATGTGACCAGAGTGTATCCCGTCGTGAAATGTCCACAAATCTATTAATGTGGCCTTTGAAGTTCCCACCCTCATACAACTGACAATCTATGTAAAAATCTCATACAGGATGAAACTTACTTAAAGAAGGAAACCAATAAAACAAACCATGAAAATGAATTTGAGCCGCCGATTTGTGACGAATAGGAATGCACATGAAGAGGTCAAAGCCACTCGAAGGTAAAGAATACGCTTACAATTACATTTCTGAGCCAGTCAACAAAAAATGAACCACTATCAGCACGTGGCCGATCCAGTAATCAGTGCATATTTTGCACATCATTCCTTCAGATTGTTTTTCATATGTATCCATTTTTTTCCAATCATGGAACAAAGCAACTTTCTTATAAACCTCTCTTGCCACAAAACATCTGTTTTAGAATAAGCGTGTATTCCTTTATTTGATTACGACTTTCTACCTAACCATAGCAGTAACTGACATATTTAAGTAAATGAATATATTTTTCAGTACGTTAACATAAAACAATTGCAATTTCTTACCAAACAACCTCAACAAATGTTGTGACCCATAGATGTAAGATGGAGGAGGTGGTTGATCACTGTTTGCATAGTTTTCTGGCATCAGTTTCCAAGACAATACCTGTACCAAACATGAATAGACTAACATTAGAAAAGTGAAGTTAAATGTTGTTTCTAATTACGTTAAAGTAGATTTTTCATCAATCATATACTGCACAGTGGTTCTACAATAAATCAGAAGAGTAGAGTGCCATGTATAGAGTGATATAACCTCTAGGATTTTACTCAACTCCCCTAAAAAGAATAATTGCAAAAACAATTTTAGAATTTTTTGGGTTGTTCCCTTATTCCTTACACCTATGTGACAGAAGCAGTGCATACCAAGGGCTCAATGATTGACTATGCACGGACCTTGTAAAACTGGTTTGGAGGTAAAAAGTGACTGAAAAATATTTAACCCCTTTGATGCTGATGACAAAGCCAGCTCGTCATCAACGTTACCTGCGGTGCGCGGATGACGAGCTGGCTTTGTCACGATCAAGCCATTTTTGAAATTCCCGCGTACAGAGGGAAAACGCGGTAGCGGTTAATGCGAATGAAGAACAATGTGAAATGAGAATGTACAAATGAAAAAATAAACTGAACACCTACAAAGCACAAAAGTTGGGCTAAAAGCATCATGGTGCAAGGAACTAGGTTCAACTAAGGCCAGAAGAAAAACTCAACCCAAAAGGTAGAGTTTCAGTATCCTCATAAACGTGCAGTAGTCATTAATTGATTCATGAGTTAGAGGTGAAGGTCATTACAGAGTGAGCGTGACAGTACTTTCCGAATATTCTGCTATGGTGCAATGTTCCTCAAATCGTAATAGCACTGAACCAACTTTCTCTCAAGACAACACATCGATTACTCTTGAATGTCTTCTGAAAACCTGGTTGCAGGTGTGCCTTCTATGCACGAAACAGGTGCCGAAAGCCCTACCTATGCATGTTGTATTGTGTGGGTCACTAGGTCCTGAGATCTTCTGGGGAGGCTGGCAAGATCTTGCTGTCCATGTCTAACAAAGCATTGGTGAATCTACCCAAATGGCACAGTGCATTAGGAGATCTGAGGGCCAAGCTGGAGGAGAACATTTTCTATCCAAGAGCATGAATTCATTTTGACTCCAGTTTGCAATCACCTAGCTTGTCAATGACTCAAGCACCAGAATTTATTTCATGTGTAGGATTGTTAGTCAGGAAATCCGGGTCACTGGAGCCACAGGTTGTTGAACCAGAGGGCCAGAGAATTGTCTAGCCCATGTAGCCATCAAAATGTCAGTGAGGGATTAAACAAATGGCAGGACTGGTTTAGATGAAGATGGCCCTGGTGGCAGAACTTTAGTGGACACATTTGCCAGTGATTCAATATTGGGCAATAGCAAGACTTTGCCTGCCCTTCATGCCACTATTGCAAAAGAGCTACTTCTCTCTGCTTCTGGCCCAGGTGATGAGTCTAGCTCCATCTCAATGGATGCGTTTAACCAAGTGGGATTTTTTGACTATAAATATAAGCCATCATCACACTAATTATCCGCCCCCTCCTCATTACCATCATCAGTATAATGAGGAACATTAGATACATTCTGAACCTCATTTGAATTGGATCCAAGAACAACTTCTAACTTTAGTAGTACTGGTGACGGCAGATGCCTCCTATTAGTGTTTGCATAGAAAGTGGTAGTGCCTTTTTGATGTTGTAGCAGGACATAGGCCTGGATAGGGGCTGATGTCAGCTTGGAATAGGAAACCAGGCAAGGAATTTAATCTCAGGCCGGTGCCAGCAAATTTGGCATTGGTGCTGATGTGGAGGGAACTAGCATGGAACTTGGTGTGGAGCAGAAGCCTTAACTTGTATGGGTACAAGAAAACCAACCTCAGGGGCCCAAGGGGTCCAAAGACGCACCAGAGGGGGCCAGAAGGACCTGAAGGACTTTTTTGGCTACAGCACTTGCAGCCACAGACTTCGCCCCTAGCGGGCGCTGCCTTTCCAGCTGAAGACCACATGCTCCAGCTAGGAGTGTGCTTAAATTCCAGGGAAAACCCTGGGGTGTCATCTTTTCTGAGTCCCACCACACTTAGTTTGGGAGGCTCCTTAAATCTTTTTTTTTGGTGGGGAGGGTGCGCCACTCCTGCAGCTCGACCTGCGAGTTTGAACTTCGTTGTGTGGTGGCCTAGCCGACCTGGGGCCACCACAGAGGCAGAAACAGTGCCAAATGAACAAGCCCTGAGGGAATTATGGGGCGGTACCTCAAAGCTCATGAATACTTAATTATCGGACCTCCTGCTGTAATGGGGAGAGCCGTTGCTTTCGTTTTTCATTTTCCTCTCCCCTCCCCTCGTGCGGCCCTCTTCTTTTCTTTGGGGGTGACCGGTTACATTAGGGCAACCAGTAGTCACTCCAAGATAGGGGGTAGCCCAGGGAGCCTAACCCTGGCTGCCCCCACCAGCTACCCGCCCGCGCAGCACTCCTTTGTGCTGCTACAAAAGCCAGCAGGTTTTGGCTGCCCTTCCAATTCCTGCAGGCAAGGAGCAGTGACTTGTGGCGGCCATCCAACTCCATCTACCCCTTTTGATCTCGGAGCCGACGGATGGGGTTCTGGGCCCACCCCATGTGCTCTCCTTGTGCGGGGGAAGCGTGATCATGCTTCCCTGCTTTTCTTGCCACCGGGTGCCCAGAGTTGGGGTTTGGGACCCTCAATAAATAAATCTGCATGGGTATGGGGTTCCCTAGCCCTCTAGACGTTGGGGGGCAGCTGAAGAACCACGCATGCCTCCTCCCGGCTCAACTATCAGGATTCTTCTCATTGTGAACCCCAGGCTAGGGGTTTAGATCAGCCGGGCAGCAGAACTCGATATGCTCCATGCCTAGCAGGGGAGGGGGGACAAATGTAAAGGTCAAATTCTTTGCAGGCTTATATCTCGACTCTGTTGCACCATTTGGCTAAATGTTGTTTTCCTCCTGGCTCGAGCCCGAGAAGTGTCTAGGGATAGCGCCAGGAAAAAAACTTGGACTTGGAAGGGGACAGCCAATGAACACACACACAGTAACCTCCCCTAATATAACGAATTACAGTTAGCACGCAATGTGCAGTTGGGACGTATTACCTAGTGTGATAAGTCCTCCTAGTTGGGAATGTTTCCCACAGTTCTGGTTACAGTTCCCCCCCCTCTCCGAGCAGTCCCCTAGAACCCTTACAGGAGCACATGGTTGGCAGGGTGTCAGTCCCGCAGAGGGTGGTCAGCAGATTAGAGGGGGTAACGAAAACTCGGCACGATAACACACAAACAGCCCCCATTCAGAAGACATTTGCCATGACCACGCGCATTCCTAACACAGAGATCAAATTCATCACGTTAAGTGTCCGGGGAATGCACACTGCGAGTAAGCGATATGCAGTGTACTCTTACATAAAGATTCAGAAAAGGGGGTGGTGATGAACAGAGTGTCTGAATTAAGCAGACCACTCTTACCCAGTCCAAAGATCAGGGCTTGATCCATCACCGTTGTTTAGCTCACTGCACCATCCCATCTCAGAACCTGGCTACATGCAAATTAGTCTGTTCCTGTCCCAGTGCATGATGGGAACAGGGCAAACCAAACTACCAAGCCAATTCTTACAATGGGAAGGAAACAAGCTACCGGGGACCGGTTTCTGGCATTTCAGCCGTCGTCGGCCCGGCTTGCTTGAATCCTGATGGTGCAATGAGCAAGGGACTCACATCTGAGTATACCCTTCCACGCTTATGGTGGACAAAATGATTCAGAAAAGGGGGTGGTGATGAACAGAGTGTCTGAATTAAGCAGACCACTCTTACCCAGTCCAAAGATCAGGGCTTGATCCATCACCGTTTTTTAGCTCACTGCACCATCCCAGCTCAGAACCTGGCTACATGCAAATTAGTCTGTTCCTGTCCCAGTGCATGATGGGAACAGGACAAACCAAACTACCAAGCCAATTCTTATACTGGGAAGGAAACAAGCTACCGGGGACCGGTTTCTGGCATTTCAGCCGTCGTCGGCCCGGCTTGCTTGAATCCTGATGGTGCAATGAGCAAGGGACTCACATCTGAGTATACCCTTCCACGCTTATGGTGGACAAAATGATTCAGAAAAGGGGGTGGTGATGAACAGAGTGTCTGAATTAAGCATACCACTCTTACCCAGTCCAAAGATCAGGGCTTGATCCATCACCGTTTTTTAGCTCACTGCACCATCCCAGCTCAGAACCTGGCTACATGCAAATTAGTCTGTTCCTGTCCCAGTGCATGATGGGAACAGGGCAAACCAAACTACCAAGCCAATTCTTATACTGGGAAGGAAACAAGCTACCGGGGACCGGTTTCTGGCATTTCAGCCGTCGTCGGCCCGGCTTGCTTGAATCCTGATGGTGCAATGAGCAAGGGACTCACATCTGAGTATACCCTTCCACGCTTATGGTGGACAAAATGATTCAGAAAAGGGGGTGGTGATGAACAGAGTGTCTGAATTAAGCAGACCACTCTTACCCAGTCCAAAGATCAGGGCTTGATCCATCACCATTTTTTAGCTCACTGCACCATCCCAGCTCAGAACCTGGCTACATGCAAATTAGTCTGTTCCTGTCCCAGTGCATGATGGGAACAGGGCAAACCAAACTACCAAGCCAATTCCTTTACTGGGAAGGAAACAAGCTACCGGGGACCGGTTTCTGGCATTTCAGCCGTCGTCGGCCCGGCTTGCTTGAATCCTGATGGTGCAATGAGCAAGGGACTCACATCTGAGTATACCCTTCCACGCTTATGGTGGACAGGAAGCTTGTTTCCTTTCTGGTGAAGAATTGGCTTGGTAGTTTGGTCTGCCCTGTTCCCATGATGCACTGGGCCAGGGACAGACTAATTTGCATATAGCCAGGTTCTGAGCTGGGATGGGGCAGTGAGCTAAATAACGGTGATGGATCAAGCCCTGATCTCTGAACTGGGTAAGAGTGGTCTGCTTAATTCAGACACTCTGTTCATCACCACCCCCTTTTCTGAATCCTCTTACATAAAAAGGCAGCAGGCTCAGATAGCCCTTTTACAGGAAACACACCTGACAGCGGCTGAAGTAGCGCGCTTGCGTAAGAAATGGCGAGGTATAATATGCGCCACAGCGTACTCGGCATTTGCCAGGGGGGCCCTAATCTGGATCCGCATCGGTACCCCAATTAAGGAAATAACGAGAGAGATAGACAAGGAAGGGTGATATGCTGTGGTGGAAGACCTATTAGAGGGACAACCTATACTGATAGGTAGTATTTATGCCCCGAATGTAGAATAGTCCCCCTTTTGGAATCACCTCACTGGAATGTTAACAAAGCACACGCACGCCGCATGGATACTCGGTGGCGACTACAATTGCACCCTAGACACATCCTTAGACAGGTCTCACCCCCCCCCCCCCCAGCACACTCGCAAGCGTTCAAACAGGCGGAAATGTTTAACACGTGGGTAAAACACTGGGCATTGACTGACGTTTGGCGGATGCGCAACCCAGTCACCACAATATACTCCTTCCACTCAGTTCCCCATGACTTAAGGGTGCGCTTGGACAGATTTCCCTGCTCTGCCCCGCTACTACCAAGAGTACAACATACAGATTATTTGGGGAGGGTACTTTCAGACCATGACGCACACGTACGGACCTTATGATGGACGCCGCCACACCGCCCCATACCTACCTGGAAGTTACCGAGAGACTGCCTCACAGATCAAGTGTTTAAACATGACCATGGGGAACATATCCAGGAACACTTCACATTAAACGCCGGTACAGCGACGTCTCGTCTGATAGAGTGGGAGACATACAAGGTGGTGGCAAGGGGGCATTGTATCCAGCAAATAGTGGGGATACGTAAAACCTTAGGGGAAACGTTGCAAAAGGCAGAACACACCCTGGTGAACCTCTCGAAACGGGCGGATAAGGATGAGGCTACTCCGGAGCAAATGGAAGTGGCAAAAGCGCTTTACGCTTAGACACTTACAGATCTCCGTAAATACAATTTTCGAATGTATGCAGCTAGGGTCCACCGGGAGGGAAACAGAGGGGGAGCGCTCCTAGCCTGGCTAGCCAAGCAAGATACGGAAGTCAAGACAATCACAGAAATAGTAGATAACTCAGGGGTTATTCGGCATTCGCAACTGGATATCCTGAGTGTCTTTCATGACTATTACTCTGGCATTTACAGGGCCCCGGAGCGAGATGGTCACCAAGCGAGCGCCAACTTCCAAGACCCATTGCCCCTGCCCCAGGTCCCACCGGAGGATAAAAAAACAGTTGGAGGTGAGGATCAAGCCTGTAGATGTTTCCCAAGCGATTAGAGTGCTAGCGCGAAATAAGGCTCCAGGAATGGATGGCTTACCAGTAGAATACTTATGCTGCCCGGTTGACCCTACGCATGGCAGTAATGTACAATGATGCACTTGACAGAGGGGAGCTTCCAGGCTCCCTCAGGGATTCGGTCATAGTCACATTCCCCAAACCGCATAGAGACCCAACCCTGCCCTCTTCCTATCGACCAATAATTCTGCTCAATACGGAGTGTAAAATACTGGGGAAAATCTTAGTGGAACGATACACCCAAATTCTGACACCATTAATTCACCCAGACCAATGCGGATTTATCCCAAAGCGCACTACCTCGCAAAACCTACGTAGGCTGTTCCATATACAGGATGAGACGAGCACGCAATTCCCTAAAGCAGCATGTCTCATACTAGCCCTTGAAAAGGCCTTCGACATGCTACTATAGCCTATTTATTTGAGGTCCTCGGCAGGATAAACATAGGTCCCACTTTAGTGGCCTATACAAAATTCCTGTATACCAGCTCACCTCAAGAGTTAGGATAGGCAAGTATATCTCCTCAGCGTTTGCTGTGGAAAGGGGCACAAGGCAGGGATGCCCCTTGTCCCCCCTCCTGTTCGCCCTGGCGGTGGAACCTCTGGCAATACGTCTGCGCCAGGAGGGTGAGGAATGGGGTATCCCATTGGCAGGCACGACACACTGTGTATCCCTCTACGCGGACGACCTTTTGATATATGTCCGCGACGCTATTGAAGACCTAACACCCATATGGCAGACATTGCAAGACTTCAAGGAGGCTTCGGGTCTCGGGGTTAACTGGGCAAAATCCACGATTTATCCGCTCAGCTCTCACATAGCCCGATTCGAAATACAGGTCGGACCACACACACTTGCTTGGAATTCCGAGGCGCCCAGATATCTGGGAGTGAGATTATATCACTCCCCTAAGGACCTGTACAAAGGGAATCACCGCAGGGCTTTGGCATGGCTACGGTCGACGGTGGGGTTCTGGAAAACACTACCCATGGCCCCCATAGGACGAGTGGCGCTAGCCAAGATGATCATGGTCCCACGAATGCTAGATCACTTTGCCAACCTCCCAGTAATAACACCGCAGCCATTCTTTAAGGAACTGGACTCCCTACTTACCGAGCTGATCTGAGGGGGGGAGGGGGAGGGTCGTCACAGGGTAGCCCTGTCCACACTACACATTCCCACGACAGGTGGGGGTTGGGAGCACCTTCCTTTGAGGCATACATCCTCGCAGCCCAGCTGCAATGGCTGTCGTACTGGTCTGCGAAGCATCACACTGGGGAAACCGTCACCATGGAGGGCCGCACACCATTGCACACATCCCCTAAGAGCTTCTCTAAACGCTGCAGCGAGACTCATCACTGGGTCAAAAAAGCTCTCTCATATCTCTCCTGACTTTAAATCCCTGAACTGGCTGCCTTTTGAATCCAGAATACATCTGAAAATCGCCTGCATGACACACAAGGCGGTACACCTGAACTCTCCCGGCTACCTCACTCAGAAGCTGACAATCTCTGGCGGTGCTAGAAACACTAGAGGCACAAACAATCTTTTGCTGAAACCTCGTAGATTCCGGAAGGAAAAAACCTATAAACGCTCCTTCTCAGGAATGGCACCCAGGATCTGGAACTCACTCCCTCCCGAAACTAGGCTCATCTCTTCCACTACACTCTTTAAGAAAGAAGTAAAAGCTATCCTCATGGCAAAATACACCTGAACTATTACTTCAGACTCTTTTTTAGACTCTGCACCGATCTGTACTACCTGTTTGACCCCGTTGTATATTTGTATTACCTGTATTATTGATTTACATGATTCTGATTTATCTATCTGACTATGCTCGCTCATGTACTCCTGCTGTGTAAAGCGCTCTGATATCTGCAAAGATCTTGTCCGCGCTATATAAAACTTTCAAAATAAATAAAAATAAAATTGCCAGTAATTCACCGGATGCTACTACCGGGCACCAACCCATGCGTATATGACCCTTACAGATGTCCATAGCCCGCACCTGTATGTTGCGCATCCACCGCATGTCCAAGGAAAGGCCCCCATACTCACCCCTGCTCCCACTGGTGGGCTTCCCCAGGGAAGATGCATACTACAGCCCTGGCACTCTTCAAGTCTGGACTGACCTCGCTGTCACGCAGATAGAATCCCTATTTGAAGACAGCCAACTTAAAACGTATGCCCAAATGACTGAACAGTACGATCTCCTGCCTGGGCAATTCTTAACACACAGGTAACTGATTGACAGCAGCCGTCGATATTGGGACCCGACAGCAGGGGAGCCTCCGACACACCCAGTGATTCACAGTATTCTGCATATGGGGTTAGGGCGCCACCTGGTTATATGGCTCCTTAAAGCTATACGGGAACTCATTCTCCCCTCACTGCAGCTGTTACGTCAGAAGTAGGAAGCAGAAATAGGAAGGGTGTTAAATGACAAAGAATGGGATGTGGCCCTGGAATATCCTACAAAGGTATCCAGGAATTTACGTTTTCGAAATATACAATTCAATATCCTTCACAGAGCATACCTCACACCCCTTCGGCTCCATAGGTTTTACCCTGACACAAATTTTGCCTGCCCCCGATGTCAAGTGCCAGAAGCGAACTTTAAGCACATGTTCTGGGATTGCCCTAACCTTCAAGAGTATTGGGACCGGGTCCACCAGACACTTAGAGCAACGACCAACATCACATCCATTTCCACCTGGAAGGCGTGCGCCCTGGGTGTATTCCGTAGACGGAAGACCCAAAAAGTGCAGTCTCGCTTTATTTTCCTCGCCATCCTCTTAGCGAAAAAGGGAATAGATATGCACTGGTGGGCCCCGACAGGCCCCCCCGATAGCGGCCTGGATAGGAGCCTTGAAAAAATGGGGGAAGGCGGAAGAGGAGGTGTTGCGGGACGAGGAAGTAAAGGGTACCCGCAAACATCCCATCTCTTTCGAGTGGGCACAACTACTGCACACCTTTACACACAAAACCACCCTTGAGGAAACGCCAGCAAACTCCTAACCCCAGGCCCCGCCCACACCCCCTATGGGATCCAATGTGGTAACTTCGGGGTCGGAGCAGCGCAATTAGGTTTCCACCAACATTGGAGTCATGCCTGAACGTCCCCTGGTCGTTGTAAAAATACCCAATCAGAACTGTTTCACACTCCGACCCCCCCCTGAATGAAGGAACATATGTCATTGTACAATCACATTGTAAGGAGACAATGCCACCACCATACCGTAGACCATCCCCAACCGAAATTTGGTGACGCTCTGCCACCCCCACCCATAGCCCACCCCAATACTTACAGGTTCGAAGTTCTGCACTAGCAGTTATAGTTCTAATGTTAGTGTGTTGGGAACATACTCAATCAAGAACGGACACATTACGCACTGAGAGCAGGCACACACAAGCAGTGGGGTAGCACAGGTCCATCGATAGCAAACACACCCGAAATCAATACTGTAATTGTCACTGACGATCAACAGCGGGTGGGCCAACTCTCCACACAACACTCCCAACAGTCGGGCGATTTTATTAGATGAATGTTGACGAAACAAATAATTGTTAACCTGCGCCAGATCCACACCTTAATGCAATTGTAAAAATGTGTATAGTGAATGTGTCGAGATGTATGAAATTTCATATAAAAAACCTCAATAAACGAATTTTAAACAAACTTGGTGGGGTGTCTTCTGGCGATAATATAACATCCACCACATCCGGTTCCCACCGGAAAGAGCTCAGGTTGCCCTGTTCAATCTCTGGGCATGAAGGTGCAGGCTTTGGAGGTGGGAGTGTAGAACCTGCCCCTGAAACTGCGAGAGGAGGTCTGCCCTGAGAGAGGGGTGGAGTGGAGGGTGCAATGATAGATAAAGAAGGTTTGTGTACCACACCCTTCGCAGCCAATCCAGGGGGGTCAATATGATTTGGGCCAGGTCTTGGCAAATCTTCCTCAGCACTCAATGAATCAAGGGTATAGGAGGAAACGAGTAAAGAAGCTGTGAACCGCAATCTAACTTAAATGCATCCCCCAACACTCCCCGCATGGGATACTGTCAACTGCAGAACGACCCTACTCCTCCCTGCTTGTTTATGTACCACATCGCAGTAGTGTTGTCCGTTAGGACATGAACCGACTGCCCGCAAAGGGAGGGAAGGAAGGCCTTGAGAGCCAAATGTATCGCCCGCAATTCCAGAGATGGATGTGAAATAATCTTTCCTCTGGAAACCAAAGACCTTTGACCTCCAGATCCCCCAGATGAGCTCCCCACCCTAGAGTGAAGGCATCCATTATCACTGTGGTCACTAGAGAAGGAGGCAGAAACAGCTTCCCTTGAGACAGGTTGCCTGGAAGCCTCCACCATACCAGCTCTGCTGCAGGGTCTCTGAAGATTCTGACCACCTCTTCGGGATCTCTGTTCTGTTGAAAACACTGTCTGCGGAGGTATCACTGGAGGTCTTTCATATGCCAGCATGCATGGTCGACCAACAGTATGCAGGAAGCGAACAGACTGAGCAGGGGCGAAACCTTCAAGACTTGAACAGCCGCTCTATTCTGAAAAAGTGGAATCATAGTCTGGATGTCTTGAATTCTCTGTAGAGATGGGAAGGCAAGACTTACAGTAGTGTTCAGTACTGCCCCTATGAACAGGTTTCGCTGAGAGGGCACTAGGTGAGATTTGAGTACATTTATCGAAAACCCCAAGTCAAATAACAGTTGTGTTGGTACTTCCAAATGATGTAATATCTCTGGTGACTTTGTTTTGAGCAGCCAGTTGTCCAGATAGGGGAAAACAGGAATCCTGAACCTTCTGCGATGTGCTGCCACTACCGCCATCACCTTTGTGAAGACCCGAGGTTCAGAAGTAAAGTCGAATGGAAGGACAGCAAATTGGCAGTGTTGAGACCCTACAGTAAAACGGAGATAATTCCGATGCGACTTCAGGATGGGATTGTGAAAATACGCATCTGTAACTCGATCGACACCATCCAGTCTTCCTTCTGCAGCGCAAAAATAACCTGAGCCAGGCTCAACATTTTGAATTTCTCCTGTTTGAGGTAAAAATTCAAAACCCTGAGGTCGAAGATCAGTCTCAAATGGCCATCCTTTTTGGAAATCAGGAAGTACCGGGAGTAGCATCCTTGACCTCTTCCCGGCCCTGGAACCACCTCGATCGCACTGACAGAACCTCCTGCTGGAGAAGCACACGGCCCAATGGGGAGGGAATAAAGGGGGGGGGGACTCCCGGAAAGGTATGGCATACCCATTCATTACTATGTTCAACACCCAGAGATCTGTAGTACCAGACCTCCAATGCTGTTGAAAATGGGACACCCATCCTCCCACGCGACAGGTAAGCTCTAGGATGGAGTAGCGAGAGATGCTTCCCTGCCACACCAGTTGGAGGGCAGAAGAGGAGGGAGGAGGAAGAGACAGGAGACCTGTTGTCGAGCAGCACACCGCAAACAACCTCTGCCCTTTCCCCTATAGGATCTGTACAAGGGATTTGCCTGCTATTGCTGCGGCTGTTGCCTGGCACGAAAGGACAAGTTCCTCCCAAAACCACGAAACCTGCGGAACTGTCCAAAGCTCCTGGACTGAGACTGAAGTCCCAATGCTGTGGCTTTGATGTCTTTAAAGCACTGCGGCATCTAATTCGCTTTAGCTCAGAACAGATGAGATCCGCAGAATGGCAGATCCAGTAAAGTAGCTTGGGCATCAGGAGTGAATCCTGAACCAAGCAACCAAGAGTGCTTCCTAGTAGGCCCAAACAATCCCATCGCCCTGGTTACCGAATCAGCCGTGTCCAGACCAGACTGTATCACCTGGCGGGCTGCAGCTTGGGCATCCGACAACACCTCTGAGAAATGCGATTGCACGTCCTCAAGCAATTTTGGGATCACCTCTCAGGCAGAGTCCATGAGGGAGTGGATGTAGCAACCCAAAAGGCATGTGCCATTCATTGACTTGAGTGCTACACTCCCCGACGAGAACATCTTCTTTATTTGCTGATCGCTCCGTGCATTTTGACTCCCTATCTGCAGGCGTAGATGGGAATGAACCTGCAGAATGCCTCGAGGAGCACCAAGCCTGGACGACCAAGCTTTCCGGCGAAGCATGGGGAGACAAAAAAGAAGGATCCCCCAGACCCACCTTGTATCTCCATGCCACTGTCCTGAAAACTGCTGGAGCAGACATAGGCTTCTGACAGTCATCAAGAATGGGCTCTCCCAAAGCCTCATTAAAGGGAGTAAAGGCTCTGAAATAGAGGAAGGAGAATGGAGCACCTACGTTAGGATATTAGACTTTAATTTGGCTGTAGAAGGAGGCAATTCTAAGAGATCTGCAGCCTTCCTGATGCGTCGATAGACCCGTTAGAGATGAAAGCTCATATTTAGGAAAGGTGTCAAGGACACTAGCCTCTTGTAACCCCTCAAAATTCAGTTCAGGATTCACAATCTCTCATTCCACAGCCTCTCTATGATCCTCCTGGTACTCTTCTTCCTCCAATAGTCTTTGCGCCTCTCTCATCCTCGGAACAAGCATCACAGGTGCCAGAAGCAGTGCGGGTGACTTCGGGATTGGCATCGAAGGAAGGGCCACAGGAACAGGAGTCGAAGCCTGTTGAATTCGAGTCTGCGCTGGTTCGGAACCAGATGGCGCAGGGGATGTATCATCCAGAGGAACTCGCCATGCCAGACACTGCAATGGTGTCTTAGCGTCTGGAGAGGCCAATTCCGAGGAGCCATTTGCATGAAAAGCATGAGAGGTGCCTGAGGAAAGTGGGGCGGCACACGCCACATGTAATATGCCAACTGACCCATGGGGCCCAACAGGCACACCAGTAGGGTTTGCTGCTCTGGCGAACAGGCCAAACATCACATTCAAGAAATACGACGGATCCGAACCTGGCATCGGGAAAGCAGAATACACAGGATCCGGTAATACAGGCTTTGGAGCTGCTCAACGAGGCACTAAATTCAGCTCCGGCTGCAGTGCTGGACACCACGGAGCCAGAGGTGGAGTGGTCGAATTCAGCAACAGGGAATTCGTAGCATCTCTCGGAACAGGTGGAGTCATTGCTCTCGAAGATGGACCCGGGGTCCCCTCAGGTGAAGGAGTCGAAGTGATCTCATCCCTTCAATGACGTCAGGGACACAGAAACAATTACTTCGGAGTCGCATCCTTCGATAAGTGACACCGAGAACAATGGTATGAAAATTGGATCCTCAGACCAAACTCTTCAGTACACCTCTGGACGTGTGGACTGGCGTGCTGCTCTGCAAGAAGGATTGCTACTCAGCTGCCTGAGTAAGAAAGACTGGACCTGCATATCTTAAACCCACGATCATCAGAGCATCTCCTAAGAATAGTTGGTGACCTCCTCATCAGAGCCTCAGGCTCCAACCACCTTGAACCAAGCACCTGGGCTCTGCTGCTGTGAGTTTTGCACTCTAAGTGGTGCTACCCCAGTTCTGCACCCTTGGCGATGGGCTTGAAGGTGCTCTGCAAGCACAGCTGTAGTCTCTAAGGCAGAACCAACGCACCACGATGCATCACCTCGCAGCGCCGCATTGGAACCACCTTTGTGCGACACAGGACCTCACATTGCAGTCCTGTCAACAGCCTCAACGTACACCGTCGCTGCGCAAGCCATCTCCGATGCAGACCTCCCGTTGTCCGCCTACAGCTTCTTGGAATTGCCACTGAATGAATCATCCTTGATGCGGTATATCACACCACTTTTAAGGTACTTTGTTCAGCTAGTTTAACTTTGTCCCTGTATCTGGCCAGTGCTCCATTACGGTTGGTCTGAACATGTGACTTTGAGGGAGGTCCGGTATGACCACATAACCACAGTTGTCGCTTTGTGCTTCTATGCACTGTTCTTACTTAAATCTTTAAACTGCATATTTAAGGTTCTAATGATTGGATTGTTATATTTTTCGCCTTAATTTATTAAATTTCACTCTATTTTTCTTAATTGGTGTGGGATTTTTCTTCTGTTGTGTTTCCACTTTATTACTGTTTGAAGTGCTGCATAAATACTTCACAGACTGCCTCCGAGTTAAGCCTGACTGCTTTTGTGCCAAACTACTGGAGAATTAAGCACAGGTTAATTTGGGGTTTACTTGGGTTTCGTCCTGACATGGACTGTACTTGCTGCTTGAGTAGAGTTTCACCCTCCTCTACCAGTAACCCAATTTACTAAATTTGTGTTCAGTGGTGAGAGTCGGTACTTGTGTTTGTGCAGTGCCATACGGTGATTTTGTGTAACACTAAAACAGCCTGCAGTCCCTCAACCATCAACTTTGTACAAAGCCTGAATTTCTCATCTTTCCAAAAAGGTAAGGAAATCTATGTATTTCTTAAGTATCACTCACATGCTCGAACATTAGTGCCTGTTCAATGAAGAGCGTCTGTGTATGATATCCCTTGCTAGGTACCTCCTTGGAATTTGTCAGCCTTTCGAAGTTCCCTTACTCAATAAGTCATTTCAGCTACACTCAATCTTCATCCAGGACTCATACTCACAAGGGAATTACTTTACCCTCATATTAATAGAGACCCCCTTCTTTAAAGAACACTGCATCATGATGCAGTAACAGCACACTTCTACTCTCAAAGAAGCCCAGTTATCCCTTCAATCACTCGTTGACTATCTTAGTCTTTGACCCCACTGGCTTTCAGCAAGATGTAAGCTACACAAATACCACACAAGTATATACATACCACACACCTTTTAATAGCTTGTGAACATGAAAATGATCCAATTATGTAGAAATATGTTATTTAGGCACTCAAATTGCTCTGGCATTGAGAATTGGCATAGGAAAAGCTGCTATATGCTGTTCGCTTTGTTAAACAAAACAAAAAGAAAAAACACTGCTGGCCCATTAATTTACGGCATGTATATTACAGACCAGAAACTACGCAAAACACACTGATTACCTCATTTAATTCGTTGTTTCTTCTCCCTCCAAACCCAGCAAACACAGTGCTTCCATCTTTGCTTGGCGTCAATGTGATAGGTGAGGATGATCCACTATGCACAGGGGTTTCTTAAAAATAAAAAGGAATAAACAAACATTTTGGTCCTCCCCATGTTGAAACAAAGCCCAACACCAGTTACTATGTTCAGTTTTTGACAGTTAACAGAATGTAGAATGCACAGGCTTCAATGACACCATGTAAGCATTCAGAAAATAGTACAGCTCTTAACCATCTGAATTCTAAGAATGCAAACTTTTGAAAGTAACTGATATAAAGTCACCATGCTCTGACACCATATTTTCGGAGTAGTAGGACTATAGAAAAAATCAATAAATATGAGAGAGTGGCTATGAAGAGATGAGAGGCACTGTTGGTGGTTGTTAGTGAAGAAATCCATGGAAAAGAAGGTCATTGTGGGAGTGTCAACAAAGATTGCCGAAACCAGAAGCCATCAATGCTAAAGCCATCCCTAGATTGATAAAGTATACACACATAACAAAGCTACATTAAAATGTTTAAATGCTCTGTAAATGTGAAGAAATTTGGAACTAGAGGCTAAAAATTAAGTTGACATCCTTTGCTTGACTCGAGGAAACAGCACAAGTACTTCAGACAGTAATAATTGGAGATCTCATTTGGAACACTAGCATGCTCCAACAAAAAGAGAGGCTGCAATAATAGCAAAAAATGCAAAGCAATACGGTGGAGCATAGCGTATAGCTTTGTCTTTTACGAATAAACCTAAATTCTGAAAAGTTCCAATCTTCCAATTACAAATATAATTTCATCATCATCATCATAAACTTTATTTCGGTCAATGTGGCCTCTAAAAGTACAATAAAAAAACATACAATTAATTTAAAAAAGAAAGGAAAGAAGACAAGGTAAAATGAAAATATAAAATAGCGTCATAATACAGTTACATATTTTTATGTAAGTGTGGATAAAAATGGCTATCAATATGTACAAAGTTTGACAATAATAGACATACAAAAATACACGAGCCTGGTAATACAGGGCAACAGATCATATCGTGGGGGACTGGACTGTACACAAGAATTCATCTATGGAAAGTGCATAATACGGATAATAAATAAATACATCAGTTTTTAAAAAAAATCATAAAAAGATGACCACATCTTATCTTACAAATATTAAGATAGTCCTCACATTGGAATTATACCCTGCTAAAGGTTACTTCTACACATAAAATGTCTACAAAAATTGTGGAAGTGAACTAATTGATTTGTGGTTCCTCAAACAATGAGTAAACATATTTATGTTAAATTTACATACATAGCAAGACTATACATTTATGACCATCATTAAATATCCATGGGAGAGTGGACTAACAAAAAATGCGGAGGAGTGGGATAATTACATTTCTGTTATAGGGGCATCTATCGCCTGTTGGGAAGATTTTAGATAATGCCTACGGGAACACCACATAGAAAATAAAAAACCTGCGACTGAAAAAACAATAGGGATACTTGTATCAGACTTGAGGATCCTAAACGCCTCCATACAGTGTCTAGTTCCAAGGTTCCTACAAATCTGCGCCAGCCAACGTTTTCTTGCTTTGTGGTGGCCAGGGCAGCTATAGAACACATGTAATACTGTCTCATCGGGGCAATCGCATGCCGGACAATTTGAAACTTGCAAACCCTTCCATTTGTGGGTAAAACAACGAAGTGGCAACACCCCATACCTAAACTGAAAGTAAAGTTTTCTGGCGGCAGCTGGTTTGATAACATCTAGGGCCGGCTCAAATAGAGGCCTATCTTTTATCTCTAGGAATGCTTATGTTAACTTGCCTATTTGGGGACAGCTATAAAGCTTTGCCAGATTATGCTCCTCAAAAAGAGTCTTCAATTGTTTTCTAGAAATTGAGGAGCAGGCAAGCTCAGGGTCCACCCAGAGTTCCCATAGCCCCATACTGGTGAGCGTGAGTTTGATAAAAGCAAATTAGCAGCCCCCGCAGATTCAATACCTCTAGAAGTTTATCTCTATAGAAAGAGAGTTCTGGGGTTACCCACAGACGACGCCAATACATTAAGGTCTTGAGATTTCATAAATCTGAGATTGCCATAAGCCACAAATCTAATCGGAGTGGGGTTAACGGGGTACTCTGTGGGAGATTCAACAAGTGTCGTAAAAAGTTGTTCTCAACCTGTGGTAAATTCACGGGGGCAGAATGGCCCCATAATTCTGCCCCGTATAGAGCCCCTCCCCGAGCTTGCACCTTGTAAATTTCGATGGCTGGGCTAATAGGTTTCAAAGTGGACTTGCAAAAGACATTCATAATCCCACCCGAAGATTGAGACAGTTTTAGAGATGATTTTTTAATGTGTTCCCCCAGTCCATTTTATCTGTAATAGTGATCCTCAGATAAATGAAAGAGGAAACTCTTTTGAGAGGTTTGCCAAATAAAAGGGGATTAGGACGTGTGCTCTTGGAACTATTGAACGCCATAAATTTGGTTTTCTGCAGATTAATTTCTAAACCTATTTCTCTGCAAAAAACTTCAAATTTATTAAGGATCCTCTGTAACCCCATAGGCGATTTAGATACTAATAACGTATCATCAGCAAACATCATTGCCGGGATCAGTTGAGAGGCTAACTTGGGTGCATCTAAGTCTTTTTCGGCCAGTAGCGAATTCATTAGACCATTGATATATAAACTAAAAAGAGTGGGAGCAAGGACACAGCCCTGTCCGGCACCACGCTTGATCGGGATGGGGGCAGTTAACTCGCCATCCTTGCCAAACCTAATTTGCGCAAAGTTGTCCTCATGCAGCTGTTTAATGAGATGGGTTAAATATTCTGGAACCCCCAGCTCATGTAGAACTGACTACAGTTTTTCCCTTGGGACTAAATCAAAAGCTGACCTCAGGTCCACAAACACTAGGAAAAGACTGCCGCCCTCTAGACACACGATTTTCCAGTACAACAGCTGTAATCTGAGTACTTGCAGGCAAAGCAATACGGTGGAGCATAGCATATAGCTTTGTCTTTTAGGAATAAACCTAAATTCTGAAAAGCTCCAATCTTCCAATTACAATTATGATTTCAATTTTTGTTTGTGAATTAAAGAAAATATTTAATAATTTGTGTATTTGTTCCAAGTGTACTTGTTTCTGTAGTTGTGTATTTTTTTAGGTTCACATCGTAGAAATTGAATTGTTTAGGGAGGGGTCAGCCCTCCACTAGTGATTCAGTGAGGGTCCACGAAAGTCAAAAGGTTAAGGACCACTGCCCTAGAATATTTCTGAGGTGTCAGATTGGATGCAGAAAATCTTGAGCAGTACTCCTGTGTGCCAATAGGTGACATCGAATGGCTCTGCGTTAGCTGCACAGGATGTGATTTGTGTAGTGCCTAAATAGGTGCTACCCCAGCATGCTGACATTAGTTTTGTGTTTATTTTCACCCCAGAGCATACAGTCACATCAGAAGGCTGATCAACCAGTGTGCACGTTCTAAGGGCCTATAAGGCCCTTCTTGAACAGAAAAATCCAGTTTGCAGAAGAGGGAGGATGGGGAGGGAGGTCGGTAAGGAATCTGCAGCTAGACAGCATCTCTACTAGAAAAAGCTTGTAGGTAGGTATGTAACTTGTTCATCTGATAGAGACTTTTAGCCACAGATTCCTTACCTTAGAATAGATACCAAAGTAACACCTCCCTGTAGGTGGGCCTGCAAACTGGTTTAGACCAAAAAGTCCTGGAGGAAGGTAACAGGCAAAGTGCCTGTCAAGATAAACCCAACTGTCAAGGCAGTAGCGTTTGGTAAGTGTGTGCAAGGATGCCCATGTAACAGTTGGACAGATGTCCAGGACGGGTACTCCGTTAGCTAAAGCAGTAGATACAGCTTTGGCTCTGGTGGAATAAGCCCACAAACCCTCAGGGGGTTGCTTCTAGGCTAATGCATAACATATGTTTATGTTGAGTATAATTCACCTGGGTATGGTCCGTTTCTGCACTGCTTTCTCCTTTTTCGTTCCTGTGAACCCTACAAAGAGCTGATAGTTGAACCGGTATCCTTTGGTGCGACCGATAAAAAAAGGACAGTGCCATTTTAGGGTCCAGCTGGTGGAGTCTTTCTTCCTCCTTGGAGGGGTGAAGTGGAGCAAAGAAAATTGACACTGTGATGCCTTAGCCAATGTGGAATGGTGTCACCGCTTTCAGTAGAAAACATGCATGGGTTTGGAGAACCAGTTTGTCTACAAAGTAGCTTGTGTATGGAGGGTGAACATAAAGAGCCTATAGATCGCAGACCATGTTGGCCAGCAAGAAAACAGTCTTGATATTCAGAAGTCTGAGAGGACAGCTATTCATGTGTTCAAAGGGCGAAAACATCAAAAAGGTTAAACCCAAATTAAGATGCCATAGGAGTATAATTAAAAAAAATTGGGAGAAATATTTGCTGTAGACCTTTCAGAAAATTCATTAGGTGACTTAAACAGGGAAGGTTACTCTGGCAACCACAAAACACAAAGATGGCTAAAAGATACCCCTTAAATGTGCCCAGAGTTGGGCTGGGCTAAGGACAAAACAAACTGCACTTTGGACAAGGATATAGAAAGTGGGTCAATGTGTTTCTCTGCGCACTAAGCCATACACTTGTCCCAATGGCAGGCGAATAAAGTTTTTATTGATGGATGCCTGGCTGCAAGGATGACCTCACTGAGGGAGATCGAACACCTTCAACTGTTGTTGCTCAACTCCCAGCATGAAGATGAAGAGTGAGTGGGTGGGTTTGTGTGTCGAATCCTCCCCTGTTGTTGTGACAGGAGATCCTCCCGAAGGGGCAGTTGGATCAGAGAACAGTTGGTCAGGAGTTCTGGATCGTATACTCTGCTCACCCAATCCAGAGGTTCAGGACTCAGGGTAGGAGAGGTATTGGCAGACAAGCGTATGGGAGTCCCATATTCCAGTCTAGTCGGAATGCCTCTCCAAGCAAGACTCGCGTTTGAAACGTGGAGGAACAAGTTCTCGTGGAGAGGAGCTGGCCTAACAGCTAGGGCGGTCGACCTCAAATCTGGGGAACCGGGTTCGAGTCTCTGCAAGGACACGCAACATTCTGTGATTCTGAGCAAATCACTTAATCTGCCCGTGCCTAACAAAAATGAATGTGTCCTCATGTAATACAACTGGTGCTCGTGTAAAACGCTCTGATACCCGATTCCTTCAGGTCAGGTTTGCGCTATATAAAACTCAGTAAAAAAATAAAATGTTACTTACCTTCGGTAACGATGTATCTGTAAGAGAATTACCCCCAGGCGTCAGACTGGATCCAGAGAAATTTTTCCTCAGCAGTACCCCTGCGCGTCAGTAGGTGGTGGCGGTCGGCTCCGCACCCGTTGTCGGGGTCGCTGGGATGACTTTGCGGTGCCTACTTAGCACGCCGACGTCAGTTCTGAGATGGTTTTGCTAGCCAGCAGAGCAGAGCACTGAAAGACACTGACCACTGGTGCGCGACACTAGAGCCCTGCAAGGGAGTCCCTATCCCTAGAAGTCAGTTCGCAGAGCGAGGAAGATGGGTGAGGTGGTAAGGAATCTATAACTAAAATATGTCTCTTACAAATGCATCGTTACCAAAAGTAAGTAACTTGTTCATCTAAAAGAGACTATTCATTATATATTCCTTACCTTAGAATAGATACCACAGCATTACCAATCCTGGAGGAGGGACTGCGAACCAAGTTCACACCAGAAAGTCCTGGAGGACAGAACGGGCAAAGTAGCCATCTCTCCGGACTTGACTATCCAGGCAGTAATGTCTGGTGAACGTGTGCATAGAAGCTCATGTGGACGCCTGGCAGATGTCAATGAGTAGGACTCCAAGTGACAAAGCAGTAGTTGCTGCCGTAGCTCTAGTGGAATGAGCTCGCAACCCCACTGGCAGTTCCTTTTTAGCTAAAGCCTAACAATTCTTTATACAAAGGATGACCCATCGAGAGATGGTACGCGTTTGCACAGCCCTACCTTTCTTGGCACCCACATAGCCAACAAAGAATTGATCATCCACCCCGGAAATCATTTGTGCGGTCAAGGTAGAAAGCCAGCGCACTTGAAGGGTACAGACGAAGGAGTCTCTCCTCCTTGGAAGGGTGCAAAGCCGGGAAAAAGTTGGGCAGAGTGATAGTCTGTTTGATGTGAAAGGGAGTGACAACTTTAGGTAGGATTGAGGGTCTCATTCGAGGCACCACTTTGTCAGGATGCACCGAGAAGGAAGGGGGCTTAGAAGAAAAAGCCTGAAGCTCACTCGCTCTGCAAGCAGAGGTGATAGCAACAAGAAAAGCAGTTTTCAGAGTGAGAAGCCTAACAGGACAGTTGTGAAGAGGCTCGAAGGGAGCGCACATCAGGTAAGTCAAAACAAGGTTCGAGTCCCACTGAGGCATATGAAAGGAGATAGAGGAAAGAGATGAATAATGCCTTTAAAAAATCTACTTACAATAGGGGACTTGAACAAAGAGGGCTGATCTGGTAGCCGAAGAAAAGCAGAAATGGCTGCCAGATAGCCTTTACGAGTGCCCAGAGCTGAACCCTGCTGGGCCAAAGATAGAAGGAACAAAAGAACCTCAGTAAGGGGATTCACAGCCTGTGCAGTACACCATGTCACAAACTTGTTCCATCAACAGGCATATACCGTCTTAGTGGAGGGACGCCTGGCTGAAAAGATGATATTACAGCTAGAGGTAGCGCGTGTTGTCCGTCATGTGGGGCCCCCAATGAAAGCATCGCACACTTTCTTTTTTTATGTGTGGCTTATGTAAATCCAAGAAAATCTTGGTTGGCTCCAGTTTGTAGGAACCTCGGTGTCCTAAGTGGTGTTGAGGGGCTGAGAATTATTTGTTCCTCCACTGAAATGTCCATCGTAGTCGGAACTGCTAAATATTTGGGGTGGGCATGGTCCATAAGGAGGAGGGCTCTATCCTCTAATGTGTTCTGAATTTTACATTTTCCTATGTATGATTTATCCTTGCAGATAGCAACTGGGAGATATATATGAATTTTAACTTTAAAATGCGGCTAATATGTATGGTATGAGTTTTTATTGTATAAACTCGGGAATGGTCCGTAACGCGGAGGTTTCTATATTGCAACATGCATCTAGTTTCCGCATATTATGAAAAAGCTTATTTTAATTCTAATTGATAAACAATTTTTATGCTTATGTATTATGTATTTTTAACTACAAATTTATTGTTATAGAATGTTTGAAGTTTTTAAGAAATGTATGAATTTATAAGTGTGTGCTTTTATGAGTGTATAACTCGAATAAAGCTTTTTCTACCTAAAGATATTACATTGTTTGGGAGGAAGGTCAAAAGCTGTCAAATGTCGCCACTCAAACTCCACGCAAGGAGGAGGAGTCTGGACAGGTTAGGGTGGATAACCGTCCCCTGCTGCTGCAACAGAAGATCCTCCCGAAGGGGCAGTCTGATCGGAGGATCGATATCCATGCTCAGGAGCTCGGGTATCAGACTCTTCGTGCCCAGTCCGTTGCCACATGAATGACTTGGGCCCGGTCGCTGTAGGAAGCTGGCTCTGTATACACCAAAGTGAGGTATAGTGTGCACAGAGTCCAGTGGAACTCAAAAGGTAGGCAGAGGTAAAGTAGACAGCACCTCACTCTCTACTTGTGGTAGTGTGGTCAAGCAGGAAGGCTTTATCAGAGGACAGTGTTAAGCATTTGTTGTACACACTCAGTCAGCAAATGAATTCACACACTCAAAGACTGAACTTCAGACCAATTCTTCTTGTATAAAAATATTCTTTTAGTTATTTTATTTTCTAGAACAAAATAACCTGGCAAGCCTGGCACAGGTAAGCAATAAATACTTTATAGTAGTAATGCAGTTTGTAAATAGTTTGAATTGCAATTGTAAATATACTTTGATTTGATTACAGTAGTGTTACGGATAATGCAATGCTTTTCCGAATACAGTACATATACTTTGAATGGGATTTTTAGTAAAATTACAGGTAAGTTACATTGGAGACTACTTTTCTTACACAGCGCAGTATGCCTGGATACTGCACTGGGACATTTCCTGTAAACAGGTAAGTAAAAGCATTTTTATTAGTACAATTTTAAAGAATTTCTTTAGGTTTTCCTACTCCGCACTTGGCAACTTTTCATAGAAAAACAGCCAATGTTATCCTATTGAGGAAAATAGTGTTATCGGTTTAAAGGTAAGTACTTTGTTGTGGGAGTTGGTGTTCTGGGGTTAGACTCAGGGGTCCCCCAGGGTCAAGGATGCACTCTTGTTACACCCTCAGCGGCACTAGGGCAGCCGAGTGCAGAGAGCTGAGGCCCAATGTTATCCAATGGGGCATAGGGGGGCCTCCGGTAGGTGGCTGCTGACGAACAGGCCACTGGGTTGTGGTAGGAAAGCTTCTGGACTTCAGCTCAGAGCAAAGGGGGTTTAGGCCAGCACAAATTATGCACCCTCAGTGGCCGGGTGCAGATTGCTGTTTTGGTGTCGGAAGCCCTGTAGCTTTCAATGGGGAGTCTCCGGTTTGCAACAGCACTGCAGGCTCGGGACGAAGGTCTTATGTGTGCGACCACCACAAGAGGTAAGTTGGGATCTTGGTGGTTGGTTAGGCACCGTCAGTTGGGCCACACAAGTTTAAGGGGCGTCGGGTGCAGGGGCGCCTTTTAGGGTTGGGTCTTCTTACCAGCTCCTGGTCGCGGTTGGGGGGACCTTCCGGTTTGAGGCTGCAGGAGTCGGCTGGAGGCAGGTCAGGGGTCGCCGGATCTCAGGTCAGGATCGCCAGGGGGACCCCCTCTTGGTGTTGTGCCACTCGAACTCGGGCCTTGGGCGTCGGGTGCAGACCCGCAGATCCTTGCGGAACTGGAGTCTGTTCACGGGAGACAAAGTCTTTGGGATTGAAGGCATGCAGGCCCTCTGGGGTTGTCGACGTTGCTGGCTGCAGGATACATCAGGATTTCACTGGAGCAGGTTCGAGGTGAGGACAGGCCAGTAGGGCGGGGGCCGGGTCAGTGGGCGTCCTCCTCTTGTTAGCTTCGGCACGGCTGTTTGGTCCTTATTCTTTTCTTCTTGCAGGTTCTTGTCTGAAGAAGCAAGGTTCAGGGTTGCCCCTAAATACTAGATTTAGGGGCGTTACAGGTAGGTAAAAAGGTTGGGACCAATGGGTCCCTTCCGTGGGGTGGGTAAATCCCCTATTATGCCACCCTTGAGTGGGAGGGGGGCATAAGCCTTTGCCTGATTGGCTGAGTCCCCCCATCTGCAAGATGGCTGGAACTGAGAGTTGTGCTTCACCTCGCCTCCCCCACCTGAGGGGTGGAGTTGGCAGAGGTGGGAACACCTCTCTTCCTCACTTGTTTTCCCCGCCAGTTTGCCCGCCCAAAGTGGGGGTCAGAACCAGTGGGGATCAGTTGCTGAAAGCAGCAAGTGGCCTGGGGAAGCTCACAAAGGCAGCAAGTCTTTGAACCTTCCCCTTCGAGAACCCTTCCCATTCTGGGGAAGGAGTCTTTGTACCTCTTCCCAGGATGTGCATTGTTTCAGGCCCCCCGAGAGCAACAGGCTCTCGACCCAGGGGTCCAGAAACATGTCTGGTGGTGGCAGCTCAAAGCAGCCACTCAGCCTGGACACTAGTGGGCGGTTGTTTTTCAGGGGGCATCTCCAAGATGCCCTCTGTGTGCATTTTCCATTAAATCCTACACTGGCATCAGTGTGGGTTTAATGTGCTGAGAAGTTTGATACCAAACTTCTCAGTTTTCAGTGGAGCCATTATGGTGCTGTGGAGTTCGTAATGACAAACTCCCAGCACCATATACTCTTAATGGCAGCACTAAACTTCCAATGTCTAAAAGTGGACTTAGACACTGTAGGGGTACAGGGCTCATGCACCTGTACCCACACCACTTGTATAGTGCACCCAGCTAGAGGGGTGACTGATCCATGCAAGGGCAGTGGGTTGTAGGCATGGCACACAGGGATGTGTGCCATGTCGACTCTTCACTTTGTTCTGCACCAAAACACGTAGCCTGCAAATGCAGTGTGTGAGTGTGGTGGTATAGGGCCTCTAAGGGTAGCACAATACATGCTGCATCCCTTAGGGGTCTTCTCTGGTCACAGTGCCCTGGGTACCTGTGGTACCATTTACCAGGGACTGACCTGTGGTCAGAGAGGCCAGTTGTGTTTTGTTTTCAATGCAGTTTTAGGGAAAGAACATAGGTCCTGGGTACCTGATTAGCAGGAGCCCAGGGCACACTCAGTCAAAGCACATCAGCAGTCCAGAAAAAAGTGGGGGCTACAATGCAGAATGAGGGCACTTTCTCACAGTCGCGTTTGATCTTCTTCAGCACTCGGGGCAGTAGGGGTATAGGTGGAAAGGTGTACAGGAGGCCACAACTCCAGTCGTGATGAAAAGTGTTGCTGCCATGGAAACTCCAACGCGCAAAACTGCTGACATTGCGCACTCTCTTCAGTGGTGAACAGATCTAACCAAGGTTCTCCCCACTGCTGAAAGAGACCTTGCACCACCTCTGAGTGAAGACGCCATTCGTGATCCATCAGGCACAGATGGCGGAGTTTATCCGCCCTGGTCTTCAAAGAACCTGCCAGGTGTTGAACCACCAGGGTCACGCCCTGATGTTCCAGCCATGTCCAAAGCCGAAGAGCCTCTTGAGAAAGGATCCACGACCCCACCCTTCCCTGTTTGTTGCAGTACCACATGGGGGTGGTGTTGCCTGTGAACATCTGCACTGCCTTCCCCTTTAGTGAGGCAAGGAATGCCTTCAGTGCCGCCCGAAGCTTCAACAAGTTGATATGGAGCCAGGACTCCGCCGGACACCAGACTCCTCTGATCTCCGCCTCTCCCAGGTGGCCGCCCCATCCCAGGAGTGATGCATTGGTCACCACTGTAAGGTCTGGTTGGGGAAGGAAGAGCGATTTGCCTCTGACCCAATCCTGGCTCGTTAACCACCACTGCAGCTGTTGCGCAGTTCCCGCTGAGATCTGGACGTAGTCGGAGAGATTCCCCTGATGCTGCGCCTACTGGAACTTCGAGTCCCCCTGCAGAGACCATCTGGAATGATTCACCAGCAGGATGCAGGAGGCCATGAGGCCCAGCCGCCCGAGGGTCATTCTCACCAAAATCCGATATTGAGGCTGAAAAATCGCATCATAGCCCGAATATCAAGGACTCGCTGCTTGGGAGGATAGGCGCGAAACTGCACTGTGTCCAGAACAGCTCTGATGAAAAGAAGCAACTGAGAGGGAGTCTGGTGTGACTTCAGCACATTAATAGTGAACCTCAGCGACTATAGGAGGTCCGCCGTAGGCTGGAGCGGAAGACCACAGCCTGGGGCGAGCCCGCCTTCAACAGTCAATTGTCGTGATAGGGGAAGACTGGAACCCCTTGCACAGATGAGATGCTGGTAAGGCTGAAGGGAAGCACGGTGAACTGAAAATGCTTGTGGCCTACCATGAACTGGAGGTAATGTCTGTGGGCTGGCAGGACGGGGATGTGAGAATAGGCGTCCTGCAAGTCCAATGCCATCATCCAGGCGCCAGGATTGAGGGCAGACAGGACCGGAGATAAAGTTAGCATTCTGAACTTCTTACAGAGGAAGCGGTTGAGGGCCCTGAGGTCTAGGATAGGATAAGACGCAGGCCCTTATCCTTCTTGGGCACCAGAAAGTAGCGGGAATAGCAACCACGACCCACTTCTGGCATAGGGACCCTTTCGATATCTCTCGGCCAAGAAAGCTGAAACTTTCTGGCAGAGAAGCGCCAAATGATCCTCCGACATGCGATCGAAAGACGGTGACATGGAGGGAGGGGTAAGTCTCGATGGGGAGGGAGTAGCCCTTTCAGACTATCTGCAAAACCCACCTGTCTGACGTGATGGATTGCCAGTGGGGGAGATGGGTGCGAATCCTGCCACCCACTGGCCGCTGATGGCCCTGAAAGGTCAGAATAGGAGGGTTTGGAGGCTGCTACAGGGGGGACGGGCAGGGTGGACCGGCCCGCCCACTGGTTCCCAGACCTGGGTCGCTGGGTCCCACGTCTGTGGCCATGCAGAGGCTGGGCAGCTTGAGTGGACAGGTGGCTGGACTGGGTCGAACATGGTGGCGTGCCACTTACGTAGCCACGAAAGGGGCAAAAAGCAGACTGTGGTGGACGGGAGGGCGCAGCAAGGCCTAAAGATCCTGTTGTAGCCAGATAATCCTTGAAGCACTCCAGCACCGAGTCTGCCATGTCACCAAAACGGCAATGGGCATCGAAGAGCATGCCCAGCAGTGTTGACTGCGCATACCCTGAACCACCAGACGTCCTCAACCAGGCATAGTGCGGAAGGGCTTCCGACGTGGCAATTGTTCTGCCCAGTGACTCGGTGGTATCCAGTCCACAGCGTATCTTGAATTTTTCTGCGTCCCTCCCATCTGCCACGGCTTGGTAGAGGATGGCTAGTGCTTCCTCCGGGCACTGAGGCAGCACCCGCGCAACCGTATACCAGATGGTATGGGAGTATCGGCCCAAGAGGTAAGCGGTATTCATGGACCGCCGTGCCAAGCTGGAAGAAGAGAACATGTGCTTCCCAAGATGATCCAGCTTCTTGGATTCCCTGTCTAGTGGTGCAGAAGAGAATGTGCCCTTGGAAGAAGGTTGGACCACCAAGCTCCCGTGGAAGCGTGTTGGGTGAGAAAAATGGGATCGCCGGGTGGTCGTGGCAGTCAATCGCCCGTTCCACAGGAGCCCCTGTGCTGGGCTTGGACCAAGTACCCAGAAGGATGTCCGTGAGGAAGAGGAAGTTGCCGCCAGTTGAAGCACCTCTGTCAGGAGGGTAGTCCTGACTGCCACTGTAGGGAGCTCCAGGTCCAAGGCCTCGGCTGCCCTACGCCCCACCACTGCATAGGACACTCCCTCCTCCGCAGCCACAATAGGGGGAGAAAGCATGCCAACGTCTGGGGAGGTGTCCAGACCGCTGGCGTCACCCCATTCCTCTCTCCAGTCCGGTTCTTCCAGCTGGTCAGTTAAAAGGTCCAGCGACCCCTCCCAGTCCTCATCACCACCCTCAGCGCGATAGGGAACACCTGAGATGAACAAGGGAACAAAAGTACCCTTCGGTGTCGATCTGACGTCGGTCCGGCTCTGGGTCCATCCAGGGGAGGAGGATGGGGGCAGGGCCAACCCCGGGATTGGCGCCAGGGAAAGTCAAGTAAGGACGACTGGAGTTGATCCGGCTCCAGGGCGGCCTGCCGGGGCCAGAGCTGCCGACATCGAAGGCCCAGGGCCCCCAACCCACTCCACGGGGCACAGAGGTGCGCCAGCGGAGGCGTGCTGCCCAAATACACAGTGGAGGGCCTCGTAGAACATACAAAGCTGGCCAGGGGTCATCCCGGCTCCTGGAAACGAGGGGAGGTGCAGAGTCGTCCTTGAGTCAGGCGCAGGAGATGGAGCCTTAGAGTGACGATGCTCCGGATCCTGCGTCGCGTCAACCATCTGACGGAGAGAAGGCAAAGAGCAACAGTGCTTCTTCGCCTTCTTCTTGTGCTTCGACTTACCCAAGGAGTGTGAAGACTTGGACGATGTATGGTGGCTCTGCGACCGGTCTCGAGACCTTCCCTTCGAACGAGACCGGGAGCGACGCGGAAGCGGACTGCTGTGCCTCCGAAAGCTTCCGGGATCACTCCCGCAAAGACTTCGGATTCATGACATGACATTCGGAGCACAACTTTGGGTCATGGTCGCACTCCAGGCACCAGAGGCACACGAGGTGCAGGTCCGTCACAGACATCAGCTTGTGACAGGAGTTGCAAGACTTGAAGCCGGTCCGACGATGGGACATCCCGTGTGCACCAGGAGTCGAGGACTCAAAAAAAGAAGTCGACAAAAGTCGAAAAAAGTTTCGTCAAAAAGTGACTAACGGGCAAGCTCTCTCCGGATCTGCGCTAGGCTGGCGCGGAAAAAGAAAGAACTGACGTCAGCGGGCAGGGGCAGCGTCTAAGTAGGCACCGCAACGTCATCCCGGTGACCAAGACGCCTGACGTGGAGTCGCCCGATGCCACCTACTGACGCACAGGGGTAATGCTGAGGAAAGAATTATGCGGATCCAGTCTGACGCCTGGGGGTAATTCTAGGGTAAGGAATCTATAACTAATAGTCTCCTTCAGATACTCCAGCGTCCAGAAGTGCTGACATTCTGCATTCTCAGTGGTGGCGAGTAGATCTAGCCATGGTTCTCCCCAGTCCTGAACGAGACCTTGAGCCACCTCTGGATGCAAACACCATTCATCGGCTGCTAGACATCAACAGCTGAGTTTGTCAGGCCAGGCATTTAGAGACCCCGCCAGGTGCTGCACAACCAGGGAAATGTTCTAACGTTCCAGCCATGTCCAGAGGCATGGAGCCTCCTGGCACAGGGTCCAAGACCCCATTCAAACTGGCTTGTTGCAGTACCACATGGCTGTAGTGTTGTCCGTGAACACATGGACCAGCTCCATTTGATTAAAGGCAGTAAAGCTTTCAAGGCCAGGTGAGTTGCCCACAGTTCCAGAAGATTGATGTAGAGCGGAGTCTTTGTCGGAGAGCAGAGGCCTTTAATCTCCACCTCTCCCAGAAGGCCAGCCCATCCCAGAAGCGATGCATCGGTCACCACTGTCAATCTATGTGGGGAAGAGAGAGAGGTCAGAAGCTGACCCAATCATGGTACATTTACCACCATTGCAGTTCGTTTGCAGTCTCCTTCAAAATCTGGACCAGGTCGGAGAGATTCCCCTGGTGTTGTAACCAATGGGACTTCAAATTCCACTGGGGCGCCTATATATGTCAACAAGCGAGCTTCACCAGCATGATGGAGGAGGCCATCACACCCAGCAGTCTCAGAGTCAGTCTGATCGAATTCCAGGACTGAAGTTGAAAGATCGGCTCAAAGCCCGAATGTTGTGTACTCTGCGCTTCGGAGGATAGGTGCAGAATTGCACCGTGTCCAGAATGGCTCAGATGAAAGGAGGCATCTGAGGAGGAGACAGCTGTGTGTTTGGCGCATTGATAGTGAACCCCAGCAAATGCAGGAGGTCCGCCGTAGTCTGGAAGTGGGTAACGACTGCCTTCAGCTGCCAGTTGTTGATGTAAGGAAAGACTGGAATTCCCAACCCCCGAAGATCAACAACCACTGGCATCAACTTTGTGAACATCTGAGGGGCACTGGTGAGCACTGCAAATTAAAAATGGTCCTGTCCCTCTGTGAACCACAGGTATTGCAGATAGGCCTGAAGAACGGATATATGAATATAGATATAATGCAGGTCCAACACTACCATTCAGTCTCATGATCTAACGCAGACAGGACTTGAGCAAGTGATTTTGGCCACAAGAGCCTGCACTTCCTAATGCAACAAGGAGAGGTGGCCCTCCATCAGCCGATCAGAGGACGGTGGCAGGGGCAGTGGGGTTTCTAGCAGTGGTAGGATGCAACACTGGCAGATAATTAGGAGCATCCACTTGTCCAAAGTTATGGATAGCCATTGAGGTAGGCGGTGCCTGATCCTGCCTCCAAGAGAGTGATTGAGTTGTTGCTAGGGCATGCTAAAGGGGTTTGGAGGCTGCCAGGGGTGTGGGGCTGGGACTGTGGAAGTCTGGGCAGATCAATGACCTTCAGACTTGTGTGAGTTACGGCCATGCAAAGGCTGAGATGCTTGTTGGCGCTGCTATAAGAGACGTGGATAGTAGCCCCGACCGTAGCTATGGAAGGAGCGAAAGAAGAGTGAATTTGGCTTGGGTTCATGACGTGCCCCGAGGACCGGGCGGTGACCTTACTCTCCTTGAAGCGTGCAAGCAATGAATCAGCCTTTTCACTAAAAAGGAGAGTGCCTTCATAGGGCAGGTCCACCCCCCGAAAAGCCAGATGACCTCAGCCAGGTGTTACGGTGGAGTGCAATCGATGAAGCAATGACTCTGCCCAGTGAGTCTGTCCACATCTGATGGCGAACTTTACAGCATCCCTGACATTGGCAATAGCCTGATTCAGGAAGGCTCGGAGACAACAAAGCAACCTGCCAACTCTATTCTTTGACAATGGTGTAACTCCTAACACTTCAAATATCACATTAGAGCCATCATATTCAATAGCCCACCCAAGCCAAATAAATGTATTTAGAAAAACATTTATTGCATAATGTATCTCTTGTTATCTTGTTTTTTGGAATATGCATGTTAAATTTCACATGTACATATTTTTCAAAACATATTATAAATATATAACCAATATAAAACACCTTTAACAAAGAAATTCCCTGTAAGCAGTACCAGCCATACCCCTCATGCACTCCATTCAGTCATACATTATCCGTGCTAGCAATACATTCAACAGTTCATACCAGTTAAAATATCACATTTAGGAACCCAAAACCAAACTTATGTATAAGGGGTGGGGTGCTGCATGAGAAAAGCGGGGTCCCTAGGAACGGGGTAGTGGCGATGTGAAATCATCCTGTGCACTGGGGTGCCTGTGCAGGTGTAGCCCAGGCTGCTGAGCAGGACATCAGAGAGAACTTAATTGAAGGGAAATAGAGATTTTAAGTGGGGGACCACGGCTGAAGAACCTCTGTCAAGACAGTGGTCTGGACCTCCGCGGAGGGCAGCTGGAGGTCGAGGACATCAGCCTCGCTCCTTTCCACCACAGGAAAGGAAGTACCTTTCTCTGTAACCACACTAGTAGGAGAGACGAAGCCAGCGACTGGTGTGAGTCATCATCCAATTGGACCAGAGGGTCTTCATCGGCATCAGGGTAACTGTAAGTATCCTCAGATTCACCCCAGCGAAACTCCTCACAGGGCCGGTCAAGGAAAGGAGGCACTGTCTCGGGTCTAGGAAATCGATGGTGTCTGACCGGCGCCAGTGTTGAACATTGGTGGCCTGGCGCCACTGCCGGGAACGGTGCCACGGGGCCGAACCCTGGCAAGGGTCATGGGTTCGCCCCTGGAGTCAGTCCGGTACGGATGTAGAGAGTCAAAGTGGTGTAGAGAGTGAACCCGCCGGTGGGAGTCCACTTAGGGCACATCCAAGTGGGGCCCGAAGGCACTTCAGAGGGGTCAGCATGCCGAAATTTAAGGTGCATACCCTCAAACTTTTTTGAGCTGGGTGGGGGTTACTCTGGTTTGAGGAAACTCAGGGAGGCACACATCGGTCCTAGGCTCAGGCACCACAGGTGGAGTGCCGGAGCAGGGCCTTGACTTGTGTCATCGTCCCAGCGCCTGGTCCGATGACTTAGACTGGTGCAGTGAAGTCAAAAGTGCGCTTCGACTTCTTATATTTTTTATGGGACTTAGGAGACAATGACTTCGACACCGCCAGCTGGCAGGAACGACTCTGAGGACAGGCCTGGGACCTTCCATATGACCGCGAACTTGAGTGGTGTGGAGTTCTCGGATATCGGGCCGCCAGGAGTTTATCTCCAGCTCCTGAATCACCTTCAGAATCAGAACGCTCAAAAACCTTGAATTTATTTATTTATTTATTTTATCAATTTATAGGGCGCAACAGCTACCCAAAAAGGGTTTCCCGGCGCCTAGACACAGCTAGTTTGAGGGCAGAATAGCGGGGGAGAGGGCTGTTGAGTGATTATTGTTCAAACAGCCAGGTCTTAACAAGCTTTCTGAACCTGAAAAAATGTTCTTCCTTTCGGATGCAGGGGGGGAGCGTGTTCCAAAGGGAGGGTCCTAGGTAGGCAAAGGATTTTCCACCTATTCTTGCCCGTTTGAACCTTGGTACGCAGAAACAGGCTGCCGTCTGCGACCGTAGGTTTCTTTTAGGGGTGTAGAGGTAGGCAAGAGTTTGAATATATTTGGGCGCTGTACCTGCTTTAATTCTGAACACGTAGTTCAGGGCTTTAAAGCGGATTCTGCTTTCGATCCTGAGCCAATGAAGATTTCGACGGTGGTTCGAGACTCCAGAATGCTTTGGAATATTGCATTGAAGTCGGACCGCAGAGTTTTGCGCGATCTGCAGACGTCCAATCACAGATTTATTTGCCCCCAAGTACAGAATGTTGCCGTAGTCAAGCCTTGATGTAATAAGGGCATTGACTACGGTCTTTTGCGTTGACACAGGCAACATCCAGAGGATCTTCCTTAACCATTTAACTATGGTGAGACATAGGCCAGTTACTTTACTGGCCTGTTTGTTCATGGATAGGGAGTTATCCAGTATAAAACCCAGGTTACGGGCGTGGGTCACTGGGGTAGGGAAAGTGCCCATCTGGTCGGGCCAGTGTACGGGATTCCAGAGATCTTGATCTTTTCCCAGGATCAGTATTTCCGTTTTGTCACCATTTAATTTTAACTGGTTTTTAGTCATCCAGTTCAGGATCTTTAAGAGTCCTTCTTTGAGTAATGAAGGGGAGTGGGGACAAGATTCAGAGAGGGAGAAGACAATTTGGGAGTCGTCAGCGTAGTTCATAAGCGTTAGACCTGATTGTTCAACAAGGTCGGCCAGGGGTTTGAGATATATATTGAAGAACAACGGACTTAGAATGGACCCCTGGGGCACTCCATGCAATGCAGGCAGGGTGTCTGAGACGGCTCGTGAAGATGCGATCTGGAACGTTCGGCTAGCCAGGAAGGATCTGATCCAATCCAATGCCTTGCCTCGTACGCCATTTTTATCCAGCTCTTTAATAAGAGTTTCATGGGAGATGGTGTCGAACGCCGCACTTAGGTCCAATAACACGAGTGCGACTGTCTGACCTTGGTCGAGAAGTTTCCTGATATGTTCAGTGACTCCAAGCAGGGCGGTTTCTGTAGAGAAGCCAGCCCTGAAACCAGATTGTGAAGAATGAAGTAGAGAGTTTTCTTCTGCAAAAATGGCTAAAGCAGAGTGTACATGTCTCTCTAAACATTTCGAAAATGCTGGGAGAAGAGATATAGGCCTATAGTTGGCCAGTATTTCCGGGTTTGCAGTCGGCGTTTTCAGAAGGGGCGTCACCATGGCATGCTTCCATAAGGCTGGGACAGTGGCGAGGTCAAGGGAAGAATTTAGGAGATTCGCAATGATCTCCAATGCGTGATCATCCAGTTTTTTGATGATTTTGATGGGGATGGGGTTGAAAAGGTTATCTAAATAATGTGGCAAAAAAGGTAAAGTATGCTGCATATTTTCGGGCAGTATTATTTCCATCCATCTGAGCTAGAAACAATATTTTGCGTGAAATCTACAAATCTGCAAATTATGTGGCAACTGCAGTAAATCCAAAATGATGCAATAAACAGTGTAGCCACAGAATCACATAAATGCACTAATCTTGGGGAGAGGATGTGGCCTAATGGCTAGGACGGTCGATCTCAATTCTGAGGAACCGGGTATGAGTCTCGGCAATGGCGCTCACCATATCCTGTGATTCTGGGAAATCAAGTAATCTCCCCGTGTCTAACAAAAATGGATGTGTCCTTGTGTAAGCAACTGGTGCTCATGTAAAGCGCTCCGATACCTGATACCTTAGGGCCAAGTTCGCGCTATATAAAACTCAGAGAAAAAAAAACAACTCACAATTGAGCATTGTTTTATCAACAATTGATTAGTGAAAGTTAAACAAAACTAAACATTCTTATTTAAATGAGGACCCACTGCTAGCTGAAGTTTGAACTAGGATTGTGCTACTTATCCTGTAAGCATCTATTTGTGGTATGTGGTGCTGTAGATTCACATTCTCTGCTTACTCCTGCCATCTAGTGTTGGGCTCTGACATCTGCAACATTTTCTTCGAAGAAGTCTTTCAAATCATGAGAAATTGTGACCCCTCCACTCCATGGCAATGCACACGGTGATCAACTCCATTGTTCGAGTGTTTTTTGCACAGCAGATGCACAGCGGTGCATCTAGAAACCTGGATATAATGCTGACCATGTATTGTAAGTGAAGTGTACAAATATGTACAGTATATACAGCAAAAAGCAGTATCGGAGACCACCAATGACTTCTAGGGAGGTGGGTTGGCTTATGTGAATCTACAGCACTACATGTCATGAATAGATGTCTACAGGGTAAGTAACATAATGCATTTGTAGCATATGGCTGTAGATACAGATGCTCTGTATTGACTAAGTTTCTACATAACAAGGGAACGCCAGAGTGGGCTGGGACCTTGGGAAAACTCAACAGCATTCCGATGGCGAAGTGAACAGCGCTGTTCACTTCATCATTGGGATTCTGCTTCCATCGCACCACGCTCAATTTTCTTCTATGCTCTCCCCATTTGAGACTGCTTCTGCATTGAGAGGCTCACACTACACACTACGGTCCAAAAGGGGGTGGTGATGGACGGAGCATCTGAACCAATCAAACACTCACACCCAGTCAAAAGATCTGGGTTTGACCCATCACCATTTTTAGCCCACTCTGCCACCCCAGTTCAGACATGGCTATATGCAAATCAGTCTGACCCTGTGCCTCATGGGAACAGTCCAGCCCGAACTGCCAAGCCATGCCTTCCCTGGACCGGAAACAAGCTTCCGAGGACCGGTTTCTGGCATTACAGCCGTTTTCAGCCCGGCTTGCTTGAATCCAGTGGCATCCGTCCATCATCCCCTTTTGTATCGCTTTGTTCGCCCTAAGTTGGCAGGGTATGCTCAGACGTGAGTCCCTTGCTCACTTGGCCACTGGATTCAAGATAGCCTGGCTGATGAGGATTATGAATCCGAAACCGGTCCCAGGATGCTTTTTTCCAGTCCAGGGAAGACATGGCTTGGCAGTTCGGGCTGGACTGTTTCCATGAGGCACAGGGTCAGACTGATTTGCATATGGCCATGTCTGAACTGGGGTGGCTGAGTGAGCTAAAGAATGGTGATGGATTAAACCCAGATCAGTTGACTGGGGGTGAGTGTTTGATTATCTCAAACGCTCCGTCCATCATCCCCTTTTTTATCGCTTTGTTCGCCCTAAGTTGGCAGGGTATGCTCAGACGTGAGTCCCTTGCTCACTCGGCCACTGGATTCAAGATAGCCTGGCTGATGAGGATTATGAATCCGAAACCGGTGCCAGGATGCTTGTTTCCGGTCCAGGGAAGACATGGCTTGGCAGTTCGGGCTGGACTGTTCCCATGAGGCACAGGGTCAGACTGATTTGCATATGGCCATGTCTGAACTGGGGTGGCTGAGTGAGCTAAAGAATGGTGATGATTTAAACCCAGATCAGTTGACTGGGGGTGAGTGTTTGATTAGCTCAAACGCTCCATCCATCATCCCCTTTTGTATCGCTTTGTGTCCCTTTTGTATCACACTACACACTAGGCAGGGAGCATAGTCTCCCTTGGCTTGGGGACGCCTCCATTTGGCTCCTGGGGTCGTCCTCCCACAGTTTTGGAACAGTATCCCAAGGTATCACGCCTTAGGGAATGCTCTTTTTGCATTACCCGTGAAGTCTTTTACAAGGTACATTTTTACTCATGATTCTTGGACTCTATTATATCTAGAGTCCCCATGATGATCCTGTTATTGCCTTAAGAATCGAAACATCAACTGCAATCACGGACCTTTAACTATAGTGTTGATTAGCCAAGAATGGGGTGTGCTCTTCTTGTTTTTAGATACACATTTTTTCTCACTATTGTCGTGTGTGTGTGTTACCGAAGAGAGGGCACCAAGCAAATATTTTCATCACACCCACTGTGCAATACAATGCTTTTATAAAGAACTATTTTCTTGATTATTGTTTGGAAAAAATGACAGTTTGGTTGGTAGCATTGTCACGTTCAAATGCCTAAGTGCCATTGTTTTGCATTACACTGCATTGTCTGTAAAGCAGTTCTTCCCCAGCGGTAGCTAGCCATTTAGTCGTGCAGATACGTAATAGTAAAGATCCGTGTATGGTCCGGCTAACACATGCCTGTTGACGTGCTACAATGTCCACACAGCAAACCATTCCCAGTTGGATACAGTACAGTTCTAGCAGGACAATAAAGGCACAATTACCTTCCTTAACACTAAGAGTGTTGCCTTTGAGCCAAGCAACTTAAAAGTGTATACAAAATGACAGTAGGAGGTGAGAAAGGAAATGGAAACCAGATAGAAACCCATTAACCCCTTGCATGCTTATGGCGAGCTCAGCTCGTCATGAGGCACAGTGGAGCTGTGCTCATGACGAGCTGAGCTCGTCATAACTGCCTCGGACGGGGCTAATTCCTCGCCTGTGCGGGCGTTCTAAAGGAGTGGGCGGAGTCGTGACGAGCTCGTCATGAGCACAGCTCCAATGTGCAGCATGACGAGCTGGGCTCGTCACGAGCACCGCGGCGCCACGCGCAGCCCCCCCCCACTCCGCGGGGGAATTAGTCACGCGTGGAAGGGGTTAATGAAAAGCTTCATAGTCTATGCACTAGGTGTAGAAAACTGCCACGTTTTGACATGTTCAACCCCAATGTTCTCTCTAATTATTCTTCCTCGTGTGCGGCAATAGAATGCTTGTGTGCATACTTTTCTTGTTAGTGTGCACAACTGAGGGATGAGATGTGCAACTAGACAAATAGACCAGCTACCACTGAAATGTTGAAAACAAGCATTCAAGTTCCTCCTTAGACACTGATTGGTCATCATACATGCCCTCTGTCACTCATCCTTGTACATCCATTAATCACTTATTCATTCTTGCATTCACCAACTCAAACAACCACAATACAACACATACACAGATTCTGCCACGTATACAAGATAAAAGTACAAACCGTGCTATTGCCTAAAAATGGCAGACATATTCTTACAATAACAAAATTAAACAAAGCAGCAGATGGACATCTTGCAATGGTATTGTGAATAGTGGTGGAAATCTTGCAGTGGTATTGTACATTGTGTATAGTTCCAGCTGACTGCCACGTTAGAATTCTGTAGAACATCTTGCAATGGTAAAACAATGATGCAGTGTGGATAATATCATTGCATGGTGATCAGCTAGTTTAGAGGCAGCCGTTGGGCAGGTTGAGGTGCACTGCAGATGAAGTAAACTTCAAGCAAGTAGTCAATAAGCTCCATCTTTGGAGCTGTAGCATGCTTTAAAAATGAAAATAAAAATAAGTAAATAAAAGCACTTGTAAGCCGAAAAGGGAAAACTAAAAGACTGGCCTACTAGCTTCGAAACTGAAGGCACTCATTTTCAGATGGATGTGTACATGTGATCAGCCACATGCCACTTACATTCCCCTATGCTCTATGATATCAATGACAGAAGGAAAGTGTAAATGACACCCATACAGACCAGTGGCAGAAGATGGCTGACCATAAGCCTCTCTCAGTATCTATATGGATGTATATGTATATATAAATGCATGATTTTTTAATGTTTTTTTTTTTTTTTTACAAGAACGTGATATACAAATAAACCTGTCAGGCCTTCCATAGAGATTCTAGCACGAATTATTACAGTGCGGATTTTGCACCCCTAAGGTTTGCTGAAGGGAGTATTCAACACCACACTCCTTGCCTAAAAACTGTAATTTGTGAGATTCCATGTAACAAAATAAATCTGTCATCTTTAAGAGGGTCCAGTAGGGCTCAGTCTATAAATGCCTACTGGCTTTAACAGATGTTTCATAGTGAATAAATTAGGTCTACTGCTTTTGTCTGAACTTTTCATGGGCGACGGATCCAAACTATCAGAAATAACCTTCCCAGTGAACCAATCAGGTGTATGGCTTTTGCCATTGGCTTGTCACTGTCAAGTCAGGCCACATGTATTGAGAATAAGCTTTCCTACAAGGCAACCATCATGTATCCTGCAATAAAATGACAAACTTACAAAATGAAAATTCTCTAAAGAACAACTGGATTGCATTTTGTATAAGTATTAACTTTGCATAATTTCCCCCAAATGTTGGGGAGCTCCATGAATTCTCTACACCCCTAAAACTTAATCTTTTATTTAATTATGTTTTAGTATGCCATATTTTTGTATTTTGTTTTTGGGGTGGCCAGGGAATTTGCTGCAGAATGTATTGACCAAAAGTTCCCAATCCAACACATGGTGTCAAATAATGAGTAAAGGGATAGTGTTACTAGTCAAATATTTTTTATTCTTCTCCGAAGAATATGGCGAGCAAGATTTCCTGTTAGGGGGAGAGGTGAAGGCAGTGTGGCTAAGGGACTGTGTTACACCGCTTGGCCTCTCTTCAGCAGAAGGCTTTATTTTCACTAACTGATTGTATTAATCACTCAAAAACTTCTGCACTCACTCACTTAGCTTGATCGCGGGCATGCTAATTTTTTCTGTCTAAATTCAAGAGAAGCTTTAAACTCTTGGTCGTCATTTGTTTGTTCAGTCACTTCATGGTTCACTCACTCACTTGTTAATTCACTGACTTGTAAACTCAAACTCACTAAGTCACTATCATGTGCTTAGTCACTTACTCATTTGCACACTCCTGTTGTAAACGAATCTAGGACCCTATTTAAATATTCCCGATATAAGCCCTTATGTGGTTATATCAAATCATATCCTTATAAAGGCATAATAATCATACCCATATTAAGTCATAGCCAATGCAGTCCAAATATGGCAAGGCTACTGCCATAGACTCCTAGAAAGCGCAACGTGTTCTTAAACAAACCAAGCCTACAGCAGCCCGGGAATTCCCCCTACTTCTGTATTGATTTGTCCTAGAACTCCTGGAGTCCTGAAAGAACTGCGAGTTCTTAGTGACGTCTTATGTCCAACCTTACGTCAAACTCGGCACCTTCCAGGTATAAATATACCAGCATCTGCCCTAGCAAAACACACAGTGGTTTGGAGCAGATCGGCTATCTACTTGCCCGACGCCCTGCCGAAGGAAGCCGACCCTCCCATTGACGCACGGAGAGAGACGCTGTCTTTTCTCCTGCCGAGAAATCCAGCTCCAGTGTTTCCCTGTCACCCTTGCGGGTTGCTGGGAGATTGAGTCCTGAGAGAGAGAGACAAGACCTCCTTCATTCTATAACCAAGGTACGGAGATGATTAGACCCTTAGAGAATTCTTTATTCAGATTCTTGGCAGAAACTATCTTAACTAAAACGGCAGCTCACTTACTCCTTCCCACGTACTAGGCTTAGGTTAGGTACACCGGGGTAGGCGTATCTTAGAAGCACCAGTTGAGTACGTTTAGTTATAATTTTATCTATGTATATATCTTATCTATTTTAAACACCATATGGCTCAGAAACCATACCATGCTTCTACAGTATTATTTCATATTACTCCTTTTACTGTACGCACTTTACTTTATGACAAGTATTGCAATTGTGGCAACTCACTTCTCTTGTACGGGAAAGAAGACTGTTCAATAAATAACCTCTTTTATTGAAAACGCCTGTCAATCTATTTCTCTGCGCTTCTGGTGAAACTAAGCATGCACGATTGACTGAGTGAAATAGCTATCTATTGTTTCCGCGACTCTGGAGGTATACTCCTTATTCTGGAGGGAGCAAAGTGGTCATGTTTATGCGGTCGTCAGAAACTAATCCCTTCTTGTCTATTCAGGAAAGTTAACACCTTCTTGTTTACGCGAGAAAGTTTCAAGTGACCTCTGAGCTAGCTGGCATTTATAATTAAGTCTAACGTATTCAATAGAGACCTAGTCGACCTAAGTCCTACGTCTAAACTATCGTTTATGTTATTCCAATGCGCAGAGCCTATTGGGAATATAGGAATCACACTACACTCCTTCACTCTCATCACTTGCATATATCATTCAGTCACTTACTGACTTGCACACTCTTTTATTTGCTTTCTCACTCACTTACTTGCTGATCACCCTTTCACTGATTTTCACTTGCTTATTCATTCACTAATTTGCACACTTGCCATCCAAACACTTACTGATTCATTCACATACATGCTCATTCCCACATTAAACTGCTCACTCACTTGTTCAATAACTTAGACATTCACTCCACTCATTGACTCACTCACCCACCGTTTCACTTATCTACTCACTTGTTCATTCTCCTACTTGCTTGGACAGTCAAATACTCATTCATTCATTCAAAATCTTTATTTCGGCTTCACGCCATAAAAGAACAGTTTATACATTGCAGTTCATGGATAATTAAACATTCAATTAAAATATTAAACTCATTCTTTGAAGCTGTGCAATACATGTTGAAAGACACTCGGAGCATGACAATAAAAACATGTGGACACTGAAGGACACCACAATAATTCTGGAAAAAAAAATATACGGCTCAGTAGTACTGTCAAAAGCGATTCAAGTCTAAAAAATGATAACAACTCAGTTACAGCTGCTGACCCATTTTTTTCCTCTGGTAGCAAATAGAAAGTAAAAATCTACTAACACTAAATGTTATCTGTTGCGATGTGTTAGTGGACAAGATTCTCAGAGCCTGAAGGCAGGAACTCAAGCCTAATAATAGGCATATTGGTTTGATCCATCTTTTTCTTTCTTGGCCATACAGAGGGCAGAAAAAAAGAATATGCTGCTCATTCTCTATCTGGTTGTTTTCACAAAATGAGCAAACTTCGTCCAATGCATGAGAAGATGGATCTCGGTTCCTTGCCCAACGAGCCAAAGTTGATTTTATTAAAAGATTACCATATCTAAATTTTAAAAATAATGTTTTGGCAAGTGGGGGCTCTATTTCGTCCATAAAAGTCTCATTAAGGGGTTCATCCTTAAAGTTTAAAAATGTTGAGACTAATGAACCACTAGTTGTGGTGTTTACAGTCATATTTGCTACGAAGGACCAAAAGGCTCTTTTCAGGACTAATTTGGGGTTGGGTGGTAACAGCTCAGGGTTCTCCCAAAAGTGTTTCAGACCTATGTTATTGAGCCAAGTACTAACATGTCTAAGCCATGGTATAGTTTTCTGGCTGTCAAACGCCATAATCTCTATCAGCCCATCTTTATAGGCTTGAAGTTCAGGGACATGCCACAATCTAACCCATAGCATTAACGGTCTGATAAGAACATGATGGTCAGTTCTTTTAAAGTTAAGGTCCAGTTGCAGGGGTACTAATGGTGTACCTCTCGGAACCCTTACCAAGCTTCGCATAAAATTGTTATCTTGGACGCTAAAGGTCTCCTTAGACCCAGTCCCCCATAATTCCGCACCATAAAGAACTGATGCTTGAACTTTGAATTTAAATAGTTCCATTACTGGAGACACCGCTTTACTAGTGCTTAGGCTTTGCTCCCTAAGTATTGGTTTGACATTCTGAGCAAATAACATTTTACTTTTTTCCAATTGAGCTTTCCAGGTAAAGTTGGAATCTAGTGTCACCCCTAGATATGAAAAGTGTGGCACTGACTCCAACTTTACTCCTTTTAAAGTTAGGCACCCCTTGTCTGGTTTGGTTGGATTTAGGGCCATGTATTTTGTTTTTTTTCCATTAATCTCCAGCCCCTTATGACTACAATACTCGTTAAAAGTATTCAATAAAGTCTGCAAGCCATTTTTTGTTTGAGATATCAAGATGGTATCGTCAGCAAATAATAGAGATGTTACCCTTTCGCCATTCAGTTTCGGAGAGTCATTTTTGCATTTCTCCAAATATGAGGGAATATCATTCACGAAAATGGAAAAAAGCGTGGGGGCCAAGACGCATCCTTGACGAACTCCACGTTCGATTGGAATTTTTCGTGTTAACTCGCCGTTTGGACCCCATCTAATTCTCGCAAAGTTCCCTTCATGTAGTTTTATAATCTGAACAACTATATTATTTGGCATACCCGCTGCACTCAACGTTTTCCACAGAAGATCACGTGGCACTAAATCAAATGCTGCCCTTAAATCAACAAAGGCAACATATAAGTGGGCCTTTTTTATCTTTACGTACTTCCAATAGAGGCAGCAGAATCTAAAGATCTGATCTATAGTGCTGACTTTTGTTCTAAACCCGGCTTGGAATTTAGTCAAAAATAAATTTTCCTCCAACCAATTACTCACACGTAATAAAATATGACGTGAGTAGATTTTCTGAAGGATGTCCATTAGGCTAATTGGCCGATAATTACAGGGGTCCTTCCTGTCACCTTTTTTGTATATTAAAACAATTTCAGCTCCCTTCCAACTTTCGGGAAATTCTAAACTGAATGATAATTTATTGCACAGATAGTTAATATAGGGTGCCCATATTTGTGAGTCATGCTTTAGAGATCCCCAGGGATTTTATCCAAGCCTGGAGCTTTCCCAGATTTTATTTGGCTTATTGCCAACTCTGTTTCCCCTAAACTAAAAACGAGCGGATCTGCTGGAATTTCGTGACTTACTGTATTTGATACTATAGGGGAATCATCATATTTTTTATACAAATTTGTAAAATGAGTTACCCAAGTTAGCTCATCTAAAAAGGTGTCCTTAACCACCCTGCCTACATGGTTCCCATTTGCTACCAGCCTCCAAAAGGCTACATTATCGCGTAGTCTTGCGGCTAACAGCAATTCGGCCCATTTCTCTTCCTCCCATGCTATTTTTGATGTCCTTTGGACAGACTTATAGTTATATCTTGCTTTTTGTACATCCAATTGGGACTTGGATTTAATCGCAATTAGTAATTCCCTCTTTGACTCTCTACAGGATCTGTCGTACCAAGGCTTGCTATGAGACAGATTCTGGGTCTTTTGCTGGGTTTTTTTAGGCATTTTAGTTACCAATAATTTTAATTTGAGAAAAAACTCCTGATGTATAGTCAAGAAGGGAGTTTTTGCTTCCTCCTCGGGAGTTAAACCTAAATATAAAGCAAAGGTCCCCGCAAAAGGTGAGTATATTTCACTAAGGATATCGCTGTGATCCAAAATAAATGGCCATTTTAGCGATCTCCTATTGTTGCTAATATGGATCTCATTGTCATCGCCAACACCTTCCTCAAATGGGAGTGGTGGAGATGGATCATTAAATAGTGCAACATCTAAGGTCAATTTTAAGGGGAAATTATCGCTTTCAACCCTCTCCATTATTTCAAGATCTACAAGATACGGCCAAAAGGGAATAGAAACTAACACAAAATCCAAATTACTCTTGTAGGTGTTCCTACTAAAGGTGGGTTTCTTTAAGGTGTCGGATGGTAACCGACCGTTACAGGCTCTAAGGAAATGCTCTGTGCATAGTTTGATCAGCTGGAGAGCCAAAGTGGAACATTTGACCGATTTAATATTCTCGAGGAAAGGGATTTTATTCGCCTGATCTTCTTCCTCAAAGATCTCACTTAGGCCCAAAACAGGTTCATAATTGCAATTCAAATCCCCAGCCAAAATAACAAAATCCTCCCTAGGCTCCAGCCCACTCAAAAAACAGTCTAATTTAGAGACGGTTGGAGATTCTTTTGAAGATGAAGCTGGCCTATTGTAGATATTTATTAGGAATACTTTATTCCCATTAGAAGTTGTAATTTTTAATACTAGAATATCTACAGAATTTACGTCTATCACCTCAATATTAACCTTTAGATTTATTTTTACCCAAATCAGAAGTTCCCCCGACGACCTTCCACTTCTGGAAGGGGTTTCCCCAATACCATAGGTCTTGTAGCCTACCCTATGGGGAGTATCAACTGCCCATGTTTCCTGGAGTAAGCAAAAATCAAAAGATTCTATGAAATTAGCCCACTCAGGATCCCTCAAGTTGTTTGCGACCCCGGCTATATTCCAACATACCAAGTTAACTGGCACCCCAAGTACAGATGGCATAACAGTGTTGGCCTTTGGTATCTTTTCACTAATGTTTGTTACCAGTTGAAATGCCGAGGGTTTTCCCTCGGAAGGCGACTGACTCAAAGTGCGTGTTGGTTCTACCAATTCTTCGGGAATATTTGTGTTATAAGTTACAGTTTTAACCGGAGACAGGGATACAAGAGTTGCAAATACATCACGCTCATTTACAGCACCCAGAACAGTAGGATTCCTTATATCTCTTCCCTCTTCCCCCCGGTTCGGGAAACATCAATCGCAATTATCAAGGCCACTAAAAATATCAAATCTATTTGACGTTTCCAGTGGCGTGAAGGGTTTTAGGTGATCCATCCTTCTGTTTTGAAAATTTTGAGATCTAACTGGAACGTAGTTCCATCCCATAGGGTCTGGGGCTGTCACAGAGCAGGGGGCATAATACGTACTTCTTGTGCCCTGTTGGGTCGGAGGGTACTGAACATATTGATTACACCCCACATGCTGTACAATAGGGTAGTTAGGTGGCTGAGTTTGAGTTATGTAATGTGGAGGGGGAGGGGGATACTGGGATGGAACCACCACTGACCTTGGATAAAAATACGTTAAGGGTCTTGGAATTATAGTATTATTGAAGCTGCCTGTCTGCCAGTTCAATATAAATTGAACCGCGTTGGGGTCCCTAAAGTTCACCACCACCACGTCACCATCAATATCTTTAGGTCTGCCCCCCAGCCAATCAAGACGACGAACATGAACAATTTCCCCATTGATATGATTTGCAATTGGCCTATGCATTCTCAGCCAATGCATTATCTTGTTTTTTAATTGGAAAAAACCCTCCCTCTTGTTTTGTTCAAGCACCGGGACACCTGTTAATACTACTACGTAGGGTACTGCCTCTGGTGGAAGTTCGGGCAGCGGAACCCTTCTAGATTTCCCCCAGGTTTGTCTGATTTCCCCCACCTCCCTTGGTGGTTTTATCAAAAGTAGGTTGGAATTGTTACCGATAGTTTTGGATGTATTATCAGTAGTTATGTTTGTAATATTACACAATAATTGATCAGCAGTCTTTTGTTGAGGGGGTGTGGGGGATGCATGGTGATGAACAATAGCTGACACTGTATTCTGCATAAGTTTAGAAGTAGATGCAGTTGAGGAGGGGATAGAAACAATACAGGGGGAAATGGTAGAAAGTGGTTGGACTGTGGATGACGTGATTTGAGGTGCATTGTTAGATGCAAGACTGGATACATTGATGGTACCTGTGTGAGTTACAAAATCTTTTTTGACCAATGCATCCTCAATTTTAGACAATCTACACTCCACTTCCAATAGCCTCTCCAAAATGGATGCAGAGTAAGATTTAATCAGGTTCTCGATATCAAGTAAGGACACAGGACCCTTGATCTCAGTATGTTCATTAACAATAACACTAGTGTCCATACTGTCCTCCTTGTCTATCGGTGTATTAGGCAAGACTAAAGATGTAGATATGGTATGGATCCCCTCTGTATCAGATTGTAAAACACAGGGATTCTTATCAGGTTTGGCAGCTTTTTTTCCAAAATCAGAGCAGCTCAATTTAGGTTGTAGCGGATCCCATCTTTTCCGCCGTTTTTTGATCGGTGGTGGACCAAAGTTATTTCGCGTGGGTGGCAATTTTTTGGCCTTATTACGAATTGTATGCAACTGTGGCAAAGCATCTCCCTTCGATGTAATTGAACTACTTGCATGTGGTATTAAAGGCAAGCCAATCGTATCCGACCTAGATAAAATATCTGGTGAGTGAACAACCATGTTCGCTTCCGGAAGTTGGCAATCGGTATATTAATCGTCTCATCGGCCACTATGCCAGTAACAGTGTCAAGAGTTCCAGTCACGGGAGTTAACGGCGGTAAAACAGACCCATTCTTTATACTTTCCACGGAACGGCGTAGATCCGCCCGCCGCTCCGCCAATACGATGTCCCTTGCAATATCAGGTGAAGATTTAGGAAAGTAATTATCCAAAGTCCCATTTAACAGCAAGCCCTGTTTTTCCTGCATGGGATGCTCAGAGTTTGTGGTGGCCATCTATAAGCAATAGGAGGAAATTGCAAAGTAGTCAGCGGAAGTAATGAGAAATTATCAAAACAGTCAGTACCTGCAGGCAAATGGGTGTGCCCAGTCCGATCTCCTCGGTTCTCGGAGGGTCTCAGAGGGTCCGCCCTTAGTCCGGGCTTCGTACCGCTCACGCGTCCCGCTAACGCGGTATAGCTCCTGGTCTTATACGGGACGTTAAGTAGGGGGCGGAGACACGGGAAGAGGCGGCAGGTGTGCTGGATGCTTCGCGCACAGCCTGGTGGGCCTCGCAGTCCCGTCCTCCTGTGGCAGGCGCTCTCTCCCCCAACACGGCTTCTGGTACCGGGGCTCCAAGCAGGCAACAAACACAACGTCCAACTCCCAATGCGAGCGGCACCCGCGAAGCGGGGGCCGCAAGGAGTTTTCAGAGGCTCAGAGCAGGGGGCGGAGACACGGGAAGAGGCGGCAGGTGTGCTGGATGCTTCGCGCACAGCCTGGTGGGCCTCGCAGTCCCGTCCTCCTGTGGCAGGCGCTCTCTCCCCCAACACGGCTTCTGGTACCGGGGCTCCAAGCAGGCAACAAACACAACGTCCAACTCCCAATGCGAGCGGCATACTCATTCAAAAACCCACAAACTCACTTTGCCCATTCACTCATTCATTCCATTTCTCTTTCTTTCACTCACTCACTGTTTGCTTGCATAATCACTAATCCATTCATTCAAATCAAGTTTCTGCATAAAGTTATGATTATATGAATTATTTTGATTTGCAAAGGAGGAATACAGTTTGTGTCTATCTTTAGCTCTTAATCTCCATTTTAGACTTGCCTGAGAAGGTTGTAAGAGGGTGGGGACTCTGCAGACACCTGGCGAAATGCACTGTGGTGCATCTGCTTTCTAGAAGGACTATTTGATCCCACGGTGGCTCATCTGAAAGGCCCTAGGAAATGACAATGTCTCTTATCTAGAGTGAACTGGCAGAGGGCACACAGGGCTGGCTCGTCTGGCATGCCCTTCAGGTTTCCAGGGTGGGTCTTTGGAACTGTCTGGGGGTGGGTGTGAGTCCTCAGGGACCTGGCTTGTATGTAAGGGCCTGTGATTGGGACGACCTCCGGGAACCTTTGCTTCCTGGCTCACTAAACTTACGTAGTATGTGCAGTCTTGTTTTTATAATGAGATAAGTACAATTGTGCAATCACTCTCTGAATGCCCCTGAATGGTTGATGACCTTTCAAAGACTAAGATCCTGGACATGTATTTTCAGTCATCTAAAATTCACTCAGTCACCGCCACTAGAAGCACCATCTGCGGGAGAGGGTAATCAGCAACATGAAATTACCTGGATGCCCAAGCAGCAGACACAACAGCTGTGCTCAGCCTCGTCAAATTAGAAACTGAGAAAACTCCAGCCTCACTTTATTGTGACACACAGGAGAATGTGGAAATCATTTACAAGTAGCTTGTAAGGCTCCGCTGTATTGTCCCAAATTTGGACCTTAAACACCCTACACTCCCAGAAGAAAACATCCAGCCGACCGGGCCCAAGAGAGGCGTTATATAAAGAATCTGAGCCGAGGATGAAACGGCCTCATTTCACCCCATTGTTCCCTGAGGGTGAGCAGAGGGACGTGCAGACTGGACTCAGGCTGCAGGGAAAGCTTTAAATTGCTCTTCTGCTGCTTCAGGGTACCCTGCAGGTATTTAAATACCCGATATTATCATTTATAAAGACAAAAAGATATTTTTTTAAAAGGCATTCAGCAGCGTAGCCTCATAACTATCAGCACACTTCAAAGGCTCCAGTGAAGCGTTTCATGAATGCTGGGGAATCCTTTGTGGTGTGTGCTGATTGTACATCTCTGCATGGAGGGAAGCCAAGGGTGTGCGCCCGCGCATGCATGCAGTTTAGAGCGAACTATGGTCACCCCCCACTTTTTGCCTCGTATTTGATGCGATTTAGACTGGAAGTGCACTGGGTTTCTTTAAACCAGGTCACCAATGCCAGATCTCTTTCCCACAACTGTGCAATTGTTTCCTTAAATGGTAATACCTTTAGCACTCCATGTAAGTCCCTAGTAAATGGTACCCTTGGTACCTAGGGTAAGGAGGCTAAAGAGGGTCCTTAAGGGCTGCAGCACAAATTGTAACACCCGAAGGAACCCCTCACCAAACACATACAGACTGTCACGGCAGGCTGCATGTCTTGGTGCAGACAAAAGTGAAGGGTTTTTGCTTTTTAAAAGTGAAAACACAACATGGCACACCTTTCTGTGTGACATGCCAGCAAACACTGCATACAGTCTAGATAAGTTTTCCCTATAGGAGGCCTTACTGCCTTAAGAAAGGGTGCACTATGCTACATGTGTGAACATGTCTCATGAGCAGATATGCCCCTGTGCTGGTCAGTTCAATTGCTGTCAGAACAAGTGACACAGAAATCATTTTAAGTACATGTGCTGGACACTGGTGAAACGTGTTTCCCAGCTTCATGATGGCTTCACTGAAACCAGAGATGTTTGGCATCAAACATCTCGCATTAATAAGCGTAACCGATTCCAGTGATTTATTTATTAATACATGCACCCAGAAGGCACCTTAGATGTGTCCCCGGAAAACCTACCAGCTACTGGTGTGCTGACGGACTGCTCCAAGCCAGTCTGTCACCATGGGCGAGCTTATGACCCCCAGGGGTGAGGGAGTTTGGTCTCAGCAGGTCAGAAACATAGCCTGCTTGGGCAGAGGGTGTTTACACCACCTCCCACAGAATGACCTGCGAATTAGCATTCAAAGGCAAGGAGACTTCAAAGAGCTCACCCTCTTTCTTATGCAAATCTGGATTCCCTCACAGGAGAGGATGCCCATACCCCATTTCACCCCCACCCCTGTACCATACTCACCTTAAGTCCAGGAGATAGGTCCTGTAAGTCGATGTACTATACCTAATGCAGTCTTTGTTTTTCCTCCATAGGATAACATTGCCAACTCTGAAAATTGCACCGTCTACTTTTAAAAACTGAAAGTATTTCTATTACAAAACCTACATTCCTGCTTGTATTGATTCTGGTGCCTAAATATATATGAAGATCAGTGTTATTTTCATAAATTGGTGTGGAGCTCCTTATTGAGTACTGCGTACCATTTTGACCGTGTGTGTATCTGCAGATGTCTAACACTTCTCTCTGATATGTCTAAGGATGCTCGACCACCCTACCCCCCTAGAAGAGCACCATGGGATTTCTAGAGCATGCCCCAGACCACTCATAATGGAATACCTGGACTTTTGCACAGTATTACTCATTTTGGTATACTATAAAATGAGTCTGCTTCCTACACTAGGGACTAAAAAACCTCAAGGGATAAAAAGAAAACAAAAGTCAAGAAACAACCACAGCAGCCCAAGTCATATAGAAAATGTTGAAATCAGGCAGTATCAACCATTTGAAAAGGCAAAGAGAGTTAGTAAGGGACAGTCATATTTTTAGGTCTTGCGACCTATCGATGCGCGCAAGCGCATCGAGCGGAGCGAGAATTCAAGTAGCCAAAATCCTAATGAAACCACCAGCTTTTTGCTGGCGTTTTCATGAAGTTCACGTGAACCACGTGATCAAACACGAACGCGCATCTGCCTCCCTCCCTCCTAATTGCATTTGCCGCACAGCACATCAAAGGGCTTCGCCCAGTGTGCGCTCTGCGGCTTCTCGGCTTCTCCTCCCCTAATTATTCTTGGATGGCCGGCCGGCACACAGCCTTCCTTGCATTTCTCCTCCCCCTCCCGAAAAAGGCTGCAGTCCTCCAGTTCAATTTAACACAGTGCATGCAGACAGGGACCAAGCACATCTCCCCAATATTACCAATCCACCCTAACTCACATGAGACCTAATGTGCACATTATTAAAAACGTTGGTATTGGTGTAAGCGTCCGTTAATTAGAAATCCGAAAAAGATTAATTTCCAATTGCAATGTTTACGTTGCAGGCAAGGCGGAGATTAATAGCTACGCTTATTAAGGAACTACAAAGGCTCTGGGTTAAAACCTTAATATAGCTGGGTTACGTAATTTCACGTATCATGAGCTGTGTTTCTTTGCAGACACCAGCGGTGCGATATTCGCTCATTCTGACACCTTTTATTTCACACAGACTAACTTACAATAAAAGAAGCTCGTGCAAAGCATGCATAAAACAAAGCATGGTGTATAATTACGCTTCAGTAAATCAACGACGAGTATTACAATGCAAAATGCTCGCTTTTAGAATGCCATTCGACACATTTTTCCTAGCCACAAAATCCCATTAAATCAACAAAGGGCAGAGAGTGCAGCTATAACCCCGACAACCTCATCCCGGTGCACGGAACACGCTTTCATATTTGTGTTTAGCCAGCATCCTTTTCAAAATAAGAAAGAACCACTCGAGAAACGGCACTTGCCTTCACTACAAAAATAGCAGCAGGCTAAAAAGACCTCTCCCATCACCTTCCGCCTTTTTTTCTCAATTATTGCCCTGCCTTCCTAGCATCATTTATTAAACAAGCATTGGCATTGCCAATAGGTCTCGCTTGTGGGACCTTATAAGTATTTAGTTTTGCAGCACAATATCCTTGGTGCAACAAGGATATTGTGCTGCAAAACTAAATACTTATAAGGTCCCACAAGCGAGACCTATTGGCAATGCCAATGCTTGTTTTAAAGGCGATGCAACTTATGCATTTATAGTTGTAAAGCGCTGAAAATACAAAAGATGTCCAGATACTGGTTAACCACATGAAAATAAATAATGGCAAAATGATTTGTACAATTCACAGATGGACTTACTTTTATCCAGGTGCAGAAACAACTTCGGCATTGAAGCAGGTGTTTCAGGGTAGCGTCGCTTAGATTGTGGTGATGCACTACTTTCTGACTGCATGTCACAGGTAGAGTAGCGAGTAGAGCGTCTTAAAGACTGCAAAATATCTGGTTCAGTTCTTCGTTTTTTGGGGGTGTGCGACTCTCCAGTTGTTGGTTGACTATCTGTAGACTGAGGGGTAGGTGGATTCAACAGAGGTGGACTTGGGGATACTTCTTCTTGATTTCTGTGAATAGAGATAAATGGTTTTCTTAATTTTGGATCCTAAGGCACTTCTATGCTTCTAACTCTTAAACAAAGCTGAACTTTCAAAGGCATACATTTTCATTATTACTTTCTCCTCACAGAATTTTACAGTATATCAACCGATCTTTGTTTGGAAAAAAGAGTCTCAAATGTGACTTACATTAATTCAACAAAAGATGTTGAACTCTTGCTGTGGTTGGGGCTTTCCTTTCACCTTTTTTCTATTTTACAACTGCTCTGACACTGTGTCAAGCTAAAAGAATGAAAATAAAGGGTCTGGAATATACTAACCCACTGTAAGCTATTGGTGTTTATACATTCCATCTTGTATATATGTATGTACACACACACACACACACACACACACATACACATACATATATACAAAAGATACACAAATATTTAGTGGTGGCAGAGACGCAGTCATCATTAGTACAGCAGGTCAGTAGCAAAAGAGCCCTGGAGTGTTCAGGGCTATTGCAACCCTTATTACTCTTATCTTTTACTGCCAAACAGTTGCATGAGGGCGACATGTTCCTTTCTTGCATTAGAACGGATGGCACCCTTGTTATGCTACTTATGCTACTGGGTGTTGTGGGAGGACCATTTTTACCCCAAAATAAAAAAAATTCCATTACCTGTGTGACAAGATCAATACTGGCAGCATTTCTGTAGGTACCACATTTTCTCATCAATAAATGGCAGCCTTTCTGTACCACCTTTTCTCATCGATCAAGGATGAGCATAGCCTTAAAATAATAAAACAGGTTTGGTGGCAGCTACTTTAGACATTTGAAGTGTTTTGCCCAGTACAGAATAATTAAAGTATAATTTTGTAATAGCTTTTAAGGTAAGCATGACTGAATATTTTATAGTTTTTCCTGCAGGCATTAATTGAGATAATGGTCACTTTTATGGTTGGAGCGAAATCCAAATACCTTACGTAAATATGCCTGGTATAGACATATTCCTAAGGCCAAGTTTCGAAGGATTCTTAGACAACAGATTAGCAAAGTGATTAAATGCCCCAGACAGGCGTTAATGGCTGTTTCTCAGGTATATGTTTAATTGTATGTCTTGTACAAAAACTCACTGTACAGTGGAATGCTGCTAGTATTCGTTTAAGTAGTTGGCATTCCTTACTTTATGGAAGGGCATTTCTGGTCAAAGATGAGCCCAGGTTTGAAGAAAGACATATCTTGAGAAAAATATAAAAAGCCTTCTTCCATTTTCGATTCACTTTCAAGGAGCTTGGGGAGACCATACTTGCTATATGATACTCAGCATAGCATGAAATACATCTTGTTCAGAAACTTTGAGTTGGTCAAATTTTAGGAACAGTAAAAGCAGGTTTAGTGGTACCAATGATAAAGTATCTTTCACAAGTGAATAACCTGTGCACAGCTCAATAGTCAGGATATGTGTGTAAGGAAAGAAGAGAAAGCACTTCCATGCTGCTCAAAAGGAATTTCCCTTCTGGAAGAGAGAGAGAAGCTTCAGGGACTTTACCCAAAACCTGGGGAAGACAGTTTCGAGAACAGACACTCTGGTGTATATATAGGTTCTGTGGACAGTCCGATTTCTTCCTGGAGAACTTGCCTTGCGGAAGGTTGTTGTGAACAATGTGACAGTTCCCATTTAATTTGTTATCACTCCTTGCCTGTCATTAGCTCTTCTGCATTCTAATGGAATGTAGGAAGTTCCTAGAGTACCGGCAAAAATGTTGTTGTCATCATTGCCGACCACTCTAGAGGCTGACATGTTTTTTATTTATATTAAAAGACAAAGCCATTACAATACCGCCCCTTTCAGTGTAAGTCTACTGTTTATAAAGCTGGAGGTTTAATGTCAACGTGTAGATAGAGCTAACACATTTTGTGCCAGCTAGTTTACTCTTGATGTAATCTTAGAGTCTCAGAAACCTGTTTTATTTTGAAAATGGGAGATCAAATCAGTGTTCAAAGATGATAAAATCCCTGGTATTTGACCATTGATCAGGAGAGGTCTTCACTCCAGTATAATCGCTAGAGGTCACGATAGATTGCGGCACGAGTAACTCTTAGGCGGAGAGTTGATTCAAGAAATCCTGTAGTAGGAGTTCCTTCACCCAGCGCACACATTTTTGATTCCTTGGCAGAACTCTCATCAAGAATAGCTGAAGCCAGTATGTATGATGTGCAATCCATCCTAAGAAACTTTGAAACTCAAAAGGAAGGTTTGCTATTTAATGCTTTACATAGGATTTAGCATTGCCCTCAGAGGTAGCTTTATGGTGTCAGGATGTCACAACCTCACACTTTGACTCCTATTTCTCTGATAAAATTAAAATGTTAAACAAGAGCAGTCTTGTGTACAACGGAAAAGCAGAACAGGTCTAAATTGTTGCTTTGCCATCCCAGGCAGAACAGGTCTGCTCAGCAGCCATTATGGAATCCTGGAATGTAGTTAAGCCAGGGTTACACAAGTGTGCGCAGCGTTGGCGGTAGTAGTATAATCTTTCAATGTCTTCTGCTCATCATTGCCCCACTGACCTGTAATAAAAGTAATTTGTGACACAATAGTCCCACTGACCACAAGCATAATAAGCACTTCTCTTCCCATAATGCCCTTCACCAAAACATACCAACATCTCATAAGAAAGCACAACGCAGAACCACCAGAGACACAAAAACGACTGCCTCATATGCATATTTTCAACGAAGTACTGAGAAAAACCTTAGAAGCTACTCTCAAGGGTATTTGATAAGCCTGGGCAGAGTTCGCGGAGTTACGCAACGCGGAACTTCGCACAGTACAAAAAAAACCTCAGCCACTCTGCGGTGCTCCGCAAGGGGCAGAGTGGGTTAGAAAAAATGTAGTTCGCGATAATAGTCATGTGCCGGGTGTTTATTCGCGCTGTGAAATTATCGCGAAGGGCACCATGCACATGGGCGCAAGCAGGCGCTGCTTCCTTTCGCCCTCTCGAGTAGATTTTCAACCCGAGAGGCAGCTTTCTCAACGCAAACATACGGTTTCTCAACGCGAGCATACGGGCCACTCGCACTGAGAAATCCGACTGCCCGCGTTGAGACTTCTCTCGCTTGGCGGTTGATTTCCCTCGCTCGCGCTTGCCAACTTGATGCTGATTGGCGCGATCGAGGAAAAAAACTCAGCGGAGCAAAGTTTTTGGGAATTCCGCGAGCTTCACGTAACGCGGAGTGCGGAAAACTCCGCAAGCGGAGTTCACTGCCCAGACTTAGTACTTGATTTGTCCACTGCATTACCTACAGAGGACTTCGCTCTAGACTTACTACTGTTTCTAGTGAGTCTGACAAAGACCTATGCAGTTTTGGAAGATTCTGACAAAACAGCAACCATACTCAGTGTAGACTATTCTCCTAGTCCAAGACCCACTGTCCTGTGATGCTCCACAGAGTCCATCCTCTCTGGCCCATGAACAACACTCACAAAATGGTATGCAATATTGGCACCTTGATAGATGTTGAAGGTACACAGATGCTGGAAATCTGATTGCACATTTATGCTACAACTGCACTGAACTTCATATTATCAAAGGCAGGTTAATGTGTATTATTTGTAAGAATGTTTTGTGGCAAAGAGCACATTTTGAAGCACAATATAGGCATTCTTTGAATTAGGAGCGCAGTTGAAGGTCATTTAATGAAACGTCAGGGTTTTTTCCAGTGCACATTTGAAAATAAATGGCATAGTATTACTTTAAAAGCACGTTGTTAGGGCAAGAATATGGTGGAAAAATCTGGCACGTTTGGTGAACTGCCCTCATCAAGAGATCTTTGCTTACTTTTATGGATCTGTTCTTATTACCTATTCAATCACAAATTCTGTGACGAGCAAGCCATTCTATTCAGTGCTTATGATTATCAATAGCTGCAATCCATAGAGCTACATTGCCATGTCCTTCCCTTTTATTCACTTTAAAATAAAATAAAAGGATGTTGTGAAGCATGATTTAAAATGTCACTTTTCTTACCTTCTATTGAGTTTTTTTTCCAACTGTTAATCTAATTGAAATAAAACAGCCTTCTTTAAATGCTAAATTATGTATCTGTGTCATGTGCTTCATGGCCTTTCAGCGGTAAGGTGAAGATTTTCCACAAAACATGACTTTGAAAGAAGTGCTCTGGGATCCTGCATGTGGCCAGGACTATTCAGTGCTAACAATTTCAATGGAGATTGAAGCAGAAACAGTATTACAGGTAAGCAACCATTTCCTCTTGTTTTCTGGGGGGCCTCCTTGGCGAAGGCATGTTTCCTCGTCAGGCAGACTATTAGCTCGTGCGAGGCTCCCTGATACAGAGCTGGAGGTGCTTTAAGCTTTAACAAATGTTTTGGCCGGGAGTGGGGAGGTTGCGGGGGAGGGTGTCACAATTCTTGTCATCACTTTGTCTTCAAAGTTTTCCATAGCCCTCTTAAGCTTATCCACAAGCAATGGGAGGTACTGCATTGTCCTCTCAGTCTTCTAGAGGTTCTTGATGAGAAACGTATCCTCCACCTATACTACATGTAGCTTTACACTATGATGCAGTGCAGCCTTCTGTATTACTTTGTGGGACACATCAGTGCCATCATGAGGCCCAGCCATAACCAGACAAGTATCCATGTCATCTTGAAGGTTCACGTGGTAGTCTTCCCAGGGATCCTCCCGAAGGCACTACATTTCACAATAGGAGCCTCCAGGGTAGTATGTGTTTCCTGGTTTGTGTGGACTCATTGTGAAGAGGACTATGGAGACGGGGTGGTGGTGACGGGGGGTGTTGGGAGGTGTAGGAAATCACAACCGGTAGTGGTGGTGGGCTTGTGGCCCTAACCCTCTTTGGAAATGGAGAGTGACTGGCAATTATTGGAACGTTTCTTCAAAAACTAAACTAAACCTATCATATCTAGTGATTAGGAATGGTGTGTCTGTGGGAGCTCCTGTGAAAGGGGCCTGGCCAGTTTTTCCACGTGAATGAAAATCATCCTTTGTTTAGTGTCATAGAGGGAAAGGTGTGGTGCAGCCACCAAAGCGTCTAACTCCGGAGCACGGGGCTCCCGGTTCAATACCCGGCACAGGCGGCAGGTCAGCATCATGTGACTCTGGGCAACAGCTCACTTAATCTCCCTGATGTCCCACAGGGCATTGAGAACCTATGGGGTGATTAGTTTGCACTTTACAAATACCGGATTATTGTTCTAAACATCCGGGAGCTGCAGCATGATTGGCATCTCTCTCAAGGCTGAATTGAGTAGAGGGTTGCTTAGGAACAGGCCTGGTTCGCGGCCTCAGAGTGTACTTCGGATGAGAAGCAGGTTTGCAGGTGCCTCAGGCTCGAGGTGTGATGACGGTTGGCACAGCCCAGCATCCTTCGCCAAGGGTTTGTTCTGAGTCGAGACAGACTCTCAGGATTGAGTGGGCTCAGCAGCCAGAACTGGACTTGAAGCTCGGTGCATACCGAGGCTTAGCTTGGGACTCAACTCAACACTCACTAGCCAGTGCTTCTCTGCCTCAACTTGGCTGATGGTTTCAAGGCTGGGCCATCCCAGGTTGTCCTTCAAGCATGTGGGGAGGGCTGAAGAGGAGGGATAGAGATGCTAGGTGTGGTCTTTGTCTTAGCCCTGTGGGCTTCTGGGAACAGCCACAGACCTCTTCTTCCTCTTGCTCAGACTCCGATGTCTAGGAAGACAGCAATGCCAGGCTCTTATATCTATGCACCTATGAAAGACTTGATGGCCCATGCTCCCTCTCCCGCGTTCTCGAAGATATCATCGCAGCTGAAAATGTTCAGGGTCGGGGGGCCAATGCTGGCACTACATCTTATGGGGTGCCCAGCGCCAGGCCTTTAGTATTAAATAGTCTTTCTGCACAAAGGCCTTGCAGAAGGAGCAAGACATCTTGTTGTGCTGAGGGGACCAGTATAGACCGCAGACTCTGCATTGGTTTGACCAACGGGATTTGGTTTTGCAAATAAGACAGAACAGAAAGCATGCTCTATCCTTCACACCCCTCACAATAGTCATTCTCCAAATAGTACCTTATTGTCCAGACTTCTCAGTGCGACCGCCGCTGAGCATCCCTGGTTGCGGTCCAGCAAGTCATATTCTTAGCCATGGTGCGTTTAAGTGGCTGGTTCCTGGAAAAGACTTCTCTACGGCTCTCACTGATGGTTGCTGAAGTGTTCTTGTCCCTTAGGTCTAATTCCCAATGGTTTGCACTGAAGTTCCCAGGAAAGATTCCTTGAGCTGGCACTCAAATGCCCAAACATAATGGCAGAAGAAAATAATCTGAGGTTGTGTCTTTGTCCTATTGCATTATCGATTAGGGTGGAGTCACAACAGGTCTTGAAATTTGAAAATAACTACAATGAAAAAAACTTGCAAACATCTGCACCCAACACTAGAACACAGGAGTATGCAGAGCATGTGTATTTACAGCGCCACAGATGCAACAAAACATATTTTAAAGGGAATGGACATATGAACTGTCTACAAGCCTGTAAAAACAAACACTCTAATCCATGGCATCCTGAATGATCAACCCTAAACAGAATGGGAATGAAGTCACAACATTTACTAGTCAAACAAACTAATAAAGATAAGAGTTACATCATGAAATGCATTGGACAGGTGAAGTACCCCAAGAAATTAAAAAAAGTTGTTAAGGGCAAGTTACTACAGCCAGAGTGACTCATGTAGAAGGTAGATCAAACTGCACATTGACATGAATTAGAATCAACACAGGGAGAGCTGAAGAAGAAAGAGTTACAATAACTAGATGTGCTAGTGTTTGAACTTCTGTCTTTTTATTTTTTTCGAGAGAGAAGAAGACAAAATGAAGGAAGATGGCATTCGGCTAGGATTGTGAGTAGGTGCAGGAACCACAGACATAGGGAAGGATACAAAAACATAAAGGAGAAGGTGTAATCTTACCTGTTTACTACAACTGGAATTTCTTTTATAGGTAGAAAAAACTTAGATGACGTCACTTTCTTAAATTGAGCTTGTTCATACGGGTATAGCAAAATTAATGGCAGCGTAAAGTCGAAAGTGATCCTTAGCCCATCCACCATTTCTTTACACAGTTCGACACTGGAAAAATTACAGGATACGCAACCATTAAGCATTAAATCAGCTTAACATAAAAATGCATTTGTTTATTTCTTGGTACTTAAATTCAGATAGCATTTAGACAGCCCACCTAAATATTCTATTCCTATCAACAATCAAAGTTTGTTGGTTTGTAGACAGAGGCACTCGGATCAAAAACATAAAAAATGAGAGACACTGATACAGTGACCAATTAATGAACAGTACACCAAAGGACACTTACTTCTTTTCTGGTGGGATGTAGTGCAAATTCATATTAACGTTGGAAGTCGTTTGATGGTTTCGAAATCGCTCATTTGCTGAAAATGCTGCATTAATTGCAAAATGTTTCACATACGACTCTAAAATTGTGATAATATTGGTTTGACAAGGCAACTTCACCAGCTAAAATGATAAATCAAGGAAATGTTTACCATGATACAGAGACAAAGGGAGTAATTTAAGAATGTTAACACTTCAGACATTCTACTCAAAATATATGTCTACGGACTTTATACTGATCAGCAGCAATGTTAAAAGCATAACTTCTGGGAGCTATGTATGAAGTGACAAAGATAGATAAGAATTTAAAGAAAATTTGCAAGATGTCAAAAGTTGTGGATAATAATACTTAATCAAAAGGGAAAGGCAGACTATTATCAGTTACTTAGAATAATTTTAATTAGAAAATAAAGCTGAACTTATTAGATAGTAAAAATGCAATTTATAAGAAGGTGAAGGACTGAAAAGTGCCTTTTCATACCCTTTTTCTTTTGTTGATGTAGTAGCAGTCTTCCTCAAGCTTTTTCTTTAAAACCTCTGGAATTTCAATGCTTATTATTCTTTCTTCCATTTCTCTTTTTGAGTGAATATCTTGTTCCTCTTTCTAAAGTAAATGTTGTGACAGTAAAATTAGAGAGAGAATAAAGTATTAAGAAGTATACATTTTAAAGGATATAGTTTCTAGATTCAAGGATGTGCGAGAGTGTCGATGTGGTGGATTAGTGCACTATTGCATCCGAGCTACGTTTTGAGTAACATAAATACCCCTACATACATAGATAATACAGGTATGCAAATTGCCTACTGGACATCCTTCTACAAAGAATATATAAAAGTAAAAAAGGCAAACAAATTGGCCACATACTGTCAAGCTGAACTAATTTACTCTTGACTGAATCAAGACAGTTCAAGCATCAAACACAAGATCTTATCTAACACCCCCTCTTACGCCACGCTCCAGTGGCACCTCGTCCTGACAAGGGTAGTCCCCTCATCTTCAAGATGGAGGGAACTGAGATGTGTGCTTCACTTTGCCTCCCCCACATGCGGGGGGGGCAAATGTGGATACATCTCCCTTTCTCACTAGGTTTTCCCGCTAATTCTGCCATCAAAGTGAGGGACAGAAACAGTGGGAGCCAGCTACTGATAGCAGCAGTGGCGGCTGGGGGTAGCTAACAAACGCAGCAAGCCTTTAAAGCTACCCCTTCATGGACCCTACCCATCCTGGGGGAGGAGGCAGGACACCTCTGCCCCAGATGAGCTTTGTTTCAGGACACAAAGAGCAGAGGCTCTCTACACAGGGGTCAAGAAACCTGTCTAGTGGTGGCAGGTGGCTGGTAGCCAATGAGGACCCACAACAGGGCTGGTCGTTTTTCAGGAGATATCTCCAAGATGCCCTCTGAGTGCATCTTACATTAAATCCCACATCGGCATCAGTGTGGGTTTAATGTGCTCAGGAGTTTGGTACCAAACTTCCCAGTTTTCAGTGGAGCCATCATGGAGCTAAAGAGTTTGTAATGACAGACTCCCAGCCCCTATACTCAAAATGACTTCACTGCACTTAGGGGCATATTGGTCATGCAAATATGCCCTCACGGGTGGTAAGGTACACCCTGAATTTAGGGCTGTACGGCCTGCTGGAGGGGTGGCTTACCCTGGTCACAGGCAGTGTTGGTGGACATGGCATCCAGGGATCTATGGATTTAGCCTGAACCAAACCACGCAGCCTGTGTTGGGTGTTTAGGAGAGGAGTCTCTGAGGTGGCATAAGGAGCTTACATGTTGCCCAGAGGTGTGCCAACTGTGGAAAAGAACACATGCCCTGGGAACCTGATTGGCAGGGACCCAAGGAACCCTCAGTCAAATTGGCTTCATGTATCTAGCAAAAACTTAGAAGGTAACCATGCAAAAAGGGGCACTTTCCTATATACGTTCACTAACTTCTTCACATTTGGAGCAGTGGTAAATGCAGCAAACTGGCTAGAAAACTATGGTAGGGGATCATGAGCTAAAAGGTGGAGCAAGACTGGAGAACAGCCTGGAGTGGTTAACCAGTCTGGAGATTCAACTTACTAGTACATCCATTTCAAACATATTAAGCATGTTTTTATCTTTCATTACATTGTGAACTAGGAGAAGTCGGAAAAGCACATTTTGCCTAAGTAGAATAAGCAAAGGTCTTCAACTTTATTAGACACAGAGTGGAGCATCATTCCTTAACTCCTCCCATGCTCGTGACGAGCTCAGCTCGTCATGAGGCACGGTGGCGCTGAGCTCGTCAGGACACGCCGGCGCTCACACGCGGGGCTTATTCCCCTGCTGTGCTGAACGTTCTGAAAAACGGGCGTGGTCAGGACGAGCTCAGCTCGTCATGAGTACAGCGACACCGTGCAGCGTGACGAGCCGTGCTCGTCACAAGCACTGTGGCGCTGTGCCCCCTCCCCCCCACCCAGCACTGCGGGGGAATTAGCTTTGCGGCAAAGGTATTAAGAAATGAACAACCCAAGGATGTTTCTATAGCAAGTGACAATAACTTTCAGTACACAATCAAAGCAGGAATAATTTGTGGATTCTTGATATGAGATGGCAATGGAGAAGCATTAGGCAAGCAAATATAAACAAGGTTTTTTTCTCGTTTTAGACCATGAGAAAATCATGCAGTTCGCCACAGGCCTACTAAGAAAAGGTTACATACCTTTTATAATGTTGATTCTAAAGGATTATGTTATTACCATTGTAGTAGTAGATACGAAATTGTTCAGTTAATTAAAACTTACTTATAACACATATTACCTAAATATCATAATTTTAAAAAAAAGGTTTATAATACAGTTAAAATCTTTGTAATATTTTCAAAACTGCTAGGTAAAACTGATTTTTACCAGCACCGATCTACAGTTAGAACCTTTTATAAAATCTTATTGCACTTAATATGCCCATTGCGCATTAAATGTACTATTTACATCGTTGTGGATTAACATGAACTCAACATCAACTCATGGTATGTGAGCTTGTCTCCTAGTAAGTGTTTTGTAACAAGATCTCAAGACAATTATTCAGAAGGATTTATCGGCCAGGAGTGCTATTCAGGGCAATGAAGGTGAAGGGGTTATCTGTCACAGTATTGATCAGATGACTTAGCTACTCGGCTGACCAGCTAGACAAATAAATACAGGGTAACGACTACAAACACAGCAAAGTGTGATAATATTTTTACAGCTATTTTTTCACAAGTGATTTGAAATAACCATGAGTTTCCTTTAGATGGTTGGCCATATCCTAGTTTTACATACATGTTACAGGCCACAAACACTAACAAATTGAATATATGAGTGAAAGTTCATCCACACAGCTGCACAACACCAATCAAGTTAGAGACGCCTACTTGTTATGATCTTACTGAGCCAGTAAGTCACTCCCATGGCCGTCTGACTTAAACTAGCAACTTATTTCCCTCTATATGAGAGCATAAATATTCCCTGATTTTCTTTAGACTAACATGCTTCACTACCCCACACTTAAACATCCCTACAAACTACATAAAAAGCATCTGGTTGAGTATAGTATAAGTAGAGGTTCTATCTATCTGACAGAACAGTACAAGGAATAGAAGCACGACAAATCTTACGGGACAATGGGGACTATTGCATTATTATTTCATACTCTGCAATTTGATTAAACATTATTTACCATACATTTGATCGAGCAAATACAATGTATTCTACAGGGTAGATGGGGTGTAGCATTACCTATTCTCCAGAAGAGGGATGTTTATTTGCAATAGATGAGCAGGGATGCTCACTGGGTGCCACAATTGCATGGTCTTTTGACAACAATAGTAGGGTGTGAGTTTATGAGTTGTGGGATCATATGCAAGACCAATAGCATTACTCAATGAATCATACTTATTTTTATTCCAGTTCATGTTTTAATCCCCTTAGGAACTGGGATGGAAATCTAAAAACATCTAACAGATATTGATTGATTCAACCCTTTTTTCACAGGGTGAATATAACCTAGCAAATCACCAAGCAGGATTGTGAGGAAGATATCCCAACTAGTACCAATTTTCTCCCACTCCTGCAAGGATTCTCTATATTTGTATTTCTTTTTTTGTATTTCTTTATTAAATTTTAACCATGAAGTACAGAGGTGCATATATAATTTTCTGCATAATACGCCCTTTCACAATACATTCAAGTTGAACCATAAACAACAATCTCTACCATTTCCAACGCTCTTTATTAGAGTAGATTGAGTAACACATACCTATGGTTCCCTCTAAAAGCCCTCTGCTGCCCTCCTCGCCCAGATCCCTGGTGAACAGCAATAAATTTGCAGCTACACAGCATAATAGTGAATGTCCCTATCATTGAGGAAGGGGGAGTGTTCCCGTTGCCCCCTTCTACTGCATATGGGGAAATCTATTATCGTCTCCACACCATCCTTAGTCTCATTCTAAATCTGCAGCGCTGTCTAAATGCCAGCAGCCTATCTTATGTTGCATGAATCGGTCACATCTCTTAGGTATGCCTGTAAGGAAGCCTAAATATCCAGTGGGCGGGAGGTCAGAGGCAAAAGCTCTGCATACGTGGTCAGTTGTTTCCTTCATTGTTTTAGATGACCCATCTGGCATCTTCACGCTCCTGACCCCGTTCCGCCGCGGCATTGTGCCGTTTGCACGGAGGGTCTTACTGCGAGCGCTACATACTGTACTACTTCCGGCCTGCCACAGAGATCCCGCAGGTTAGCGGGCTAGTTATTTCCCTCCCTAGATCTATTTAAGATGAAGAACGGACGGAGGCGCAGCGGATGCGCCAAAGGCAAGCCCGTCTGCGCCCGTCCGGGACCAGGGGCCAGTGATAATGCCTGTTTGGTCACTTACCTCTGGTCTGACCTCCATAAGTTCCAACACAACGGGCCCTTGAATCCTTGTGCTGGGAGGGCAGCCTTGGACTGTGGTATTTTAATTCCCCGCAGGCCCCTCCCTAGCCCACATGCACCCTGTGCCACCTATCAGTCCCGTGAGCACCCCCAGCCGCCCTCCGGCACCATGCCCCTGGATACTGATTCTCTTGTGGTGACTTACCTAAATACGCGTTCAATAGTGAAGCACCAACTCGAGATCTTCCAGCTGCTGGATGCCAACAAGACGGATATCCTTCTTCTATCAGAAACGTGGCTGACAGATGACTCCGCCCCAGATATCCTTGCTGCTATTCCCGCCGGATACTATATATTGCAAACTAATAGGCCTCCGGGTAAAGCGGGGGGGGGAGGGGGGTTGCAGCCATTATCCGTCAACAGTATAAATTCACGACCCTGGAAAGCGTTACTCTTCCTAGGGTGGATAGTCTCTTCCTCTCCGAGGTCTTCTTTTATCTGCGCCCTCTTCTATCGTCCCCCAGATCATATGCCTCTGTTTCCTCAGCAGTTTGGTGACCTATTTTCCCAGCTTGTAATTAACCATGCTAAGATTGTCATTATTGGGAATTTTAATTACTGGCCCACAGACACTCGTGAAAGTAGTCTCTCGGAAGAGTTCTCCAACCTCCTGCTTGGAATGAACTGTTCCCAACATGTTAAGGTAGCTACGCATACCAAGGGACACATCCTGGACCAAGTTTGGACCTCTAATATTGACATTTCCCCCTCCTTATCTCCCCTTGTTCCTGGTCTGATCACTTTTTTATTTCTTTCACCTTGGCTCATATCTCTCCCACTCCCCCGACTCTGGCTAGCAACCTCTCGGCTCGAAATTGGAAACAAGCCAATCTGGACGAATTCCATTCTTTATTGCCTGTTTCCGCCCCCAGTGGTCAGGCCTCGGTTGCCTGTCAGGCCTCCTGCCTTGAGCTGTGGTTGGAATCAGTCAGTGATAGGGTCGCACCTTTGAAAATAATAAAAACCAAACGCCCTCATGACGCCCAACGCCGGTTCACTGAAAAATTAAAGAGAGACAAATTGGCCCTTCGTCAGGCTGAACGCCATTGGAGACGTACATATGGCCCTGAAGAGAAATCCATATATGTTGCTTTGTTAAAACAATACAAAAACTCTATCCTCCAAGCCAAAACAACATATTTCTCTCAAAAGATCATTGATTCAGCCTCTAAGGCAAAAGATTTTTTTTCCATCGTCAATGAACTTACACTACCTGATCGGGTGACTGCACAACCTAGCCCTTCACAGACACTTTGTGATTCACTTCATTTCTATTTTATTAATAAAATCACTACTATAAAAGACAACATCCCAACTCCCTCTTACCCCATCTCCCCGGTTTTGCCCCCCAAGAATACATTACTTTTGGATGTTTTTCCTCCCATTTCCATGACAGACTTTGTGGCTTTACTGAACAAAGTGAGCTCGGGCTCACCTAATGACTGCTGCCCTCTTCTTAAGGAGGCTTTTCTTGCTTGCCCTGACCCCCCGCTTGCACTGCTTAATGAATCCTTAGCAACAGCATAGTCCCTGACTCCTTCAAACGCGCGGTTGTGGTCCCCATTTTGAAAAAAACGAACGCCGACCCTCTGGTCTTAAGCAATTTTCGGCCCATTTCCCTCCTCCCTTATCTTGGGAAGATTTTGGAGGCCCACGTCACTAGCTGTCTTAGCTTATTTATTGAGAAATCTCAGTTTCTTGATGCTCAGCAGGCGGGCTTTAGGCCAGCCCATTCTACCGAAGCCGTCATTCTGTCCGTGATGGATGAGCTTAGGAAGGGCGCCGATAAGAACATCTTCCAGGCACTTGTGCTACTGGACTTATCGGCGGCCTTTGACACAGTCGATCACGAAATTTTGATCGACCGTGTCAATAATGCTGGTGTCCAGGGTTTAGCGCTAAGGTGGATCAGATCCTTTCTGCATCAGCGCACCCAGGCGGTTCACCTATCCACTTTTGCGGCATCTCACTCTAATCTGTCCTGCAGAGTCCCTCAGGGCTCGGCCTTATCCCCTCTTCTGTTCAACCTCTATATGCAACCCCTGATAGCTTCCCTCTGCAATAGCCCGGTCACCATCTTTAACTATGCTGATGACCTTCAGCTGGTCTTCACCCTCGACTCCACCCCGGTTTCCCGTACTAACTTTCAATCCATCATGCTCTCTATTAGTGAATGGATGTACCACAGCCAGTTGAAGCTCAACCCCGATAAAATGGAGCTAGTCCTTACGGGTGGGCCTGCCAACCCCTGGAATGCTAGCTCCTGGCCTTCTTCTCTGGGTTCCCCTCCTCATCCTGCCGATTCGGTGAAGAGTCTTGGCGTCATCATTTGTAAAGATCGGTCAATGAAGCCTCAAATCAACGCAGTTACCTCTTCCTGCTTTTTTCATCTTCGCAGAATTCGCAAGATCTGCAGGTTTCTGACCAAGGAGGCTCTTATACTTGTCATCATGGCCTTGATTACTTCCCGTATCGATTACGCCAACACTCTCTATGTTGGGATCCCAGCTTACCAGCTCCGCCGGTTGCAGCTGGTGCAAAACCAGGCAGCGAGGCTTGTTTTTCGTCAGCCCAAACACCAACATGTCTCTCCACTGCTGAAGAGCCTCCATTGGCTCCCGGTGGCAAAACGCTGCAGTTTTAAACTTGGGTGCACCATCCTTAAGGCTTTATCTGATCAGGGCCCGGCATTAATTGCTTCCAGAATCCTTCGCTATGCCCCCTCACGCGACCTTCGCTCTTCCTCCCACAACTTGCTCACTATTCCTGCGTTTAAGCGAAAAAAACACGGTGGCCTCCGATTTTCATTTCTGGCCCCCAAGCTGTGGAATTCTCTCCCGAGTAACCTCAGACTCACTACCAGCTATGGTTTCTTCAGGAAACTCCTTAAAACGCACTTGTTCCAACAAGCCTATGAGTAGCCACGCATCCTTCTTTTCCCCTTTCGTCCCTAGCGCCATGAAACCGGTGACCGTGCGCTGTACAAATATTTTTAACATAACATAACATAACTTAGATCGATTATCCAATCCTTAAATTTGGGGGCCTCCCTCTGCTCTAATGACATGCAACCCTGCGGTTCGCCAGTAACAGTCCTAGATAAATGAATTTCCTATGTGTATCTGGGAGTTCCTTTGTATAGCCTAACAGCGCTATAAGTGGAGTGAGAGTGATGGGGTACCCACCATTTCATACAGCGCCATCTCCACTTCTATCCAGTACTGATGCACCTTTTCGCATTGCCAGGTCAGGTGCAAAAATCCTGCCTCCTTCAGCGTGCATCAGTCGCAACGGTCCTCGGGTCATAATTTGTACCTATGCAGCTTTACCGGTGTATAGTATACTTGATGTAAGAATTTGAAATGTATGATACGCAACCGTCTGTAAGCCATTATCATGCTTGCCTGCGTGAAGCAGTAGAGCCATTGCCCATCAGTAAGGGGTTTGCTTAGTTCCGAGTCCCAGCTATGTCTGGAACTCGCCTATGTGTCTGGCCACTCCGCAAGGGGAGTCCGGTAAAGTCTGGAAACTGCATGTGCTGGACTCGGTGACTGCAGTAGATTGTGTAATGTCGTAAATGTGGTGGGCTCATGAGGGAAGCTAGTTGTAAAGGAGCGGACGTCCTGCTGTAGTCTGAGATATAAAAATAATTCTAGTGGTGTTGGGGACCTCTCGCTGAATAGGTCACTATGGCATTTAAATTGTACTTCATGATATAGATCTCCCCACATATTAATCCCTCTCTCTTACTCTGCATGGTGCAGCATAACCCCTCATGGGTGACAGGGAACAGATGATGAAACGGGAGGGAGACAAGGAGAATATAATAGGGGTTTGCATAGCTGTCGTGCTAGTCTCCTCCACAAAAGATTAGGGCATGCAACAGTGGAGTAGGTGATCTCTTCTCGTGGGACTCTAGCTCCCAAGTAGGAGGACAATGGCTAAGTGGGGCATATATGGAGGTGGATTGAGTCAATAGGCCGCATAGTGGGTCTGTGCGCAAAGATAATAGAGTTCCATATCAGGCGCATCGAAGCCCCCAAGTGCAAATGGGAGGGTGTCTTCCAATTGACTCTGGGGTGTCTACCCCCCCCCCCCACCTTCAAGTTAGTTGAAGTAGTTGCATTTGCAACTTTTAAAAGAATGTTCTTCCTGGGGAGGGGAGGGGAGAGGGGGGGTTGGGGGAACGGGGGATGTTGAGAAAAAATATAAAAGCTTTGGAAGGATAACTATTTTGATAAGGGAGATCCGGCCCGCCAAGGGCAGAGGCTCTGTTATCCAGCGTGATATTGAAGTTGCGATGGAGGTTATGGATGTGCCACAATTTGCCTGCAGTGTTTCCTCCCTGTCCCTAGAGACTGTCAACCCCAGATATTTCACCTCCGTTTCACACCACTGCAAAGGATAATCCATAGAAAATGTTGCTTTCTTCGAGTGTAGGAAGCTGGCTCTGTGTATACTATACCAAAGTGAGGTATAGTGTTCACAGAGTCCAGTGGAATCCCAAAGGTAGGCAGAGGTAAAAGTAGATAGCACCTTATTCTCTATTTGTGGTAGTGTGGGCGAGCAGTAAGGCTTTATCAGAGGGTAGTGTTAAGCATTTGTTGTTCACACTCAATCAGCAAATGATTGTCACACACTTAAAGACTGAACTCAGACCATTTTTGTTTGTATAAACATATTCTTTTAGTTATTTTATTTCCTAGAACCAAGCCAGCCTGGCACAGGTAAGTGACTTATACTTTGCAGTAATAATACACTTTGGATTGTAAGAATATACAGTTGGAATTGCAGTTGTGTATATACTTTACTTTGATTACAGTAGAACTGCTAGTAATGCAATGCTTTGAAATATTGTACATATACTTTGTATTGGCTTTTCAATAGAATGTCAAGTAGATTACTCTGCAGATTACTTTTCTCACACAGTGTAGTATGCCTGGATACCGCACTGGGATATTTCCAGTAAACAGGTAAGTAAAAGCGTTTTTGTTATTTGGTTACAGTTTTAGAGACTGGTATAGATTTTCCAACTCCACACTTCGAAACGTTTCATAGAAAAACAGTCAATGTTATCCTATGGGAGATAATAGTATTATCGGTTCAGAGGTAAGTACTTTGTTGTGGGAGTTGGGTTTCCGAAGTTAGACTCAGGGTCCCCCAGGGTCAAGGATGCACTCTTGTTACACCCTCAGCGGCACTAGGATGGCCGGGTGCTGAGGCCCAATGTTATCCAATGGGGTAAGGGGGACTCCGGTTGGTGGCTGCCTACGAGCAGGCCACAAGGTTGTGGGAGCAAAGCTCTTGCTGTTAGGAATAGGGTAAAGGGGGATCAAGTTTAGCACACAATGTGCACCTGCAGCAGTGGCTGGGTGCTGTGTTGGCGTCAGGTGCCCTGTTGTTTTCAATGGGGGTTTTAGTTTTCAGCTGCAGGCTCGGTATAAGAAAACTTCCGGGAGGAACCAACAACTGGGTAGGTAAGTTGGAGGGCTCGGGGACGTAGGTGAAACCTCAGGTTCTTTTCTCCAGTGTGCAGGGCGGCTAGGTGCAGGGATGTCTTTTGAGGTTGGATTTCACCTTACCGTGCCACTGGCGGTTGGGGGGGCGGTCTCAGTGCAGAGACTGCAGACAATATCAGGGAGTCCTGGAGGGGTCAACCAACAGTGGGCTCAGACTCTGGAGAGCTGTGGAACCTCGCTGGGACTGGTGGGCCACTCGGACCATAGGGAGCAGTGGTGGTTCCAGGCGTCTGGTTTCTTTGTCCTCACCAAGCTCAGAGTCATTCTTGGCTGTTTCTTTTAAACAGAGCTGCTGTTCACAGGAGATCCGTTGTTTGTTGAAGGCAGCCAGTTCTCCCAGGGTTCTGGAGGTCGCTGACTGCAGGACAGGACAACTTCTGGCTCAGGAACTTTGGAAACTGCAGACGGCCGTAGGGCTGGGGCCAAGTTCTTTGTTCTCTGCAGTCTCCTCTGCACGGCGTCTTCTTTTGTCCTTCTTCTTCGTAGGCTGCGGTAATCTGAGTTCTTGGTTCAGGGCTGCCCCCTAAATACTATATTTAGGGGCCTCGAGGTCATTAGCCAATGGGCTACTGACCTTACGGTGACTACACCCTTGGGGTGCTCACCCCACGTGGAGGAGAGAGCACAATCCCTAATCCTGATTGGGTAGTGTCTGCCATCTGCAAGATGGCGGGCACTGAAGAGTGGGCTTCACCTCGCCTCCCCCACCTGAGTGGTGGGGTTGGCAGAGGTGGGCACACCTTCTGGGCTGGCAAATTTGTCCTGCTTGTCTTCCTGCCGAAAATGAGGGGAGACTGGAAGGGGGCCTGCTTCAGTTAGCAGGAAAGGCGGAGGGTTGTATTACAAAGGCTGCAAGGCCTTTGAAGCTCCCCTGCCATAGATGGCTCTTCCTGGCCTGGGGGTGGTGTGAACACCTCGCCCAGGAAAGGCTTTGTTTCTGGGCTCAGGGAGTGAAGGCTCCCACCCTAAGGGTCCAGAAACATGTCTCATGATGGCAGGCTGGTGAGTACCAGTCAGGGAACCCACCAGAGGCTGGTCGTTTTTTAGGGGGTCTCTCTAAGATGCCCTCGGAGTACATTTTTCATTATAATCCCACACTGGCATCAGTGTGGGTTTAATGTGCTGAGAAGTTTGATACCAAACTTCCCAGTTTTCAATAAAGCCATTATGGTGCTGTGGAGTTCGTAATGACAAACTCCCAGCACCATATACTCTTAAAGACATTACTGCACTTACACAGTCTAAGGATTGGCTTAGACACTGTAGGGGTACAGGGCTCATGCACCTGTACGCTCACCACTGGTATAGAGCAGCCAGCAAGAAGGGTGGCTGACCTATGCCAGGGCAGTGGGTTGTAGGCATGGCACACAGGGATGTGTACCATGTACATTGCCTCTAAGCGTGGCACAATCGGTGCTGCAGCCCTTAGAGGCCTTACCTGGCCACAGTGCCCTTGGTACTTTTACAAGGGACTTGCCTGTGACCAGAGAGGTGCCAATTGGGGGTACAAAGTACAGTTTTGGGGAAAGAACACAGGCCATGGGAACCTGATTGGCAGGGACCAAGGGCACATCAAGTCAAAGTCCATCAGTAGTCTTGCAAAAAGTGGAATGAGGGGAAACAGCTGCGATTTGCTCTAATTCATTTTAATCCCTGAAAATGCAAAAAGAACAAATGATGGACAAAATGCAGAACAATGTCATACATTTACCCCAGTACAGAGATCCGGGCCTAAATCCATCGTTCTTTTGCTCACCATGCCATTCCAGTTTGAACCCAGCCATATGCAAATCAGTCTTGACCCTGTGCCTCATGGGAACAGTCCAGCCCGAACTGCCAGGCCAGGTCTTCCCTGAACTGGAAACAAGCATCCTAGGACCAGTTTTGGGGTTTCACCCCTCATCAGCCGGGATAGCTTGACTCCAGTAGCATGGAGAGCACAGGACCCATGTCTGGGCATACCCGTCCCACTTGGGGTGACAAATGCAAAAAGAACAAAGCCCTTTTAAAGAAACCCAATTTGGATCCAGAAGACTGGGCAAACTATCGACCCATCTCCTTGCTGCCTGGAGTAAGTAAATTAGCGGAGAAGCACACTAATTCGATTTTATCTGCCTTTCTGAAAAACAATAATCGTCTTCATCTCACTCAGACAGGATTCAGATTTCAACAGGGCACCGAAACGGCTCTTCTTGCCGTAGTAGAGGAAACCAGGAAGATCCTCGATAACGGAGGCTGCGCGGCCCTAATTCTATTTCAGTTCATCACAGCCTTCTATACAGTAAATCACCATCTGATGATCCAAAGACTTAGGGAGGCTGGAGTGACGTAGCATTAAAATGGCTACAGTCCTTCCTTCAAAACAGGGTCTTTACAGTCTTTGAAGAAGAATCCTCCTCGAAACAAATACCTCTGACATGTGGGGTCCCACAGGGATGTTCTCTAAGCCCCACTATGTTCAATGTTTACATGATCTCACTGGCAGAAACTGTATGCCCATTCGGTGTACAGATCGTCACATATGCTGATGATACCCAGTTAGTTATCTCCATGAAGCAACACAACCAACATGGTCCTGACCTAGCCTCTTGCCTTGAGAAGGTTTTTAATTGGATGAACAATTCATTTTTAAAACTCAATGGATCAAAGACCGAACTCTTGCTCTTGGGGAAGTCCACCCCTCTAAACATAGACCTCCTCTGGCCTGGCTGCCAAGGTTGCCCCCCTAACACAAAAAAAAAATTAAAAGTCTAGGGGTCTGGCTTGACTGTAACCTTGATTTCAAGGAACAATCACGCAAAGTGGCAGCCAGCTGCTGCTATGGCCTTCTAAGAATGATCAGAAGGATACTCCCCCGTTACCCTTTGCCTCCAGACGGCTGCTAGTCCAAGCTCTTATTCTATCTTGACTGGACTATGCTAATGGTGTGTACCTGGGAGCCCCTCAGGCCACCATCAAAATACTTCAAATGGCACAGAATTGTGAGTCCTGCATGCTTCTGAATATTCCCAGATGCTCCTCAGCGAAAACCGCTCTCGCCACCTTGCATTGGCTCACTGTTCAGGAAATAATTCAATTCAAGGCCCTTTGCATACAAATAAGTCATACTCTGGAAAGGGCTCGCTTCTGATTCGTCCCTTTATCCAACCCTATCGGCCCAACAGAGCCCTTAGATCTGATAAAGGTTTAATCTTAGTTCCCAGGATTAAACGATCATGGAGTGGAGGACGACTGTTTACATATAAGGCAGCCAGGCTTTTGAATAATCTTCCCCTCCACATACGCTCTGAACCTGATTATCTCAATTTCAGAAAACTACTGAAAACCTTTCTCTTTCCTTGATCTCCTCACAACATAAATGGCGCCACAGCGCTGGGATGCCTCCGGGTAACCACGCGCTTTATAAATCTTCTTTCATTCAGAATGCAGAGCAATGTCATACATTCATCCCAGTACAGAGATATGGGCCTAAATGTGTTTGTCTTTATCCCTGAAAATGCAACAAATCGAATGATCTCCCTAAGAATAGGATTCAGGTTGATATGCAGGGCACGAAAATAAAGTGTCCTATCATCAGCATATGGCGAAATCAGTAGGTGTTGGGTTGGGTATCTGAGTGCTTATTCTCTATGCCTTTGACGAAGCACTGCCGCTAAAGGATCTGCTACGAGAGCAAACAGGAGGGGTGACGGGGGCACCCTTGCCTGATGCTTTGTGAAATGGGAAAAGAGCTAGATCTGCTGCCGTTGATCTACATAAAGGCTCTCGGTTTGCTATAGTGTAGGGCGATCCAGGACAGAAATGTAGTGGGGAAACCCCCTCCTCCTTAGCACCGCAAACATATAGTCTATCGGATCGAATTTTTGGTGGCATCTAAAACAACTGCCACCTCAGCTAAGTCAGGGTCGATATCTTGAATCAGAGCAAAGGTGATACGCAAATTTTGGGAGGTGGTGCGTCCTTGTATGAATCCCGTTTGATCCGGTAGGACGAATCTTTCCATTAGGAGACTCAGCCTGTTAGCCAATGCCTTTGCTAATATCTTTGTGTTGCAATTAATTAAAGACAATGGCCTGTAGCCTTCACACGCTGGGGCTATTTTGCCCGCTTAAGAATGGTGATGATCGATGCTTCACGCATGGCTAGGGGGGAGGATTCCTGAGTCTCTTGCCTCATCATAGACTGCTTTTATGATGGGGACCAGCGTTTTAGCACAGCATTTATAGAAATCGGCAGGTAGGCCGTCCGAACCAGGGGCCCTCCCGGATCTTAGCTGCATTATAGCCACTCATATCTCCTCTGCCTCAAAATCCGCTGAGAGGAATTCCCAAGCGCTAGATCTTCAAAGTAACTATCTACGCGTGTACCTTCCGTCCTATGCATCGTGTAAAGGGAAGAGTAAAATGCAGAGAAGGCACCAAGGATACTTTTGGTGTCTTGGCATACTGAACCGTCAGTGTTTTCAACTGCTAGTATATAGTTAGAGAACCTGGGGATACGTACTGTTTCCACCAGGGCTCTCCCCAGTCTCTCATCCTATCCGTATCTGCGGGCGCAGTGGTATTTAGATCTGAAGAGGTCTTTTTGTTCTGCTGTTTCTTGGTATTTCGTTATCAGTTCATGAAGGTGGGCCTGAAGGTTGGCCTGCTATTAACCTTTCAATATATATGTTGAGTGTGTTTCAATGGCCTTAATGCCCGTTTCTAAATGCTTAAGCTGCCGTCTGATGTCCCTTGGAATCCCTACTCCCTTTGCGATGCACATGCCTCGCACAGTGTCATTGAAGGCCTCCCATACGCAGGTTTATGTAGAAACCGATTCTAGATTCCTTGGAAAGAAATTGCATACTTCCTGATTCAGTTCTGTACGGAAACATTCATCTAGGAGAGCAGTAGCATGGAGTCTCCAAGACGAATGGGAAAACCAACACCTGGAGGCCGCAGTTTCAGCAGCACTGTGGAGTAGTCAGAATATGTCCGTGCAAGATGAGCTGCATCAACAATCCATATACCCAGTCCCCGCAATGTCAGCCAAATAGTCAATACGAGAACAGCTGGAGTGCACGCTGGAATGAAAGGTGCCTACTTGACACAAAGGATGCAACACCCTCCATGCACCAAATAGCTGGTGGGCCGACAATTTCCACCAGGCACTTTCCTGCTCTAGCTTGAGGTGCTGGGGTGTGATGGGAGCGATCTATGCTTGGGTCAAGTGTGGTATTAAAGTCTCCTCCCCATTTTAGGTGTGTAGAACCAATATCTAGGATGAGTCCCCATAGTTTACTAAAGAGGGTAGGATCATCTACGTAGAGTCCGTAGCAATTCAAAAGTGTGACGGAGTGCGTGGCTAAGTGTCCCCACATGACACAGTATCATCCCTGGGGATCCTGCAAAGCGCCGGATATTAGACATTAGATTTAAATAATATGGCAGTCCCTTGAGCATAAGTTGAATAGGAGGCAAAGCATCTGTATCCAGGGTCAAGGTGTATCTCTTGTAGCATAGTTATTTGTATGTTATGCCTATCCAGATACCCTAATATGTGCCTGCGCTTTCGAGGGTCCCTGAGGCAACGCATATTTCAAGTTAGCAGGGTAATAAAGGGGCAGCTTGTTTGGGGGGGGACATTGGCAATTTCCTTGGGAGCAGTTTGTTGTTGTCTACCATCCGTGGTCATTCTGTATTCCTGGGTTAGTCTAAGTGTTGTAAGGGGTTAGTGAGAGCATATGCAGTTATGGGCAAACCTCTCATTTCTTTAACCCCTTCCCACCCCCCCTCCCACACCAGCAGCCCGAACTCGCTGGCAAAAATGTCCCCATAATGTAACCCAACAAAAGCTGAACAAAAGAACAGTCATTTCAAATGCCTGAAAGCAGGAAACTGCCCTACACAGAGGACACCAGCTAGAGTAGTGGTAGGGGAGAGTAGAGGGAAAATTGGAAGTGCAGTAGAAATTAGGTCAGAATAAGGGGGTGAAGAGAAGAAGTAGAGAAGAGGGGAAGGGTGAGAAATACATCATTAAAGAGAAACAGCAAGTATGCCATTCTAAGGGGGAATTCCTGCTGGATGGTACCAGCTATAGTTCTCATAAGAACGAGGGTGCCCGAGATTCAGAGAATTAGTGGAGACTGTCCACAGTCTTTACTGCCACTGAGTATTTTGTTTATAGCATATGGTGCATTTCTTGACTGAGGTGAATATCTTCCAATATGACTATGTGCCCTTTATAAGGGTTTCTCATTGAGGAAGTACTTTAAAGTAGTGGCTTCACTGAAGTGAATATCATCCAATGTGATTCGGTGTCCCTCCATAATGGTGTCTCATTGAGGAAATACTTTAAAGTAGTGGAAAAAGAGAACGGGGATATTAAAGATTTGATAATATTCATGCCTGAGTCTATTTGTTAAGTGCCAATGCAGCACGGAGTAGTAGGTTGTCTGAAATGTAGAGTTCCGGAAGGCGTCAAGCCAACCAACTATCTTGTCTCTGATAGAGGATAAGTTGGACTAGACCTGCGGCTGGTGTCACCAGTCTGAGCACCTCATCTGCCCATTCGCTTCAGGTTTTCTTGGGTCTGCTGCGGTGTAGTGAAAAAATTGTGCTTTTCACTGAAGGTTATGCGTAGCTTTGCCAGATATAACATGGCGGATGGGATGTTGGCCTGCCGCAATCTCCGCTTCACCAGGAGGAACTTCTTGCAAGCCTCTTGGACTGCTATTGTAAAGTCTGGGTAAATGGAATTGCCCCCATAGTTCAGATTGCCCTTTGCCCGTGCCAATCTTAGTACCATGTCCGGGTAATTGAGAAGCCTAGCCATTATGGGCCAGGGGGATCACATGGAGGTGGTTTGGCGGTTAGCGCTCAGTGTGTCCTCTCTGCCACCAGCAGCTTGGCGAAGGATGTGGCCCCAACAGATCTAACAACATGGCTTCTATATAGTCCTCCATATGTTTTATGTTCGTAAATTCCGGGATTCCTATGAAACGGATGTTGTTTCTGTGCGAGCGCGCCTCTAAATCTTCATTTTTGGCAGAGATAACCTTTAACAGACGCTCCATGTCATGCAGCTTTTCTCCTTTAGTTGTGGCCTCGTTCTCTATATGGAAAATTCTGTGTTCTTTATCGCCGATGCGTCCCTCATGCTTCTCGAGTCATTGCCTGATATAGTCCATTCGCATGCTCATGGAATCAATCTTGGATTCAATTGATGTGAGGCTCTGTTTCATAGTAAGCAATAAGGACTTCACATCAGCTTCTTTTGGTGGCGCAATCGACTATTGGCCGTGCAATATGTTTGCGTTTGTATCTCCTAGGGGGTTTTGTGACGATTGGCTTCAAAGGGCAATTTGGCTTGTTTTGTTTCGGTTCTTCTCATGTTGCCCAGGTCACAGCAACAGTGCCTGGAGTGTTAGTGGCTTTGTGGGCAGAGGACCAGTGTTTTGGAGGTGCTACCACTGCAATTGTCAGTCAGGATGCTCACCGTTCTAGGCAGGTCCATATGGACCGAGTTATCAATGGGGGCCCTCTGGGGTTCTTGCTAGCAAACTCATCACCTCTTTCCTCGCCGGTTCCCAGGGTAGCTCTTACCTCCAAAATGAGTGGGCCTATCTAGTATCCAGCACCGGGAGTATTGTGTTCGCCTCTTCCCTGGTGCGCCAGCTTTGGTACTATCAGTGTCAGTATCAGCGAGGACTTCACCAGGACTCAGTCAGTAACCTCCGCAAGGCCTGCTTCCGTAGAGTGCAGGTTCAGCGCCCCGCCTCTCCGCGAGCTCAGCGATGGGCTCTGCAACCCGAATTCACGGTGAGCCTCTGAAGGTGCTTCAGGTGTACACCCCGTAGATTCTTTGTGCAGTGTGTAGGCCTCATCACTCGATGCAGGCATCCACACATGCCTGATTCAATGTCAAGCTCACAATTAGGGCAGCACCTTTCACAACAGGATTATTGCGTTCAGGGAGAGGAAATACTATTAAGGTGCATTACCAAAAGGTAGGCCATGCAGTTCAAACACCCTTCGCACCATGTGTCTCGGCCTCTGGGTCGCAGCGGTTATTACCTGCAGTGATTCTCAGTCTTGTATGGAACAGGTTAAACAGAGACAAACTTAATTCTTAGTGCATCTACCCATACAACTTTACCAGTATAACGTAGAACCCCTTCATATTTGTCAGAGAAACTCTGACACAGAGTGAGCATAAAAGACTCGATGAGTTTGCCCTGCACAATGAAGATACTGGCGAAGGATCACCCCCATGATACAGCATGCCACCAAAGGAGGGTGTCTGTCTTTAAAAAATAGAAAAATGTCTATCTAAATCTAGAAACTCAGATCATGTAGTGGTGTGTAATTCCCCAAGCAACATAAAGCCCCTGAACAGTAACACAAGGAATTAATATTCGACAACTTCTTGAAACAGAGCTTACCAGTCTCATGATTTCAGCATGTTGTAAGTTTAGGGAGGCAGTAGAGTAAAGGCCCTTTAATATCCACCCCCTCTCCACTCAGTTGTAGGGTACCCTAGTTACAGGCTGACCCAGAGTCTGAATAGTGCATCCATTCACCATGGCAAGCATGAGGAAATTGGAATTATTTGGGCTATAGTTTTGACATACGGGATAACCCCCCCTCCCCCGCCCAACCCCATTCTACCTTTTCCTTAAAGCACCACCCTTATCCAACTTCCTAGGGAAATTATCGATTAACCCCAAAAGAACAGAGTTTGTCCCTCTGCCAGGTTGAAATCCTGCCTATAGAGAGCCCACAAGGGTAGTGGATTCTCGAAAATGAGCAAGCACAATGCTCCTGAATCGTTTTGGATAAATAAATGTTTTTTAAAAAGGTCTTGAAATTAACAAATTGCATAGTGGTTGATTTTGTCAACTGTAGAGACATTACTGAATAGTGAAGCACCTCTTGTTATGAGCATGTAGCCAATGAGGCATTAACTGTTGAAAAAGGGCACAATTGACAGCTGGATGACCTACAGTTTGATTAGATACTATTTGTGTATGGAGGATACAAAGGTGGAACCAAGATCTGAGTTTTGTAACAAAAAGTACATCCGAGTAACTGTCATTTTCCAGGATAGCTGGGAACTGTAGTTTTCAATAATTTGCTTTGCAGACAAACTACAAGAAATAAAGAATAGGATAACGAACACACAGACCACTCTCCATCAAAATGAAGAGTTTGGTGATTATCCAAAATTCTACTTCCAGAAAAAAATGTTGATTTTGGAACATTTTCCGATGAGTCAATTTCCTATTGTTGTGGAAAAATCAATCTATACATTTCGCATTTTCATACACCAAGTAGAGGTTCTTAATGCTAATTTGCAAAATGCGGATTATGTTTTAATTTGATGTGCAACTAAAGTCTACTGAAATATGGAGCCTATGCTATATCCGGGGGTGAGACATGGCAAGCAAAACACAACATACCTACTGTACTTTTTCTACAAAAAAGGATGACATATTATGTTAAATATTTAATACTTCAATATCTGAAGTGAAATTGAAGTCCAGGGATCCACAGCTATACTTTAGGAATTACCAATCATTAACAAGTCCACAATTCGGTACAGGTTCTATTTTATAGTGCTTTTTATTGTGGCAGAAGACCCGATAATCATTTACATTCTAACTAGAAGAGAAACAAATTGCAATACATTGACAAATATGTGGAACATAAATACCATTTCAGGCTTCTCTTCTATGTCACTTTCTTCACTTTTTATTTCTTCATCGGTCCCTTCGTCACTGTCATCAGAAGAACTGCTCACAGCTGAAAAATATGGATATACATATCTTCATAACAGAGTATGCTAGACAGTACAAGTGTCGAAATTGCATAGAACAGCATCTTGTATTAACATTCTTTAACATAGCTGTTGTTCCTACTAAAAAGCACGTTTTTAATTATGTAAATACATGTCATGAACCAGCTTACATTTTGAGAAACAGACCCAAATTGTGAATTGAAAAAGAACACTCATCCTAGCCATTTATTATGGAGTGCTTTATATAGAAATAAACTAGATCAGGAGTAAGGAGCAGAACTCCTCTGCCTCACATGCTTGCTTTGGCAGAATTTCAGGGAACTCTCCTAGTGGTAAATGCTTTGTAAATGTGATGTAAATGTTTTTGAGCTTGTAAAGTGCACTGCTACCCGTCCATAGGTCTCCTGGTGCTGTATAACTCTGGGGAACCCATCCTGGCTTTCCCTGTGGGATGGTCCTTTGCTGGGAGTCCCCAAGGTGGAGCCAGGCATCCCCGGAATTGGTGGGGCCGTTGTGGAGATTAGGCAAGCTAATGCCCAGAGTTGCCGAGTGGAACCCCTGATTAGAGTAAGCACCGAAGCGAGAATTATCGAGTCCGCTGACCAAGGTCCACGACCCTGCCTCGTCGGGAATTGAACCCTGGTCCCGGGCAGACTTCTACTCTCGGGCCTGCTGCCTCTAACCAGTGAGCCACACTACTCCGCTTTCATTTTACAAATCTAAGTTTCACAACGATGTAATAGAATTGAAGAAAAAGGGTTTAATAGACATGGACTACACCACATTTCAGTGTTAAAAACTATGTTTTTAAAGATAAATGTTTCATCAAACAATCAGCAACTGTCCGCGGGTTTACCCCAATATGTTCTTCTAGGTTCTTCTAGTTTCAGTTATGTACTTTGGTGTTGTGTATTGATTCTCATCATTTACAACACTTAGAATATAGATCCCTTAGCCAAACATTTGATTCAAATTCACTGTGTTTCTACATAGAACCCACTAAAAGTACCACAAATCAGTTGTCTTCATACTAGCTACTGCATACTTTTGACACCCAACATCCCAAGTGTTGAAACAAAGACAACATCAGTACACCCGCTCACCTGAAAAATAATTTGCTGTCGTTACTCAAGTCATCAATGGGAACTAGTGAGGGATTAAAATTTAGCGTTTTCCTTCCTAAAGACTTGCACATTCAGCATGTTCCAAAATGTAAATGCAAGTTTGGCAGCGTAGTGGAGAACGAATGACATTTACAGTCAGTTTGGGAAAGGAGTAAATAATGTCTGATGAAAAAAAAGGATAAAGTTACTTTTATGGCTCTTCATAGAATATATCAAAAAGAGGTATGTTGTGTAGTGTGTCCAGGTATCCCTTAAGACTGGACAGGGCTTGCTTCAACAATCCCATGATGCTCTTTTAAGGGGTAGTGTGGTCGAGCAGCCTTAGGCTTAACAAGGAGTTTTAGACATTTGTTGTATACAGAGTCAATAAGGACATCCACACCAATAAAGAAAATAACACTTATTGTATATAATTTTAGGCACCAAGAACTTTGTTTTTGGAAAAGTACTTAAGGTAGAAGTTTTGATGAAAACAGGTCAATACATTTGTATTGTCTCTATCGCGGTCCTGTCTTCCTACGGGGAAAACACATATACTGCGCATGGGGACTTAGCAGTGACTTACAGGACCAATCATAGACTCCTTCCTTGAGGTGGTGATACAACTAGCTGCCGCCTCCTCCAAATTTATAGTGTTGGGGGATCTCAACCTGCATTTCGATGATCCCTGTGATGCAGTGGCGAGAGAGCTACAAAGTATGTTGGGTGCACTTGATTTGCATCTTGTTAACGTCGGAGCTACCCATATTAAAGGTCATCAGCTGGATGTGGCTTTCACAAACTCAGAGAATCTTCAAGCCCTTCAGCCTCTGCCTCTTCCCTGGACAGACCATTGTCTAGTCCCCCTTATATGGCAGTTGGGGAAGGGGAGAGATCTTGTACCTTAACGGTATTCAGTTGAACGGCTCTGGTCTAGGCTGCCGGTGGATAACTGGGCGGCTGAGTTAGCGAGAACCTGTCCTCCTTTGGTCTCTGACCCTATCACTGCTGATCAGCATGTGGGAAATTGGCTGATCAATTCCCTTGACTTGTTAATTCCGGAAAAGAAAAGGCCCATTAGGGAAAGAAGAGCCGGTTCCGCTCCCTGGTACACCCCTGAACTTAGGGATCTCAGAACACCCTGTAAAAGATTAGAAAGGGCATGGAGGAGAAAGCTGACGGAAGAAAGTCGAGAACACTACAAGGCATCGATGAGGAAGTATAAAGCTGCCTTGAAAGATGCCAAAAGAAGCTATTTCAGTGATAGGATTGATAGGGCGAGTAACTCATCAGGGGAATCCTTTAAGATTTTTAAGGAACTGCTAAAGTCTCCGGTTCCTCCAGTCGTGCACGACAACCCCCAAGAAAAATGTGAAGAGCTGGCAGACTTCTTCCATTCCAAAATAGAGAAGATTCTGGCTTCATTGCCTGCGACATCTCAGAATCTGGAGATGGACTCTAGCCCAGGAATATGTCCCTTTGAGTTGTCCTCTTTTGGCCCTTTTTCGGAGGAGGAGGTCGTAAAAGTTCTGAAAGGGATGAAGAGCGGGTCTCCGAGTGCCCCGGTGCCCATGAAATGGCTCAAACAAGTGGCAAATACTATTTCTGCCCCGCTTACAGATCTTATCAACCTTTCCCTCTCCCAGGGCACGGTGCCGCAGAGATGGAAAAAAGCAGTTGTTAAAGCACTGCTGAAAAAACCTGGCTTCGATCCCTCGAATCTGGCCAATTTTAGGCCTATTTCTCTTTTGCCCGGCTTTTCAAAAAACGCAGAAAAAATGGTTAATCGCCAGCTCTCGTACCACCTAGAATCCCATCATTTGCTGGGAGACTCCCAGACGGGCTTTCGCCCTGGTCAGGGGACGGACACGGCCTTATTGGCAGTGGTGGAGGAAGCAAGGAGCATTCTTGATACGGGGGGGTCAGTGGCAGTGATCCTCCTGGACCTGAGTGCTGCCTTTGACACCGTGAGTCACCAGGTGCTCCTCCAACGACTGTCAGAGGTGGGTGTCACGGGGATGGCCCTCAAATGGCTTGAGTCATTCCTTTCTGACCGCTTCTATCAAGTCTGGGAAGGGGCAGAGCAGTCGACCCTGTTCCCTCTTCAATGTGGAGTCCCGCAGGGCTCATCATTGAGCCCTACCTTATTTAACGTCTATATGACTCCACTTGAGAGAGTGGTCTCCCCTTCAGGAGTGAAGATCATCAGCTATGCTGATGATACTCAGCTGGTTGTAGGCCTTACCCAGCTGGCGGAACAACCAGAGGTTCTTCATGACTGCCTTGCCAACGTTCATCGTTGGATGTCCCACTCTGCCCTTAAGCTCAACGGAGAGAAAACTGAGCTTATGTTGCTAGGCAAATCTAGGCCTTCGCTTATCGCCAGTTGCTGGCCTCAGTCTCTGGGTGATCCACCATCTCCTAAGAAGGAGATTAAGAGCCTAGGAGTATGGCTGGAGGAAGACCTGTCCTTTAGGACACATGCCAGGAAGATCGCAGGGGTGTGTTTTGGCCTGCTGCGGTCAGCGCGCAAGGTGCTACCACTGCTCCCCAATCCTTCCAGGAAGCTTCTGATTCGTGGTTTAATCTTGTCGAGACTTGACTATGGGAACGCACTGTTCCTTGGCGCTCCGGAAGCGACCTTTAGGACCCTTCAACAGGTGCAGAATGCAGCCGCTAGACTGCTGATGGAGGTTCCTAGAAGACACTCAGCTGCTCCGGCCCTGAAAACGCTTCACTGGCTCCCGGTTAAGGAGCGGGTGAAATTTAAAGCGTTATGCACGGCCCATAAAATCTTGCATGGTAGGGGCCCTTCTATCTTGTCCAATATGGCACGCCCCTATAAACCCACACGGCCACTGCGATCGGACCAAGGATGTCTTCTGCAGTTAACCAGAGTAAAAAGAGCTCGCCCTGGGGGCCGGCGTTTTTCAGTGCAAGTGGCGGCACTGTGGAACTCCCTGCCCTTTAAGATTCGTTCGGAGCCCAACATTCTGCACTTTAGGAAACTTCTGAAGACGTATTTGTTTCCTGTGTAGTGACTGAGTCTGAGCTTTCCCTTCCTTGTTCTGTTCTGCGCCGGGATGCCCCTGGGTAACTGAGCGCGCTACAAATTTCATATAATAATAATAATAATAATAATAATCTTCTGAAGTTAAGATAAGTATGGGGCAAGGACCAAGGCTGCACAAACAGGTCACTTGAGTGGGCTCTGGTGCATCTGAGTGCCGAGGGGCTTTTTGGTGTCTCCTGCCCCCTTGGTTTCAATGGGAAGCAGTCCCAGGCAAAAGATGCTGTAAGTAGGGACTGGGGAGGAGCAGTCCGGCCTAACCAAGAGCGGGGCTTAGGTTTCGAGCATCTTGGGAAAACAGGAACACCATTGGTACACAGCAATTCTGGCTAGGGGGCAAGTGTGCAGTGGGGCTTTGTCCAGCAGGGTCGAGCCAGGAATACTTTTGGCGTTTGAGGGGGCCTGCACCAAGAGGTTGCAGGCGGTGACTGGGAATCCAGTCTGGGCAAACCCAAAATGGGGTTTGACTCTGGAAGGGTTTCAGGACCTCGTTGGCATCATTGGCAGGGTGCAGGGGAGCAGCTTCGCTACTCCACATGAAATCCTGGTTGCTTCTTGAATTGCTGACAGTCCTCCCAAGCTTTTGGATGCAGAGCAGCTGCAGGACGAGTCGACTTTGGTGCAATTGTCGGGGACAGCAGGTCAGTTGCTGCTCCTAAGTTCTTGCTTTTCACAGCTCCTCAGTGGCCTTCTTCTTAGGTCAGTAGAATCTGCCAGGGCACCCCCAAATACTGGATTTAAGGCCATTAAGGGAGTGAAGGACGGTAGCCGATGGGGTACTTACCTGTGGGGTCACTACACCCCCTATACCACCGCTTTCTGTGGGAAGTGGGCCTTACCCTGTCCCAGAGTTCCTAATTCTGCCATCATCATGATGGCAGAATTTTCCCAAAGGAGAGGCATATCTGGCAGCTCATCTTAGGGGTGTGACTGGCCTGGTAGTGCACCACGCCTCTCTGCATATCTAATTCCCTGCCTGTCCAGGTGCCAAAGGGGCCTTGGGCAGGGGGTTGGCATTTCCCCTGGCTGGGAAGCCTTGGTCGCAAAATAAAGGCGGCAGAGGCCTTTAACGCCTCTTGCCTAGATATGCTGATTACTTAGCCATCCTGCTTTGAGGACGTGACAACACTGGAGGGCAGAGCGGGCATTTTCTCAGCCCTCAGACACTGTAGGCTATCACCTGCAGGGGGTCAGAAACCGGTCTGTGATGTCAGGCTGGTCCACACCAGTCAGCCAGCACACTACAACCTAGTAGGTTTTCAGGAGATACCTCCAGGGTGCCCTCTGGGTGCATGTATTCATAAATGCACCACTGGAATCAGTGTGGGTACATTAATACAAGGGTTTTCATACCTAACAACTCATTTTTTACCAGTGTCCAGCACATGCACTTAAAATGGCTTCCCTGTTCACTTGTGATATCTACGAATTGACTTGGACATCACAGTGGCAATTCTGCTCATGCAGATATGTCAACAAATGTAGTGCAGTGCACCCACCTTAGGGCTGTAAGGCCTGCTGTAGGGGTGGCTTACCTACACTGCAGACAGTGTCTGCAGGCCTGGCACATAGGGATATTTTTCATGTCATGGTTTCACTTTTGTTAGCCCCAAGACATGCAGCATGCAATGGCAGTTTGCATGTTGGTCCTACGGCGTCTCTCAGGGTGGCACAACTCATGCTGCAACCCCTGATGACCCTGTTTAGCCTCCCTGCCCTAGGTACCTGGGCAGGCTTCAAAAACTCTACTCGCCCACTCGCAATTGTGAGTAAAACTTTAATCAGGTCAAACTATTTTTAGCACCTACTAGTCCCATCTGGTTAGTAAACTGAGGCTGTAAATGAACAGGTGTTGATTCAGAAAGTGAATGAGCAATAAATATGCCATTAAATCTTGTTTTTATCTTGACACATTTGCTTTCTTTTCAAGGAAAGAGGTCAAATGTCAGTTGATCATTGAACTAACTGCTGCTTGGAAAATTAGGTTTATTTTTCCCTATCTTACTAGATAGAGTTAGAGGGTTTTGTCAAGTGAGCTATATGAAGATACCAGTTATTTTCTCTAACACATATCATTTATATAAATAGCCTGTAAATTAATATTACAAATATATCAGGAATTACAAAAGCACATGTTATATTTAATTTGCACAGCGCACAGCTACTCGAAAGTGTCCCGGCGATAGCACATGTATTTGAAATTAAGAAGACGGATGCAAACAAAAAGGCAATAGGAGCAAAACAAAATAGAACACTTTACCTGGTGATGTGCAAATGACACATCTGCAGAAACTCCATTTCCAAACATTATTGTTTGTACACTGTATGGTGTATCAGTAAAACTGCATATCAGTGGGAAAGTTCATTTCAATGTAGAATCAGCTGATTACAAATGACAGTGTGCTACCACTTAATGCATTAGTTATGTATTTATTAAAAGTGATGGTTTTTAAACATGATTTGAGAAACATTCCTGCCCCCGCCATGATGGCAATGCTGTTAATGAACTAAGAAGAAAGTCAGGGGTCATGTGTATCCTATATGTGGCTAGATTTATATTATACATTGAAAAAAGTTTAGTCCATTCTGTGAGAAGTTGTCCTGGTATATGATGTTCACTATTCTAGTGCTAACCTTGCACCAGTCCAAACAACCCTTATGGTGATGGTTGTCAGTCAACCTTATAGACCAGCTATCCAAGTGGTAGCGTGGACAGAACAGCCTTAGGCTAAAAGACTCTTGAGGGCATGTAAAGCCAGCTGTTTAACCATATGTAACCCCTTGAATATCAAATGAAGGGACACCACACGTGATATATATAAAATATATATGTATTTATTTACTAACACACTCCTCTGAACTCTTTATGAGATCAGAGGCCAAAGCACATAACAAGATACTTAGTCGGAATACGTTAAGTTGCACAGTTTACGGTTAGGCCCTAGGGGCGAAGCAAACCATATATTAAGAAAGTGGTATAAGTACCACATCACGAGAAAAGGAAAGGCCTAGGGCCTAGGGAATCTCTGGGGCTACACTATCTGAACAATAGTTTAGGAGTAGGAGGCCCACAGCCGGCGCGTGCAGTGTCTTTACACACACGCGTGAGTCAATGCAAAGTCAATGGGAACTTAGAAGTTGGATTTAGAAGGATTTAGGACACTTCCGGTTCAGCTAGGAGGAAACAACTAAAGACTTAGACACTTGGATAGTCAATACCCTTGGGAGCACCGAAGTACTCGCGTTACCTCACCCACGGATGGCGGGTGCATAGGTGTGAAGATGTGTCGGGTTTCGTCGTTGGATCCTATGGAGACCTGAAGAAAGATGCTGCAGGCGACCAGGAGGAAGATGTCCGAGTGGATCCAAGGGTGGATCGAGGATGAAGAGGACCTGAAAGCAGAGGGGACAGAGTCTGGGTCACTAGCCAGTGACCGGGTGGAACCAGGAAGGAATCAGACGACGTCGAGGAGCGATCAGGTGCTGTCGCGAAGCTGGTCTTGGCAGCCACGTGGACCAGGAGGCGTCGACGATGACCAGGTGCTGGAGACGAGCTGTCCCACGAAGGTTCTCACCGATGGACGAGTCGACTTCCGGATGGGAGTCAACAAGCCTTGGCAAAGGCAACCCATGCAGGATTCAACAAAGGCTTCTGGTGCAGACTAGCAAGGTCTGGGGTGCCTCACCTTTGCAGGGAAGCAAGGGTCAGTCTGGAGCAACCAGACCAGCAAGGTGGTTCAAAAGGATTGTCGTCACAGAGGCTAATAGCCAACGGGCCAGCAACCGGACAACGCGTCGAGCACAACTCAAGCAGAAGGGCCCCACGCAGAACTCGTGGAGTGTGGAGGGCTGATCTTCGGTGCAGGTGGAGCTCGGGTTCGGGGTTTCTCAATCCCCAGTGCACAGCTTCGAGGATGCCTCAGGAGATGCACAGTTAGCAAGTTGCAGGCTTTCCAAGATGTCCGGTCCCACGTGTCTCGTCGCCTCCACGGATCTCAGCTATGCTGCAGTCGTGAAGAGAGGGTCAGAGAGGTCTGGAAGTCTGGGACTTGTCAGGCTCTGTGCTCGGGTTCCGGCGGGAACGTCGACAAAGCAAGCTGTTGATTTGCTGGATGGTGCCCTGATGCCGAGGTTGGTCACTCCTTGGCCACAAGGGAGATTCTTCAGTCTTCAGCTTCAGCAGAATGTCGAAGGTCCGGAGTTTCGTTTCAAGTTTGCAGTTCAGGATTAATCTAATCTCTCAGGACTCAGCTCCTACCTTTATACAACTAAAAGGGGCTGGATTACTTACTAGGTTCCTCCTATGGGTGGGACCAGGAAGGGGGGTGGTTACACCCCCTCTCCTTTGTCCAGTTTCGCGCCAGAGCTGGGGCTGGAGTGCCCCAGCAACCGGTTTGAACTGGGGTATGCGTGGAGCACCTAGTGTGCTCCAGGCAGTGTCTCGTTCTATTCAGCCCTCCTTGTCCCAATACACAAAGTCCTGTCTGGGGTGGTGTTCGCACCTCCCCAGGCAGGAAACCTATTGTCCAAACCTCCGTGACTGGAAGGACTCCCAGCAGCAGGAGGTCAGACTGGTGTCAGTGGCAGCAGCGTCCATTTTGTGACGCTGGGGCCCTGGTTAACTTTAACCGGGATAATAATAATAATAATCCACATTTGTAAAGCGCACAATCACCCGTAAGGGTCTCTAGGCGCTGGGGGCCGTCGGGAAGATTAAGCGAGCTATTGCCCAGAGTCACATGGTGCTGGGCTGACCTGCCTCTGGAGCCGGGGATCGAACCCTGATCCCCAGATTCCAGCGTCAGTCGCCCTGGCCGCGGCGCCACACCTCTCCCCTATAGTCAGCAACAACATGCCTTCTCCCTCTAGACGGGTGGAATGCTACCCCCGTCTCCAGAATTGGCGAGGAGGTAGTATTCCAAAGCGTATGACACCTTACACGACATGTTTGGATAAAGCCAAACCAAAGTTAGCATTAACCGCGAGGATTATAATGCACTTAAGAGTATATGGTATGGCGATATCATAAAACAGCTATAAGGACATGGTTCCGAAAACTGCAGACAGGCTCAGCTCATGCTAGAGCACCATCTCACACATAACCAAACACTCTGCCTCCAGGATTCTTAAAGCCTGCCATAGGAGTGACTTATAGGTTACTGTGTGTCTATATATAAGGGTAGATATAGGAATACTATACCTAAGCAAGGGGTGACTACACGACCTTGCCCCAGCTGAGTGATCAGCCAATTGTGTCAGATTTAATGGCCAGCCAGGGGTGGCATAATACATGCTGCAGCCCCTGGTAGGCCTTGGGTGCACCTATGCCCTGGGTACCTATGGTACACTATACAGGGACTCACAAGGGTGACCCAATATCCAATTGGAGATGTACCTAGAGTACATGGAGTCCATTTTACAGTGAGAACAGATAGCCTGGGCCCCGATTAGCAGGATCCTAGGCCACCTACGTCGAAAACCAGCTAAACACAAGGCAAACAATCTGGCGTAACCATAGTCAGGTATCCACCTTCCTACACAACCCCACCCCCCAAAAAAAAACGAAGGAGATAAGGCTATCCTTGACCAGGTAAGCCTATATTGCCTAAGTGGCCATATAAGGAAGTACCTGCACTAGCATGGTTACCCCCTGTCTCATGGTCCACTAAGCAATCCCTCACCCTAGGGGTATCAGAGGGTCTCCACCATAGGGAATCTCTACCTGTGGTGTGTTTTGGCAAAGTAAAAGGCTGGTGTTGAGATGGAGTACTGAAGTGATGCTCCACTAATGTAGGGCTCAGCTTCCTCCAATCACTATCCACCACGTGTGCCTTTCTTTCCATGACTGAGTTGCTCTGTGCTCTCAGGGTCAACCTCTGGCGGCCTACAGCTGGAGGCTGGGTCCCTTTTCTTGACTTACCGGAGGGACAGGTGAGGTTTGGGGCCTTTGGGTCCCATGTTTGGCTGTGCCCAACAGTGTCCATCTGGGGGAGGTTCCTAATTAAATGTAAGGGAGATCCCTAAGGAGTTTTTGACATTTTCACCTTGCTAGGGCTGCTAGCTTTGGTGCCACTAATCTGCTGATGGGGGTGTTCTTGTGGACAGGGGGCCCTTTGGGGTCCACTGGCCTCCCTGACCTCTACAGCCCTGGGCTGACTGAGGCAGGGTAGAGAGGGGCAGGTTACCTGCTCCAGACTGGGTCCCACCTTGGAAGGGTCCACTGACATCAGAGGCTCTGTCAGGCCAAGCCTGGCTACCTCTGGGGCAGTTTCTTCACAAGGGGTAGGGTCAGTTCCCTGAGGAGGCTGACTCTCACCTAATGTCTGGTGGGAGGGAGACTTTTCTTCCTCCCCAATACTCTCTGTCTGAGTGGAGTGATCCATAGTTTCAGGCTTCACAACACAAACATCTGTTTGAGTTTGGGCTGTAACCATTACAGCCCTACCAACCTTTTCAGGAAGGAACTCTGTTTGGGGGGTGTGTGCTGTGACCATCACAGCCCTGCCAACCTTTTCAGGGAAGTTTGCCTGAGCTTGGGCTGTGACCATCACAGCCCTTCCAACCTCTTTAGGAAGGAAGTCTGCTTGAGCTGGGGCTGTAGCCATCACAGCCCCACTAACCTTTTCTGGAATGCCTACCATTTTGGAATGGGTTTCTTGTTCTACCCCAGCCCAGGCTGAGATCTCTAGATCATTCCCCAGTAGACAATCTACACGCAAGTTTGTAGACCTTTGGGCCAGTGACACCTCCACAGCTGAGATTTACTACTGCCATGGGATGATCTTTCTGCACTCCATCAATGTTAGTCACCTGATAGGTGAACCCAGGTAAAAGATGTCCTGAGGGGACTAGACTGTCAGTCACCATAGTGATGCTAGCCCCTGTGTCTCTGTTGGCTTCAACTTTCTGGCCATTGATGTGGGGCTCCTGCCTGTACTTGCCCAAAGTGTTGGGACAAGCAGTGAAGTTGGCAAACCCCATGCCATTTTCACAGACAAGAGTAGCTGTGTTAGGGGACCTGGTTAGGCCAGAGTCCACATGAGTTCCCAAAGTAAACCCAGCCAAATTCTTGGGGGTACTCCCACCACCTGGGGGATTACTACTAACAGTAACAGGAGGTCTGGGAGTATTACTTGGGGGAATGTTTTCCTTATTGTTGGCTCTTGGGTGACTGCTGTCAGTTTTCCAGTGGCCAGGCTGTTTAAAGGCATGGCAATAAGGTTTCTTTTGGTTAGAGGAAGTGTTTTGGGACCCAACCCCACCATTGGAGTTTTGGGGCCCCGTGGAGGACTTGTCTTTTGCTTTATCCCCACCTTTCTCTTGAGGCTTGGTAGAATCTTTCTTCTGGTCACCACCCTGATTTTTAGGCCTAATCCTGGTCCTGACCCATTTGTCTGCCCTCTTACCCAATTCTTGTGGAGAGGTCAGATCAGAGTCCACCAGGTGCTGGTGTAGAAGCTGGTTTTGACAATTACTAAGGATCTGCTCCCTCATAATCAAATTATACAATCCTGTAAAGTCCTGTACTTTGCTGCCCAATAACCAGCCCTCCGGAGCCTTAGTAGCATAATCTACAAAATCTGTCCAGTCCTGAGTGTGTGTCTTCTGAGTATCCCTGAACATCAACCTGTACTGTTCATTGGTTAAGCCAAACCCATCAATCAGAGCACTCTTCAGGTTCAGGTCAGTGTAATTGTTAGCATCCTCATAACTAACTGTGAGAAGCTTATCTCTACCTTTTTCTGAAAAGGAGAGCCATAAGATTGCTGCCCACTGACTTTGGGGTACCTGCTGTACTTTGCAGGCCCTCTCCTAATCAGTTATCAATTTGTGGATGGCATCCCCTTCTTTTTAGGGGGGCACAATCTTGCTTAGGTTTCTATTATCATAGGACCTATCTTTATCCTTAGGGATATTGCTGTCACCAGTGGGTTCTAACCCACTCTCTCTGTGCTCTCTAGCACGAGCAAGCTTCTCTTTGGCCAAGGCAACTTCGAGTTCTTGCCTCTCAATCCTCAGAGCAGCCTCTCTCATTCTGGCCTCATGTTCTCTTCTCTGAGGAGAGGTCATCGCTCTCTGAGCAGGGCCATGAGAGCCATTTGAAGCATGAGATTGGAGAGATTCCCTTGAGTGGGATCTTCCTCTCCTCTGCCTCTGGTTAAGCCCACTTGGGGGTCTGTGTGAGGGCTGCCCATACTGACTCCCATGTATGCTTAGGTTAGCCTGGCTAAGTCTTCTGACTGGGACCTGGCTGTCTACCTCAAGATCAGAATCTTCCTCCACTACCTCCCCTTCTTCCTCTGGTTCAATAGTATCAGGAGCATCATCTGAGGAGGGAAGGACTTCCTCTGCACTACCTGGGGAACCTGGGTTAGGTGCCTGTTGAGCATCATACTCTTCTAAGAACTCAACCAGGAATCTGAGGGTAGGGTTTGACCCTTGTTTTAGCCTTCTAGAAGTACACAGTTGTCTCAATTCTTGGAAGGCTAAGGCTTCATACCTCGAAGCAGTCCTCAAGGGATCTACCGCTGCAGGCAGCGAACCACTGGGGTTCACTGTCTGAGACATGGTTTCTAGTGAGGTGTGGTGTTGCACCTACCTACACTATTTGTTTTCCCACAGAACCTTTCTAGGAGTTGTAGTCAGGGTGTGCTAGGCCCTTTTCTCTACAACAGCTAAGTTCAGTAGAACTTAAGTATACTAAGACATGTTTTTATATGTACCTACAGGTACCCATGTGATCTTTCAAATGATATCTCAAGATTACAAGTGATAAAACAACAGCAAGCTCAAATCCCAACCGCTGCATACCAATGTGAGAAGTTGGCCTGGTATATGATGTTCACTATTCTAGTGCTCACCTTGCACCAGTCCAAACAACCCTTATGGTGATGGTTGTAAGTCAACCTTATAGACCAGCTATCTTAGTGGTAGCGTGGACAGAACAGTCTTAGGCTAAAAGACTCTTGAGGGCGTGTAAAGCCAGCTGTTTTACCATATGTAACCCCTTGAATATCAAATGAAAGGACACCATACAGGATATATATAAAATATATATGTATTTATTTACTAACACACTCCTCTGAACTCTTTATGAGATCAGAGGTCAAAGCACATATCAAGATACTTAGTCGGAATACGTTAAGTTGCACAGTTTACAGTTAGGCCCTAGGGGCGAAGAAAACCATATATTAAGAAAGTGGTACAAGTACCACATCACGAGAAAAGGAAAGGTCTAGGGCATCGCTGGGGCTACACTATCTGAACAATAGTTTAGTAGTAGGAGGCCCAGAGGCGGCGCGTGCAGTGTCTTTACACACACGTGTGAGTCAATGCAAAGTCAATGGGAACTTAGAAGTTAGATTTAGAAGGATTTAGGACACTTCCGGTTTAGCTAGGATGAAACAACTAAATACCTAGACACTTGGATAGTCAATACCCTTGGGAGCACCGAAGTACTCGCGTTACCTCACCCACGGACGGTGGGTGCATAGGTGTGAAGATGTGTCGGGTTTCGTCGTTGGATCCTATGGAGACCTGAAGAAAGATGCTGCAGGCGACCAGGAGGAAGATGTCCGGGTGGATCCAAGGGTGGATTAAGGATGAAGAGGACCTGAAAGCAGAGGGGACAGAGTCTGGGTCACTAGCCAGTGACCGGTGGAACCAGGAAGGAACCAGACGACGTAGAGGAGCGATCAGGTGCTGTCGTGAAGCTTGTCTTGGCAGCCACGTGGACTAGGAGGCGTCGACGACGACCAGGTGCTGGAGACGAGCTGTCCCACGAAGGTTCTCGCAGATGGAGGAGTCGACTTCCGGATGGGAGTCAACAAGCCTTGGCAAAGGCAACCCACTCAGGATTCAACAAAGGCTTCTGGTGCTGACCAGCAAGGTCTGGGGTGCCTCGCCTTTGCAGGGAAGCAAGGGCCAGTCTGGAGCAACCAGACCAGCGAGGTGGTTCAAAAGGATTGTCGTCACAGAGGCTACTAGCCAACGAGCCAGCAACCGGACAACGCGTCGAGCAGAACACAGGCAGAAGGGCGCCACGCAGAACTCGTGGAGTGTGGAGGGCTGATCTTCGGTGCAGGTGGAGCTCGGGTTCGGGGTTTCTCAATCCCCAGTGCACAGCTTCGAGGATGCCTCAGGAGCTGCACAGTTAGCAAGTTGCAGGCTTTCCAAGATGTCCGGTCCCACGTGTCTCGTCGCCTCCACGGATCTCGGCTATGCTGCAGTCGTGAAGAGAGGGTCAGACAGGTCTGGAAGTCTGGGTCTGGTCAGGCTCTGTGCTCCGGTTCCGGCGGGAACGTCGACAAAGCAAGCCGTTGATTTGCTGGATGGTGCCTGGTTGCCCAGGGTGGTCACTCCTTGGCCACAAGGGAGATTCTTCAGTCTTCAGCTTCAGCAGAATGTCGAAGTTCCAGAGTTTTGTTTCAAGTTTGCAGTTCAGGATTAATCTAATCTCTCGGGACTCAGCTCCTACCTTTATACAACTAAAAGGGGATGGATTACTTACTAGGTCCATCTTATGGGTGGGACCAGGAAGGGGGGTGGTTACACCCCCTCTCCTTTGTCCAGTTTCACGTCAGAGCTGGGGCTGGAGTGCCCTAGCAACCGGTTTGAACTGGGGTATGCGTGGAGGACCTAGTGTGCTCCAGGCAGTGTCTCATTCTATTCAGCCCTCCCTGTCCCAATACGCAAAGTCCTGACTGGGGTGGTGTTCGCACCTCCCCAGGCAGGAAACCTATTGTCCAAACCTCCGTGACTGGAAGGACTCCCAGCAGCAGGAGGTCAGACTTGTGTTGGTGGCAGCAGCGTCCATTTTGTGACGCTGGGGCCCTGGTTAACTTTAACCGGGATAGTCAGCAACAACATGCCTTATCACTCTAGAAGGGTAGAATGCTACCCCCGTCGCCAGAATTGGCGAGGGGGTAGTATTCCAAAGTGCATGATACCTTACATGACATGTTTGGATAAAGCCAAACCAAAGTTAGCATTAATCGCGAGGATTATAATGCACTTAAGAGTATATGGTATGGCGATATCATAGAACAGCTATAAGGACATGGTTCCGAAAGCTGCAGACAGGCTCAGCTCATGCTAGAGCACCATCTCACACATAACCAAGCGCTCTGCCTCCAGGATTATTAAGGCCTGCCATAGGTGTGACTTATAGGTTACTGTGTGTCTATATATAAGGGTAGATATAGGAATACTATACCTAAGCAAGGGGTGATTACACAACCTTGCCCCAGCTGAGTGATCAGCCAGTTGTGTCAGTTTGGATGGCCAGCCAGGGGTGGCATAATACATGCTGCAGCCCCTGGTAGGCCTTGGGTGCACCTATGCCCTGGGTACCTATGGTACACTATACAGGGACTCACAAGGGTGACCCAATATCCAATTGGAGATGTACCTAGAGTACATGGAGTCCATTTTACAGTGAGAGAAGATAGCCTGGGGCCCTGATTAGCAGGATCCCAGGCCAACTAAGTCGAAAACCAGCTAAACACAAGGCAAAAAATCTGGGTTAACCATAGTCAGGTATCCACCTTCCTACACATTCAATCAAATAAGAGTTTTTTGTACAGCAGACATGCTGAACTTGCACATTTGAAGGCTCTCTCATATGTGATAATGAAGAAAATGGCGGTTCCATGGATTAAAATATTTGCCTACAATCACATCATTTAAAACCAGTTTATGGGTCAAGAGCATTACAAATAGGTCGAGGAGATTATTTAAATTACTGGACCTGCAGGTCTAATAACATTTTTATGATTTTTCGAGCCCTGCCTGGGGTACCACTTACTAGGGACTTACAGGGGGTGCCAAAGGTATTGCCAATTGAGGGAAAAATTGTACAGTTTAGGAAAAGAGACCGAATACTGGGGACCTGGACAGTCCCAATTCAGTGCACTTTTGTCAAAATTGCATCAGAAACCAGCCAAAAAGTGAGGCTGACCGTGTCAGAAAGGGGCACGTTCCTACAATAGAGAGCCTTTCTCCCAACCTGCAAGCTTTTTCCACAAACAAAATGTGGGTGCAAGTACTATGTGATGGGGGAAACTGTAAACTGCTTTATGTAGCTATTTAACTAGCTGTTTAATTAAAAGACTTTGACAACAGAAGAGCAATGCCAACAGGTCTGCTATTTTATAAGTGAAACTGCTGCTTCACTGATTACAATGTTTTTGTTTGTGTGTGTGTGGGGGGGTTGGTTGTGGGGACAAGCGAGTGGGTGAAAGATGATAATGACTACGTGCACGGATAATTAATGGGTGAGTGAGCATGGGTGTATAGGGCGGCATTAATGAATGGTTGAATATGCAAAATGACAAGATTTACCAACATCAGACCAGAGCAAATTTTACACCAGCACTGGGCACAACTGCACGAAGAAAGATCCCAATATATAAATAAATACCACCATTATACCAATGCAGCCTTTAAATCATGAGGGGGCACTGTTGTAACAAGAATACAGAGGAATATAATCCTGCAATTGGTATTCATTTAAAAATGCCCCACTACAAAATCCAAAATGAAGTTCAGACTTGAACTATCACTCATTACTCTTGAATAAATGTTCAAATGTGTACTCAGAAATACTGCCTGCTAGCCCATATTCGGAGCATGACTATAAGTCTCGGCTGGCTATCTTCGTCTGCACCTTCACTGTTCCGATTTTTATTCCTCAATCCTTACCACGTTTTCCACTACTGCTCAGAAATAATCAGTGCATACTCATATTTACACAAACAATAAGACATCTTTAATGCATGCCCAAAGCTGCACCATTACTCATAAATCTTGGCTGCATGCTTAGATTTGCAAAGGCACTCATTAATCCTTCGTGCACGTTCAAATTTGCCTACTTCGTCTGTAATCACGTGTGCATGTTTAGACTCACTCATAACTCGCATGTTTAGACTCACTCATAACCAAGTAAACCTACATACATGTTCAGATTTACACAATCCCTCCGTAATACAAACTGCATGTTGAGGTTTCCACCATTACTCAGTAATATACTCACTGTATGCTGATGATTTCAACCATCATTCAGAAAACGTACCTGCATACCCAAGGTTGCAGCCTCCTCATTTTGTTTTAAACCACTACTCCCTTGTTTATCTACCTTGAAATTTGGCAAGAGTCGTGTTGCAGATGATAGGAATTTCATGCCACCCGCTATCAGCTCTCTTTGATGCACCTTCTGCTTGGAAACAGTTTTTTCTCTGCAGCTATTGCTTTCCAAGTTGTGCACTCCTCCACAGTGGCAGGCAAACGTGCACTCATCCTTGGCTGATGCAGGGACATGTTGTTGTTAGCTGGTTGAAGCATGCGGTCACTTCAGAAAAGAAAGTCTCTCACAGCCGCTCATGGTAGGCAGAGGACATGGCAATATGGCGGGACGCTTTTCTGTACTGTATACACTGAAACTTTGAAGGTTGCCTTAGCAACTGACCAGGTCTAACATGGCAGACATTTTAGAACGGTAATGTCCTCAAAGACGTTCTGTACCTCTTGTGTAATGACGACGATCTTAAAATTCTCAAGAAAGGATAGATACATTTTACATTCTTCGGCAATTATTACATTAAAGGTGATGAAATAAACTCTGGACTTAATCATTCCAAATTCGTCCCATTCAGGATTGGTAGCTGCTTAACCGTTTTGTAGCTCGCATGACAACTGCTCCTTCGATCACACCACAGCTCTCCATTGGACGGACCACAGCTGCGTTCACTTCAACTACAAAAAGACCACGACCCACATCCCACCACAACCTATTCCCCGAAGAAACTGGAACAAAATCACCACCGACCAACTCCTCACATCGCTCAACCAAAACCCTCCCACCCTCTCATCGGACCCAAACGAAGCTGCCACCAAACTCAAACAATGGATCACTCACAGCGCTGACGAATTAGCACCTTTGTAGGAAGGTAGATCCCTGACTATGGTTGCCCCCAACTTTTTGCCTGGTGTTTTGCTGGTTTTCTGACTTAGTTGACCTGGGGCCCTGCTATTCAGGACCCCAGGCCTACTGCTCTCTCTGTAAAATGGATTCCATGTACCTTAGGTACATATCTAAATTGGATACTGAGTCACCTTACCAGTCCCTGTACAGTGTACCTTAGGTACCCAGGGCATAGGTGTACCCAGGGCCTACCAGGGGCTGCAGCATGTATTATGCCACCCCTGGCTGGCCATCCAAATCTGACACAACTGGCTGCACGACAGCTGGGGCAAGGTGGTGTACTCACCCTTTGCTTTAGATATAGTATACCTATATCTAACCTTAAAAATGGACACACAGATCTCCTATCAGTCACTCCTATGGCAGGCCTTAACAATCCTGAAGGCAGAGTGCTTGGAATCGTGTGAGATGGTGCTCTGGCATGAGCTGAGCCTGTCTGCGGCTTTCGGGAGCCATCCCTTAGCCGTTTCCATGATATCGCATACCATATACTCTTAAGTGCATTATAATCCTCGCGGTTATATGCCAACTCTGGTATCGCTTTATCAAAACATGTCGAGTAAGGTGTCATACGAATTGGAATACTAACCCCTCGCCAATTCTGGCGACGGGGTTAGCATTCCACCCTTCTAGAGGGACACGACATGTATGTAACCCCTAACCCCGGTTAAAGTCAAACAGAGCCTCAGCTCCACAAAATGGATGCTGCCACCGAGACACAAGTCTGCCCTCCTGATGCTGGGAGTCCTCCCAGAGCAGGAGATAAGGACAAAGGGTTTCCTGCCAGGGGCGGTGCCAGCACCGTCCCAGACAGGGTTTTGTGTATTGTAGGTAGGCAGGGCTTTAGAGGAAGGTGACTGCACGTGGCACCCCGGTGCTCACTGTGCATAGGCTGGCTGGAACCAGTTCCAGGGTCACTCCAGACCCTGTGCTGGGGAAAAGCCCGCCAAGGAAGTGGGTGTAACCACCCCCCTCCTAGTCCCACCCCTAGGGCAGGACTTAGTCGCGTGCCAGCCCCTTTTTACAGGATAAAGGTAGGAACTGGCCCCCTTCCAAAGCAGATCATCTTTGAATCCTGAAACTACTTTCCACGAAAGGAACTCAAGACTTCTTCCTAAGATTTCTCCCTTGTGACTAAGGAGTAGTCACCCTGCATCCGCAGGCACCATCTAAAGAACACTGCGGTCTGCTGCAAGTCCTTCCTCCGGAATCCGACTGCCCAGCTCGACGAGAACCGGCTTCCCTGGCACCTCTGACCTCTACCTACATCATCAGTCACGCTGAGATTCGTGGGTGTGACGAGACCTCGAGGGACCGGCCATCTTCAAGACTGCACGACTTCTTTCCAGCAAGCCCGCCGAGTGAATTCCTGGTGAGTGCTTTGGGGTCCGAGAAGCCCCCACCCTGAGCAGCTCCAGCACCGAAGTGCAGCCCCCCAGCATCTCCACGATCTGCGTGGGGCCCTTCTGCTTTTTGCTGCTCACCGCGTTGTTTGGCTACTAGCCCGCTGGCTTGTGGCCTTCCTGACGACGCCCGACGACATTTCTGCTGCTGGTCTGGTTGCTCCAGACTGGCCCTTGCTTCCCTCCATCGGAGAAGTACCCTGGACCCTCCTGGTCCGCCCAAGACGCCATTTTAGGTCCACCGCGTGGGCCTTGCATTTGCCAAGACTTGTTGCCCAATCCTGGGTCCAGCGACGTCGACAGCAAGAACCTTCGTGGGACAGCTCGCACCTCCATCCTGGTCGCCGACAACGCCTCCTGGTCCGAGAGACTGCAGAGCCCAGCAGCGCCCACTCACCTGACTGCGGTGACTTCGCCCGGTGCCATCCTGGTGCCCACTTAATCACTGGCTAGTGATTCAAGAACTTGGTCCCCTCTGCTTTCAGGTTTTCTTCTTCCTTGATCCAGGCTTGGATCCATCGAACTCTTCTTCACTGGTCGCCTGCCAGCAACTTCTTCCTTCCAGGCTCCTGGTCCGGCAACGAGATCCCCGACGTCTTTTCAGACCTATGCAGCTGCAGCCCCTGGGCTAGGTAACTTCGGCACTCCGGTGTCCCAGCATAGCCTCACTATCCAAGGGTCAGGATCCACTGTCGTTTTCTCCCTACCAGGTCGGGTTCGCCCGTGAACACTAACTTTGTGAATTCTAGCTTCCATAGACTTTGTCCCGCATCCCGCATGAGAGTGCACCCTCTGCACCCGAGTCCCCTGGGCCTCCTAGTAGTAATCTAACGATTCCCTAGTCCAGTCCTAGCGATTCCAAAGCCTATTAGAACTGTTACTTACCTGCTAGTAATTCGCATTCCACTTTTAGAGTATATGGTTTTTCGTGCCCCTCGGGCATTTGTGTATAACGTGCTAACTTAAGTATTTTCGTAAGAGTTTTGTTGTGTGCTTAGCTCCCTGTCTCATAAAGAGCCAGGGTAGTCTTGTTATAAATAAATACACTGTTTATTTTCATAACAACTTGTGTGGTGTCCTTTCACTGGGTGTTCAAGGGGTAATGTGATGGTAAAACAGCTGGCTTAACACGCCCTCTAGAGTCTTAGCCTTAGACTGCTCGTATCCATGCTACTAGGATAGCTGGTCTATAAGGTTGACTTACAACCAATCATCAATAAGGGTTGTTTGGACTGATATATAGTGATCACTAGAATAGTGAACACTGCACATCAGGCCAACTTCTCACAACCTTTGAAAAACCACCAAACCAAACAGGGTAGCAAAAAGGCCCCCTGGTTCAACGATGAACTTAAGAAATCCAAGAAACTATGCCGTACTCTCGAGAAAACATGGAGAAAAAACCCAACCACTGACAACCTGACCACCTTCAAAGCATCCACCCGCAAACACCACCAATTGATCCGATCCCCCAAGAAAGCAGCATTCAAGAATCGACTCGACAACAACGCCCATAATAGCAAGGAACTTTTCAACATCGTAAAAGAATTTACCAACCCCACCGCAGCCTCAAACGACATTACTCCCTCCCAAGACCTCTGCGATTCGTTATCCTCTTTCTTCTACAACAAAATCGCCGACATACATAACAGTTTTAAGAACATTTCCAAAGAACAGTCCACTCCACCCACCTCCGAACCTAAACCGCTCTCTAGCAACCTGAGCGCCTGGAACCCAATCACCACTGAAGACACCATCCGCCTAATGAACTCCATCCATTCAGGTTCGCCAACCGACCCCTGTCCCCACCACATCTTCAACAAAGCAGACTCCATCATCGCTCCCCATCTCCGTGATGTCATCAACTGCTCCTTCAACTCCGCTACCTTCCCAGAAAGCTGGAAACACGCCGAACTCAGCGCTCTCCTGAAGAAACCCACAGCAGACCCCTCTGAACTTAAGAACTACCGCCCCATTTCCCTCCTCCCATTCCCTGCCAAAGTCATCGAGAAAGCCGTCAATAGCCAACTCGTCGCCTTCCTTGAATCCAACAACTCTCTTGACCCCTCACAGTCTGGCTTCCGAGACAAACACAGCACCGAAACCGCCCTCATTGCAGCGACAGACGACTTCCGAGCGCTACTGGACAACGGAGAAACAGTTGCCCTCATCCTACTCGACCTCTCCGCCGCCTTCGACACAGTCTGTCATAGCACCCTCATACAACGCCTCAGCAACGTCGGAATACAAGGAAAAGCCTTGGACTGGATCATCTCGTTCCTCGCCGGGGGAACCCAGAGAGTCCGACTCCCCCCATTCAAATCAGAGGCCACCGAAGTCATCTGCGGAGTACCACAAGGATCATCACTCAGTCCCACCCTCTTCAACGTTTACATGAGTCCTCTCGCTTCCATCGCGCGACAACACAACCTCAACATCATCTCCTACGCTGACGACACACAGCTGATCCTTTCCCTCACCAAAGACCCCAACACTGCCAAAACCAATCTTCATGAAGGCATGAAAGAAGTAGCCGAATGGATGAAAAACAGCCGCCTAAAACTTAACTCAGACAAAACGGAAGTCCTCATCCTAGGGTCATCCCCCTCTGCCTGGGACGACTCATGGTGGCCATCGGCCCTGGGCACAGCACCCATACCCACAGACCACGCACGTAACCTAGGTTTCATCCTAGACTCCTCCCTCTCGATGACCAGACAAGTCAACGCCGTCTCATCCTCTTGCTTTAACGTACTTCGCATGCTCAAAAAAATCTTCCGTTGGATCCCCACCGAAACAAGAAAGACTATCACCCACGCACTCGTCACTAGCCGACTGGACTATGGAAACACCCTTTACGCCGTAACCACAGCCAAATTACAGAAAAAACTCCAACGCATCCAAAATGTATCAGCCAGACTCATATTGGACATCCCTCGCCAAGCTCACATTACCGGCCACCTGAAAGACCTTCACTGGCTTCCCGTCAACAAGAGAATAACGTTCCGTCTCCTCACCCACGCACACAAGGCCCTCTACAAACTAGGACCCGAATGCCTCAACACACGACTGTCCTTCTACACACCCACCCGCCAACTAAGATCCTCCAATCAAGCTCTCGCCGCAGTTCCGCGCATCCACAGATCCACCATGGGAGGGAGATCCTTCTCCTACTTGGCGGCCAAGACCTGGAATTCTCTCCCCACTCACCTCCGCCTCACACAGAACCACTTTTCCTTCAGAAAGGAACTTAAAACTTGGCTAGTCGATAAATAATGCACCCCCTCCCACAAGCGCCTTGAGACCCTCTGGGTGAGTAGTGCGCTATACAAATTCCTGAACTTGAACTTGAACTTAAGTCTTAGCAAAGCCTTAGCAAATGCATCACAGCGGAGTACTGTGCCGGGCTGTTTATGTGACAGATGCAGCTGCGACAATGCCGGAAGTCCAGAGAGAAGACAGCAGCCTATGCCAGCAGCCGTGATCTGCGACCAATTCCTCTCTCAAGCGAATTCAATGAGACAAGCAACAAGCAAAGGTTCAGGCTGGTTGGCCTCTCTGTTTTGGTAGGTATTCATTTCCTTGATGGAGTAGCGGCTGGTTTGAAATGTTTATAATGAGTGGAGCTTACATCCTAGGATTAACACAGAGGTCAACATCATACCGGGAAAAAAGCAGCCCCATAGCTGCCCTGCATCTCCTTGTAGCAGACAGGTGCCTCAATACTGAAACAGAAACACTCTTGAGTTCTGATACAGTGATCTGGCACTCGTTTAGGATGTGTGCCTGCAGAGTAGCAAGATGTAATCCTTCTGGCAAAGGTGGCTTCCAGAGTCATTGCAACCGTAAGTGATAAACAACTAATCTGTAGAATAAAGAGTGAGATAAAATCCTAAAGTGCACTTAGCATCAATGTCAGGGAAGGGTTCAGCTAAGGAATCGTGAGCATAATACGAAAATATTTCTCTTAACACCGTGAAAATAAAGTTAGGGTGACTGATCAATAGTACTGTCAGAGATGGGGTTATTAATTTGGGGGATGAAACCACTACCAACAAACTCTGGTTAGGTCAAAACACAGTTCTGAGAGATTTTCTGCTCAACCCTTGATAGCTATGGCACAAGCAGAAGGGAATCTCCAGAGACGTGTGCTAAATTCAGGCAGTACCAGCAAATGTAAAAAAAAAAAAAAACATACAACACAATAAAATCCACAAACTATTTAGAACAATAAAATAGCTAAAACAATAATAAGCAATAAGACAACAAGTTCGTAAAAATAGATTAAGAGAAACTAGAGATATGAGTTGTAAATGTTTTAAGGTCAAAAGATTTAGGAAAAAGTGAAGCACTATGGAAAAACAGTCTGCAATGGAATGGGCCCTAGGTACAAATTCAGGCTGACCGCGATGGAGCAGAGGTCAGATACACTAAGCTGGTTGTCTCTGTCAAAAGGTTTTACCTTCAGACTTGGGGCATAATTTATATGTTGGCGGGAAGGGAACACAGTCGCAGCAGTGACAGTGTTCCCTACCCGCCAACATAGTGGCCCACCTGCCTAATTTAACTGCGAGCGGATCTCAAGTTTGGCCGTGGCAGAAACTAGCCTGTCTCCGCTGTGGCCAAACTTTTCCGACTGCCCTGGGGAGTAAGGGCTGATGGAGAAATGGCTACATGTCCACCCGGTCAATTAGGATGGGTAAATATCTAGTCATTTTTAGGTCGAAGCCTAAAAGACAGTGCAGCTGTCGGGTTAGCTGAAGACATCTTAGAGACATTCAGAACATTTCCCTGGGAATGCATTCTGCCTATTTCTTCACATTGGCTTTGCGGTTTGTAACTCACATTTCCTAGCTTTCTATTTTCTGGCTCTATTTGTTTTAAGCTGTTCAGCTTAAGTTCGTCCCTTCCCTTGCCCAAACCTGCATACTGTATCCTTCCGAGATCTCACTTTTGGTAAACAGGCCTTTAAATCTTGTTCTGATCTTGACCTGGTTGTTTTCAGGTAAGTCTCAGTCTGGGCTCAGGGGTGGAGGGTACCAGGTAGACAGTGCTCACCGCCAGGACACCCTTGGGTAACAGTGAGCTTTATAAACCCATATAACATAACATAACATTTGCTGTGCATTTAAACACACAGGTTAAATGTCAGGATCAGTCTTTCAATGGAGCTTGGTATCTACTTTGATTTTTTGTGACTTTAAAGTGAGAGCGTTTATAGGAAAGCAAGAGGAATGCAGATTACTCTCCCAATGGAGTTTGCTTGTTCCCCTCCAATACTCCAGTTTATAAGGCTGTAATGTAACCGTTAAAACAGGCCTGCTGGGAGGAGGTGCACGCATATTCTGAGGCAACAAATGTTCATGTCAAAGTTGTTCTATCCAAACACTGCTGGCTTTTGCTTAATATGACCCTCTAGTGAATGTCTAACGATCTTTCTGTTTACAGTCAGCCAGTGAGCATCAAACCCTTTTAATACTAATATGTATTGGCAAGCCAAAAGGTATAGCCTACGCAATGACACTTAATGGGCACCAGTCTCAGTTTGTGCAACATGTGCAGTAGCACCATGCCATAAAAACCTAGACAACACAGACTACTGCTTCCCAGAAAAGTACAAAGAGGAGTCCAGAAACCGACTACATTATTTACACTAAAGCCTTAGACAACCTGCCTATGTCAAAACATAGTTTTTATACTAATTGGTGGTTGCGTGTGTTGTCAACAATGAAATAAGTGAAGATGTTCCACTGAAACAACAATGGCCTACCACCAGGGCCAGCTTTAGTACTGCTGGCATCAGATGTGGCACTCTACGCCACTTCACTCTATGCTTCTCTGTACCACTCCACTCTATGTCAGTGCACTCTACCCCACTCCACTATGCACCACTGCACTCTTCGCCTACACTATAAATCAGTCCAATCTAGGCCACTCCACTCTACGCCACTGCACTCTATGCCCATGCGCCCTACACCACTACTCTATGTAACTGCACTCTATCCTGCACCACTCCACTTTAAGCCACTTCACTCTACGCCACTGCACTCTACACCACACTACTCCACTCTACACCACTGCCCTCTATGCCACTCTACTCTAAACCACTGCAATCCACGCCAACTATTCTGCCCCCACTGCTCGCTACGCCACTCTACACCATAGCACTCTATAGCATTTTGTTCTACTCTGCACCACTTAACGACACTACACTCAACACCACTCTACTTTGCACCACTGCATGCTACGCCACTCAATGCCACTGCGCTCAACATCACTGACTTTACGCCACTTCATTCTACTCTGCACCACTTTACTATATGCCACTATAATCTGCATCACTCCATGCCACTCTACCCTGCACAACTCCACTTCACGCTATTCTGCAACAATCTACTCTGAAACAATCTACTCTATGCAATTGCACTCTAAGCCACTGCACTCTACTCTGCTCTGCACCACTCCACTCTACGACACTGCACTCTATGCCACTCTACTCTATGTCACCGACTCAAAACCAGTGCACTCTAAGCCACTGCACTCCAATCTACTCTGCACCACTGTACTTTAAGCCAATTAAATCTAGGCCACTCTACGATACTCCACTCTATGATGCTCAACTCCATTAAACTCTTTGCCACTCTGACACCCTACAACACTACTCCACTTGAGGACACTCTAGGCAACTCCTTCTATGCTACTTCACTTTACTCCACTCTACTGTGCGACAAACTACTTGTTTCAACGCCACTCCACGCCAATCGACTCTACAACACTCTACTTCACTTTGTGACACTCCAATGTATGGCAATCTACTCTGCGCCATTCTACTGTACAACACTCAACTCCACTCTACTTACCACCCTCTACACCCCTTCATTCTGCTCCACACCACTCCATGGCACTCTGCTCTGACACTCTACGCCTCTCAACTCCACGCCCTCCATGTCACTCAACTTCACTCCACTGAACTCTACATCACTCTACACCCCTCCACTCTACTCTGCTATCTTTTACCAATGGTGAACAGCAGCCGTGCTGGTGTGCAACATGGTTAAAACATATTGGCACAGCCAATAATCATTTCATAGATGAGACCTATTGGCTTTTCCAATGCTTATTTACAGTTTCTTACTGCAAACAGTAAGAACGGTTTCAACATAGCAGGACAGTCCATAGGCAGGCTTGTCTTTAGCTTCCTGGCCACTCCCCTACCTGACAGGGTTAACACTGGTTTTTGATCCTACTGTGACTGAAGTCTGTCTGTTTAGGGGGATCCTGAGGATCAATAGGAGATGCATCCTGCCACCTGTCTGGCATCCCCAAGTCAAAAGAGTTAGTGATAAGGCTGCTCTTTGTTCTGCTAATTGTTATGTCTACTCAGAAATAGCTCATCCCTGCTACGTGGTCAGTGGCAAACATCCACTGGCCTTGCCTTGGCTCAGAGGCCGGCCATTGACTGCAGAACTAAGGCTGCTAACTCTCCTAGTTAAGAATGCATATTTTAGCTCTAGAGATATTATAAGTGGCAAAACTGGTTTTAACTTGGCCTAAAGTACATTTTACTAAGTTACATAGCTACTTAAATTATTTTAAAAATCTGATTTCGCTATTAAGTGAGATTAAAACCAAAGACTTAAGAGGAAATAACTTTGATGATTTGTTTTAGCCCTTTCCTATGAGGAGGTGAAAAAATAAATCACAATATTAATCCTACCTAGGCCCATAAGGGAACAGCCTAGCCAGGGCAACAAAGTGAAATAGCTTTTGGGTTTTATTTCACTGTGAGGGCACACTAATCCCAATAAGTACTGTATAAATATTTAAAAAATGGGTTGTTTCATACTTAGCAAAGCAGAATATAACTGCAGTGCATTTAAACTGCAGCCTGGCCAGAGCACAGTGGTTGGTCAAATATACACTACGTAGCATACATGACATTCAGTTTTGCAGGTCATAGGCACACTTTAGGCACCATTTACAATGGACTTTTAGGGAAGTTATGTAGGCGAAATAGGAAGTTCCAATGTACAGCAAATGTTTTGGAGGGGAAGTACAGGCACTTAACTAATGTTTAGCATGTGTATAGGCAGAGACATAAAGCCAGCAAAAGCAGGGTCCGGAAAAAGATGGCAAATCTGGGGTGTCCAAGCACAAAAGGTGGATTTGCTACAACAACTTGTTGTGATGGACCAGGTATATGTGAATTTATTACAAAAACTGACAGGTTGCCAATTTCAAGTATTTCACCTCAACTTTTTACCCACCCAAGATAAATGACATTTACCTTTTTGGTAGACAACAATTCTTAGAATGTGTTTATTTTAATTGTTCTCCACATTGTTTTAAGGTGTATATCCTACGAATCTTGAAAATGGCTTTACAGCATGACTTGCACAGATACTTTCTCTATTTACTCTACCCTTCCATTCTCATTTCCCATCACATGTAGTGTAAGGCCCCCATTATTTCATCGCTAATGTGGCTAGCTTTTATTGCATTACGCGGATAGCTGTTTAACAATATGATAGGATACCTTTACTTAATTTAATTAACCATTGTCATCCAGACCGAATGGTTTCCTATATAGAACTTCATAGGTAGAAATGTAGGTATTCACATGTGACTCTTTACACACTGATTCAGCAATGAAGAGTTCTCTTTCTTATAACAGCCATGTCAAACAGAGATGTCCATCTTGGTAGCCATGCAGCTCGTTTCTCCATCAAAACCACTGGTTGGTAGCGAGCTGAGCCCCCACAAACAAAGCCTGGCTGTGCAAGTAGATGGCAGCATGCTTGTACCAAACATGCGATAATGCACTGCATCTCTCCTAATGGCAGTATTTTGGGTGCTAATTCTAATTAGCAGAGACTAAGTAGAAAGGAGAATTATAGACAATAACATGCTACTCTTTTTCATTTTATTAATTTTTAATTTGTTCTCCGTCACGTTTGTTAGTGTCATATTTGTTACAATAATGTTGCATTTGTTCTGCACTATTTTGGTTTCTAATAAAAGCCTATCATAAGCTTAGTCCGTGTATACTCAATTTAGAGGAAGGGTAAAGGGGACCCAAAAAAGTAATCTACGATTGTCTGTTCCTAAGGTGGATTTCTTCTAGCTAAGTTTGGGAGAGGTTGGCAGGACACCCGTTTTCTCTGCTCAAAATGGAAGTTGGTATATCATGTTGTCTGCAGGGCCAAGGGAAATCTACTGGGTGAGGGGACGTTTAGCACAGCTACAAGACAATAACAGATGATCTAATAAGGGGTCTCACAAGAGAACTGCCTTCTCAGTCAAGTTAATAATAATATATATAGCATCTATAATATATCCCACAGTTTGCTTCAAGATAAGGTATTCAGCCAGAATGTAATCCAGGGTTTAGCCTAGAGATTAAAGTTTGTACATCTTCAGACTTTCTTCTTGACACTGTGAGCTTCAGGCCTATACCTGACCTGAGAGCTCTAGTTGGCCTATATTGGATAAACAATGAAGTTAGTTGTATTTGGGTGGGGGGGCGGGATGATGCAAATACAGCCAATGGCACATCAAGGGCGATGTAATGTGAGCACACATTTTCAATCTTAAAATACTCTTCCCTCTTCTCTTGACTTTTGTAAAAACCACGCAGGCATCCCGGCATACAATGCACTGGCACAAACAATCACCCCCTACCCAGAGTATCTCTCTATACCACTTCTAGGATGCCCTTTACCAGTCTGAGCTGGAAATGGCAGTTTTCGACTGGCTTGCATGCTTCTCAAAGGTGCAGTAAGTTGGCATGGCCCATTGTCTACAGTTAGGTGACTGCATAAATGCCACAGAAGGTGCTGCACTTCATGCACAATTTACAGAACAAACAGCGACGTCACAAAACTCTGCCACCATAAACGACAAGAGCAGTACACTTACAGTTTTCTTCAACCTCCTCTTTATCTTCTGAGGGCCCAGTTTTCAGGACAGAGTCTACGCCAGGCAGCCTACACGGTCTTCTCTTCCGCCCCTTCCTTCTCCTAAAAAGCAAACAAAAGTCACAAATTCAACAGTATCATTGCTGAAATGAATCAATAGTGCAGCTGAATTCTTTAAAATATTACACTACTGTTACTATCCTGTTCACAAGCCCCATCCTCCAAATCTGTACCAGGGGCAATAAAACACCCCTAAGAAGGATTCCTTAGACATACTTCTTTAATAAGTCGGAAGGAGATAGCAAAGGAGCTGAGATAATTCGAGTGAGGCAGAAGGAGGTCAGATGAGTATACTGAGATATAACAGGATAATTAATGACAGGAGAGTCAGGAGGCGCTTAGCAAAGGTTGAAAGCCTGAGAACTGAGGAGGAACTCCCACAAACTGAGAAGAAATGGGTAACATTAGCTGCCAAAATGGAACAAAAATACTGGGCTAAAAACACAATAACTTGCAGAATGTTGTGCACTATAAGAAACAGTAGACTCGTGTACAAGAGATCATATATCAAGGTATATGCATTTAACCCATTTATCCTTAGCTTCCCCCCCCTTTACTAATTTCCCTCTGATGAAAAGTAGGGGTATATGAAACAAACATGCCCAGGAAGCTGGCTACTGTACCAAAGTTTAAGACTAGGGACATGAATTTTGCTCGTATGAAATGCAGAGGTCAGGAGAGTTGAATAATGAGAATTCCAGTGCCTCCAGCTAGGCCTTTATCGCCCAGTAATATTTATGTCCCTTCTATTAGCTAACAAGCGCTCACACAAGTAGATGTAAGCCAGGATCAAAGTCTCTATTAACATCAATATCTCTAATTACTGCAGAGGGGACAAGATACTGCAGTCTCGCTGTCTACATTTGGAAAACTAATTAAGCAGAAAGCAATGGCAAATCAAACATTACAGCCACGTGGATATCTTGGCAATACAAACACTATCTCCCTCACAAACGGGCTTTCACTATCTCTATTTTAAAGTATGATCTTAAGCCAAGGTGTAATGTTTCCTTCCTTCCCTTGGGACTGGGACATAGCCAGCCTCCCAAATTATGGGTTCACAGATCTGGCACCGCCTCACGCTGGAGCTACTCAAGTGTAAGAAGCAATGTAAAACAATGGTCATCTGAACAGGAGTAAAGTGTGAACACTCTTGAGCTTCAAGTGGGCACACTGACTGGATTGTAAGCCTTCCTTCCTTGGGAGTCTGATAATAATTTAGATAATTGCTCTGCAAAAGGAGCAAATGTAGCCCTCCTCTGGTTATAGGATCTGGGTTTAAGTCAGCTACACTACCATCTTCAACACTAGCTCCCACTACAGAAGGCACAAGATAATGTGCTCACCAGTGGCTTACTGCCACCATAGTGCTCACTCTCCCACCGATTTGGTCCAAGAAAATCTACTCCATTTGTCCAGCGAAAGATCATACCAGGCTAGGCACCCTCTTGCAGGAACAAGTTGCGCACTTGCCTCACACTTTTAAGTGTGGCAGGGACAAATCCTAGCATCCTGGACTCCTGTCTGGCAGTCTCTTCATCAATGACACTCAACGCATATTATGAAGTTCGGGAATAAGCAGAAACACAAATGCAGGCTCTCAGCCGATTAGCCACAAGTATTGACTGTCTCACCAGACCTCACTTTTACAAACTGTCTACATAGACACATGGATACTCTACCTGGACTTCTGTATCCTAAACGTGCAGTACAAAATCTGATCTACAATCATTCAACACTCAGTATGGATTAGGTTCTACATGTATATTACATCTAAAACGCAGATAGTGCTAAATTAACATTAATCTCTGGAAACTTTCAGTGGAACCTGTGTCCTAGGCATACCACATAAAGGGCTGGATTTACAGTTTGGTGGATTGGTACTCTGTCAAAAAAGTGACGGATATCCTGCGCTCCTTCTTACAAGTGTATTGTATCCGAATGCACCTGTAATAAGGTGGCTGGGATATCCCTAATGTTTGTGACCGAGTACCTGTCCTCCAAACTCTAAATAAGGCCTTAAATTGGCTTGTGGTTGTGTTCAGGATGGTACACTGGAAATCAAGTTATAGTACTTACACCTTTATTATTTTCAAAAGTGGGTAAAAATGCACTACAAAACTATCTTCAGTGATTTGCAAAGTTTTTCTTTGGTTAGCATCAAATTTTTCTTACATGCGAGCAACAGCTTTTCTTGCCAATTTGCGCTGTAATCTGCGGTTTTCGTCTGTGTCACGAAGAACATGATCTTCAGCCGCCCATCGATCCCAGCTGTAGATAATAAAAAGTCTGTTGTGAAATTGAGGCAATTCCTTCCACTAAGGATCCACTGACACTAGTATGCACGTTCAAAAACTAAAATGTCAAGCATTGGTACTATCTTGAGTTCAAAAACCCTTGGAGACCATTTCTTAAATATCTCAAAATTGGTTTCAAAGGAGCAAAATCACAGCCATACATCAGTAAGACTATAAAATTGCACAGTCCTCAGTAAACTGCAATTGCGTTTTTCGACATGGTTAAACTGCCAAGCTATAATTTTAAAAAATATCAGCTGGTTGTAAATCAGATCAATAAGGAAGATATGCTCAATTCTCCAGTACCCAGATCACACACTCGGGCACAGTATCATTTTACCAGTTCCATGAGAGAACATTAGCTCACAAATTAAAGGCTAACGTAATTCAGAAAACTCTGAAAGAGTTACACCATAGGCATTCCAAAGGTCTCTATAAACACAGTTCATCATTATTTCATATCTAGTGCAAGGTATTTCTGACCACCTTAAATTGCCCTCATGTGAATCTATAGGTCCACCATCCTTGCCCTGAAGAAAACTCATGTTAATTAGTGATTCCCTTGAAATTGACATGTATCCATTTGAACAAAACTATAGAACAACCATTTTTTGTGAAGACACTCCTTGCATGGTGTTGGGCACCTTAACACACAGACAAGGTAACAAGTGTGAATAAAAGAAACCAGGAGGAGGAACAGAGAGGTTTGAGTGGAGACACAAAAGATCACATGGGGGCAGAGTGAACAGCGAGGGGGATAGAATGTGCAATTTGGGCAGGGGATTAGCTCTTGGGCATAAGATTGTAAATCCAGAACAGTCATTTGCAAATGGTTCTCTTAAACAAGGAGTATCAGGTAGCCTGGTGCCAGAAGGTGGAGGGTGCATCAAGGGAAGTTAAAAGTGTGTCGATGGAAAGGTTGAGGACTTTTTACAGTGGTTAGGTAGGTTACATCAAGACCTAGAACACAATGCAGCAATAGTAATTATTGTATTGCCCATTTCTCCATTCTCTCATCTGGAAAGAAGCACAAGCTTTAGGGTTTTGTTTCTCATTAACTGCTAGGACTAGGGCTGTGATTGTTTATAAGGCAAACACATCCTTGTTTTCGGTACAGTGTCCAGACTGATTTGCATATGGATGGGCCTGAACTGGGGTGGTGAAGTGAGCTATAGAACCATGATGGATTCAACCCAGACCTGTGACTGGGGGTGAATGTCTGAAAAGTTTCAACACTCTGTCCATCATCTCCTTGTGTTTGAATTGGTTGTAAGGGCCTGGTCTCCTATTGGTCTTAGGGCTAATAATGCGATTGGTTAGGGATAAGGTTCTCATTGACCGAAGGGTTCACCTGATCACTAGGGCTATTTAGCTTAGGGCTCAGGGCACCTCAGCCCAGGCATCGAGGCTAAGGGCAGAGAGGACAAGGCAGTTACCTGTTGGGGCCTGGTCTGGCCTAGGGTCAGAAATGCTGCCATTTTTCCCATTCAGCAGCACCCAATTTAACCCATGCACAAACATATTAACACACTCACATCAAATGTACTATACTTATTTACTACAAAGAAACCCTACACACATTTCAATGTCTCAACACCCAATGCAAACCCTCACAAACTTCACCTATAAACCCTTTTACGCCAACTATCTCAGATTTGCACCTTCACTCACACACAAAACACCAATCTATCCTATAGCACTAACCAGTTCACTCATCGCCAACACAACCCCAATCCACGCCACAAGGAACTATATCCCATCCAGACACACACACCCTGCTCTAATTACTCCTAAAGACCAATTTCTGTCAACACCAAACCTATCATCAGCCTTCCATTTTTTCATCCACCAACACCCTCCTCTTCACCAAAAAAACACAACCACACATATTACCTATTCCAGCAATCACATCTAACACAAACACTATTAACTCTTGTTCATCCCCTCTCACACACTAAATGCACTCTTTTCCAAAACACATCACCACTCCCCTTTACCCTGCAACGTCCACTCACCAACAATACTTTACGTACATACAAATACTTCTCAGAAACCAAATACATGATCATCTGCTCTCACTGCTCTTCAAAAACAAAATATAACACGTACACCAACACAACAAAATCTCACACATACACACTACATCATTAACCTTTCCGTCACAAACTAGAAACATACACCCACTCCCACCCTCCTGACTAAACAAATAATACACACCCTAAACCAACTCCACTGCTAAGCTTTCTCTCTTCCCCCACACCTAACACATATACAGCAACTCCTTTTTGACCTTCTCTCATCCATTGGACAATTTAGCACCCTACAACATGACTACTTGCTGCACCACCACCCCTAACTCATACACCTTCCAACCTCAACAGACAGAAAGAAAATTAGCTACATGACACTCTTTACAACTTCACATCTCCATGTCTATTGCACAACAAGGCTACTCCACAAAAACAACTCAGGTCACAAACTCACTGTCAGCCACCATCTCCACCACCTACACACGCAGACCCATCAAAATGCCTTCATAGCCTGCTGGACGTGGAATATGATATAGAACAGAGGTCTTCAAACTTTTGGATGCCGAGACCCCCCTGTCAAAACTTTTCAGGCAGGAGGACCCTCTCCTTACAAAAAGTTCTAGAACTTAGTACTCCTCATAATTAGGGCTCCCTGTTTTCCGTTTTTACGGATTTTTATAGATAACTACAGACGGAAAACATTGTGTATCCTGTCTGTATCTACTTTTAAAAGTGGAAAAATACAGATAATTGGCTACTTTTGGGTGACTATGCTGAGATCATTGACTTTCAGACCAGTAGCTTGAGATTTGCTCAAATTAACTGTTGCATTTCTCAACAGGTATTTGTGCTATTATGCCAATTGTTTGATGTGTGTATTATATTATTTTGGCAGTGTAATTTGCTAAAACGCGACAGGCATAAAAGTATGAGTGCACGTCTATCTGTTGAGTAAATGTGGAAATATACAAGTTATCACATCATCTTTTCAAAAAACACAAAATAAATATGGATAAATACCAATAAGATGGGCAAACATAAATAAATATAAATACAGACAGACTCTCCTACTACCCTCCTTCAGCCCCACTGCTACAGCTGACACCTGCCTCCTAGTCCTTACTTTCTCTGTCTCAGGGTTGCTACCCTCGGAGATCAGGACCTGGACCACAGCCCACAAGGCAACCACAGACTATGCAGTATCTAGGATAGACTTACCTACCCATCTCTGTTTCTCAGGGTCCCTGCCAACCGCCACTGCTTCCTGCCATCCCCCAGGTTTCATTTTGCCCCATCAATAAAATTTGGGACGCAAACCACCACCTGCTTACTTCTCATGGACAACCTCCATTCTACTATGGGTGCTATGGAGCAGACCACCCAGTTCCTGCCTCTTCAGGGTCACACCTTACCTTCTCCAGGGAACCACATTGCATCCCTCTTTACTGAGAGGCCAGGCTCTGAAGCCAGCCTTAGAGCGCCGCAAAGAACCCTAGTATCCATAGGGACGCTAAATTACACTATGCTACCAGGTCACTATGGAACTAGATCTCAGAATAAAAGCCAAACACCATGGCATTTATTTACTCAAGTGTGCATTGGCGGATGCATAACACAACACAATAAAGCATACAGGCCTTTAAAAAGTAAGTAGATTGACACTAACTCTTGTGTAGCCTTTCAGCATGCAAGCACCCTTACAAAACATTAGTAAAAGAGTGTCCATGCATCCACTTTCAGGCTTTAATTTTTGCAAAATATTGTTATCAGGTGCAGCAATCCAACTGATCTTAAACATTGGAGGACTACAATTCACAGACAACAATACTTTATTCAAATAAACAGGCAGACCATGAAACACTGTGTTCCTCTCTACAGAGAGACCAGGTTCTACATGAAGTTTGAGGCAAATTAAAAAATTGTTCAATCCACCTGTTCTCCAGGAAATCATTAATGTCAAAACACAGTTTCCCTGGTTAATATGTTGGATAATAATGGAAGGGGAGACCTTGTGGAATGGCAGTCCCACTGGAGGGGTGAGAGGGCAAGACCCAGCCAAGAGATCCCCAGTGTGGGAGAGACACTCCTTACTCACAACAAAGGGAGACCATATCTAAGACAGAGCTAGGTCTTAACCACTGGAGGGGTGAGGGGACAGGACCCACATGATCCTGATGATGGGAAATACACTTATATACTGAAACAGAGAGTCATGCCTGCCCTGGACATGATGGCAGAGGAAGGGGTGGGAGGACAGGTGTAGAGAAAACAAATCCGGAAGTGAAGAAGCCACCTGAAGGAAATTAAGGGAGAGAAGATAGGAAGAGAGACAGGAAGTTCGACAAAAAGGTAAGGGCGGAATACACTACCACCCCCTGCCATGGACAATCTTCAAAACAGAAAGGGACCACCAGGGCTTTCTATGGTGGAAGCTGCACATTTGACAACATTATATGGGTGACATCAGCAGCAGGACATAAGTGAAAGAAAAGAAATGAGAATAAAAGACAAAGATGTGTGGAAGGAGACGAAGTTTGGAGCAGAGGATGGAAGAGAATTGGAATCTGTCAAAATTGTACTTTAACACAGAAACACAGCATCAGCTCATGTACTAATAACATATTTAGAGACTGTTTAAATAGTCATAAAACACAGTGCAGAGTTTTTGGTGGTATCAAGCAAAGTATAAAAGGTCTGAAAGCATAGCCAAGGCAAGTCAGCAGGTGCCTGGCTGAACCTATGAGAAATGCTCTCCAGCCTGCATTCACTATTCCAACCTCATGCTATTGGTTGTGTGACTTACTTTAGCAGAGGAATCCCAAAGACAGCAGTGGTGAAAGGGTGGGCGTGAATTTTTGGAGTTAAGAAGATGTGTGTGTGTGCGTGCCGGTATGCTTGTGTGTGGGTCTGAGGGGTGAAAAGCCAGAGAATGGTGGAGGAGGTGGGGCGGAGGCTGTCTACTTACAAGTTACACGAAGTTCCGGTTGCTGTGAAAACCAGGAAACAGCCACAAATTATATATGGCTGTGTCAACTTGTGATAAGGTGTGACCCATTATTAGTGATAGGATGATCTTTGTAGTCTGCCAAATCCTCCTTTGACACAGGCATTAATTAGTCAGTCAACGAAGGCTCATTAAGGGCTCAATAAATCCTTAGTACAGAAGTGTGTGCTCAATTAATGGTAATCTTATTGAATAGTTCACTGCTAGTGATCACAAATTATCTCCCGTGCACACACTGTTCAATGTTTGCAATTCATCAACATAATGCCAGCAAACATTTCCATGCATAAAAAATAAACACAAACTATGCCCCACCTGCCGCAGGCCAATGCTGTTAGTGCCAGATTTACTAACACTTGACATAGCGCAACACAGCAAGACAACTTGCTGAGCTGAGCTGTGCTGTACTGCATCAAATAGGGACCAGGAATGCACCATATTTACTAAGATATGGTGCGTTCCTGCTCTCTCTGCGCTGGTGCAAAGTGTGCAGCCTAGCGCCAATGCAGGCACCCTTGCGCCATGGTGCAACGGCTACGTTACAAGCAGGATTGTTTTTGTGTAGGAACGGACACCTTCCTGCACAAAAATAATCATCAGAGGCATTTCCTCTTTCTCGAAAGAGGAAATATCGTGGAAAAAAATATATTTCTCTTCATTCTGCCGCTGTTGGGATGGGGTAGCATTTGATGCATTCCGAATTTTACTGCCTGTAGTAAACCTGGGGTTTTGCAAAAATCCATGGGTGGATGCGTAGGAACGCCATCCCAACGAGGAGTAACACAATTTGGGCTGCCTTGCGTTACTCTGGTTTAACTAAGCCATGTAGAGCCATGCAAGGTGCTTAGTAAATATCACATAAGCCCTTGCGTTGCCTTGTGTCATATTAGTTGACGCAATCCAACGCGGGGGCTTAATAAATCTGGGCCTGAGTTTAGAAGATTAGAGCAGCAGACATCTTCCCTTGGTGCAGTAACAGCACCAAAAACATATTAATGTTGCCACAAGCCAAATGCTGTACATAGAAAATCAAGCTGGGCTACCACCTCGAGAGTAAAAGGTGGGGACACCAATAGACACCCTTCCTTCTTAAGGCACAGTAATTGTGTTCCTAAGGGGCACCTCATATGGATTTTAAAGAATCAATCAAAATCAGAGAGCCCATAAACTGTTCTCTGAATACAAAAATGGATGGGAGCTTGATCGAATGAAGTGAGCAAATGGCAGAAGTAGTATAGTTGCATAGCTGGTTGGGTAACCTTTGTCCTTACACTACTTGTGGTCATTATGCCTCATCGCGCAGGGAATTACTGTGTGGAATGATTTTTCCGCTCATAGAATCACACATAATTCGCAATGCTATGGAAATTTTCTAAATACTTTTCCCAACTGTTTTGAGCAGGAGGTAAATGTGAGAGATGGGGTGAGAAAGGAGAGGGAGTAGGAGGGAGGGAAACACTTTTTTTCTAGCAGGGCAAAGCATTGTATGCTTCTAAAATGCGGGATGAGGCTTTGCTGCTACTGTCATCAAAGTCTAATGCGATTTTTCCAGCAGGTTTTACCAGTCCGAAAAATCGGGTCATGTTCTTTCATATCCAGTAAAACTGGGTGCGAAAAAACCGAACCAGTAGTCATCAGGCAGAGCGCAATTAACGCATAAAGCCTGCATTAATACTGTTCCATTCACATGTAATCAGGCCCTATGTAGAAAACTTCTGCTGGATCTCAGCTCCTGAAAAGCAGAAAATTATGTTTTCTGCTTAGACTCTAAGCAGAAAACATCATTTTCGGCTTTTCAGTAGCTAAGATCCACGAAGAAGGAGCACGAAAAGGACACCAGCTGGAAAAACACAGCGACGACGAGGACGTCCAGGAAATGCAGCAGGAGTGAAAGGCAGCGGCAACAACAAAACATTGAAACACTGCAGACACTTCCCCAGGAGCATAGTTATGGCCCCTGTTCCCGGCATTTACTGGTGTTCACTCTGCAATTTCCCTGATTGGAGGACAATCACTGATGACGCTGTTGTCCTCCAATCAGAGGGCGCATGAAGATGCCAAACTTTTCGGAATCCAAAACAAACAGCAAACGTTTTAGATTCCAGATCCAGGCAGTTCCATGCAAACGTTTGTGCGATGGGACTGCACGACCCCCTTTCTAGGACTCCACGCCCCCCCCTGGGGGTCGCACCCAACAGATTGAAGACCCCTGATATAGAACAACTATGCTATTGATATTCTCATACAGCTAATACGAAGGACAAACCTTCTACAAATACACAAAACATTGCTCACTCTTCTACAAACCAAAGTTACACCATCACAAGAACACATTCTCAAAACTGCCTACTATTAAATGCTTGATCACTACAAAGAAACAAGCATTACATCTACAACCTTCTCACTGATGAACAACCGGACTTAATCTTCATAACTGAATCATGGTTGGGAGATGACATGGCTCCAGTGTTGCATGCAGCCGTTCCTCTATGCTATCAAACTATCACACAAAATCATATAGGAAAAATGAGGTGGCCTAGCTGTTGTATTCAACGTCACTAAAGCTGACAACGTCTCCATACAAGGTTGTGAGGTCCGCTTTACCAGATGCAACCCTACACCATCTTCCTCCTGTAACTTCCTACTCCTTTACAGACCTCCACCTAGCAATGCAACACTTCTAGACACAGTTTCAAACCTAATAACACTACACTTCAACCTATGCATTCTTGGTGACCCAAACATTTGGTTTGACAAACCCAAAATGGCCTAGACACACTGAACCTATATCAGATCATCCACAAACATCGCTGGACACAGATATGTCATTTTTGCCAAATCAGAACTTGTTACCTTTCAATTACTCCAGTCACATGGTCAGACAACCATTTGCTTGCTTTCCAACATAAAACAACACAAAGCAACACAACGTAAACCACCTTACATGCATCCACATATTGACCGTCGAACAAATTAGATTTTAAACACTTAGAAACACAACTAACATCCAGTACAGCTATAGGCACAATAAATTCTGTTAAAAATTAAGAGTGGCTACAGCAAGCTTTTGCGATCCTAATGCCAGTAAGACCCCCAGAGGAAAAGAAAAGAAAGCAGGCACCTAGGAGAAATACAGAGCTAAAAAAGATAAAACAGCAAATTAGAAAGCTCCTAAGCACCTGGCTCAAAACAAACATCAATCAAGACAAACTTTACCTACAGAAACTTAAGAGATTAAACATTAACAATTAAAAGCTAAGAAACAATACTATTCCGACAGAATTCAAAATGATAAATGTGCAAATAAAGAATTTGATAACATTCTCACTGAATTCAGTAAACCAAATTGCCTAGGAGCTCATCCCATTACTCAAGAATTCACAGACAAACTGGTAAATCGATATACAACCAAAGTACACACGTTAGACTCTTATTTAAAACAAAGAAAACCCACCAGCATCAACCCTTTTCCAACCCGCCCCCCTCCCCCCGATCCCAAGAGTAGGCAACCCAGCCTCTCCATTACTTCCAAAAATTATCACGCAATGAATTTAGGGACCTGGTCAAAGCAAGTCGGTCTGGCGGCAGTCCTTCTGACCCACGTCCACCACAAACCTTCAAGAAAATGCTTCAAACTACCTCTGCTGCCACATCAGTAAGAAGAATCATCAACAATTCATTAACTATGGGAATTTACACAGAAGAGCTAAAAAAAAAATCATACATATGCCCATTACTAAAGAAAACAAGCCTTGATCCGCTTAACCCTGAAAACTACAGACCAAATACAAATGGAACTTTCCTGGACAAACTGATAGAAAGATCAGCATTCTCCCAGATGCCACAATTCATTGAAGATAATTCCATAATTTCAGACTTCCAAACAGGATTCCGTCCAGGAAGAGGCTCAGCATCTGCCCTCATTTCTATCTAGGATGACCGTAACAGCACAGTTGACTGGAAGAGGTTGCTGCACTACTTCTCTTGGTCCCCACAGCTGCCATTGATATGGTTGACCATATCACTCTAATACAAACACTCTACGAAGCAGGCATATCGGAGACTGCTCTCGACTGGATCACATCCTACCTTAAAAACAAAACTAATTCTATCCATATCCCCTTGCACATCCAAACTTTACAAAAGCAGGGGTCCCTCAAGACTCTTTTATTTCACCCACGCTTTTCAACATCTACATGAAGTCATTACAAGCACGGATCAATGAATTTCACCTCATATGCCATAACTATGCAGATGACACACAAATACTCCTTAAGCTAGAAAGCCCCAAACACCTTGGAAACTGACAAAATTTTTAGTTGCCACAGAGCCGTTGATCGGTGGATGACATGGAGCCATCTCAAATTGAATGCTTACAAAATGAAAATGCTCACATGTGGCGATTGGAAAAATTATGACCCACTCGCCGCCAGACCGGACCATCTGGGAACTCCGCCTAAAGTATCATAGGAAGTAAGAAACCTAGGAACTACCGTGGACCCCAAGCTATCAATTAATGCCCTAGTGGACAAACTAGCAAGATCAAGCTTCACTATATAAAAACTCTGTGACGCATCTTCGCCCACCTGGGATGCCCACACAAGGTCCAGGCTACTTTCTCTCTTGTTCTGTCTTAAGTTGATTGCGCCAATAGCCTTTACCACAGATCATCTTTAACCACTATGAAAAGACTACAATGGATTCCGAACTCTGCTGCCAGACTATTCTTACATAAAATGCCACAAGCCCACATCTACCCTGCCTTAAAGGCTATACATAGGTTTCCGGTTGCCAGAAGATCGACACTCAGGCTGCTCTGTATTTCCCACAAAGCGATACATGGAACAGGGCCGGTCTTCATCAGGAATAAAAGCACCAAATATATTTAACAAAGGAATCTCTACTGTAGATTGGCACCTCGCCACGAAATCCTGCCTCAGGAGAAAAAAACATTGGTGGCACATCTTTCTCTGTTGATAATTACCTTATATTCAGAAGACTACTCAAGAGTTGGCTCTCCTCCACATAACCACCATCCTCAAACATAAATATACAGCATATCCCTGTGTAACTATGCATCTTTTTGGACTATTAATGTGTACCTAGATATGTGTATTCCTTTGTATAAACATGTATAATAATTATGTTTATAAATATTGGTTAGTTCTGCTTAACAAATGTACATATTACTTATGGTTATATTATTCTATTTTTAACGTGTATATGGGTCACTGCATAAATAGGTACATTCTCATCATATCTATTTATCTACAATTGCTTCACTATCGAATTATAAAAAAATAATTATAAACACTTGAAATTCTGAGTTTATTAAATGCAACTTAAATCTACAAATATTACTTTCCTTATATATATATATAAACCTTTCATATACATGTTTATACTTATTACTTTATTTGTAATTCAGCATAGCCAATGTACTACCCTATATCTCACTCTATAGCTCTCTTAATATATCCTCTACCTCCACTCTCCGAGTCATCCAAACCCCATTCTACTACTATGAGCCCCAAAAGAATGCTTTCTTGACTCTTCCCTCCTCTACCCTTCTTGAATGATCTCAAACCTCTTGTACTATTCAGATCTCCCAAACAAGCCTTTCTAAACCCTTCCCTCTGACTCTTCCCCTCTCCCGGTCCCAGGTCCCCATTACTCATCCCAAACCTCCTCCTACTGCTATGATCTCCAAATCATCCAGTATCCTTTTCAAACCAACTAACAGACTCAAATGAATTTCATATTTCCCTATACTAATTCCCCACTAATCCTGTCTGAGTTCCGAAGTAGTGTGCTACCCACCAAAAGGTGCTTTGAAATCTCATCAGGGGTAGCAAGCGCTATGTAAATGCAAACCCTTCGCTCTTCTGTCCCCCCATTTTTCTTTTACAATCCAAATAAACTCACATGTCCACTGCACACCGCTCAAATAAATTTTATAACTCCCTATACTAATTCACCACTAATCCTATTTGGGTTATGGAGTAGTGTGCCACATGACGAAAAGCGCTTCGGCGCTTCATCAGGGGTAGTAAGTGCTGTATAAACGGAATTACAATTACAATCAGTGTGAGTCATAATTTTTCCTTCCTATGCAGTGGATGGGGCAGTGGGATGAGACAGTCAAGTGGATGAATGAGTGGTCAGAAGTGTGGGGTGGCTATCAGAACAGCAAATGGTACAGAGTTAGTGAGAAAGACTAATTCAAGGAAAAGCTGATGAGTTTTGGTGCGTGTGTGTATTATTTGAATGTGTATATTAGTTACTCGTCCATTCAACTGATAATCATTACAGATGCAACAATTAAGTTTGATCGCTTTATGGACTTGTTTTCCAAGCAAGGCATTAAGTTCAGCAAACGAGAAAGCAATGCTATAAAGACAAAATGCTATGACCAGAAAGTAAAGTGTGAAGTGGTCAAACAAAAAGGGTGATGGTGTTTGAACCTGTTCACAAAAAGAACTAAAGGGTGATTAACGTTTGAGAACCCAGCACAGAGTTAAACTTATTACCAAACAACTTAGAATAATATAGTGTAATATGTTTGAGACAGGTCAGTCCAAAAAGAAGAAGAGCTGCAGTCTTCTGCTTCCAAGAAAGTAGTTTCTTTGGATGAACAAAGACAGAAAATGCTCTCCTACTCCAATCAAGAAGATATAAAGTATCAATAGCTGCAACCCAATAACAAGAAGGCAAGATATGCAGAGTGTGTTTGAAGCTGCACCAAACCTGCTTCACCACTTGGAGTTCTAAACAAAGAAGAGATTCAATAAATTCACATAAAAGCAATTATAATGTGCTACATTGAAACACTCTATAGGTTCTGCAATGGTGGAGCACATTTAGGAACGAAACTGTCAAAGAAGCTAAGTTCAAGGACTGAAGTTTGACTCTACTATGAGGTTTTAAAATGTTGGTTGGGTTAAATCTGCTTCTGAACATACAACTCTAACTGGCACCAGTTCTCGTGTGCTACGATATCAGTGTCTCATAAGCAAAATGATCAACAGCCGCAGACAGGCACTAGAACAAAAGCAGGCATCCTCATCTTTGAGTAGGGCACACAGCCCGATCTAGTACCACAAATGTGATTATTTTTCTTTTAGTGGTGGATTACTGCAGTATGGTAGGTACAGTTTATTCGACTATTTTCACTAGCAAAATTCCATTGATGTGGTAGGCCGTTTGGCCTACCACATCCATGTTGACACCATTAACGCAGCTTATTTAAAAACAACAAATTACTTTATAAAAAAAAGAAAAAGAAGGAATAGGGGCTTTTGAGTAGCCAGAGCTATAAGCCTTTGAAAGGCTGTGAAAATAGATATAAATTTGGTCCTGCCATTTTTCTATTTTACCTTTCAACCATAACACACATTTCAGTTCTATTGAGAATGAAAAAAGAAAAAGGATGATGGTATGTATCACAAAGCAGTCACATAGAGTGGTGCTATGCCATTGCCTGAGACTTGCATTTCAATAATGCCGAATGATTGCATTCAGCCAGTCCTTCCACTTTGTATCATCAACACTAAATAAGAAATAGGGAAAAACTAAATGGGAAAGTTACTTTCACTGGCAATATTCCTGGTAATAATTTTACCATACCGACAAGTTCCTCACATTATGACGATTCGGCAGGCACCGGGGTATAGAAAGAAAATCTTTTCCCCAAGCAATAGTTCTCCAACGCAGACAGGCCGCAATTCAAGACTCCTATTAAGCTTCAGGACACAGGATCTGAGAACATCTAGCCATCTATGGCATTGACTGGTACGCTGGCATAACTTCCTTGACATTTTTCCACATCCAATTAAGGCCTATCGAGATGTACTGTGAAAGCTTTAAGCTACAGTGGCAGCAGAGAATACACTGGTCGGGAAGAGACACAAAAGCTGAAAAGGCAGGCAAATATAATTTTACAGTGGCAACTGCCAAGCCCTCATCAGAGTCGAGACTTGAAAAGATTTAAGCCTTCAGTCATACAAAGCAACACATTTTGACCAACAGCTCGCAAAGACTGACTTAGCAACTTTTCAGGCAGCCAGGAAGACATCTACTACTTCTGGTGACAAGTAATCGGTCTCTGGTTAACGCCACTAAATCTCTGCAAATGTAGATGAAGAGTATGAGGATTAGGGTTAAGCAACTGAACATCCTGCTGCAAATGTAAAAGTGGAGGCATAATGCCTAGTTCCAATAGATTGGCGTACCAGATCCTCCTCGCCCAGTCTGAGGAGTTCGATCCTCTCACACCTTCCATAGGACCCTGGAGATGAGCAGAAGAGGAGGAACATATAAAGCAGCTCCAGTGGTCAGCCAAATCTGAAGGCATTCTCCAGGCAATTTCTTCAGAGTGAAATAAATGAAACAACACAGTGTATACTTCTGTTCAGGAATATGGCAAAGTGGTCCGCATGCAGATATCCCAATTTGGAGAAGGTGACTTCGAGATTACAATCCCTTTCTTGGTTCTCTACAGAGAGGTGACTCTAGCATCAACAGGATTGGCTGCCACCGGGAAAACACCCAGCTTCAGCTCCTCACACAGGTTCCAAGAACCCGCATTGCCTTACAGGATTTTTTTCAAGTCAAAGGACAAGTTTTCTTAGACTTTAGTCTTTTAAACATAGATTCTTAAAAACACAAATGACAGTTAGGACCAGTGGTTAAAATGGGCAGCACTCACAATATAACACAATTAAAACCACAATTCATCAATCGCGTATAAATCTACTTATTTTAAGATTACACAGAAGATTAAAATTGGTCCTCATAATACTTTTAAAATATATCAATGACCGTAAAAATGTATCAAAAGACAATAAAAATCGTCCCATAGCACACACTACATACAGAAATCTCATTTCTAGGAGTAGAGAAATCGATTTCCCCATATCCTTGATATCATATTTCGTGAAAAAAAATTTAATAGGAACTTCCGTTGAACTTAAAACCACAGACAGTCCACAAGGATGTGTATTAGATCATACTTCGTGTTGAGGCCACACTTACAAATGTTATCTTCATTTAGCAAAGTTCCAATCACCTCAGACATCAGAACTTGGTTTACCCCAAATATAAATCTCAGGAGTCTTCAACACACCTGTACACTATCCCATCCATGAATTTATCAGGTTACGTTATGTTATGTTAAGTGAAGCTTGTATAGGGCACTGACACCAAAGGTTTCCTGGCGCTTGAAGACAGAGTGAGTGAGGGTGAGGCAGGGGTGACGGAGCTTTAACCAAGGGGGGGGAAGAGGTGAGTTTTTAGCGATTTTCTGAAATTAAGAAGGGAAGGACTGGATTTGATGGAGAGAGGGAAGGAATTCCAGAGACCGGGAGCTGGGTGGGAGAACCGGCGGCCACCGAATTTCTTGGATTTAGCTCTGGGGGTGACTACCAGGTGAAGATAAGCTGATCGGAGGTTGCGCGTTGGTCGATGAGGGATAATTAGGGATTTGAGAAACGCGGGACCGGTGCAGTGAAGGGCTTTAAATGTGAGGCAGCCCACCTTGAAGGCTGCCCTTTGACCAATTGGTAGCCAGTGCAGGCTGTGAAGCAGAGGTTTTGCCGATTGCCATTTGGGAGTTTTATGGATGAGACGGGCCGCCTGGTTCTGAATAACCTGAAGGCGGTGCAGCAGTGATTGTGGGAGACCATGGTAGAGGGAGTTGGAGAAGTCCAGACGGGATAGTACCAGAGAGATGACAACCTGGGTTAGTGCGGCGGGTGGCAGTAGATGGCTGACTTTGCGGATCTTCCGGAGCTGATGCATACAAGAGGAGATGACAGCAGCCACTTGAGCTTTAAGAGATAGTTCAGAGTCGATAATCACACCTAGGCTTTTTACTGATTTGACCGGGACTGGGGGGGGACCTAGCTCAGAAGGCCAGAACTGCGCGCCCCAGTGAGCGAGGCTGAGTCCAGGGAGAAGGAGCTCGGTTTTACCCGGATTTAGCTTTAGTTGATTCAGGTTCATCCAGTGTTGGATGTGGATCATGACGGTGTGAAAAGTGTTAGTGGCATTAGGAAAGTTGAGTGGAAAAATAATCTGCAAGTCATCGGCGTAGTTGTATACAGTAATGTCCCAGTTCTGAAGTGAATGAATCAAGGGCCGGAGGTATAGGTTGAACAACAGTGGCGAAAGGGAGGAGCCTTGGGGGACTCCACAGGTCGTGGGAGTTTTTGCCGCTGTATAGGGGCCCAGACAAACGGCCTGTGTTCTTCCAGTCAGGAAGGACTCGATCCACTTAAGAGCAGTACCCTGGATGCCTGCCTGGCCGACACGGTGGAGGAGGATGTTATGGTCCACCGTGTCGAACGCGGCGGCCGAGGATCCAGGAGTACAAGGGCTTGGGGAATCGCCGCGTCCGCGTTACTCCTCAGTGTGTCCAGGACTGCCAAAATGACGGCCTCAGTAGAGTGGGCAGGCCTGAAGCCGGCTTGGTTGGGCTCGAGGTGGCAGGAGGTTTCAATAAAATTAGAAAGGCATCGAGTGACGTGAGCCTCCATTAATTTGGAAAAATAAGGGAGGAGAGAGATGGGGCGATAATTGGATGGTTCCGCAGGGTCAGCGCCAGGTTTCTTGAGGAGGGGCACTAGAATGGCTTCTTTGAGAGATCTAGGGACAATACCACTGCTGAGTGAGCCGTTCAGCAGGGGTAGGATGCAGTCGGGTAGGTTGAAGCAGACGTTCCGCAAGACCGAAGGCGGACAGCAGTCATTAGGGGAGCCTGATTTGACCCGGGTAGCAAGTTCCGCTAACGAAGTGGGGTTAAGGTCAGGAAGTGTAGTGAAGGTCAGGGGGTTATTAGGAGAAATATCAGAGGATGGGAAACAGATTTCTTATTCTTAAGATATATGAAATCTTCCTCTCTGGAGACCTGTTTTTATACTCTTTTGAGCTCAGCCTTGCTCAACCCTATCTGATCAATACCATCTGCTATTTTTATTTTTTTATTTCCTCCAGCAATTAAGAATCCTACCTTCAAGTCCTCGGGCCCAGGTTAGCTCACTTTATAATATCTCCCTGTTACATAGCAGAGAAATTTGGAAATCTCCTCACAATCTATCCGCAACCAGAATTTTTTTATATTTGCATCTGCTAACTGGGTCCAACCCGTCAGACCGGTTTCTACTCTAACTGCCTGCATCATTGTAGATGATGGGAGAAAAAGTATTCTTTTTAGGCATGTGGAAAAGTGCCTCTTTTTACATGATTAGCCCCAACTTTTTCCTGGTTTTGAATGTAGTGAACAAGGTCCCTTTCAACCAGGCCCCCTGTGACAGTGCTTTTTTCCAAAAACCTATCCACAATTGGTACTTCTGCCCCCTGTAAGTTACTAGTAAGTGGTACCCTGGGTACCTGGGAGCTAAAGAGGGCCTCCTGGGACTCCCCTCACTTGGACTATGTCACTGCCCTTGCAGCTTGCATACCCCTGTGAGGTACAAAACGACAAAGCCAACATTGAACCCTGCTCTGCCAACTCCTACCCTAAGGTGGGGGAGGTGAGGTGAAGCACATTGTTCAGTCCCCACCATCTTGAAGATGGGGGAACCTCTCCAATCAGGGCTGGTCTAGACTCCCTCCCCCAGGAGGATGGCATAATAGATTTACCTACCTGCAAGCAGTGTTGCTCAGAGAACTCCCATTCGTCAATGAAACAAATTGGGCCAACTACGATTTTGATCTCTGCACCCGGCCACCCCTTTGCCACTGGTTGTGCAGTTTTGGTACTCATCTGACCCTTGCCCATTGCTAACTTTTGGTCCCGAAGACTTGAACTGTAAATGCGGTACTTACCTGTTTAACAGCAATATTGTTTTCCCCAAAGGATAGCATTGAACTGTTCAGAAATTGTTTGTGTCGACTTTTGAAAGTGAAAAGTATTTTTTGTTAAAAATGTACATACCTTATTGAGAAGATCTTGGTCTTAAAATAAAAACCAAACAAAGCTTATTTTTTTTTAATTGGTCTGGATCTCCTTTTTTTTTTCACAACCGTATCTGGATCTCCTTTTTGAGTCGTGTCCATTATTGATCAATGCTGTGAAAGAAATATCCAACACTCCTCTGTAGTCTGCCTAAAGCTGCTTGCCAACACTACCACTAATAGCACTCTGGGTTTTACATTGAGCCCTGTACACTTTTGGCGAACCCCTGAACTCTGTGCACGGTATAAGCACCTAGTGGACATATTATATACAAAGCCAGCTTCCTACACGGCATTTCCTTCTTTGTGGTCCCAGATTTTTTACCTCCTTTGTCGCCCACCTTGGCAACGTACTGGAACTGCGGCCTTATGATACCCTGAAAGACTGCCAGCACTGGATGCAGGGAGGGATTCCTTTAGCGATTATCACATTTCTTCAGCCCCCCACCCTCTTCCCCTGATGAGAGAGCCTAGGCTTGTATAGAAGCTATGTGATCCTTCCAACGTAAGTCATGGGAGAACCACATCCCTAAATATTTATGTTTCTTGGCTCTCTCGAATTTTTACATTGTTTGAAGCTTAACCCCATCTTGTCTTCCCTATCAGAAGCACTTTGGTCTTTTCCATGTTCATTTTTTCTTCTTACAGTAGTTTGAAAATACATCTAATTTGCTGTGGAGGTCAATTTCAGTCAAATTAAAAACTACTAAATTGTCTGTGTATTAGAAACAGCTAAAATGCATGCCATTCAACTCTAAACTTCCCCAAAAGTATTTTGAGAAGACCTTTCCACTTACATTTAACAGGTGTATTTGCTGATAGTTTCTTTGGCGGGAATTTTTGCCTTTGTTTTTTTTTAGGTCTCGCCTGACCCAGCGCATACGCTGCCCTGGCGAGACATTTAGTGAGGGCTCAAAAATTGCTACCATGGCCAGCCTAGATCACCAGTCTATGTGCGCGGGCGCGCGCTTAGGAGCCGAGGCGCCAAATGGCAAACCTCGTCATACTCATTAAGCGCCCGAGATCACTTTCGTCCACAATCACTTTAGCAGCGCCCCTTTGATGTTCGCCTGCGATCACTTTCGCAGCGCCCATTTGATGTTCTTGTTCAAAGAACATCAAACATCAAAGAACATGTGTTAATGCTTTGCTGCTGCCCGTTTGACTTACGTGCTTTCTCTTTCCACAAACTCGATGTTTGTGTTCCTTTATTTTGAGATGCTTTTAGTATTACTCTCACACACACACAACCACACATATAACCACAACACGCCACACACAAACACCACACAACCACACACACCACACAACCACACACACAACCACATACACACACAAAATCACAACCACACACAACCACACAATCACACACACAACCACACACACACACCACACAACCACACACGACAACCACACACACAACCACACACATAACCACACACACACACATAACCACACACACATACACAACCACACACACAACCACAGCCACACACACAACCACACATACAACCACACAACCACACATACAACCACACAACCACACACACAACCACACACACAACCACACGCACAACTACACAACCACACACATAACCACACGCACAACTACACAACCACACGCACAACTACACAACCACACACAACCCCAAGCACACCCACACAACCACATCCACAGCTAACCACACACAAGCACACACAACCACCCACACACACACCACACACACAACCACACACAACCACACACACAACCACACACACACACACACCACACAAACACACACAACCACACACACACACACACCACGCAACCACACACAACCACACACACACAAAATCACAACCACAACCCCAAGCACACCCACACAACAACATCCACAGCCACACCCAACCACACACAAGCACACACACACACAACCACCCACACACACACAACCACACACACACAACCACACAATCAACCACACACACACACAACCACACACATAACCACACACAGCCAAACACACACAATCAACCACACACACAACCGCACACACACAACCACAGACACAACCACATACACACAACCACACACACAACACCACGCACACAATCACAACCACACACACAATCACAATCACACACACAATCACACACACCACACGCACACAACCACCCACAACCACACAGACACACACAAACACACACTACATCCAACCATACACACAAACACACACAACAACAACACACAACCACACAACCACAACCACACAGTAGTTTGAAAATACATCTAATTTGCTGTGGAGGTCAATTTCAGTCAAATTAAAAACGACTAAATTGTTTGTGTATAAGAAACAGCTAAAATGCATGCCATTCAACTATACACATCCCCAAATGGATTTTTGAGAAGACCTTTCCACTTACATCTAACAGGTGTATTTGATGATATTTTCTACACACACACAACCACCACACACATACACACACACACAACCACAGACAATCACACACACAACCCCCCACACAACCACAACCACACACACAACCACACACACAACCACACAAACACAACCACAAGCACAACCACACAACCACATGCACAAACACACCCAATCACACACACAAACACATACAACCACACACAACCACACCGACAAACACACATAACCACACACAATCACACACACAATCACACACCCATACACACACAACCACACACACCACACACACACAACCACACACACCACACAAACAACCACACACACAAACAACCACACACACACACACAACCACACAACCACACAACCACACACACACACAACCACAACCACACACAACCACACACACAAAAACACACAACAACACACACATACACGTGTTACCATCCTTGTGGGGACTATGTGTGAATACCTGCCTTGTGGGGACTAACCTTTCCCAATATTTTTAAAATACACTAATAACAGAAAAATGTTCAGAAAAAATTCATGATACAGGATCCTGCTTCAAATTTGCAAATATATTGTTATTTAATCGTGCGTACAACACCATCCTTGTGGGGACTTGAACACGTGCTACCATCCTTGTGGGGACCTAGTCTGTAACACTATTTGTGATTGAATATAGTCAAAGGCACATGGCTAAATGTTTATATTATCAACCATATACACAAACAACATTATAATCTATTCATATATGAATTGCTGCATATATACCAACGGTATACATTAAACACAGATTATGTTAATGTGCCAGAAATATCATATCATGCTTAAAGAAAGACACTTAAAGCTGTATTTAACTTATTTATTAATACTTAAAATCTTAGGTGATAAGGGACTAGAACATAAAGAAATTACTACACCAACAAGATGTATGAGGACATTAAGTCGAGTAGGCGAGGGACTTGCAGAAATAGGTTCAGAGCCAGAGTCGAAAACATCAGAATCTTATCCTGAGTGTCAACAATCCTCTAGTGACGTGGAAAGGCATTTGTGCAGATTGTGTCAGCACTGCACCTATAACTGTTCGCTGCCTCGTGGTGGTGGTACTTCTGGATTCTGATGGAGATGCCCATGTCATGCAGGAGAATGATAATGCACTGGAGATAGTCCGTGACCAACTCCAGGGACCGCACCAGCACATGTAAGTCATTCATGTATGAGAATGCATGGACTCCCAACCTCCTGAATGACGCTGCCGCAAGAATTAGCACATTAGTAAAATCTCCAGCAGCAGATGTCAGAATAAATGGAAGTAACACAAATCTCTGTGCTGAAACCTCACGTAACTGGAGGTAGCGCTTGTAAGCATTGGGGAGAGGTTGTAGCCTCGAAACTGGGGAATCTGGTTCGAGCCTCGGATACGACGCTCAACATCCTGTGATTCTGGGGAAATCACTTAATCTCCCCGTGCCTAACAAAAATGAATGTGTCCATCTGTAACAAAACCGGTGCTCATGTGAAGCGCTCTGATACCCGATATCCTCGGGTCTAGTTCGCGCTATATAAAACATTTTTTTTAAAGCAGTGAGGACTGTCTGAAGGAAAACAGGTATCTTGAAGATTCAGGGACGCCGTCCCATTTCCTGCATTGAGGGTTAGCAACATGTGGCGGAGGCCAATCATTTTAAACCCGTCCTGCATAAAGAAGAGGTTGAGGAGCTGTATGTCCATAATGTGTCTGAGGTCTATGCCATCTTCGGGGCAAAGAAATAAAAGGAGTAAATTACTGTACCCCTCTTCACCATGTTTACCACTAGCATGGCACCTTTTTTCGACAGGGCTAGACCTCTGCATTCAAGATCGAGGTGTGTCATGGTGGAGAGGCCTTCCTTACCCTCTGTAGACAGTCTGGAAAGGGGAAGGAGAAGTGTGGGAGGTTAAGAAAGTAAAGAAGGAAAATAAAAGTGAACAACCCTTGTAGCTTGCAGATGGGATGAGGCGATCTGCTACAATCAACTCCCAAAAGGTGACAACATGGACACCCTCTGCTCTATTGAAGCTGGTAATCGAGGGGGAAGGAGTCAGACTGCTTTTGAAGCGGCAAACCCAGCAGAAAATAAGAAAAAAGCTAGAGCATGTGCTGCTGCTTGCATCCCTTAGATCCACCACTTTTACAAAAAGAATAGTAGAGTTGTTATGGGGTCTCCACCAACTAGAAAGGCTGTTGTTGAGAGAGTTGCCCATACGAGAATCCCTAAAAACGACACTAGTGTGTTGGTGGAACCATTTCACTGGGGACTCTAGATGGACTAAGAGTGCTCTGGATCTGCAGATCTCCAAGCTTTCCTAGGTCAGGGAAGGGCTTCTTTGAGCGGTTTGGGGGGGTTTCAGGGGGCGTGTACTTCCACCCAAGAAGGCATTTGGCTAAGTTTATGAACTTTCAAGCATGAGGAGGGTTTCTTCCCACCCGCTGGAACGAACTCCAAGAGCATTTCACTTAACAGCAGCAGGGAATGCGGAGCTACCAAAGTTCCAATATTGGTCTTTACCTCAGAAGTCGGGAAAAGAAATTTCAGGACATATACTGTTTTTCATATCACAGTCAAAAAGACAAAAAGGAACAAACTTCTTCTGAAGTAGGACCAGAGAGGTACTGAAAACCTCCCTCTGGAGATGTGTCAAGACGACTAGTGTTTTGTAGATGTGTCTAGAGACCAGCAACAGTGTGACAATGAAGGAGGAGGTTAACAATCTCCTAATAATCTTGTGCCGTGATCCCCCAGTTTTTGATTGACATGTATAAGGGAAAGTCTGAGCCACATATCTTCTCCAGTCGCGTGAATCACTTGGCTTTGAGGAGATGCTCTGTCTCTTTCCACTAAAATAAGGTCTACTGACTTTGATGGTTGACGTGGCACTGAGAACGGCGTTGACGGTGGTGCAGGTGATGATCCCTTGGACCATGCAGGCAGTCGTAATAGACAATAGTTTCCTTGGAAGCAACGCCAGAGTCTGTGGAGGCTCATTCAGGAGGCATCAGACTTGAGGCGCCAGAACTGCCAAACCACCTAGAACGGTGCCACCACAGAGGAGTGGCCTAGAGGGTCCTGTGCCAAGGTGTCCAAAAAGGCCTCAACCTAGAAAGTGACTGCGGAGAAAGCTGGAAACTATGGCTGCCTCTTTTTGAGAACCAGAATCAGATTAGGCGACGGTGAAGGAGGCTAGCATTTGGGAAAGGTGCTAGCAAGTCTCTGATCGGTCCTGGGAGTATGACCATTTCCTTAAGGACGAAGATGTCTTCTCCATCCTATGCCCTTTATGGAGGAGGTACCATTTCAGGGCATCCTTATGGGCTCGTCACTTAGAGACCATAGCTGGAGACACTTGGTCTAGTTGCTGTAGAACTCGTAATAAGGAACAGGGGAAAGCTCCAAACCTGCATTGGTGAGGTGTAGAAAAAAAGGAACTGACACTAGTGAGCTAGACTACACAATATACTGCCAGATGTCATAACACCTTGGTGCACAACTGCAATTGTAAACACAGTGCCCCACCCGAGACACCGGACAGCTATTGCAGGGTAAACATTTCCCACATCAAGTCTGGAGCCTGGAGAACATTCATGAGGAGAGGAATCTGCAGGAAGAAGCCTTTGTCAGAATATACGTTTTTTAACATTTCTTTCGAATTTTACAGAAGATATAACACTGCTCTCTTAATAAATATAAAAATGGTTTCTTTATCAGAGGCACTAGACTATTAAAAGGATAACATACCCGTAAAAAGATTCAAGAGTAATAATAGCAAAAAACTGTGCATTTATCGCTCAGAAAAGAACACTAAAAGATAAAAAGAGCACAGATTTGGAAGGCTTTCAAACTGAGTACCAAGAAAGCTCACCTTCTGTTCCAACCATTAAAATGAATCAGATACTCTGGATTCTTTCTGCCTTTTTCATCTTTTCCAACAATAACATCAACCACCTGAAAGAAAAAAAAGTGTGCTATTAACCAACACAGCAAATCTTTAAAATGCCTGCCTAAAAGTTTTGCAAAATATATATTTTTGAATTTCCAAAATGCATAACATAACTTTTAAATATATTTCAAAATGGAGTATCACAAAGGAATTCTGATCAAATGAGACAAAGTCTTGCGGTATCTGAAAATCAATTTGGATACGCAATGCTGTAAAACATTAAAAAAATCGACTTTTAAATACAACTGTTGCTAAAAAGTAATCAGACAAATAAGCACAGTGGTTAAACCGCTATTACAATTCATGGTGGCATTTTCAACTGGAGTGTTCCGTTCTGTGGTCCTAGTTGAAAAAACAAAACAGGTTACAAGGTCCCAAAAACAATAATTGATAGTATTATATAAACCTATGAAAGAAAAGTACAGAGCTTCATTCACAAAGTTACAATAAATACATTTCCTGCATACTATATGGGTCAGAAGGCAGAACATGGAGCCAGTAGGCATGCAGAAAAACTATAGAAGCATTACTACGGGCAATTTACTTAGGCTCCCCGCAGAAGTGATAAGGTTCAACGTTAAGTAATTGTAGGAGACACGAGATCAAATTAGCCTAAATTCAGTGGTGGAGAGGGAATGGAAGAGCAAGGCCAGGTATAGTGTCAATAGAAAATAGTATGTCAGGTAGTGATGCTAATAGGGTTGCCACCTTTGTCAGAGAAAATACTGTCCATTTGTTCATATTTCAACATTCTATAAAGGTTGGGAAATGTCAAATAATCCTTCTTTATTTTTTCAAGTCAGATATTGTGCCTTTGTTTACTCTTATTGTTATTAATCACTTTTAGTAGCCACAGATAAGGCTTTTAATGTACGTATTCACCTAAGCTCTGTATTTAAGAAGCAATTGGTATATATTTAGCAGCAGTAACATTTCTAGAAGAATGCTTTAAAGAGAAACAGTACGAACGTATGGACAAAGTCAGTTTGGTTGCATACAACACAACTGAGAGAATACAAGTTAATTGAAAGTAGATGGCGAAAAAATGGAGAGATTAATACCTATTATACATTAAGCACCGTGCGATATAAGTTAAGGTATCATGTAGTATGCATGTGGTATTTACTGTCTGTTGCGCATGGCGATGAGAGAATGAGGTTGTCAATGATTCTTGTATTCCAGGAAGAAGAGGTAGACTATTAAGCAATCTTAAATGAAGGAGGAAGATGGTAACATAGCAGGTCAGAGAGAGTACTAGTAGTTGCCAAATCAACTGCAGTTAAATTAAAACATTAAAATGAAAAGAATATAGATGATGCATTTTATTAAAACATTACTGGATTAATATTGATTGCAAAAACCTCACTGTGCTGAAGAGTAGAGTGAGCAAATAGTGTGCCTGATCAACTACTGGAAAAATGCAATTGTGAAACACATAACAATTGAAATAGCCATAAAAACCTTTGCAAAAGACAATCCACAGCTCTATTCCTAGGTGCAAATGAATAGGTATTAATGCGTAATCCATTGAACACCCACCAGGTGAGCTAGAAGGCTGAGCTACGAGCTGCTCTCTGCAGCATCATAAAACTGCTCTTTCAGACAGAATGCAACGCAGAAGGGGAAACGGAAAATCATGGGACCGGGCCGTCAATAAGGGCCTGATTGCGATGGCGGAAGGCCCGCCACTGACAGCCTGTCGGTGGCGGGCCTTCCGCCATTGTGCTGCTGTTTTTCCCCCTGCCAAATTATGATGGCGGGGGGAATCGTTGATTCAGCGCGGCGGTCGTAAAAGACCACCTGCCACGGGTCCGACAGGCAGTCCTTTTCCGACCGCCTGTCAGAACCAAAACATTGCCCTACATTGCGGCGGTGCCTGCGCGATTATGATATCCCTTTCCGCCATTCGTCTTGCGGCGGTCAAACAGCAGCAAAACGAATAGCGGAAGCCGATTTAGAGGCCCGTAGCGGGCCCCCCTTCATCTCTGGGCCTGGGGCAAGGGCAGTGGAGGGCCCTATGGTGCACCCCTACATATATATCCCTGTACCATGTGGCAGGCACAGCATGTTTTTTTTTCGGTTTCGTCACTACACGGACCTTTCTGCCTAATTGCAGCCTATAGAGACTTTGGGGCAGCGTTTCAGTTTGCTGTTACTATGCGACCTGTGCATCTACTACTGTTGATTCAACACCGTTTCTTCGCCTGACCCTGATGTCCTTCTTAATTGTTGTCGGAGTATGGCTCTTACCTTACCAATTTCGTGTTTAAATATCAAACTCTTATCTTGACATCTAACACATTATATTGTGTGGATGATCACCATTCCAGATTTAGATTGTGGCACGGTACCACGATTAGGGGGAAGTCTGTACATTGTCAAGACTATTGTCTCGGACTTTCATCTCCTTTTTGAAAAATGAATGTCCTGGCTTTCATCCTAACTGTACACATTTATGGTTCCTGGCTCTAAAGTCATATTTTATCACATAGACAAGACCTCGACGTATCTTGGTCATTTGTGTCTTCTAAGCCTTGAGAAAGTCATGGTACCGACTGATGGTACTAACGAAACACGTGTCGGCTGTTTTTGTTGATTCTGCATTTATTTCATGACGCAACTCCAAATAAAGAGAATTAAAAACATGAACTTTCTTCTCTGTTATCCTGTCTAATAACGAAGACTCCACGACATTTGGAATTGGACTGATGTACTTATGTACTGTGACTAACAAGTCATTCATTCTTATATTCTTATTGGTTCCTAAGGATTGTGCTCTCCTCAACCCCGCCTCTGTAGCAGACACAGCATGGTGCCTGCTACATAGTGCAGGGATATGCAAGTGCCCTTTTCTGGGAATTGCGGTGGGGGCTGCTGACTGCATCCCTGCCGCAATGTTTGGGATAGGGCCTGCGACCGCTGCGGTGGCAGTCGCATCGTAATACGATAGGTGGGTAGGCCGCCTCGTAGGTGGCCGATCCCACTACAACAATGGCAATCGTAAGAAAGTCAGACTGCCATCGTAATGGCCCCCTAAGTCACTACCACTGCTCTATTGTGCTGGTAATAATGCAGGAGATGTTTTGGTGTTGGGCATGTGATTTACAGTCTCAAAACCTACGCACTCCCACACCCAGGCAGCTGTGAATCTGGCTTGGCAGCGTTGGCACTGCCTGTTTCATTGAGCACACTACAATTCCAGTGACTTGTAAAGTGAAACAAGCTGCACATGCTGGCAGTTTGCCAACAACTTGTCATAAGGCCTCTTCGAGGAGTGGGTCCTAAGAAAGTGCATTTCATCCCCCAGCCCAGCCCACTCCACTCCCCCCTCCCCAGTATGTGAATATGCTCTATGAGGCAGGACATGTTCATACCAGACCTATATCCCGGTGGATGACACCGGAGCCCATAGGTGCTATATTCAAGCATCAAAACTTGTTGATAGAAGAGAGAAGTAGGATTTGCTACTCTGCTCTCCCAATTTAAAAAAAAAATAATCTTTTGGTAGAGAGAAAATAGTTAAAGTTAAAAAAAAAAACATTTCGCTCACCCACACAATTTTAATATAGGCTTGACAGTTTAACAAAGGAAGAACTTAAATGTTGACATAAGTAACAGAACTTCACCAAACTAGGGAACTCATAAGTAGGACGATGCGCCCAACCAGTGTACAGTAATACTCTTGAATGCTTCCTAGTGCAGGATATTGAACCCTCCGATAAAGCGTAACATACTAGGTAGGTGAGCCTAAGCGCTCCTCATACTTTATAGGAGCATGAACATATGGTAACTGCATATGTTGTTTAGCTGTTTCTTCCAGGAGTTTTGTACTTCTTGTATGATTTCCATAAACGAATAAACATCCAACAGTTATTTAGTGCCATTCACTCACTCTTTAGCTACCTGTGCTGTACCTGTCCTATATGTGTGAGTGAACTGGGATATGTTTCTTCTGCCACCTGTCCTTAACCTACTATTTGTGTTAGGGAAGGTTGTGCTGCTGCAGCCCAAGTTGTACCTTGATTGTGTTGGGAAGCCCGGTATAAAACTTTTCACTACACATACGAATACACGATTCACGTTGCCAATGCTTCTTTAAATGCATGATGTGAGTGAAAGAATGATTTGCCACAAAATAAGCGAGCAGAGTTTACTTTTGGTTTTCCGCATGAAACAAGCAGTTTTTTAAATGGAATAGGCTACTTTGCAAAACTTAAGAACCTAGCTGAAAAGTGGCTCCAAGCCATTTACAATACATCTACTCAAATCTGCCATTTTAGCCCAAAGCCCTCTGCAAGTTAGGGTTTTGAGCCCATAGTGAAATTGTTAAAAACTAAACTTGAATCCGCACAATGCAATGTTCTGTTGGTTTAAAAATGAAAAAATAGATGGTGATGTACTATGTCTAGTACCAAAGTGCGGGGTTATGAAATGCAAAATAAAAATTAATTCCTGGCTTTCTGCCTTTCTTCTTGTATCAATCAATCAATCAATCAATCAAGGCATTTATATAGCGCACTACTCACCCGGAGGGTCTCAAAGCGCTAGGGGAGGGGGGGTCCGCTACTGCTCGAACAGCCAGGTCTTGAGCTGCTTCCTGAAGGCAAGGTGGTCCTGGGTCAGGCGGAGGTGGGTCGGGAGGGAGTTCCAAGTCTTGGCGGCCAGGTAGGAGAAGGACCTTCCTCCTGTGGTGGCTCTTCGGATGCGGGGGACGGAGGCGAGGGCGTGGCCGGTCGATCGAAGCTGGCGTGTGGGGGCGTAGAAGTTGAGGCGGCTGTTGAGGTATCCTGGGCCTTGGTTGTGTAGGGTTTTGTGTGCGTGGGTGAGGAGACGGAAGGTGATTCTCTTGTTGACCAGGAGCCAGTGCAGATCTCTCAGGTGTCCGGAGATGTGGTTGCGTTGGGGGATGTCCAGGATGAGTCGTGCAGAGGCGTTCTGAATCCGCTGGAGTCTCTTCTGGAGTTTGGCGGTGGTTCCGGCGTAGAGGGAGTTGCCGTAGTCCAGGCGGCTGGTGACGAGGACCTGGGTGACCGTCTTCCTGGTCTCGGTGGGGATCCACCGGAAGATCTTACGTAGCATGCGCAGGATGTTGAAGCACGACGAGGAGACGGCGTTGACTTGTCTGGTCATGGAGAGGGAGGAGTCCAGGATGAAGCCCAGGTTGCGTGCGTGGTCTGTTGGTTTGGGTGCGTTGCCCAGGGCGGGGGGCCACCAGGAGTCGTCCCAGGCGGAGGGTGAAGATCCCAGGATGAGGACTTCCGTCTTGTCCGAATTCAGTTTCAGGCGGCTGTTCATCATCCACTTGGCTACGTCTGTCATCCCTTCGTGTAGGTTGGCTCTGGCGGTGGCGGGGTCGTTGGTGAGGGAGAGGATCAGCTGGGTGTCGTCGGCGTAGGAGATGATGTTGAGGTTGTGTTGGCGTGCGATGGCTGCGAGGGGGCTCATGTAGACGTTGAAGAGGGTTGGGCTGAGCGAGGAGCCTTGGGGAACGCCGCAGATGACTTCGGTGGCTTCTGATCTGAACGGGGGAGGCGGACTCTCTGTGTCCTTCCGGCGAGGAACGAGATGATCCATTCCAGTGCCTTCTCCTGGATTCCGACGTTGCTGAGGCGCCGCACTAGGGTACGGTGGCAGACAGTGTCGAAGGCCGCGGAGAGGTCTAGGAGGATGAGGGCCGCTGTTTCTCCGTTGTCGAGCAGGGCTCGGATGTCATCGGTGGCTGCGATCAGGGCGGTCTTGGTGCTGTGGTTGGCCCGGAAGCCAGACTGCGAGAGGTCGAGGGATCCGTTCGTCTCGAGGAAGGCGACCAGCTGCTTGTTGACGGTCTTCTCTATGACTTTTGCAGGAAACGGGAGCAGCGAGATGGGGCGGTAGTTCTTGAGGTCGGTGGGGTCGGCTGATGGCTTCTTTAGTAGAGCGCTGAGTTCGGCGTGCTTCCAGCTCTCCGGGAAGGTAGCGGTGTTGAAGGAAATGTTGATGATGTCCCGCAGGTGGGGTGCGATGACAGCGTCGGCTTTGTTGAAGACGTGGTGAGGGCAGGGGTCGGTCGGAGATCCGGAGTGGATGGAGTTCATCGTGCGGATGGTGTCTTCGGTGCTGATCGGGGTCCAGGCGCGGAGGGTGGTGGTGGGGGGCGGTGGTTCAGTCGTGGCGTGCGTCGGTTGAGTGCTGAAGCTGTTGTGCATGTCCGCGATCTTGTTGTGGAAGTAGGAGGCGAGGGAGTTGCAGAGGTCTTGCGAAGGGGTGATGTCGTTGTTTCTGGCGTTGGGGTTGGAGAGCTCTTTAACGATGTTGAAGAGTTCCTTGCTGTTGTGTGCGTTGTTGTCCAGTCGTTCCTTGAATGCAGTTTTCTTGGTGGCGTGGATCAGTTGGTGGTGTTTTCTGGTGGCGAGCTTGAGGGCAGTCATGTTGTTCGGTGTTGGGTCTCTGCGCCAGGCTTTCTCGAGTGCTCGGCAGTTCTTCTTGGAGCTCTTGAGTTCGTCGGTGAACCATGGGGCTTTCTTGCTGCCGGGTCTGCTAGGCGGGGTCTTCAGAGGGGCGAGGTCGTCTGCGCAGTTGCTGATCCACTTCGTGAGGTTGGTGGCCGCCTGGCTTGGGTTAGTTGCGCTGGTGGGAGGGTTCATGCTCAGGGAGTTCGCGAGCTGGTCGGCTGTAATCTTGTTCCAGCTTCTGCGTGCCACCTGTTGTTGGTGGTGGTGGATCGTGGTCCTTCTGAAGCTGAAGTGGATGCAGCTGTGGTCCGTCCAGTGGAGTCCGGTGGCGTGGCTGAAGGTGATGTCCTTGCTGGATGAGAACACGGGGTCGAGTGTGTGTCCGGCGTAGTGGGTGGGGGTGGTCACCAGCTGCTTGAGACCGAGGTTGGCGAGGTTGTCCAGCAGGGTGGTGGTGTTGCGGTCGTTGTTGTTCTCCAGGTGGAATTGAGGTCCCCGAGGAGGATGTAGTCAGTGGAGAGGAGGGCGTGCGGGCTGATGAAGTCGGCGATGTCTTCGCTGAATTGTGTACGTGGTCCTGGGGGTCTGTAGATGAGGGTGCCTCTGAGGGTGGTCTTGGGGTTGATGTGGATCTGGAAGTGCAGGTGTTCGGCGGGTGGGAGGGTGTCGTCGGTGTTGGTCGTGATGCGGATGGTGTTCCTGTGGATGATGGCGATGCCTCCTCCTGTCTGGTTGACGTGGTCCCTCCGGATGATCTTGTAGCCGTCCGGGATGGCGATGTCGGGCGCTGAGGAGGCGTTCATCCAGGTTTCCGTGAGGAAGGCGACGTCTGGGGCTGTGGTGTCGAGCAGGTTCCAGAGCTCGACGGCATGTCTGTGGACGGAACGGGTGTTGAGCAGGATGTACTTGAGGTGGTTGCTGCTGGTGCTCGGCTTGGTCGGTGCTGGTGTAGTGCAGGTCCGGATGCAGGTGAACTTGCAGGAGTGGCAGCAGAAGGGTCCGTGGGTGCGTCTCGGGGTGGCTCGATAGCAGCCCGGGATTCGGCCGGCGTTGAGTGCGTAGAGTTCGGTGGCGTCGTAGGTCCGGCGGGTGGGCTGGTGTCTGCGGGAGACAGGGTTCCTGGCGCTGGGCGCGGGCCAGGCGCGGACAGGCGCAGACGGGCTTGCCTTAGGCGCGCCTTCGGCGCGCCAGCAGCGCGTCCGCTGCGCGGCCTCCATATGAGTGGGAGAGGGAGGGAGGAGCAGCTGGGAGGTGGGAGCGGGGCGGCCAATAGATTGTGAGGGGGCGGAGCGACGGGACGCGGCAGCCAATAGGGTGCGAGGGGGCGGAGCTACGGGACGCGGCGGCGGGAAACGGGCGGCGAGGGGGAGACGCGGGGAATGACCGAAGAAAAAAAGGGACACAATCTGGGCACCAAAGGAAAGGGGAACAATCAAGGCAGCAACATACACAGGTACAGTGGGGGAGAATCACTCACTCGTGGGTACAGAAGAGAAGGAGGGCACAGTCACTCTTAACGCAGGCAGACACAATGCAGCAGCGGTCAGTGGTCACACAGGGGGCTGCGTGGCGGTGAGGGGAGCGACCTGCCTGGTAAACAGGGTCAGAGGTCGCTCTCTCTACCGCTGCGCGGCCTCCATATGAGTGGGAGAGGGATGGAGGAGCAGCTGGGAGGTGGGAGCGGGGCGGCCAATAGGGTGTGAGGGGGCGGAGCCACGGGACGCGGCGGCCAATAGGGTGTGAGGGGGGTGGAGCTACGGGACGCGGCGGCGGGAAACGGGCACCGAGGGGGAGACGCGGGGAATGACTGAAGAAACAAGCATTGGAAATGCAATAGGTCTCGCAGCATTAGAGTTAGTGCTTTTAGAATTGTTTATGGGTTTTTGTGTAAATCTTTAGCATTTTTGTTTCCTGTAGCCAATGCTAAAGAATTAAAAAAAAAAGCCATAAACATTTCTAAAAGCTCTAACTCAAATGCTCCGAGACCTATTGCACTGTGTGAGGGTGAGGGGTTGAGGGTGAGTGAGGGTGAGGGTGGGTGAGGGTGAGTGAGGGTGAGTGAGGGGTTGAGGGTGAGTGAGGGTGAGGGGTTGAGGGTGAGTGAGAGCGAGGGTGAGTGAGGGTGAGTGAGAGTGAGGGTGAGTGAGGGTGAGAGTGAGTGAGGGTGAGGGTGAGTGAGGGTGAGTGAGGGTGAGTGAGGGTGAGTGAGGGTGAGGGTGGGTGAGGGTGGGTGAGGGTGAGTGAGAGTGAGGGTGAGGGTGAGTGAGGGTGAGGGGTTGATGTTGAGGGGTTGAGGGTGAGAGGGTGAGTGAGGGGTTGAGGGTGAGTGAGGGTGAGGGTGAGTTAGGGTGAGGGGTTGAGGGTGAGTGAGGGTGAGGGGTTGAGGGTGAGTGAGGATGAGTGAGAGTGAGGGTGAGTGAGGGGTTGAGGGTGAGTGTACAGCCTGCTTCAATAACCACGTTTTCAGGTAGTTTCTAAACTTCACACTTCCATACAGGGAGAGAAACGAAACAATTCAGAAATATTCAGAATATTGGAAGAGCGGAAACTGTGGAGGCTGGGAGGGAGGGGGGAGGCGGGGTTCGAAAAATGGTAGACATTGTGAGAATTGGCAGAGTACTACAGAGAATGAGAAAAATAAATTGTGGGCGTGGAGGGTAATTGAAGAGCGCAATAGAGCGCAATCGGAGAGGCAAAGAAATAATGACTAGAACTAAAGCGACCAAAGGAATTAAAATGAACGGATTAAACAGATATGAAATAAGTGCATCCATTGCATGTGCTTGTACTATCAAATTAACTGTGCAGTTCTACGCTGTTCCCCTGTAAACACTTGTAAAGCACGCAAAGTCCTTCTTAGATTTAAAGATTTACTTCTCAGCACGAGCTTTTCTTGGTCGCAGTTTTCGATTTTCTGTATATTCTGATATTTCGATCCATTAGCTATTTCTGGGAGAGTCCAACAACATATGACAGGCTGTGAAAGGAAAGTAAAAGTTAAAGAGACAGAAAAGCACGAGACACGGAGAGAATTTCGCGTGAACTAAATCCCGCGGGATCCGAGTTTAAGAGGGCCTGCACGAGGAGAGCGAGCCGAGCCGTTCCATCTGAATGGAAACACTTCTGCAGTGCTCTGAAGCTGGCTATAAATATTTGAAAACATCAAAGGCGGTTGTGTTAAATTAAAAATGCTGTCGCACAGATAGGAACTAGCCGCGGGGGCTGCCAGCTCCGACATGTGAGCCTGGGATCAGACACAAAGAGGCAGAGCAGCAGCAAGGCAAGAAGAGAGCCGGGGAGTGAGCGAGAGAGAGAGCGACAGCAGAGGGGAGAGCAACGGAGAGACGTGGGGAGAGACCAGGGGTGAGGGGATACAGCAGGGGGGGGGGGGGGGGGGATACAGCGGGGGAGGCAGTCACAGCACGCTAGGAAGAGAATAGACTCAGAGCTTCATATTGTCTGTTTGGTCACGGATTAGCAGCGTAAACTGTGAATAATCACGTTTTTATCGAAAAAACAGTGGTGTGGAAAAATGTATATTTACGACTTGGCTCTGATTTTAACATGGCCATAGCAAATAGTTAAGGCAGCACAGTATCCCATGCTTTCTAGCGGCAGGCAGGCAGGGGAGGAGAGGAGGAGGGGGGAGGAGAGTAGGGGAGGCACGGCCTAGCGGCCGTGCAATCAAGTAGTGAGGGTGCGAGAGAGAGTAGGCAAGGCTAGCGGCAGGCAGGCAGGGGAGGAGAGGAGGAGGGGGGAGGAGAGTAGGGGAGGCACGGCCTAGCGGCCGTGCAATCAAGTAGTGAGGGGGCGGAGCTGGGGGAGGCTGTGGAAGAGAGTAGGCAAGGCGACACGGCGGGAGGGGGCGGAGCGGGTAAACAAAGACGGACATGCACGCGCCCGTGACTTTTAAGGTCAATGCGCATGCGCATAAGCTTAATGCGCATGCGCATTGACCTTAAAAGTCACGGGCACTGCAAGGAATCGCCACGATTCCTTGCAGTGTGGATAAAGAGTGGATGAGCCCCTATAGTCTCGCTTGCTCGATGCGCATGCGCATCGACAGGCGAGACCTAAAAAAGGGACACAATCTGGGCACCAAAGGAAAGGGGAACAATCAAGGCAGCAACATACACAGGTACAGTGGGGGAGAAGAACTTGGTGAGACTTTAAAAAGTGTGCTTACAACACCACAATGATGGCCCCTGCATTCAACAAGAGCATCATATACTGCAAGGGGCATTAATGCTACCAAGGATGAATCACCTGACGACAGCGCAAAGGGGGAGCAGAATTGTGTGCGTTATTCCAGCAAAAAACATGTAGACATTTTACACTCCTACCCTTTGCCGATCGTCATTGCGTTTAAGTTTTCACTGAATGCTGTACATCAAACACACACCTCAAGCTAAACACAACTGACATGCCTGTACTGTAGCATAAAACTTAGCGTAATGATAAACAGACTATATTGTGTGACAGGGTGAATCTAGAACTGTGCAAGATTTTTAACAGCGCAACCAAGCACTGCGGATGTTCAAACAGTGATGCACTGAGTGGATGTAAGTGTAACTGGGCCTCAGACCTTAAACTCAACCAAACAACTACACTGTTCTCATGAACGAACACACATAGTACTGTGCTGCACACAAAAGGTAATGTCCCATAAGGCAATTAATTGTCTCTAGTTACGTGGGTATCCCGGATTCCATTATACTGGACAAATGGAACTCTATGGGGCAGATTTACAAGAAAAGTGACGCATATGCAGAGATGCGTCGCTTTCCCTGAATCACCCTGAGAAATCCTTGCGCCAATATGGATGCGCCGTATTTACACGGCGTACCTTGGCGCAAGGATTGACAGATACGTCACTGAAGCATCTGTTGGCGCAAAAGTCATGTATTGCTGGGGTCACACAACGCAACTCTAGCAATCCATGTTGAGGCCTATCCTCATTGTGCTGCGTCACTCCTTATGCCTGCTTCAAGCAGGACTACGGTTTTGACGCAGTTGCATTCCTGCGTGGGAACGCCCACCCTGCATACATTATACCCGACGCAGATATGTGACGCAGGGCTTTACAAGGTGACACATTTCCCTAGATGTGTCACCTTGTAAATGGGCCGCATTTGTACACCGCCGCTGTGTCACAAAAAGTGACGCAATCGAAGCGCAAACGAGACGTAAGGGGCTTGTAAATGTGCCAAAAAGACATAGGGACACAAAATAATTCACGAAGGTTTAAAATGTTTCCATGTCTAAACACTGACCCTCGAAACCCGCCCCCCCCCCCCCCCCCACAATATTTTTTTGTAAACAAGAGACAAGACTATGATTTGAAGACAGTGAAGGGGCGAGCTGGGCACGCAGATAAAGTAAAATATTAGGCAGAAAGATGCATTCTCCATTTGTTTATGTTAGGGGTGGGGGAGCAGTAGAGAACCAGAATTTGGGACGTGAATGTAATTAAAGATAAGTTGGGTACAAATAAATGTGGGGTGACTAAGTAAACAAAGAATGATTGAAAAATCCCACATTTAAAAAGGAAGGTGTAGGTCGGGCACAAACGGGTATGGGCAAGGGGCATTTCCCGCACACACTCTTGACTCGGGCATCTACACACCGCACCTTAGCATCGTACAGCACTTTGGCCTTCGTGGGATCCGGTTCGAAGCAGAGCACTTTCTCCCCTGTCTGGAATTTATATTTCATTCCCCGGGCGTTCATTTGTTCCTCATGGCGGGAGAGGCAGGGCAAGAGGGGATCAGATAAGGAGACTGCAAACTGTGCAGGACAGAGGTAAAGGTACCCTAGGAGATGCCACCGCCGGCAGCGAGCAGCACACCAAGCATAGACAGAGAAAAGGGACAACTACGATGAACGTTATCTGAGTGGCCATTTTAAAATGTGAATTTTAGTGAACAGGCAAATAAAAACTTAATCGGTATACTATAAAAGGCAGCTTGCAATTATTGTTTTTATGAGTCCTAACATGGTTATTCTATTTTTGCAAAACAAATGGCTCAAAAGAATAATTGTTGAATTCTAAAACTAACTCTTTTAGTAAATGATATAGAATGTAAGAACACAATGAAGTGACAGTTTTATTAAGAAATATAGCAATACTTTAATATTTGATATTGTAAACCGTTTCTTTTTCCGGAATTTTATTTTTTACAGTGGTCTTCAAACCAACGCTTACAAGAATGATACATTACAGATAAGTTGTCTTTCTTTCATTTCCGTCTCAACAATTTATACTCCATCCAATCAAATGTCTGCACCTTTTGTACTCAGACCACAGCTTCTCGGCTCACCCAAGCTTGTATACCGTAGACGTACAAAGCGATAGGATTCGTGGATAGCAAGACCCACCTATCACTGGGTCAACCTATTAGAAGTGGGGGATGTCTGGACCGCCTCTGTTTGTTGAGCTCATGCCATCCAATCCACAACTGTCAACATAGGTTTGGGTAGTGTCGATCGTTGAAACAGCCCGTTTAGAATATGCAGTTAATCTGCCTCGTCGCACCCGTGTATGCATCGATATGTCCCTTCACACACAACCCCGTTTTACGCTGCTCCTCTCCTGCTGCCCAATTGTGTTTACGTTGAGTTCGTACACTTTTTTTGACCTTTGATTCCTTTGCCACAAACTTCTGCTGGCTAAGCAACCCCTCCCCGGTCAGTCTGTTTTTAGGTCGAGCCTGCGCATGCGCAGACAGGAGTAATCAATCCTGACCCGCCCTGTTAAACGCCCGGATCCAGCACGAGTGCACTACAGAATATCGAAGAGCTGCAGTATTACAGCATGGAGATCACACGCGATGCATACCGGGCTGCCATGCTTCTGAGCGCAGCAGGAGATGCCTTGGGTTACCGGAACCAGCGATGGGAGTATTGCACGTCTGGGCCACAAATACATCAGGAACTGGCAGAGCTTGGGGGGCTGAAGAGCATACAGGTCCAGCTGCCTGACTGGCCCGTTAGTGATGATACAGTACTTCACCTGGCTACGGCCGAGGCCCTGGCAGAAGGTGGGGAACTGGATGCCATATGGCAGAACATGGCGAACAGATATGTGGAGGCAATGAAGGACATGGAGGGGCGGAAACCCGGGCCCACCAGCATTCTGGGTACATCCCAGTTGAGGCCGGGAGAAGTCAAGGGCCATCGTATCCCATTCAATCCAACAGCCACAGGCTGTGGAGCTGCAATGAGAGCAATGTGTATTGGCCTCAGGTATCCCCGACCCTCTGAGCTACCCGACCTAATTCAAGTCAGCGTGGAGAGTGGGCGCATGACCCATCATCACCCCACTGGTTACCTTGGTGCTCTGGCTTCTGCCCTCTTCACTGCCTTTGCTGTCCAGAAGAAGCCCCTGGTGCAGTGGGGTGCTGGGCTCATGGCAGCCCTTCCACTGGCACAGGACTACATTCAGGCTGTTGGAGTCGACGTAGATGCCAACCTGTCTTCGTGGACATATTTCCCAGAAAAATGGGCCTGGTACCTCTCAGAGCGTTGTCTTTCCGATGGTGTAGGCCCTGCCAAGTTCCCAACTGCATATGGCCCATTGGAGCGAGATAGCGTTTACAAGACTTTCAGCTTGGATGGGTGGGCCGGCCGCAGCGGCCACGATGCACCCATGATTGCTTATGACGCTCTTCTTGGAGCTGGGGATTCATGGGAGGAGCTCTGCAGCCGTTCCATGTTTCACGGAGGGGACAGTGATTCCACTGGGGTGATTGCTGGTGCCTGCTTTGGATTGCTGCATGGACTTACTGGTGTTCCCAGGATTAACTACGAGCAGCTGGAGTATAGAGCACGTGCTGAAGCTGCTGCTGACGCTCTCTATGCCCTTGCATGGGTTCGGGCCACTAAATAACTACACTCATTACACCCGGAGCATACCATTCGTGCACAGGCCATGGCCTAAGTGTTAAAGACAAGAAGAGCAGTTACAGATTAAATAAAATCTGCTTCATTTAAAAAAAAAGAATATGCTGTTAAATAGTAGATTAGGTTATGCACCTGGGCCGAATTATTATCTTTATACATTAAACTTTTTGTGTCCGCTGCTTTGTTTTTACATCCATGTCTACCAGTACCCAAATTCTTTTTTAAATAAACAGGTTTGGATTAGCTTGTTGCACTTGGAATAGCGCAGAGTGAAAGATATGTTGCTACATAATCCGTTTAGTGATGTCGTATTCATGACTAACAAGATGTTATCCTTTCTTTGACGTCGCCGTTTATTTATATTCCCCGGCCCGGACCCGGGGAATATTGCAGTGGCCAAATGGCTCATTACATCCCATCTATCCCAGGAACATGTGAGGGTACAAACAAACTTAAACCCCACACTTAACATGATAACCAGTACTGTCCAACAGACTTGTTTTCACAGCATCTCCGGCGCACCTTCTTCTTCAGCATAGGAAATCTCTTAGTCGCATGCTGGGTTTAGGGTTCCCCCTCAATCCGTAATGCTGACTGTCACGGCATTCGGCCGACGATTTACCACCCGGGGTTGTATGCACACTGGTGTCTTCCACCATGGCCTCCCTCGTGCATTTCTCCTGAAACATTTCGACAATCCCCCCCCCCCTTCCTCTAATTGGGGGTTTTCCTCATCCAGCCATTCCTCAGGCTCGGAATCTACAGCTCCCTCCACAGGTTCATGCACTTTCTTGAACCATGACATGTTGCGTGCTATCTGTTGTGTTCCTCGTTTCGTCATCACCATTGACCCTTTGATTTGCACCACTTTCCACAGTTCCCTTTCGAATGGTGTCCAGAACTTGGATCCGGGGTGCCGATCCTTTACTACCACGTAGTCCCCCTCCTGTATGGCTGACGGTCGGGCTCCCCTTTTCTTACTGGCCTTGTCATTGTTGCGTTGCCGCCGGGGCTGGGTGCCCTCCGAGTCAAGCGCTGCCAGGACCCATAGATCACTGGTGGGAATACTGTCTCTCACCACTCGCTTCATGAGTAGGTCACTGTGTGCGCACTTGGTGGTGCAGTGCGAGGTGTTGCGATACGCTCTTAGGAATCATTGAAAGCAGTTTTCCAGATTTTCCTCCTGATCCATGCCTTATTGTCTTGTTCAAAGTCCACATGAACCTCTCCACATCCCCATTAGCCTGAAGCCATTGTGTGGTCACTCGGCGATGCCAAATTTCATATCTGCTCAGGTACTCCTTGAAGTCTTGTCCTTGGAACAATGGCCCATTGTCTGTCCGTATCACCTCCGGCATTCCCAACAGAGCGAACACTTTTTCCAAAACTGTCTGGATGCAATCAAATGCTGTAGAGGTGACTACCTACACTACTGGGAACTTGGAATGGCTGTCGACTATCACCAATGTGTGTCGGCCATCCGTAAAGCTTACAAAATCCATGCTCACCTGGCACCACAGCACTTTGCTGGGCCCTTCCGCGATGACGGGCGGATCAGTTCCTGTTATCAAACAGGCATGGCACCCTCGCACCTTCTCCTCCACCATTCGGTCGACCCCGGGAAACCACACTTCAGATCGCAGCCTGGCCTTGGTCTTCTCTACTCCCTGGTGGCCGTGGTGAGCTAGCTCGACCGTTCTTCTCCGGAGCCTTGCTGGAATCTACAACCGGGTGCCTCTCAGAACTAGCCCCTCGCCAGACTTGCTGAGATCTTCTCGGCACCTCCATATACTCTCCCAGTACTCTCGAACTTCCTCTGTCAACTGACCGGCCACTTGCAGGAATCACTTCTATCTGTGGTCTTGGAGAGTTCGCTTCACCGCCTGTAGACACTCATCTTGCCCGGTGGCCTCCAAGATCTCCTCGATTGTCAATAACTGTGGGTATGCTTTCTCCACGATCTGTCGTATGAACATTGTGGTACCTTCATCCACTTCCCCCTTGTTCCCGGAGCTTGGTGCTAGAGGATGTCTCGACAGGTAGTCAGCTGGATTGTTGGCACCAGGGCGATACTCCACGTCAAACCGTTAATGTTGAATCTGTACAGCCCAGCGTTGTATTCTGGGAGGTCCATTCCAGGCAGTGCCTGTTAACAGGGGAACCAGAGGTTTGTGATCCGTCACCACCGTGAAAGGGTGCCCACACAAATAGATATCAAAATGCTGGCATGCCCACCGTATGGCCAGCGCCTCTCGCTCGATTTGCGCATACCTTGGCGCCGCGGCCAGGGCGACTGACATTGGAATCTGGGGATCACGGTTCGATCCCCAGCTCCAGCGGCAGGTTAGCCCAGCACCATGCGACTCTGGGCAATAGCTTGCTTAATCTACCCGACGGCCCCCAGCGCCTAGAGACCCTAACGGGTGATTGTGCGCTATACAAATGTGGATTATTATTATTATTATGGTGTGAGTGCTCTGCTGGCATAGGCGATAGACACCCAGTGCCCTTGCCCGTTCTTCTGGAGCAGCACCGCTCCCAGCCCCACGGGGCTGGCGTCCACGATCAGTTCAGTGGCTGCACCGGGCTGGAAATATGCCACCGTGGCCCCTTTCAACAGAGCATTCTTGATAGCACTGAACGCTCGCACCTCTTCATCGTCCATCTCCATGGCACTTCTTTCTTGGTCAATCTTCGAAGTGGTTCTGATAGCGTTGCTAGATGTGGAATGAAACAACCACAATAGTTCGCCATCCCCAGGAAGCTTCTGACTTCCGATTGCGTCTGGGGAATGGCCGTCACTTGGATCGCCTCCTCCTTTGCTGGGTCGACCTGCTGGCCTCTGGCAGAAAATCTGTACTCAAAGAACTCTACTTCGTTGGCATAGTAGTCACATTTGGCTCTGTGCAGCGTCAGGCCCTGCTCAACCAGTCTCTGGAGAGTTGCTTGAAGGCGGACATGGTGTTCCTCTAGCGACTTGGAGGAAATGAGAATGTCGCCGCTGACATTAATCACTCCCACCAGTCCGGACAGTGCTTCCCTCACAGCGTCCTGGAACACTTCTGCCGCTGAGGATACTCCGAAGCTCAGGTGTTTAAAAGGGTGGAGGCCCACGTGTGTCTAAAACGTTATGTGTCGACTCTTCTCCGGTAGCACCAGCTGGTGGTAACCTGAGTTCAAATCCACCTTGGAGAACCATTGTGCCCCGTTGATGTCCGCTACTATCTGTGATGTCTCTTTCGGAGTATTGCCTTATTGCTTAACCTCATGTCCACACACAACCTGATAGCTCCTGGCTGTTTGGATTTGGGCGCTATCACCAGTGGCGACACCCACGGTGTTGGTCCTGACACTTTTTCGATCAATCCCTCTTTCTCCAGACGCTCCAATTCCGCCTCTACCAACGGCCGAAGGTGAAAAGGTACTCTCGGATGTTGGAGTGCTATCGGCTTGATGGTTTCATTGATGTGAAGTTGTACCTCTACTCCCTTCAGACATCCCAGTCCTCTGAAGAGTTCCGGGAATTCGGCTAGCACCACCTCCGCATGCGTTTGATGTATGTGCCTTGCAAACATCACCAGCCCTAAGTCTTCGGCGGTGTGGCAACTTGGCAACGACCCTGCTCTGTCGCACGTGACGTAGAACCTTGTGTATGTCGCTCTGTCCCTGTGTTTTACTTCTACATTGATGATTCCTTGCAGTGGAATTGGTGTATGACCTCCATAAGTAAGTATCTTTGCTGTGGTTGACATCGAACGATGCAGGAGACGAATTCGCTGTACTGTGCTGCATCCGGTATATTTACCGACGCACCCGTGTCGATGAGTATCTGTATGCAATTGTTTCCGATCCATTTCTGGCACAATGGCAGCAGTCTCCTGGTGGAGTTAGCTCCTCTGATATTTGACACTACAAATATGTTGTCCTCGACTTCATCTTCGGCCACCACCAGTTTCTGACATCTGATGGCCAGTTCTTCCACCTCCTGGACAGTCCTTACACTTCTCTGGGGTCACGCCCCTTTTGGCTGGCTCTCGCCGCCCCTTGGCAAACCTTTGCAAAGTGTCCATATTTATTACACTTGAGGCACTGCCGCCCCTGCGCCGGGCATCCTCTTTGGGAGTGCTGCGTCAACCCACAGTTCCTGCACCCCTGCTTGTTCTTCTGTTCCAGGGCTGGTACCTTCCAATCTGGTGTACATTTTCCGGATGGCATCCACTCTCTCCTCCTTGATAGGAGCCGGGTACAAAGGTTGAGTGGCCCCAGATTTCTTTGCCAATGCCACCTCCATCTCACCAGTGCGGACGTCCGCCAGCTCGTGCCACCTTCCCAGGACTAAGATGTCGTCTAACAAGATCCCAGGCTGTCTTACTATCAGCTTTCGCAACTTCAGTGACTTGCACCCTACGAACAGTTGTGCTCTCATCTCGAACTGATGGTCAATCCCAATGCATGTGCTCGCCAACTTTCGCAGATGTACGAATAACATATAAATGGACTCATCCTCCTCCTTTTTGTCTTGGGGCAGCGTGAAGTGTTCAAAATCTGGATTGACCTGCAGGTCAAAATGCCGATTTAATGCCCTCACAGCCTTTTCATAGTCATCTCCGTCCCCTGTATCCTGCAGGTCTTGGAACAGGTCATAGAGTTCATCTCCTCATCAGGAGCATAGTGGACCATTTGACGGCATTGTCCGTTTCTCTCGTAGCCACAAAGTAGTTCTCAAGCTGACCTAACCACTTTCGCCACCGAGGCGCCGCCGTAGCCGGATCTGCCAGTTGGATAAACTCCGGAAGAGCCTTCACTGCCATCCTCCCTGGCCTGCTCCCCACAGCACCCGCATCCTGGGGCGCCGGCGCCGCTGCTTGGGGTGTGGTCATCTTGTTCCAGGCGCCTCAGCTGCCTCACAACCAGTGGTTACTCCTGCGTGCCTTTTCTACCCCTCTAGTCACGAGCTGCTGCAGGCTGCCCGTTCGGAGTCCTCAGGCACAATGGTTTCACACCACTGGTACAGGCCTCTGTGCTATGGTCCTTTGCAGGGAACCTCTTAGCCTCAAGGCGTCCCCTTCCTCAGCTGACCTTCTGCCACACCAATCTGGAGCACTTCCCGTACACTCTCCTTCACTGCCTCACTTCCTAGCAGAGGAACTCCGTGCATACGCTTCTTCTCTGCCCCGCTGTTAGGCCCCCAGGGTAGGCTGGCGCTTCATGCACTCCCCAGAGGTCTCCAGCCGCGTCTGCAGCACTGTGCGCATGCTCTCCTCTTCTCAGGCCGCACACGCACCTCCGTTAGGCCAAACAGCCGTCTCACACGCACGCGGCCTCTCCGCTCAAACAGCGCCTCTTCCTACCGTACTCAGGGCGCTCGCTCGCTTTACCGCACGGTCCACTTCTCACCGCAGCAGGTGGAAATCGCTGTGCCTCACCACGCTGGGCCGCTCCACGCCGCCACTGACTCCTCAGCACGTTGCGCTCGGCAGGTGCGGCGCCACACAACCCTCGTTGCCAGTGTAAATGTGGGGAGACTATGGGCACGCCTAGGGACGTGCGGCTGGGGGGTGGAAGCCGACTTACTAATGAGTGGGGATCACGGAAGGCCTAACTAAGCAGAGCCGCAATAAAGGGACACCAGCACACAGAGAGTAGATCCGCGGCATCAGCCACATGCGCTGATGTCGCCGTTTATACTCCCCGGCCCGGCCCAGGGAGTTGCTGGTGCAACAAAGTATTGCAGTGGCTAGATGGCTCACTACACCACCATCGTGCTCCTTTTAATCATATGTCCAAGCCAACACAGAGAACATCCTTTTCTCCCCGCGCTGTGGTGCGCTGCACCGCTCCAGAATCTCCCAATATTACATTGATTCTTAACTACTGTGAACGTGAAAATGATCCTAAAATACAACTCAGACCGTACTTATTTTATTTATTTTAAAAGTTTTATATAGCGCTAGCTTGACTGGTGGGTATCAGAGAGCTTTAAATACACAGAGGAGAAAAAAAGAAATGCATTACATTGCAGAGAAGATATCTGTAAAACATAATAATTAGGCCACCAGTAAAGGGGAGGTGCAAACAAAACATTCATGAAACCACCTATCCTTAATAGTCATGTGACAGGGGAGTCCGCTAGGATATTGAAGTCTAGGTTAGTTGACGGTCGGTAAAGTGTTTGTTGAGGAGATGGTGTTTCTGTTCCCCTTTGAAGCAGGAGAAGGAGGGGTTGCATGTGCGTTCCACATCCTGGGTACGGTACCAGAGAAGGATCGGCACTGAGTGGTTTTCTTTTTCATTTTCGGAGGGATGAGCAGAAGTGACTTGGAGTTTCTCAGAGTTCTGGATTTTCCTGCTTTAACCAGTTTGCTGTTTAGGTAGTTGGGGGAAGGTGAGTGAAGGGTTTTGTGTGTGATGCAAGAAGCCAGTTTGTAAATACATCTCTTCCATGGGAAGCCAGTTGACTGTTGGTGAGGTGTGTTCGAATTTTTTTACACCAGTTATGAGGCGAGCAGCCATGTTAAGGACTGACCTTAGTGGGGCTAGGTGAGCTTTTGGTGTTCCCATAGTCCAGTTTAGAGAGGACTAGGGATTGTACTATTGTCTTGAGATAATCCTGAGGAATGAAAGCTTTAATTTTCTTGAGGTGTTTTAGTGAGTAAAGCGCACCTTTTGCAGAGTTTTTGATGTGGATCTTCATTGATAAGTTCTTGTCCAGGGTAATGCCTAGTGACTTAACTGAGTCGGATAGGAAGAGGGTACAGTTTAGGGCATCAAGATTCTTGAGCCAGTCTTGGATTGGTCAGTGGTTACTTTTCGGGAAGAACATTATTAATTCCGTTTTGTCCGGGTTTAGCTTTAGGTGGTTTGCGTTGAACAAGTTTGGATCTTGTTTAGTGTGACATTGAGTTGTAGAATGTCGCTGGGTGATTTCATTTTGTAATATATGTGTGTCATCTGCATATAGGTGGTAGTTAACTCCTGCTTGTTTCAGAATGATAGTAAGGGGTGCCATGAAGAGATTGAAGAGTGATGGTGAGAGGATCGAGCCTTGTGGGACCCCAAGTGTGACTTGTGTAGGTCTGGAGAAACAAGCTGATTTTAATTTGTTGCGAACGGTGCTGAAGGAAGGAAGTGAACCATTTTAGTACTATGCCGTTCATGCCAGAGCGCCTCTTCAAGGTCTCAAGTAAAGCTGGGTGATTTATTGTGTAGCATGCCACTGATAGGTTCAATGATGATGAGGAGACACACTTCACCTTCATCTAAGGCTCTGGGGATATTGTCAGAAATGTTGAGTATGGCTGTTTCGGTGCTACACCCTTTCCTGAAACCCGTTTGAAAGGTGTCATGGAGGTTGAGCTCATCAATGTGTTTGTCCACTTGTTGGAGAACGCACTTCTCCAGTGTTTTAGCATACTCTATCGTCTTCCCATCCCCGGAGCATGCAGATGAAGTACTCTATTCGGGAGCTGTAGTTAAACACTTTATTCCTCAGCATAAACTCGCTCATTGCACATTACATCATACTTTTTATTAACCACACCCTGACACTTCCCTGTCTATTATCATACATGCCAACATTTTGGAAGAGGAGATAAAAAATAAATACAAGTTGAGAATGTATTTTTCCCATTGACTTCTATTGCAGCCTGCATCTATTAGTTCAATTGGAATGTATACAGGGGCGCAAAGAACAGAACTTTGGGGTGGGGGTGGGTGCGGTGCTAAGATTCCCAGCCAGGGCTGGCCCTAGCACTTTTTATTTTTATTTAATATATTTTTATATAGTGCAGACTTTACCCAAAGGTGTCAGAGCGCTTCACAATAGAACCAAGTATGTTACATGAGGAGAATAATACATATTTACACGTTACAGATAAAACAATAGATGGCAGTCGCACAAAAAAACACAATAGGATGAAGATTGTACAGGCATAGATTACACATTTACAATAATGAAAGAAATTCTTGAGGGATATGAAAAGAGGTGTATTAGTTCTGGAAGTGTGTTTGGAAGAGAAGAGATTTGAGGTAGGTTTTGAAGGTCCTGGTAGAGGTGGTGGTACGGAGTAGTGGAGGAAGCGAGTTCCAGATTCTCACCGCATTGCCTGAGAAGGATTGAGCCATCGATCTGTCCTTTTGAAGGTGGGGGGCTCAAGCAGTTCCTTTTCCATATTATGAGATGGTCTAGAGCCTCCAGAAATTTTCAGTTTATTCGCCAAGTATCGAGGGGAGGAAGTGTGGAAGGCTTTGTGAGTGATACAGGCAGTCTTGTAAATTGATTTTGCCTCAATGGGAAGCCATCGAAGATTAAGACATAATGTGTGTGATGGGATCACTTCTTTTGACCCCAAATATGAAACAAGCCGCAGAATAGAGAACGGATTTAAGAGGGGAAAGGTGGGATTGGGGAGGCCAGCAAGAAGAGAATTGCAATAGTCCAATCTAGAGAGAACCCGAGATTGGACCAAGGTTTTTAGGTCTTGCTCCATAAAGAAACTTCGAATCCCCCAGAGAAGGCGCAGTTGGTATTGTGCATTCTTTGCAATGGAATTGATGTGGGAGATTAGATTGACCCCTTAGTCAAGTATGACACCAAGGTATTTTGCGCTGTCGACAACGATAGGTATATTGTTGAGTAAATTCAGCAGATCCATTCAAGACTGAACAGGAGAAGGAGAGAGTGAGGTAGAGAGGAGGAGGGATTCAGTTTTGGAAGGATTCAGAATGAGTTGATGAGCTAACATCCAGTTTTGATTAGAGTTGAGAGTACAGTTGAGGATTGAGATATCGTGTGCGGAAACACCTTAAGGTAGATTTGAGTGTCATCCGCATAGAGATGGTAAAGGATCCCAGATTACTTAGGAGATTTGACAGTGGTTCCAAATAGAGATTAAACAAAGTGGGTGCAAGGATAGAGCCTTGAAGGACGCCTTGACCTGCCGCCAATGAAGACGAAAGACTGTTCGCTATTCTGATCATTTCAGATCTGGCCGAGAGGAAAGAGGCAAACCATTTAAGCACTGTGCCTTCCAAACCCATTCTCTGTTGAAGAGTGTTAAATGCTGCAGAGAGATCTAGAAGAATCAGAAGACGAGACTCCCCTGAATCGAGTATACGCAGCGCATCTCCAATCACTTGCCGCAGGGCTGTTTCAGTGCTGCAGTTTTGAATGAAACCAGACTGAAAATTGTCAAGACGATTATTATTCTTAATATGTAGGGAAAGTTCTTTCGCTACCCATCTTTCCCTAATTTTCGCAAGAAAAGGGAGGTTAGTGATGGGGCGGAAGTTGTTGAGGTCTTTCGCATCACCAGAGGGTTTTTTAAGAAGTGGGGTAACCTGTCCTGTTTTAAGGGCAACAGGAAGGGAGCCTTGGCTAAGGAAGAGGTTAACCAGACAGGTCCAGTAGGAAAGAGTATGGGTGTAGAAATCAATGGCAATGTCACTAGGGATGCGGTCAAAAGAATGGTTAGAGGGTTTTGCTTCGGGGATATATTTGAGGAGGTTGTCTTCAGAGATGACCTCAAAGTTCTGCCATATGACTAAGGATTTGCACTCCTCTAGGGGGTAGGATGAATGACCAGTGATTTCACTTTTTCATCAAAGAATATAGCAAATTCTGCTGCTTTCTTTGGAGAATCATCAGGCTTGATGGTTGAGGGAGAGCAGTTTGGATTTTTGATGTGGTCAAATTCTTGCTAAACGTAGAATAGAAAGATTAGAGGTGGATGGAGATTTTCTCCATTGTTTCTCCAGGATTCCCAGGTTCTTCCTTTCTTCATAAAGGGATTTATTGAACCATGGTGCTGGAGGAATATGCCTTTTCCTTTTGCTTTGAAGTGGAGCGACATTATCAAGTTCGACTGCAAGGACTGAGAAGCAGTGGGAGGTAAGATCATTGACATCCAAGTTAGGGTCTAGCCTTGGAAGTGAAAGCATAGCAGAATTACAAAGAGTGTCACGGTCAATGTTTTTAGTGTTACGGAACCAGGTAGTCCTTTTAGGTTGGCCAAGAAGTGGCCAGACCAGTCTACATGAATAGGGATTGCAAAAGTAAGCATGTCTGCTTTAGCTATAACAAGGTCCATATTTGAGCCCTTAGAGTGTGTTGTTTCAGTGCAGTGTTGGATAAGATCGTTTTCTGGGAGAAAAGTGGCAAGCATGTTGACAGCTGAGTCTTTCAAAGAGCCCCAGTGAAGATTGAAGTCTCCCAGGAAGATTTGTCTGTCACTTTGAGAGTATTGGTCACTGATGAAGTCGGTGAATTCCTCCAAAAATGAAGAGCAGTCACCAGGCGGGTGATAAATGGCATTAAATCTGAAGGGTGAACAGTGTTGCACTTGAAGCTCCAGAGACAGGCATTTGAATGTACGGAAGGAGCTGTTAGGAAAAGCCTTAAGTTGAAGGAGTTTCTGAAGATGATTGTAACACCTCCCCCAAGTTTGTCTGTTCAGTCATTTCTAAAGATAGAATAGTTGGTGGGTAACAGAAGATCGAACATAGTATGAGAGGTGTCGTTGAACCAGGTCTCAGTGAGAAAGAGAATGTCAAGATTGTGGAAAATGATGGTGTCAGAAATTTCCAGTTTGTGTTTAATTGCAGATCTGCAGTTGTGGAGCAAAAAGTGCAACTCTGACGAGACTGTTTTGGTGACGGGGGCGTTTGGGCTTTTAGAGGTGATAGGGATAATGTTCCTGTAAGAGGGTGCCAGGGTAGAATAAGACTGATGATTAGTTCTGACAGAAAAGATGGTCGGAATAGTGTACAGAGTACACTTACTTGGAGAGGAAAGTGGAAGGGGAGTGGCGTTAGAAGTCTTGTAACTAGCCAGTAAGTTAGCGATGTCTGCAGAAGACAGATTGTGCTTGGCTTTTTTGGGGCGGGAGCAAGGTACTCCTCAGGAGTTTGAGAAAGTGAGTATTTGCCAAGAAAATTGGGTAGTTTGGAAAGGAGGATATCTTGGTGCTTAAGAGTGAGATGATAGCTTCAAGCCTCGAAATAGAAGAGATGAGAAATCCTAATTTATTTCCCAGAGAAAGTAGGGCTGAGCACGGAATGTTAGGTGGCTCAATGGATACAGGAGGGAGTGCAATTGGCGAGGGAGGGCAGGGAGAGGTGGAGGTGCGGGGGTATTGGGGTGCAAGAGTAAAAGATGCAGATAGATGGTGGTTGAGAGAGGTTGTTGGAGCAACTGAGGTGGAAAGAGAGTTATCTTTCCTGATGTTGAACAGAGGGATAGAATTGAGATAATATTTAGGAGGAAACAGGTGAGGAACGAGTAGGGAGGGCGGAATGCGGGGAGGGGAAAGAGAGGAGCCATAGAATGGCAGGAGGTTTGGAGAGAGGAGAAGGGGCTGGAAAGGTCACGTAAGCTAGGAGAGGTGAATATAAGGGGACAGGCACCAGGCAGAGTGGCGGGATGGGGCTGGAGGGGAGTTGAGGAAAGAATATGGTTCTGCTAGGTTCGCGGGAAGGAAAAGGAAGGGATTACCAAGGGGGGATAAAGAGTTATACAGCATTACTGGAGGAATGGGAGGATGAAGAGAGGTGAAATGGGTTTGTGAAGAATTCAGGGTGCACAAGGAGACTGGGAGAGCGGGTAGGGAAGAAGAGAGGGGGGAAAATATGGAAAGTTAACCGGGAGACCAGGTTGTAGAAAAGGTGGATTAAATAAGGGGGTGGTGGGCAGGGTAGGGGGAAGAGGTAACTTTGGAATACCGTGAAGGTGCAGAGTGGAACAGGAGAGTGTTAGCCAGAGGTATGACTAACATGTTTAGAGGAAGTTCACATTGGGAGAGGGAATAATAGGAGGGGAAGGGGGGGCAGAGGGTCAGCCTGTGCCTCTAGAGAGAGCGGCCTGTTGGGGTATATGGGGGTCAGGGGAGGAGAAAGGGAGTAAAGGGTGGAGCTAGATGAAGAATCAAGGGAGATCACAGTCGCAGGGGTGGGGAGTAGGGAAGGGAAGAGGTGGTCAAAGAGAGAGACAAGTGTCTTTAGCTTGAATCAATACAGTACCCTTGTTATATAGTGAAATAGTGAGAGAGCCATTAAAACAAGTAGAGGGGGACATTTGTAGCTGCTGCCCTTGTGGGATAGATGAGGAGGAGGTGACGTTGAAGGAGTTATAGAAGCTGGTGGACCAGGAAGGGCTGGTGGACCAGGAAGGACTGTCGTGAGTGAAAAAAATGAAGTCCTTTTTTAGCCTCCCATAACGACCATTATGGAATTGGTCAACAAAGAGGGAATCAGGAAATTGTTCAATGGTGTTATGTTTGAACAATATATTTTGCTGAAGCTTTAGACAGATTAGGGGGATAAATGATTTTGAAGCAGTTTACTCCAGACTTAACTCGAATGGTGGCCATGTAAGGAAAATGAGGAGGAGGAGGGTGGTGAGGGTAAGAGGAAGGTGCCACCAGGGTGGCGACAGCGAAAAGGAGTATAAGAAGAAGAGGGCACATATTCCGGTATTCAAATTAAATTATCGGATTAATGTGAGGTCAAGAGGCGTCCAGGTTAGCAGGGCAAAATTCTCTGGTCCAACCAAACATTTACTGCAGCATCAAGGTGAGATATTAGGCTAGATAGAATCTAGTGGTAAAGTGAGCAAGGGACCCACATCTGGGCATACCCTGCCACCGGAGTTTGCGCCCTCACAGTGTGAAATACAACGTGGGTATATGTGTCTCCTTGTGGTACTCAGTGTTGCGGCTGTGTCCGTTTATTAGTTATCAGTCTCTAGGCCTCCGGCGGCCATTTTAGGGTCAAACATGGTACGTTTTCTGGGGTACACCCACTGTCTGAATGATTTGTGACCCCACCTCTACCCCGGTACCACACTCCCTCCTTAAATTTTAGAACCCCTCCAATTACTGTTGCCACTCTCCGTAGGTTTGAATCCCCCTCCTGCCGCCATTTTAAACTCAGGCGTGCTGTTGCGCTGTTTTATTTGGGCTTGGAGAGCCTCTCAGACGAGTGGCAGCCAGAGTGCCCCATTATATCAGATCCCCCACCTGCTGCATCTTGCCGCGACTGCTCTGCCCTCATCCTCACCGTGCATAATCTGGGACTCTGGAGCCTCAGGCGTAGGTGTCGCGACATCAGGACCGTGAGCACCAGCTGCCACCATAGTGTACCCTCTGTAGCCGCACTGATCCCTCCAGTCAACCGCAGAGGTGCCGACTCTCCCGGGATGCGGGGGGTATTCCGCTATGAAGCCTCCTACAATTGCGGCCCCAATGTGACTCTTCTTAGTTGCCGCTTGGTTCCCTCCGCTGCGCCATTTTTACTCACTCCGGCGGCACCTGGCGTCCTGCAGTACCACGTTGTGCATGGTGCAACAGTCAATTTTGGCACCTCTCCCATTTCCTCTTCCATGAATTCCCTCACTACCCCTTGCCAACAATGCTCCTCATCTTTCTACAGCCTCTTTCTGACAAACATTTCATTGTTTTATAGAGCTACTCGTTGTTTACTCACACTCCGTTCTGTGATCTGCATGGTACACGGTCTTTGTAGCAGGCACATTAACCCTCTGCACTGTGTGGGTGACAGGAGTGCCCATGTGAGTGCACAGTTAGCGATGCAACAGTGTGAGAGTAGGGTGAGAGGAGTGACTGCAGGGTGATTGAGGTGACCATATTAATTTGGGTGCGGATGTAAGTGCAGAGTGGGAAAAATGAATGTATGGTTAGTGATGGGCTTGTTTGAGTGAGATTGCAGAGTGAGCAGTGAGGGGGACAGGTGAGTAAAGTGTCACATGAGTGCAGGGTGAGTAGTGTGCTCGTGTGAGTGCAGGGTGAACAGTGCAAGTGCACTGTGAGTGCAGAGTGATTACTGTGAGTGCCACATGAGCAGTGTGCTCATGAGAACTGTGCAAGTTCGTAGCGAGTGGCATACATTTTGTGGTCACTGAGTGCAGGGTAAATGGTGTGAGAGCATGGTGATCAGTGTGAGTGCATGGTGATCAGTGTGAGTGCATTGTGGTCGCTGTGAGTGCAGGGTGAATGGTGTGGGTGAATGGTGTGGGTGAATGGTGTGAGTGAATGGTGTGAGTGCATGGTGATCAGTGTGAGTGCATTATGATTGCTGAGAGTTCAGGGTGAATCGTGTGAGTGCATGGTGATCAGTGTGAGTGCATTGTGATCTCTGTGAGTGCAGGGTGAGTGTGAAAGTGAAGGGCGAGAATGAGGAGTTCTGTTCTGTTAATTAATTTTGTAAGGCGCACATCTGCCCAACAGGGTTTCCCGGCACCAGCCTGAGAAGAGCAAAAGAAAAACAGAAAGTTATTGATTGACCAGCCAAGTTTTCAAACATTTGTGAAGTTCCCGTAAACAGTTTTGTTGAAAAGGGGAGCTGAAAAGCCCGCATATGTGCTCAACCCCTAACCGAAACTGAAACCAGGCACAACTACACAACAAAGATGTGCCGCCATTTTAGAACTTAAAACCACGACCAGCGAGAGGAGCTGCTTCAGCTGCACCACACAGACGGCGAGAGGCGACAGCCGCATAAAATGATCCGCATGGCGCCTAAGAGCCTCCAGACCCCTGCCAGAAGTGGCACTCCCAGAGGCGATCACACGAGAACCGGAGGATGTAGAGAGACAGGAGTGGGGCAGGGAAAAAGCCCAGTGACACTAAGAACCAAAACGAAACTGGAAGCAGAACAACAGAGCTCCGCCATTTTAGACCTGCGATCAGACAAAACCGTGCACGGAGAAGGGAGAGGGCACTAGAACAGCACGCAGACTGCGCAGGCCCTCAGCTCCCTAGTACCAGAACCACCACCTACATTGCCCCATTACCCCACGTCTGCAGCAGCCCCCGCAATTCTGGGCCAGTGGAGAGGGCTAGTGCGGAGTGGCCCTCGGGGCACACACACTCCTCCGCAAACCAAAGCAGCAGGGCCGTGAAAAAAACAGTTGCAGGCAGCAGCCCTGCAGCCACATTTGAATGAAAGAAACTACGCCACGGACTCTCATGGACTTCTTTACTTTTTCTTTTGTCCTGGCCGCCATTTCGCTGCTGCTCTCAGCCGCTTTTCTCTAGACCCTGACCTGCCATCTTGCCCATTCCCTCGTCCTTCAACCCTTTTCCCTCGTTTCCCCCCTTGACGATCCTCAAATGTTTCTTCCCTTTTCTGATTTGCCTTTTCTCCATACCTGTCTATCCCTCCCACCCTCCCTTGGTGCTGTGACTGCATCCCTCCTCCGACCCCACTTAATGGAACTCTGCGTTTCTGTATATAGAGATAACTCTAATCACTAGTATATGCAGTAGACCTTTGTACTCTCTACCATTCTTATGTGACACTTAGAGTATATCTATTCATATCCCTTCCCTATGTATATAGAGATAACTCTAATCACTAGTATATGCAGTAGACCTTTGTACTCTCTACCATTCCTATGTGACTCTTAGAGTATATCCATTCGTATCCCTTCCCTATGTATATAGAGATAACTCTAATCACTAGTATATGCAGTAGACCTTTGTACTCTCTACCATTCCTATCTTAGAGTATATCCATTCGTATCCCTTCCCTATGTATATAGAGATAACTCTAATCACTAGTATATGCAGTAGACCTTTGTACTCTCTACCATTCCTATGTGACTCTTAGAGTATATCCATTCGTATCTCTTCCTTGAGTGACTTTACTATTTGTACATTTGCAATTTTTCTTTCTTTTTGTATCTTGTTCTTGTGTGACTTTACATCTTGTACATTTGCAATTTCTTCTGTTTGTATCTTTTATGTAACGCATGTAATCCTTAGTCCTTATGTTTTGCAACTGGTTCTTATGTAAAGCGCTCTGACACCTTCGGGTAAAGTCTGCGCTATATAAAATCGCATTAAATAAATAAAAATAAAATAAAAGGGAAGAGAATTCCACAAAGAACGACCTAGACAAGCAAAAGATCCGCCACCCATCCGTGACAGTCTGATCATGGGAACCGAAAATTTAGCCTGGGTAGTCGACCGAAGAGGGCAAGTAAAGGAAGACCAAAGCTTACAGGTACTGAGGAGCCGAGCCAGATTTGATCTTAAAAATATAACTCAAGACTTTGAATTAAATCTGATTCTCTACCCTGAGCCAATGGAGATCACGCAGAGAGCCAGAGATAGAGGCAGCTCTGGGAACCTGGCAGAGCAATCTGGCAGCAGCATTCTGCACTACCTGTAGTTTATGTATCACATCCTTATTAACTCCCAGATATATAATGTTGCCGTAATCCAGTCTAGCGGTAACAAGAGCCTGGACTACTGTTCTCTGGGTAGGACAGGGCACCATCCAGATGATTTTCTTAAGCTATTTCAGGATGGTGAAATAGGTGGCACCCACATTCACGGCTTGTTGCCTCATTGATAATTGGTCGTCAATGATAAAGCCTAGTGGAGGTAAACAGAACTGATATGTTAGGCTAACTAGGGGGGATGGCGGGGAGCCAGTAGTGTGCTCCTGGGGGACCCGGGTAAGACTTTTTGCTTGTAGCCATCTTGGAAGGTCGCTGGAATGCTAATGATTATAATTGTAATGCATATTGTCTCTCCAACTACTTCGCTATGATGCCCATGAGGCTGTTTGTATCGCTTTCTCAGAAAACCAATAAAAGTCTGTGTTTAAAAATAAAAAAATCAATGATAAAGCCTATATTGCGGACTTGGTGGGTAGAGCACCCATTTCCACAGGCCAATGTCGGGGACCCCAAAGATCTTTATTTTTCACAGAATCAGAACCTCAGTTTTTTCTCCATTAAGTTTGAGAAAATTGGCTTGCATCCATGATGCAATTTTCCTCAGCCCAGACTGGAGAGCAGAGGACGTAGGCACCCTTTCGGCAGAGAGAGTAAAGATAATCTGGGTGTCGTCCGCGTAAGAGAACAGGGACAAACCGGCCTCTTCTGCAATCTCCACCATAGGTCTAAGGTAAACATTAAACAGTAGCGGGCTAAAGATCGAGCTCTAGGTACCCCTATAGGGAGACAAATGAGTTTTGGAACTAGCGTAGAAGAAAAACCCTGGAACGGACGGTCGGTAAGAAAAGAGGCAAGCCATTTGACTGCCAGGCTCAGAGATTGCTAGGTTTTCAATAACACAGTGTGCGACACCGTGTCGAAAGTGGCACTCAAATCAAGTAATATGAGGGCCACCGTATCCCCAGTCTCCAAACCGTGCTGCAACATTTCTGTAACTCCAAGAAGAGTAGTTTCAGTCGAAAACCCGGCTCTGAAGCCAGATTGAGAGGGGTGTAAACATTTTTGGGTATCTACAAAATGAGAAAACTGTAAATTGATGTGTTTTTCAGGAATTTTGGAAAAATCAGAAAGTAATGAAATGGGCCAAAAGTTAGAAAGCTGGGCAGGATCAGCATTAGCCTTCTTCAAAAGTGGAGGAACCATTGCATGTTTCCACTCTAGTGGGACAATTGCTTCCTGTAAGGAGGCATTAAGGAGTTAAATAATTATCGTAAGTGAGGGCAACTCGAGCTGTTGCAGCACAGAGATAAGGAAGAGATCGCAAGGAGAGCCAGATTTAATACTGCCTAAGAGCTGCTTGAAGGAGTTCATGTCTAAGGGCAACCAAGTTTCCAGTATATTGGTGGTTTCAGAAATCTCACTGTCTCCTTGTCCAATAGTTCCGGCTACCAGGGGAGGGGTGTAGGGTTGCTGTATGGCGTTCCCTGGTATGTCACCATTCAGCGTAGAATATCTTTTTTCAACTTTGTTAAGAAAAAAGTTGGCATGGTCCTCGCATTGCAGTCCACTAAGAATGAAGGGTGTGGACTGAGTTTCTGAACCAGAAAGTTCTTTGACCATCTTAAACAAGGTCTTTGAGCTATCGTGCACGCTGGAGATAGTAGAAGAAACATAATCTGCTCGAGCGGCTTTGCAGAGGGCGTGATAGTCTCTTTTAGCCAATTTATATGTGTTTGGTGTTAGATGCATAGTTCTTCCTCCAGCGTATTTCCAAAGCTTTACATTTAGTTTTTTCAGTCTTAAGCCTCTCAGTAAACCAAGGGGCAGGGGGACGATGATTTTTCACCTTCTTGATAAGAGGTCGGGAGACAAACATCCAAGGCTTTAAGAATCCAATTTTGTATAGCACCCAAATCAGTAATGGACATTTGTTTGATGGTAGGAGCATTAATAAATAGAAGCTTATTAAGAGCTCCAATGTCCAATTTTCCCCAATTTCTAGATTTAGACTTGGTGCTAAGTGCCACTGTTGACAAACGTTTTGAGCCGAAAGCCAACCAAAAAGTGGTCTGACCAGCACAGAGGGAGAGCTGGGGGACATTGGATAGTGGGTAAATTAGAGAAAATAGGGTCCATTAGGTGGCCCGCCACATGAGTAGATCCCAAGTTGCAGAGTGGAATATTCATAGCTGCCAGTTCATTAATAAAAGTAGTACTATTTCCACACGCGGGGTCATCCAGATGAAGGTTGAGATCACCCAAGATGGTAAAGGTGGCGGCATTAAGAAGGTGTGAAGTAACTAGATCCGGAAATGATGATGCCCATGGGCCTGGCTGCCCAGGGGGGCGATAGACTAGTATGCCCGAGAAAGTAAACTGGGGGGTAAAGGCAAGTTTAGACAAAGCAGTCTCACAGCGCGTAAAAGGCAAATCTTCAAATTTACACGTGTAGGACTTATTGTAGATTATAGCAATGCCTCCACCCGTCTTGAATTCCCTATCTTTCCTAACTATGGCAATATTAGACGGTAAAGCTAAAGCTACATCAGGGCCAGAGCTCATGTACAGCCATGTTTTTCGATAAGAAGATAGCATCTGGCTGTTCACTGATCAGAAGATCAAAGACGTCTGCCTTATGTTTAGGGAGCAAGCAGCAATTAATACTGAAAAAGGTATATTCCTTATTGAAAGAAGGGCTGCATTTTAAAAGAGAGGTTACCTGTGAGTTAGTGAAGGTGGTAGTAGTTAGGGTAGTATGTTCCATACTTGCCCCTGCTTTAAATATAAAATTGCAGCATGCACAACCAGTACCATCTTCCTCAAACGTAAATAGAGTGCATTCAGGAAGGGGCAAGCTACAGTGCTATAGACTGTCAGTGGAAAGGAAGCAATTGTTAGAAATCTGTTAAAGCAATTGATGTATAGCAATTAATCATGAGCAAAAAACAGGTTATTTTTGCTAAAACATTTTACAATTTTGTGATATATACACCACGTGTTATAAGACAAAGATTAGTGTTCTACACACGGTATATATATACTTTTTGCCTTGTGGGCGGGTATTGTTGATTTATGTGATTTATTGAGTGGAGGGCTACCCGTTTCCCACAAAAACACCATCTGGGCTCCTTATTGATAGATATACCTCTCAGCACTAGACCATGGCTGGTAAACCTAGAGGAGGGTGAACCATTCCTGACCTTCACAGCTCTGGAACATGGCTGTACGGTGCATGAGAGAGTGTATCAGATGCATAGTAATGTAGCCATGGGCCCTGATGCAAGAAAATGATGCCAGACAATAAAACCCAGCCATAATCTGGGTGCATTGGGTCCAGAACATCTATGAGCCCTGGCGCCACAGCACCTGTTGCACCTCTGATAGCTCCACCCCTGAGAGAGGCCTCAACGAGCCTCACAGCGATACTCCTCCTCTGCTAAGCACACTGACTGGCACCTCCTCCCCTAAGGGTCCAATCACAGACAACTGCAATGCCCAGAGGCCTCACAGCTCTGGAACATGGCTGCAATGTCCATGGAAGAGAGGCAAGTCATGCAGCAATGATGCCATGGATGCTGGTGCACAGTAAAAGCAGCCCCTCACTATTGTACTCTGGCTGCACAGTAAAATAAGGCCATCATTTGGAAATTTTAGGCGCTTAATACCTCTGAGGCCACTGCACCTGCTGCACTACTGATGGCTATACCCCTGACTGATGCCTATGCCTGGGCAGAAAGGGAATGTGTTAAGCTCCTCTAATTTACATGCAACATGAAATCACAGGAAATGACATCACAGGAATGCACATTGATATCTACATAGCCATGGTACAGAACTGTAAGGTACATTCAGTGGGGTCCAGGGGGAGGGGCCCACACATGGTGCCCCCCCCCTTACTGGTACTCTCAGACATGGTGTAGTACTGAGAGGATTAGGGGAGGGAGCCTACTAACCCATTGGCCTTGCAGCACAGAAGCATGGCTGCAGGGCCCAGGGGAGATGTTTATTGGGGAGCAGGGGAACTAAAAGCCTAAAAGTTAGATAGCAGATTTGTAGGGTTTTATTCTAAATACCCCCTCTAAAACAGGTCATGTTAAAAGATAACTCAGCTGGATATTGAGTTTATCGAGCATGAATACTATTCCTACTATATTTGAGTTCTAATCCTTTTGTCACATCCTGGAGTAAGCCTTGAATGCTCGCAATTGCAAATTATGAGCAACAAGTTAAAAAAATGAACTCTGGTGTTAAAACAGAATGAAATAGGTTTAAGCTTTGAAACACCAGTGGTAAATATCAATTTCTAACACTCATACTGTCCATTAAGTACCCACTGTCACAGAATCTGGTTCAGCTGGTATGTTGTAACCATGGACCTAGGATAATTGACATGTAATCACAGTTTTATGATGGAAATAATCACCATGTTCTAAAGCTGAGCAGGCACAATAACAGAGTAGCGATTCCCTAGGTGGTGCAGCCTCTTTGCCTTACGATCAGAATCACTGACACCCCAGTTGTGGTCTAGTGGACTAGTTGAAGCTATGGAACCAGGAGACACGTTTTTTAATCCTGGCCTCCCATTTGGCTAAATTGAGTTCTCTTGGGCAATCACGTTCCTGAATTTATTGCCAGGGCCACTGAAATTAGGCATTTGTGCGGCTTCTGCATTTTTCGCATAATTGTAGATTTGCTGCATTTGCTACATAATCCACCATCTGCTCCATAATCTGCAGGCTTTAACAATAACTATTTTTGTTTGTAGCTCAAATGGAACAAAAGTTCCTAATAACACAACCACATGTGTTGCAGCACAGCTGAAGATCTTTTGCAAAGCTAGATTGGTTACCCTTCTGTTTCTTATTGCTACATTTGGATATTAAACTGGTTCTAATTAAGTGCAACCAATGCCCAGGCAGTGTTAATAAGTGCAAAAATCAACTTCCTGCCTCATGACACACAAGTCACTGTGGTCAGGGTGCTGATTCTCTATTGGCTGGAATATTTTGTAACTAGGTCTCTCAGAATATTTAGTTCAGCATTTACAGGTGCTCAGAACATGGCAGTCTGCTTACTCAATAAACTATCAAAGCAGCCCGCAGTATCTCTGTTTTGAGAAAAGCTACATTCGATACCGGTCTGCAAGTGTATCATGTTCAAAACTTTGATACTGACCCACTAAGCTCTCCACAACGATGGTCCAACTTATTTGAATGAGAGGATCAATGAATATAGACGAGGGAGGTTGCTGCACTCTAGTAACGCTGACTTATTCACAGTCCCCCGTTTTTAAAAAACACCAGAGAGGGGAATCTTCTTTCATGGTCAGGTCAGCAAGCATGTGGATGCAGATGCCTGTTTATCTACGATCTATCGCAGAGGAATCTCCATTCAAGAGAGAGCTAAAAACCTATCTATTTAAATTATAGGGATTAGTGGACACATGAGAAACTTTGCCACTATTTTCCATCTCTGAATTCCATGCCCCGGGACACTCTCTGAGTAGCCAAGCGCTATATAAGAACAATTCATTTTTTCATTCATTAAAAATGACAATGTAATGACGTAATACCATCATAAAATGTGCCAAATTAAGCCGCATAACCAGCCTTTTCTTTATACATAATTTACTCAGCCCTGCCTCATAACTTAACCCCGTCACATAATTCCAGTGTTCCTGTGTATTGCTCTGCTGCTTCCTTTTTGGCAAGATTGGGAGTATTTTGATTCAATGTACAAACTGCTAGTCACCGAGATTTTTGAAAATGGACTAAATATTTCCTGAGTGAAGGGAGGTGTCCAGGCGGGTGATAGTCAACTAAATGCAGTATAGGGGTAAATATATAGCCTTTGTACCAAGGAACAGTGTACTTGGGTTCTGGGTCTACTAATTTAACAAACTGTTTGATCCTGGGCAAATAACACTCTCCCTGTGCCTTGTCTACTGATCTGACAATACAGAATCACTTTGAATCAGGCTTAATGTGAGAAAAAGACAGCAAAGGCAGACTCCCTGGCTGTGGCTCAGCTCGAGGTACAGTTTGAATGACAAGTCCATGAAGAGTCAAGCTTTCATGTGGCTTCTGCCTGCCATCCTCTGTCTAACTAGGATTGGGCATTATGGCTAGAGTTCCCAACTTTGTAACTGGGTAACCAGGTTCCAGTTTTGGCATCAGCTCAAGATCCTGTAATTCTGGGAAAATCACTTAATCTCCCTCTGCCTAAAAAAAGAATGTGTCCTTGTGTTATGTAATCGGTTCTCATGTAAAGTGTACCAATACCTGTGGGACGCGTTTACTCCATACAAAACTGCAAAAAATGGGTTTAATTCCTCATTCAAGGTTGTTTGCATTTAGGGTTGTCACCTAACTGGTTTTCTGTCTCGTTCTGTTCTGTTTCATGTTCCAGCCAGCACAAAAATAGCAAAAAATAAGCAAATCACCTAAAGCTGGTCTATTTGTCCCCTATCTATACATAATTAAAACAGCAAATATAACCTGAAAACACATTTAAACGTGTTCTAGACCTGTGTTTGATCCCTGAGTGATAACGCCTTGTTACAAATGAATAAATATGAGGGGCGTGGCCAAGCTGTCAACCAAAATGGCCACACGGCGTTGAAGCTCCGGCGCCCGATGCCCTCAATGTAAAGGAAACAACATGATCTGGTAGCTTTTACCATTGGAACTGCCGCAGGGACCATACACAACATCACGGTGGTGGAGCAAGGGCTGAAGAAATCCTGTGCAGACACCCCTGGCGCAGCGGCGGCAGGCGGAGATGTGCGAAGACCCAGCACGCCTCGGAGGCCCTGTGGTGACAGGGTCCACAGGTGAGCCTGAGGCCGGAGCAGCAGTGCTCCGCTGGGTCCCCCGCCTGCTCGGACCTTCCAGGGAAGAAGAGCAGAACTGCTGTGTTCGATTTTAGATTCCGATTGAATTTCCCGATTCATGCCCTTTAATGGGTACAATTTGCGTTGCCCTTATATAGGCATAGAAATCCAGTCCTTATTTAGCCATAGCCCATGCTGCCCAAATACAGGCATGGCTACTTCCATCCGTTCATCTACGTCATAACGATTTCTTGGAAAACAAGACTCTTAAGCCGTTAGGGACTTCCCCTTGCTTGAATATTTATTTCTCCAAGAACTCAGTTATACATGAACATCTATTCCTTATGGGTTCATTCATGACGTTCATATGCCGACTTTACGTCAAAGCTGGCATTCCGAAACACCTTCAAGGTATAAATATACCTTCACTTGCTATGGCAAAGCACAGTGCGGTTCGGTGCAGTTCGACTACCTTCTTGCACGATGCAGCTCTCTACAGCAAGCTTCTGATCAGACGCACTGATCAGAAGCTGTCCTCCTCTGCCAAGAAATCCAGCTCCAGTGTTTCTGACTTCCCTTGCGGGGTGTTGGGAAATCGAGTCAATGAAAGAGATACCAACCTTTCTCATTCTAAGGTATGGAGCTGATTAAAACCTAGAGAAACCTGTGGCATCTCTTGGCAAAACTAAACCTATGCTAAAAACACACTTACTTCTTCCCTCGTACTAGACCTAGGTTAGGTACACAGGGGTAGGCATATTTTAGAAGCACCAGTTGTGTATTGTAGCCTGTGAAATTTATGTATGTATTTTTATATGTCATAGCCCCAGACAATGCTATTACAGTATTATTTTATATTACTGTTTACCCTGTACGCATTATACTTTGCATTCTATCTAACGATTGTAGCAGTTCACCTCTCTTGCATGAGAAAGAAGACTGTTCAATAAACCCCTTTCATTAAAACACCCGTCTCTCTATTTTCTCTGCAACTCTGTAGAAACGAAGCATGCACGATTGACTGAGTAAAATAGTTATCTATTGTTTCCACGACTCTGAAGATACGTTTTTATTCTTGGGGAAACAAGGTTGTCATGTTTATGCGGTTGTCAGAAACGAATCCCTTCTTGTATATTCCAGAAAGTTTCTAGTGACCTCCGAGCTAGCTGGCACTCACAATTAGGCTTAGTATACTCAATCGATAGAAACATACTGACCTCAGTCCTATGTCAAATCTATAGTGTATATTATTCCAATGCGCAGAGCCTATTGGGAATATAGGAACTACACTACATGGCACCCAACGGTTTGGTAAGGCACTAATTTAATGCTAGATACCGGAGTAGCCCAGTCATGCTTTTCTCAGAGATCCCCTTTTCCGTAAATACTCCAATAGACGTCTGGAGTGGGTAAAGGGATAATATCCACCATAGATGAGTAGGACGAAAAATCCTATGTATTAGCTTTTTGGTTTGTTCAACATTGAAGGATACAGTGTTCCAAAATATTGTGCACCTTATCTTTGTTTCCTTGAAACTTGCTCTGCAACTTTTATTAAACAATGTCGAATAACGGCAACAACACGAGAATGGTGGAGCTGCGGCTGATCCAGCAGCTTTTAACATAACAGGTTTCCAAGAAACCGACGAGGATGCTATATCCATTCCTCTAAACTTAAGGAAAGCCATCACTATAAAACTTATAAAACATAGCAGAACATCAAGAGGTGGTAGGATCGTTTTTGTAATAGAGGCACATGAATATCACCAGACAGATGTATTCTATTCATGGATAGGCTTCCCAGAAGCAAATCCAATAACACATGTGTTTCACTTCTACAAAGAAGATGATCCACCAGAGGAATACATTCCTTCCGAGGATATTGAAATTCCACTCATATACCAGGAGCATGAGCTCTAGTTTAAAGGCGCCCTAAAACATTTAAATCACATTACCGGGCTCGGTCCACTAGGTAGACCAGGAGCACCATGGCTGGTTTTGGCCAGCTATACACCACATCCTGGCATTAATGAAATGTCAGATGTAAACTTACTAGCTCAACTCAAAGAGTTAATCAAAATGTATAGACACTTGGTTCAATATGTCATGCGGACTCTCAGAGTCCAACCTGCAATAGTAATTCCACAACATACCCCTCACCAGGGGAATACACTAAAAATTACACCACAGACTTTACACTCAGTCATTGGTAAATTACCTGCAAAACGGGAACAAATTCCATTCTGGATAGCTCAAAAATTACTCAAGTCGAAGCAGTATTTCCAAGTATTAGCCCTCATGAGAAATACAGGTTTTTAACAATCTGTTTACCAATGGGGATCACACCACATTTGGAGGACTGCACCACTTGGGGTACAGTCTTTGCTGCCATCTACACTAAAACACATGGCGTTCCGTCTATGGCGGTAATACCAGACGTCCTGAAACAGATTCAAAATGAATACGGGGAAGAGCCTGCTTTAAATCTGAGTATGAAACTACTGAAATATTTCAAACAGGTCTCAGCAATAATATTAGCTAATATTAAAAGTGGCAGAAATTAAGGTAATTTGATATAACTGAGCAACCACAAGAACTAGCCAGAATAATTGAAAATTCCTATGAAGAATTAGGCAGAGACGGTCTGGGTGGGAAACCAGTGAAACCCCAACTGTCTGAAAGTCCTGAAAAGGTCTTTACTAAAAACACTCCTACCCCTTCTAAAAAGAAGTGGGAAAATAGCAAACAAACTTCCAAAGAGAAGCGTTCTCATTCCAGAGGCAGGTCTCCTCAAAAGGAGTCCTCTGAAAGGAGGTATAACCTCAGGAATAGGGATAATTTGAGAAAACCTGATAGATATCAAGATACTGAAACACTTCCCTCTCGTACCTTTCAGACTTCGTCACAGAAATCCGAAAGAAGAGGATGGTCAGAAAACAAGAAAGAGCGCGTGAAGTCCAAAGACGATCAACACGTTCAGAAAAACAAGAAACCTCAATTCACCAAAAAGAAGGTAGCAGGTCTAAAAATCAGACATGCCGAGGATCTTGAGGACACAACTCAAGAACGGAGAATGGGCTTAGACAGTGTTGGACAGCGCAGCAGAATTCATCATAGCTCGACAGAACCTGAAGGATCATCTGGAGACAGCGGACTTGAATGAATACGTTCAAGTTGAAACTGCAGATACCAGGGTTAGTTCTCCGCATAAGTTATATGAAATAACACTCCGGATGGGGGGAGACATACCAAGAAAAGTGAGAGCACTCTTTTGGGAGCGGCTTTCTAAGGTTTATGAAATTCTTCTTGTTGAACAAGACTGGCCACCAGAATTTGTCAGGGAGTGCCCACATGGTGAAGACATCATTATGCCAGCCTTCTCCAACCACATTCCAATTCATTTAAAATATATCTATGCCTTGAAATGGGCAGTCGCCCAAGCTCCTGCATTATACAAAAATAATGTAGGATGGGATGAGGATTCGCCTCACCATAAAATCCATTTAAAAAATCAACGAACTGAAACAAGAAGCTAAAAAACAGGTCAGGGAGATCTTAGATCAACTTGAATACCAAGGGGTGATTGAAACATGCACCTCGTCAATGAACAATCCTTTGTTTCCTGTCTCCAAACCAGAAAATACATATCATCTAGTATTGGATTATAGACATCTAAATTCTTGTTGCAAAATATTTGCTGTGCAGAATGCATACAGTACAGCATTAATGAATGACATTGTGCGTAAAAAGTACAAAATCACATTAGATATTTCTAATAGTTTCTTCTGTCAAAAAATTGCGCCTGAAAGTAGGTATTTGACCGCTTTCTCAATAATGGGGACATAGCGTCACTTCTGTTGTCTCCCTCAAGGATTCAAGAATAGTCCGGGGTTATTTTCAGCAAGGGAAACAGAGTTACTACAAATGTATGATAACGAAGCATTGTCATTTGTAGATGACATCTATCTGACAGACGATGACTCGGATAGGCTCTTGAACAGGGTGAACACCATTATACTGGGCTTCGCCAATGAAGGGTACGAATTCAATTTTAAGAAATCAAGAATTGCCCACCTCAACGTCATTTTCTTGGGATATGAGTTATCAAGTGAAGTCAAAAGCTTGGCAGCTAACTTTTTAGAAAAGTATGTGCTGCTCCAACCTCCAAAAATGCTGAAAAACTTACAGTCGATTCTAGGTTTCCTGAATTTCAGAAGAACTTACATTCTAAACTACACACAAAAGGGTTAAAACTCTCTACAAATTAATCAAATCTGATTTTAAAACAGTAAATTAGACAAAAAAACACACTGAAGTTTTGCGTTCATTGCAAACAGACATGTTAGCAACTAAACATTTACAAACCCGCGTAAACCTACGCAACTTAGTGATCCAAATCATTCCAGGACAATGCGGATTCACGTACTTTTAACGAAGGTAAAAAAGTACTAATAGCTTACAAATCACACTTGTACACACAAACAGAAATGAAATTCACTTCTACAGAAAAAATTCTGACAGCTGTTCAAACTGCTGTAGCAAAAGAGAGAGTCCTCGTACAGGGTAAGCACATTATGGTTGTTACACCTGTACCTGCCTTAGAGGCAGTGACAAAAGCGAGCATTCCAAATGCTAAAGCTTTACATCTGAGATAGATACAATGGGTTGATTCTCTTGTTGAATACGTTTTTGATCCTTATTTGAAAACACAAGCATTTCTACAATACGAACAAGAATGTCCTCTGCCTACTGAAATTCTGCCTCTAGAACAGTATGAATGTATAATGTATACTGACGGATCAGCTCAACCTACAACGGGGGGTAAACAAGCCTTTAGTGCGGCGTGCGCGATCGTTAAAGGTCGTTGGCGCGATGGCAAATTCCGACCAATGGTCACTAAAACGCAATCTCTAGGAGTTTGCACAGCTCAGGGAGCTAAACTACAAGCATTCAAGATGGCACTTGAGAATACGACCGCAAATTCCCCACACTCATAGTGTGCAATACGTATTATTGTGTTCAATCTTACAATGAATACTTGCAAAACTGGCTTCAAAACGGTTACAAAGATGCAAAAGATGGCACAATCAAGCATAAAATGCTTTGGGAACAAGTAGTTCAGTTAGGACAAGGACTACAAAACACTCACGTGATACATACGCTGAGTCATCAACGTGATGGCGTTCACGTTGAAAGGAATTCATTGGCTGATGAAGCAAAGGCAGCTTTGCAAACGGCTTCCGTAGCTGCAATCACTTGTTCAAAAACTAAAATAGACAGCTAAATAATGCTAGCTGTCAATGCCACAAGCAAAGGCAGTGGTGCAGTGTTACCTAATAAGTTTCCACTCAAATACTCATATATAATTGATGCAAACTCTGTTCCTTTTGCTCGAATCCCTGGAGTGGGGGATAGGGTAATGCCAAACAGGAAACGTAGAGTAGCTTTGATATACAAAGCACATTTGGGAGAGGGTCTGATACATCAAGGGATCTCTAAAACAATACTAACTGTAAAAGAGACGTACTGGTGGCCAGGGATGAATGCTCACATTCATATGTTTGTCATTGACTGCATAGACTGCAATAGAGATTGCAGCACAGAACGCCGGCAGATACCTGACTATAGCAAAGCCAGCCTACTACAGACACCATTGTTAGACAGCATTAGACTTTCTACACGCAGACGTCCCTGTGGACAAATGCGGTCCCACAAATATTAAGACAAGATTCATTTGGATGTGGCCTCAGCGCTTGGCTAACGCTCGAACTGTTATAAAAGATTTGCAAGTCTTTATTGGCACATACGCAGTCGGCACGCTACATTCTGACCAGGGTCCTGTGTTTAGCTCTCAAGCTTACAAGGAGGCCATGACCAATTTGGGCGTCGCATTGCGGTTCTCTAGTCCATTCCATCCTGAGGGAAATTCGGTTGTGGAGAGAAAAAACCGGGACATAAAGCAATCTATAACAGCTAGGGCATTAGGTTCGGGTGACGGGGGGTCAAACATTAATAAGTGTCTAATGTAGTCTTAACAACTTGCCAAGAAGTCCTCTAGGGGGTATCACTCCATATGAAGTCCTTTTTGGGACTAGGATGCTGGTTGCGGACCTTGATTGTCAGACATAAGTGGTGAACCAGAAAGACTTTGACATCAAAGATCGTTTGACTGTTTTACAGGACTTAAAAGAAATAAGAACAAAACAAAGTAACGTGATCCTGAAGCCAACCACCACTGAAGAAAAACCGTCCGTCCCAGCAAGGCCTGTCTGGATCCCAAAGCTTGGTGATCTAGTCAGAGATAAGATGGCGGACAAGAAGGAATTTGGGCCTTCTTACAGACAACTAGTACCTGTCCTAGCAATCCACGGATCAAGAACAGTATTACTGCCGCCCTTGCTGGTAAAAAGGAGAACAGGTTCGTGTCTATCAACCTGGTCAAACCACATTATGTGGCCGATAATAAGCAGTAGGCCAAGTGGACTACATCAATGTAGCAGACGCCCTGCTCTGGCTACTATTCAAGAGGTTCAAACTGAGAGACTCATCACCTTTGAAGAATCTGCAGTGCGAAATGAAGGACTAAGCAACAAAGCTATGGAACTTGTACCTCTTGAGACCCAAATAACAGTTCATCAAGAAACGCCTGTCTACAATGAAGTAGCATCTGACTACACAAATGTACCAAGTGGTTCCTGCGATTTCAACGAATCCTGATGCAATCCCAACAATTGACAGAACTGCCTCTGGCTATTTCATTAACTTTGATACGTTTTCTGAGGATCCCAGTGAACCTGAAACAGCGCCAGGGAAAAGAACTTTGAAAGAACAAGTAACAGAATTTTTTCATCACCTGGAAAAGACTTATCTGGTTTCACCATGGATTGAAGTTTGGATTGTGTTGGGTGTATTTTTTCTTCTACTTTGGTTGACTCTGGTAATAACTTTGGGAATGCTGATAAATGGAAGATATGTCAAAATGAAGGACACAGCAAGTGAGAACATCAACTTACTCAAGCCAGACAAATCGTCCCATCATGAACAGAGAGACTTGCCATCAATGAACATCACAGCCGTTCCTATACCTGGTGGTATAGCTTGGGACAAAACGGATTATGACATTTTTGGCCCATCGGAGCTGTTGAAGATTCTACACTTATTCAAGATTTCATTAAGGGACTTTGTTTCATCTAGTACCTTTCTGATGATTGTGACTTCGAGACTGTTAATAATATGATGTCAGACCTAGAAATGTCTGCAGTATTCACAAAGCATGAATATTTAGAAGGTTCATCAGACTATGAACAAATGTATTGTTATAATCATTATGGTCATAATTTCTCGCACAAATCTGCAAATCCTAGAAATGTATTAATGTATAACCAATGGGAACATTGTCCTACGCCTCCAAAGGGTAGCTCAAAAACATTTGCGAGAAAATGTCCGTACTTTTCAGGGTTCAATGTGTCCAATCCAGAATCGTTTTACTTTAAAAATGTAAACAAAACAGGAAGGCAAAGTATGTTGACAAATACCAAACAGATTTATTCTGCAGCCTTTTATGCCCAACTGTCTAAACTAGATTTTGACTTTTGGATAGACAACGTTGAGATGAAAACTGTCTGGGGTACAAAAGATTGGCAGGTCCAGGGTATAGAAGCTATGTTTAAAGCCTGTATAATCCCTGAGCAAATTATGTTTTTGAATGACACTGTCCAACAGACGTCTTGCCTTGGGTTAGCCAAGATAAAAGACATGAACAATCCATCCATACCTACACCTATACTTGAGGATGATAGCACTTCAGAGGGGGAGGTCGATGTACATACTATTTTGCTTCAGAACAGATCCAGATTGGAATAAATGGTTAATCTGGCCCACAGACACAAACAACTGTCAAGATAGATTCCTGAACAAAACACAGGGTTTCACATTCAATAGGCCAGACCCAAGATATGTTCAGAGACAGCATACTGGAATAGTAACACCATACAGTGTAGGGAAGCTTTGCCTTGATTGGCTACAAAGATCTGCACTAAAGGTTGTAAAGCAACATTTATCTTTACTTAAAGATGGCGCTGATCTTTGGGAATTCTTGCTAGGAACAAGAACACCGCGTCATAAACCTTTTATATATGCCGGTATCTATGCTGCTTATAATGAAGCATGGAAAATTACGCAAGCAGAGACTGCAGATAGAATACGAGAAATTGATTGTATTAATTTAGAGCAAACTCTCTCTGTGGTTGACAATGGGTTAACGACTCTGTTGTCCAGGATATATTAATTGGACAGCACAGTGTCTTCTGCCATAGACATCATGGAACAGGACTTGGTCATGCTGCAACATGGTCAGTCGCAACTACGTTCTATCATGCTATTAGGCTGGACGTTGCAAAACCTTCATTCAGGCTATGTGCTTTGGCGTTTAATCAATACTACGTCACTGTTTTCAGAATTCAATCTCACTGACAAACAGATCAAATTGGCACAAAAGGGAGCAGACTATACGGTGCTAAGCATTGAATAACTGGAAAGATTGCCATTTACAGTAGCAGAAAAAACAGCTATTGAATGGTTTATACATGGAACAATCACTCTGCCTGTTACAATTTTCCATTTTCCATTCCATTCGATAACTTTATTTCGGCCACTTCGGGCCATAAAAGCACATTGATACATTCATACAAACAACAATCAGGTAAATAAATAGCATAAAATTATACAATACAATCATATATTCTACATTTTTCCAGTTCAAAACTATGCTTTAGCCATCCCTTGATAAGAACAGAATCAAGATTCCTTAAAAGTTATCAATATTAAACACCAAGTTAATAAATGTTACAAATAACCAGATTATAAATGCCTTCATAAATTTCTTTTAACAGACAGGCGAATACACAGCTCCACAGATAATTTTTTTTTTTTAAACTCCTACGCTTATGCCACATCCCGTTCAAAAAACGTGAGACAGCAAAAACAATAGGGGGATGGGTATCGTACTTTAAAATCCTAAAAGCTTGGAAACAGTATCTAAATCCTAGGTTTCTACAAATTGGGATTACCCATCGTTTGCGGGATGCATGATAAGCAGGGCAAAGGAAAGAGACATGAATTTCGGACTCTATCTTATGTTTACACGCCTGACATTCATAATTCTTTTCATTGTCCCATTTACTAGTGAAGGACATAAGAGGGAGAGTCCCCAATCTGAATTGCATGTATAATTTCCTGGCCAGGGGAGGGTAAATCAAATCTAGAAACTCTTCTATTTTATATTGCGCTTTCACTTGAAAAAACTCTGTTGTCTAGTTACCAGCAGTGGAACTTACTTGGAGGATTGACAAGTTATGGTACCTATAGTGTCGCACCAGGTCTACCCTAGTTGTTGATGGGTACGCTATATCCGGTGCTTCCCAAAGATCTAGCCTTCCTATTTTGTTACTAAGTGCCCTTATATGGTTAAGCCAAGGAATTTTCTTACTACTCAGGATTGGTAAAACCTCCCTAAATTCGTCTCTGTAGGGAGACAGTTCTGGTACTAACCATAACCTTCCCCAATACATAAGAGGCCTTAGCCTCATCGCTGGGGCGGCTATTCTGCCGCAGCGCTAAGGGGGCGGGTGGGCCGCGCGGCGCGCCCATGCTGGTGACGGAACCGCTCCGTCACCAGCCGCGGTTGAGCTGTGCCCATGACGGAACCGCTCCGTCATCAGCACACCGCCACCACGGCTGATGACGGAGCGGTTCCGTCATCAGCACGGAAAGGGCTAAAGCAATCTCTTCATCAATGGATAGTAACCCTAAATCCATGCGGAGGGGAACTAGAGGTGTGCTAGGCGGAAGTCCCACCAAATTCCTCATGAACGAATGCTCTACCTTCATAAGGTTGGAGGGCCTAGAGTGCCCCCACAATTCGGCCCCATATGGGGTGGCCCCCCTAGCCTGTACTTTATAAATTTCAATGATAGGGGCAGCTGGCTTAAACGTGGCCAGTCTGTACATTTTCATTATCCCCCCCGCAGTTTGGGTTAACTTTAGGGTTGCCCTGGCCAATTGGGTGTCCCACTCCAGCTGTTCCGATAAAGTGATACCCAAATACTCGAAAGTCTTCACTCTCTCCAGGGGAGTGCCGTCTAACTATGTATTCAGACGAGTGGTCCTGGGGGGGTTGAAGATCATAAATTTGGTTTTGGATAAGTTGATCTCCAAGCCTCTCAAGATACAAAAGTCAGCAAAGCCATCCAGAGTGCGGTGAATGCCCGTTGATGTTTTGGACAACAACAGGGTGTCGTCCGTGAACATCAACGCAGGAACCCTCCCCGAGACTAACCTTGGAGCATCACTGTCTTTAACACCAAGTAGATGGTCAATAAGCCCATTGATGTACAGACAAAATAGAGTGGGGGCCAGGAAACACCCCTGGCGAACCCCCTGCTTCACCGGAAAACGTGCGGACAGTTCTCCATATTTCCCGCATCTAACTTGGGCGTAAGTCTCCCTGTGCAAACTCACTAACACATCCAAAAGGTACGGTGGGATCCCAAGATCACACAGTACTTTCCACAGCTTTTCTCTAGGAACTAGATCGAAGGCAGACTTCAGGTCGACAAAGATGAGGTAGAGACTGCCACCCTCTATACTCACCGTCTTCCAATATAAAACCTGGAGTCTGAATATCTGATCGATAGTTGATATACTCGACCTGAAGCCTGCTTGAAAGGGACTCAGGATCTCCATCTCCTCTATCCAGCCCTGAACTCTGTCTAAGATGACCTGTCCCATCAGTTTTTGAGTGGTATCTATTAGGCTAATAGGCCTATAGTTGGACGGTGAGAGAGGGCAACCTTTTTCGAATATGGGGACTATCTCGGCCCCACGCCAAGTATCCGTCGGATCTATACCCTTTAAGATAGCATTAAACAGGGCACACGGATACGGACCCCAAATTTTCGGTTCCATCCTAAAATGATCCCTGGGTAGCTTATCTAAACCTGGCGCTTTATTAGGTTGTAATTTGTCAATGGCGGATTCTACTTTGCGTATGGTGATCTCCCAAACCCCTTCCAATCGATACTCATGGAAGGGGTTCGGAGAAGGAAAAAAAGTACCATATTTGCCTGAATCAGCATACAATGCCCCAAAGTGTGCTTCCCAAACTGTTGGGGCTATATTGGCTTCTACAGCGAGTCGCCACCCCCTGCCCCCAAAGCTGACTATTGCCCAGAATGTTTTCAGGTCTTTTTCATGCAGGGCATTCCTAAGATCTTCCCACTTCTCGGCTTCCCAATTTTTCTTTTCTAGATGAGTAATCTACTTATACCTAGTCCTACATTGCTTAATTGCTACTCTATCCTTTGCCTTGACTGCAGTTAGCAGTTCTAATTTAGCCTCACGACAATTAGCATTGTACCAAGTGTGGGCAGAGTCGATTTTCGCCCTTTGCTTTCCTACCGGATAGAACACATCAAGCAATTTTGACGTCAACTGCTTGTGGATTTTTAGGGGCCTGTCTGCAATCCCTATTTGTGTGTCCATTGCACCTACCTCACCCATTTCTATTAAATATGGTAGGGCCTGTTGGTAAATATTTCCCAGTTTAATTGGGGATTTCTGGATATGGCACCACCTTACTCTCCGCCTGTTGTTCGCTAGAGACAATACATTTTGTGCTGGATTTGGCACTGATAGAGGGTTAGACAGACCCAAACTCCCCAGTTTGAGGGTCATTACTAGGGCATTATGATCACTGTCTTGTCTCCGGTGGATCTGGAAGTCTAGAACCCTATCCCAGGTTCTGGTTTCGACCAAGATGTAGTCCAGGAGCGAGTTCTGCCCTTCTCTATTAAAAGTGGGCTGGGCTGGCCTGGTCTATCGGATTTAGTACTCCCATTACATGCCCTCAGTGAAGATGCCAGGGTAAGTGAATTTAGTTGTAAGACCAGCGGCTTCCAAGCTTTAACAGGTGGAATCTGAGGATCTGGTATGTGCCAGTACTGATCCTCATCAGCAGGGCCATCTAGAGTTGGTGTGTTTAGGGGCTCAAACTGACAATTAAAATCGCCCCCTACTATCAGGACAACTGCTGGGTCAAGAGTTGGTATAAACTGTCTCAGATATTCAATGGCTCCGGATTCATGCCCATTCTGTACAGGTCTTGAATAAACATTTAGTAAGGCAATTTGTGTTTTTGAGGGCATTGTTAAAAGAACACATTGTACATCATCAGATTTGGTTGAAATCTGCTCGGCTTTAATAGCAAGGTGGGTACCCACCCAAATACTTAGGCCACCAGAGGGTCTTCCCCTACCCTTCGTGGTGGCCAGTATATTGAAAGGAGCAAAGCCTGTTTTCTGATATTCCTCCCGGGCCCACGTCTCCTGAAACAGGCAAACATCACAGTTTTCTATGAAAAGACCCCAGTCTGGACAAGATAGTTTATTCTTAATACCAGCCAGATTCCAGGACAAACTTTTAATATTAGCATTAGCCTCTAACAATCGGGTATTCTGGAGTACCTCAGTGCAGCTATCATCCTTAACTGATAGGCCATCAGGATACAGTCCGCCCTGGTTGTGCTCTGCCACCTCCAGTTCTGTATTGATGCCCCCCTAACTGCTAGAGGTGGTACAACTATGGCTACACCATCCCGTATTAACACTGGTAAAGTGCCAGACGGCACACCATCCTCCACGCTACCCCCCGTATCCTCCCTGCTATCATCAGTTGCTCCCCTCGGGGATCTCTCACACCCCTGGGCACTGTTTGGGGGAAATGTCTGATCATAGGCCACAATACCCTTTCCAGTTTCTAACAGTCCCGGCTTATTGTCAAGAGGGACTAGATGACAACTACTCCTAAACTGTCAATCTACCTGGTCCAGAACACTGAATCTATTGCTTACTGCAAATGCAATTGATAGGGGGATTTCATTGTTATCTTCACCAAACTTTCTATTGCCTGCCTGGACTCCTGGGCCCCAGCTATCCCAATTACCCCAAAGCTGGCCCCCTCTCTTTGAAATGGGAATGAAATTATTGGGTAAAAGTAGGTTAGAGGAAGGGACTGTATATGTGTTGTTGACCTTACTGGATACCAATTACATATGTGCTCAACCACCCACCTGTTTCTGAAGTTAATCAGAATACAGTCGCCCTCAATATGTTTCTTTCATTGCCCCACCCAATTTACTCTACGGGCAAAGAGAATTGCACTGAATGCCTGTGTGGGGAGTGGCCTAGTATGATTCAACCAGTGGATGAATTTATTTTTAAGATCAGTGTATGACTCATCTTTACCTTGGTTCAATGCAGGAACACCTGCCAGTATCACAACATACGGTAGTGCTATCTTTGATGTATCAACAGTCACAGCACTCCTTACAGGAGCGAGTATTCTGGCTGGGGGCCGCGAGCCTTGAAATAGCAGGTACAGGTGGGCTGGGTCACGGGGAAGCACGGGGCTCCTGGTCCTAGTAGTCCCCTCAGCATCTTCTCACCCTTGCAAACAGGCAAAGTCCGGCTGCGAGCGGCGCCGCAAAGCGGGGGCCGGGAGCCGTGAAATAGCAGGCACAGGTGGGCTGGGTCACAGAGAAGCACAGGGCTCCTGGTCCTAGTAGTCCCCTCAGCGTCTCCTCACCCTTGCAAACAGGCAAAATCCGTCTGCGAGCGGCACCCCATTTTCCATTTTCAGTATTGCATAAAACATATACCAGCAGGCACATATGAAAGGTTGGGTAAAGAATGCATCAAGACAACCTGGGAATTACCGTACACACATAGATCTTAGAGTCGGGGACGAGAAGTGTTTATTAGCGGGAAAAACTGTGAAAACGCACTAAGCGGTTCTCTCCTTTGTCAGGCTATAGACTTACATGGGGCCTGTGATGGTTCCTCGAACAATTTATCCTGCCACCTGCAAGGTTCACCAGTTGCAATGATTGATCCAATTTTTGGACAACTTTCAAATGGAAGTTACCTCATGTTGTGCTGGGGTATGTTGCCAGGTATACCATATCTAGTAACTGTGTCAGCCAGGGTCACTAGCTGTATACAAGTATTGTTTCCAAAAACCAAGACAGACAGGGATTCGCCTTTATGGCCTTCACTGAACATCTCTTCTATACGAATTGATACTTTAAGCAGAATGAAAGCTATTCTTTTGCAAAATACTGTGCCACTGACCTCGGCCAAAGAAACTTATGATCTATAAGTCGCAAGGACTTCTGCCGAGATACATGCTCTCTTAACTACAAACTGCCCTATACATGTCTCGGAAATGTTAAGTCATATCTTAAACATGTCTGATATGAGCGGTATTGTACATATATTTAAGACCGTATTTTCTGGACAATTAGCACCTTTTGAAGCGGTCCTAGGAATATTTCCAAACTTCGTGCACTCTGTGTTTGGCGGACTGCCCCTCGTTTTGGGAATCAATGCAATGGATACTATTTTTGCTCCTACTGCTGCGATATGGCAAGCCAATACACCATCGACACCCAGTTCTCCAGGGAGACAACTCTACTGGCGATGAAGTGTCTTGAGCCCATCGTCCAAATTTTGGGACTACCTCGTCTACGAGAATTAAATACCACATATGGGGCCAGATGTAGGTAGCCCAATACCGGTCGGAAACGGACGAAAATACCGATTTTTGGCCGTTTCCGACCGGTATTGGGCTATGGAGATGTAGGGGCTCAAAAACGTACATTTTCGGTAATTTTACCGAATTGGTAATTTTACCGAATCGGTAAAATTACAGAATCGGTAAATTTACAGATTCTGTAAATTTTACCGATTCTGTAAATTTACCATTCGGTAAAATTACCGAATATGTATTTTGAGATGTAGGTAGCATTTCTAACAGTGCTACAGGGACTTTAGAATTCAGTATTTACCATGCAATACAATTGCATGGTAAATACCGAATCCCTGTGTACATGCACATCTGTGCATGTACACCTGTGCCATGTGGCACACAGACAAGCCCTAAGGGCATGTATGGGTGCCACATGGCGCACAAGCCAGTTACAGGGGTGCAACAGGGTGTCAAAGTGACACCCTGTCCCCCTTAGCAATTCGGTATTTTACCGATTCGGTAAATACCAAATCGGTATTTGCTATTGAATCCAAAAGGCTTCAAGGCCCATTGGATTCAATAGCAAATACCGATTCGGTATTTACCGATTCGGTATTTACTGAATCGGTAAATACCGAATCTTACCGATTTTTTACCTACATCTCATTTACCGATTCATGAATACCGAATCGGTAAAATTCGGTATTTATGAATCGGTAAATGAGATTTACCTACATCTGGCCCATGGTTTCTGTCATTCATACCAATTTGACAAGATTGCATCTTACCTGTTCTAGGCTGCCTACTATGCGGAGAAAAATGCGTGTTAGACACATGTCTCACACTCCCATCAATCATGCCAACAGATGTTGATACTTTGCTTGAACCAGTAACGGCCCATGCACTGTGTTGTTCCCAGTGGCTACCATTTCTGATGATAGCATTCATTGAGATCTCACAGACGCAAATTGCAACTGCTGAGGTACGAGAGGAAACAGGCATGCAGGTACCATCCAGTACGAACATTGCTAATGCGAACAATGCTGACGGCGATGCTTCACATCTATGTGCGGTTAATCTTCTAAACAAGGTAATCCAACTTTCACCTACAATGGTAGACACATTTTTGTCAACAGACTTAGAAGATTTCATGTTTTCTCCAAGACCTAAAACTGACTTTTGATTTTGGCACACAGTTTTCTGAGAGACTTTAAATACGACCTTCATTTTTCAAAACAAACTTCTAACTTTGGAACTCTTTTTTCTATGATTAATTTTGTTTTCTCCAAAATTTTATTTTTAATTTTTTGGCACTAAGGGCCAGATGTAGGTAGCCAAATACCGGTCGGTAACGGCCTGAAATTGGTAAAATTGGCCGTTACCGACCGGTATAACGAGAACGAGATGTAGGTGACAAAAAAAGACCGATTCGGTAAATATGAATCGGAAAAATACCGACTCGGTATTTACCGAGTACATATTTACCGATTCGTAATTTACCGATACGATAATTACCGAGTCCTTATTCACCGAATCGGTAAATAAGAAATCGGAAAACATGGCCATCGAGATGTAGGAAAGGCCAAAAATACCGAATTCATAGAAATTCGGTATTTAAGAGTCGATATTTACCATGAACTGAAAGCAGGTGGTAACCATGTGCATGCTATAAAAAAGGGCCCAAAATGCAACAGTGTTGGCAAAATAGCGGCACTCTATGTGATTGCGAGGAGGCGAAGGCTACAGGCTGCAGGTCTGAGGGTATGGCAAAGGGAGGAGCAGGTGTACAGGCAGGCAGAGGATCACTCTGTTCCAATTGACTGAGCCTGAGATACTCCAGAGGTACAGGCTGCACCCCACTACCATCATGGACCTAATAAGGGACCTCCACCCATACCTGGATCATCCAACACCCAGGGCCCACGCCATCCCTCCCCATGTCCAGGTGCTGTGTAGCATACACCTGCTTGCCTCTGGGAGCTACCAGAGTGTGATAGCTGCAGTAGGAGGTGTATCCCAGAGCTGTCTGTCCCGTTTTTTCAGGAAATTCCTGGATGTCATGACTCAGAGAATGGGACATTACATACAGTTCCCTGACACACCTGCGGAACTTTCCAAAACTAAAACAGACTTCTATGGACTGGCACACTTCCCGCATGTGATAGGCTGCATTGATGGCACCCACATTCCCCTATGCCCACCTGCAGCCACCGAACACATATACAGAAACCGTAAGTCGACGCACTCCATCAACGTGCAGGTGATATGCAATGCAGGGAACATCATCACCGACATAGTTGCCAAATTCCCTGGCAGCACGCACGACTCCTACATATTCCAGAACAGCGGAATATACACCCGGCTACTGAATGGAGATTTTGGAGATGGATATCTCCTAGGTAAAAATGTTGTACACACCCTGAAATGGATCTCATCTAAAAGTGAAATGTGAATGTAACTCATTTACCTCTCCTTCTCTCCCAGGTGACAGTGCATATGCCCTGCGTTCCTTTGTGCTGACACCGTACCTCAACCCAACCAACAGAGCAGAAAGGCGATACAATGTGGCACACAGGTCCACCCGCAACGTAGTGGAGAGAACCTTTGGACTCCTGAAGAGCAGGTTCCGTTGCCTCCACAAAAGTGGAGGTGTGCGACAGTACACCCCCATCCTGTGTTGCAAAATAATAGTCACCTGTGCCATTTTGCACAATCTTGCTACCAAGGAAGGCACAGAGGTGGAGTTGACACATCATGAGAACATAGATGACGAGCAGTTGAGTCTGTCTCCCGCATAGGTCAGTGCTTGCGTCCTCGCACTACATTGCGGGATTTTGGTGCCTGTCCTTCAGTTACCCTGCTGGTGCCTGACTCCGCATGGCTGTGCCTGCCGCTCCGGCGCACCTCCGGTACAGGTGTACTGGAGCCACTCCTGCTGGTTGACCCCTCAGTCTCCTCCACACCCGTGTCACCAGCATTGCCTGTGTTGGAGTTCAACATCTGCTCCATCGCAGAGGTCACTCTACCCATGCCCCGTGTTAAGTCTGTGCAGCAGTGCTCTATTGCTTCCTGCATTGAAATGGAGCGTCTGCAGAGGAGTGCTGTATTGGTTGCGAACCTACTCACGGCCTTTGTCTGTTGGCGCATGTACTGTCGTTCCCTGGCACGCTGGAGATGATCCCTGTCCAACTTGTCGGAGAGAACTCCCATGTATGTTGAGATGTCTGTGATTCCTTGTGCAATCACCTCCAGGCTAGATGCCATTTGGCTTATGCCCTTGTCCATGTTGGACATTTTGGTGTTCATACAGCGAACCTGCCTATGCATGGCTTGCAGTGATTTGGCCTGCTGGCGTTGTACTTTCACCATCGTGCTCTCCAGGCCACAGAAGACGCTCTCCCCTTTCTGGCCCTTCCCACCCTCACGTGCCCTCCTGCCAAGGACACTGGTGCGCGCTGCGCCTGCTGCAATAGTTGGTCTTGGCCTGTCAACCGCTGGTGCACTCTTTTAGGGGACATCTTCCTCATCCTTTGATTCAGATGTCTGCAGGATCCTCTGTGGGGGCTCCGCATGGCTACTTTCCCCTCCCGGCATGGACCCTCTGGACATTGCACTGGATGTGTTTGTGAGGTCAGGAGTTCCAAACAACAGAGGGGACATTGGGACAGGTGTAGTGGGTGGGTCTGGAGATGATGGCTCATGGGTGGGATTGTTCCCTCCTTCTCCTGCGCTGTGACAACTTTTCCTCTTTTCTTTCTCCCCTCTTTTTGTTGGTGCTGCCCTCTCCTCCCTCGGCGGTGCTGAACTGCGTGACGACTCTCCTGTGGATTCAAATTGACATAGGGTCAATGTTGTTGTTTGTCTGTGTGTGGTTCTTAATTAAATAGTCTGCACACCTTTGCACAGTCCACATTGCTTGTTTGGTGATGTGTGTGGCATGCCTTGCTGAGTCATGTGTGGTATACTTAGCATCTATGTATACATGACTACGTCTACCATGATGCATTGCTGCCACAAAATCTGAGCTCTTCTGCAGTGTGATGTGTGTACACAGTGGGGTACAGGGTTGGGTTGCTGGGGGTGGATGTGGGATCATGCCTCTTACCTTGTTTCTTGGCTGCTTTCGCTGTGCTATCCAGGTCTCCTATCCCATGGATGCATTCTGGCTCCATGGTGGTTTCCACTAGCTCCTCTATTGGTGTCAGTTATGGTGCTTTGCTCCTGCCACCTCCAGTCAAACCCGCATCCTTTTTCTGTGCAGCTATTTTTTTCTTCGTCACGATGCGCAGGTCATACCACCTCTTTCTGATGTCCTCAATCTCCCGCTGGGTGACACCAATGGCATTGACTTTGGCCTGAATGGCTATCCAAATGTTCCTCTTCACAGTCTCTGCAACATGCAGAGACTGTCTCCCAAATATTTGGCTGAAGTTGCTTACTATTTCATCCACAGCCACCTGTAGTTCCTCTGGGCTGAACTTTATCTTCCTTTTCCTCTCACCACCATCCTTTTGGCCTTCCTGTGCCTCCATTCTTTCACTCTGCTTGCCTGTGGATGCTCTGCTCCTCTCTCCTCTGAAGAATTGTTTGTTCTGTTGGTTTCCACCTGCATGGGTTTGGCCACTCCCAGGTACTGGGGTGGGGTGCTTCACTCTCATTGGTTGGATTCACAGGGCCTTGGTTGTGGGGTGTTTAGGCTGTCCCTGATTGGTTGGCAGGCTCACATGGCGTGTTTCAAACTCCCGATTCGGTAATTACCGAATCGGTGAATTCCGATTCGGTAAATTCCGAAACGGCTTTTTCCGATTCGGTGAATCCCATTCATTCCTATGGGCCATGTGGCCCATAGGGATGCTTGGGTTTCACCGATTCGGAAAAAGCCGATTCGGATTATTCCGATTCGGTAATTACCGATTTTGGTTACCGAGTCATACCGATTCGGTAACTTTTACCGATTTTTTACCTACATACCATTTACCGATTCAGGAATACCGATTCGGTATGAGTCGGTATTTATGAATCGGTAAATGGAAATTACCTACATCTGGCCCTAAGTAATCTGCTTAAAGTAGAACTATTCATAGAGAACAAGAATTCTTTGAAAAAACTTCCAGAGACAATATATGACCTTGTCCACATACAAACAGTTTTATGTAATCTGACATGAAATGGTTTCGGCACTTTTTCTTCTGTATTTACGAGCCATTTCATAAATGTATATTTTCATGAATCATTCAAGTAGCATTTTTTCAAAATGTCAACTATATGCTTGAATGAAACGTTGCTTTAAATGCGTACAGCACCAATGCTCGTTTGTGTACAACCAGTACCAATGCATTTTTATGTATTTTGGGTGGGTTTTAAACACTTGTTGGATAGATAGTTTTTTAGTTATGTCTATACATGTTTAGAACTTAGTATTTAGTAGGAGTCGTACATAAGAAAGTGGAGTGGGTGTTATGTTCGATTTTAGATTTTTATTGAATTTCCCGATTCATGCCCTTTTACAGGTACAATTCGTGTTGCCCTTATATAGGCATAGAAATCCAGTCCTTATTTAGGCATAGCCCATGCTGCCCAAATACAGGCATGGCTACTTCCATCCGTTCATCTACGTCACAACGATTTCTTGGCAAACCAGACTCTTAAGCCGTTAGGGACTTCCCCTTGCTTGAATATTGATTTCTCCAAGAACTCAGTTATTATACACGAACATCTATTCCTTAGGGGTTTATTCATGACGTTCATATGCCCGAATTTCTGTCAAAGCTGGCATTCCTAAACACCTTCAAAGTATAAATATACCTTCACTTGCTATGGCAAAGCACGGTGTGGCTCGGTGCAGTTCGACTACCTACTTGCATGACGCGGCTCGCTACAGCAAGTGCCGAAGGAAGACAACGCTCCAGCTGACGCACTGATCAGAAGCTGTCCTCCTCTGCCAAGAAATCCAGCTCCAGTGTTTCTGACTCCCCTTGCGGTGTGTTGGGAAATCAAGTTCGTGAAAGAGATACCAACCTCTCTCATTCTAAGGTATGGAGCTGATTAGAACCTAGAGAAACCTTTGGCAACTCTTGGAAAAACTAAACCTATGCTAAAAACCACACTTACTTCTTCCCTCGTACTAGACCTAGGTTAGGTACACCGGGGTAGGCATATTTTACAAGCACCAGTTGAGTATTTTAGCCTGTGTCATTTATGTATGTATTTTTATATGTCATAGCACCAGACAATGCTATTACAGTATTAGTTTATATGACTGTTTACGCTGTACGCATTATACATTGCATTCTGTCTAACGATTGTAGCAGTTCACCTCTCTTGCATGAGAAAGAAGACTGTTCAATAAACCCCTTTTATTGAAACGCCAGTCTCTCTATTTTCTCTGCAACTCTGTAGAAACGAAGCATGCATGATTGACTGAGTAAAATAGTTAACTATTGTTTCCACGACTCTTGAAGTTACGTTTTTTTTCTTGGGGAAACAAAGTTGCCATGTTTATGCAGTTGTCAGAAACGAATCCCTTCTTGTATATCCGAGAAAGTTTCTAGTGACCTCTGAGCTAGCTGGCACTCACAATTAAGTTTAGTATACTCGATAGAGACATACTGGCCTCAGACCTATGTTAAATCTATAGTGTATATTATTCCAATGCGCAGAGCCTATTGGGAATATAGGAACTACACTACAGAACATGCATGCTGTAGAGGTCGGACTGACCGAGGGAGCAACGTTCAATGCCAGGAACTGGGTGAGTAAAGGGGGCCCATCGCGGCCTGCAGACCCAATAACCGTGACCCCCACGAGTGAGAAGACTTACACAGCTTAGGGCGATTGCCACTTCCCCCCTCCCACGAGGACCAGCAATATCTCTGTAGGTCTCCCGCTGCACCATAAACAGCTAGTGGAGGCCCAGCAAAAGAAACCGCTGCCAAGGCTCAGCGAAAGGACTTGCACGGCCTAGAGATGCTGCCATCTTCCCCACCACTGAGCCTATCAACACCCTCCTAACCCCCCTTCATATCAGGACTGCAGTGGTGCACCTCCCCGCCCTTGATGACGAGACACTAGACCGGCAACAGAGGCTTCTGCAGGTGGAGCCACAAACACATCCCTGTAACGCTGGGGGAGGGCCTCCTATAATTGCATAGCACCCCAAAGAGATTCCACTAGGCCGGGGGTGTAACCCGGGTGACTATGGGAGGGGCAGTGACACCTTGAACCTAGGAGGTGAGCTCCAGCGCACTGACGTGTGGAAGAGCAATGGGCTCGGGGACTCTACAAAACTAGGCGCCTCCACGGGCGAACCGGCATGCATCCATAACGCCGGGGCCTAGCACATTTGCCTGATCAGGCTAAATCAAGCACTACATCCTTGAGCCTGACCCAGCCCCATCTCCGCCGGATCCACCCCGGACTGAGCCCACCAAACTGTACAAGCACGCCTACACCTTTCTAAATGGCAACAGATTCACACAACTATCAGGGGTAGGGGTCTCAGACAATAACTGCCACTGATGCCTAGCGCAGGAGAAACACCACCATTTTCAACCCCCCTGCCTACTGCGGAAACTCTGGCATTGTATCCGTAATGAACCCGACAAAACACTCTTGCATACAATGTGAGAATGGGTCTTGGGGGCCCCAAGCAGCGCAAGCTGACTTTTGATAAACAGGGCACATCGGAACGCACAAACCATAGTCTTGATAGAAGGAATGGATCGGAGAGAGATTAACAGCCACATGCCATGGAGGGCGCTGCAGCCATAATGGCAGAGCTCCATGCGTGGTTCCGCGCAATAGACTCCAGATTCAATTACCTAATTCCCAGGCTATATAAAATGGGGGAGCGCCTGGAAGGGCACAGCACCAGACTCGATGAGGTGGAGAAACATATCTCCTCCCACGAGGACCAAGCCAAAGATACAACGCTCCAGTTGGAGCTAGTGGAATGCCTACTCAAGACTGTAGCCATAAAGAATGAAGACCTAGAGGCTAGGTCACAGAGAATAACATTTGCATCCTTGGCCTGGTGGAATCCACAAACATCGGGCAACCAAAACCGTTTGTTGAATCTGTGCTAACTGAACTGTTCGGAGCTGATGGTTTCTCCAACACTTTCATTGTGGAAAGAGCACATCGATCCCTCGGCCCATGCCACCCCTCCCCCAGGTGCCCTCCCACAACCCATAATTGCCCGCCTACTCAACTACAGGAACCGCAATGCGATCCTCCGCCAGGCCCAGGAATACCTGCCGGTGCAATATCAGGGTGCCGTGCTCTCTAAATATCCAGACCACACAGCTGCAGTTGAAGTAGCTTGTCGTAAATTTGTGGAAGCGAAACACCAGCTCCGTGCAATGGACCTGAAATATGCCATGCTGTACCCAGCTAGGTTGCGGGTGATGGTGGGCGATAAACCATATTTCTTTGATAGCTCTGTGCATGTGCTGGCTTTCTGCAAACAGCATCAAAGGACAACCAGTAGGAGCCCGTCCCAGTCCTCTGGACACTCCTCTCCTGGCCGACAGCTGGCTGCGAGTGCCGACTTATTTACCACGGAATTATGGCATCCCACTCCTAAAGACCCCCAACTATCACGATGTTCGATATGTAACTGGGACTGAGAAAAGTACTGCAACTCTTCCATATGTTATACATGTTTCTATATCTCTATTTTGCTGAATGTTTAGTTTAAGGTAACGGGCATCGGACACCTGAGGCGTTGGCCGCCTCCTACAGATGACTACGATTAGTTTTCCCTTGTTTTTTTTCTTTTTGTTCTTTGTATGGGGATGGAGGGTATTCACCAGACCTTTGAGCCCAGATATGGGAGGGGGTGGAGGTTGTTTTTTTTCATCTGGGTTTTATTGATGGTATTTTTGTTCCCTTGGATTTTGATGTCATTCATATGTCTTTTCTTCTGTAGCCTTCCCTTTCCACACGTCGCACGGATGCTATGGCTTGCTGGTGGTACAGATACATGCTTCCCCCCTTACGACCATGATCCCGGACCCCGCTGTTGAGGCAAAACTAATCACCTGGTACGTGAGAGGGCTTAACAACCCCAGTAAATGCAAACTAGTACTTGCGCATCTCTGAAGGCACAACTTAAAAATAGCACTTCTACAAGAATCCCATCTTCCATTACAGAAGGCCCCCCGTTTGCCTCCTCATAGATATTTAGCAAGTACAAGCACACTATATCTGATGTGCAGGGGAAATATCTGTTGGTGATGGGAACGTTGATGGGCAAAACAGTTATGTTTCTCAATATCTATCCAACCAACACGGACGCGCCCACCTTTTTCACTGAACTTCACACTATGCTTACCCGCTATGAATATGACACACCCTTGGAGGGGATCTGAACCTATGGTTAGACCTCAGACACGACTCCTCTAACCCAATGCATGCTACCAAACCCCATGCCCACCGAACAATGTGGGGCCTAATAAAATCCCTGACTCTGCACGATGTCCGGCGAACCATCCGGATTCCCCGGGATACACCTTCCATTTGGCGCCACACTCCACCCAGACACGTATAGACAATTGGCTCACTGATACACTAGACTAAGGGTATAGAAAAGCTGCCCGCACGCTGTCAGACCATGCACCAGTACTCCTCCACTTGAGCATTCCACACTCCTCGGGGTGGGAACGAAGAAGGTCTTTTCCAACTACGGCCCTGCTAGATGCTTTGATTAAGTCTGAACTGCAAGAGGCGATCATTGAATATTTTACCCTGAACACGAGCTCGGTGGCTTAGTATGCAACACTATGGGATGCCTTTAAGGAGTATATCAGCGGTACTTGCATATCTAAGCAGGCAGGGGATCTGCGCTCAATACGGAGCAGCCTTGCTAGGGTTGAGACAGATCTGTTGTGTTTGGACGCATCACAAACTACACCAAACACCTTAAACCGACGCAACACCCTTACACTTGAGTTCAAAAAGCACGCAGACAGGGAGGCAACCCTGCTGGGCAAGCACCACGCAGCACGTCGATATGGGGAGGAGGGACGTCCTGCTAGGACACTGGTGCGACCTCCTGGGGGGCCAGACATATAGCAGCAATAAGGCGGACTGACGACTCCATGGCCACTGACAATGCGGACATACTGTCAGAATAGGGTCTCTTAATACCAGTCCTTATATGCAACCAAGGTATCTACACAGCATTTAGCTTATATATAGGAGGTTGCAATGGTGTGGCTTACTACTGGGCAGGCTCCGTTCCTCGGTGAACCCTTCACTGTAGTGTAGATCACTCAGGCAATAGACACTCTGGTTGGAGCAAAGGCACCGGGCCATGACAGACTGTCAGGGATATTCTACAAGACATTTAAAGAAGCTTTAGTGCCACAGCTACTCAAGGTGTATGCTGAAGCACTTGAGGATGGCGTACTCCCCCCTTCCATGAGGGAGGCAGCTATATCCCTCCTATTAAATCCGGGTAAGGAGCCTACTCTAACTGCGCCTCCTATCACCCCATTCCCCTAATACATTTCGATAATAAAATCTTGACCAAAATGCTATCCACCAGACTGTCATTACTCTTGGACCAAATTCTCTTGCCAGTGCAGTCTGGCTTTATCCCACATTTGTCTACAGCCCTAAACCTCCGAACCGTTTTTTTCAGTGATCACCAGGATAGAGTTGAGTGTCCTAGCAACGATAGCCCTTCTCGATGTGGAGAAAGCCTTTGACTCTTTGGAGTTGCCATTCCTCATTGCCACTCTTCACAAACTTGGCATTCCAGCCAACTTTATTGCTTTGGTTTATTTATTTATTTATTAAGCTTATTAAGCGCGACAGCTACCCAAAAAGGGTTTCCCGGCGCTGGATGGGCAAGTGCTAGGTGACATAACGTTTAATACAGTGGACAGTGTTATTGGTTGAAAAGCCAGGTCTTAAGGGCTCTGCGAAAGCGGGTGAAACTCGTTTCTTTGCGGATATCCAGGGGGAGAGAGTTCCAGAGTGTGGGACCTAGGTATGAAAAAGATCTGCCGCCCACCCTAGCGAATTTGAATCTGGGTACATTAAAGTTACCTTGGGATGAGGACCGAAGGTGGCGAGAAGGAGTGTAGGGACGAACAAGGGATTGTAGGTAAAGTGGAGCAGAGCCCGATTTGATTTTAAATATGTAGCTCAGGGTTTTGAATTTGATACAACTCTCTACCCTGAGCCAGTGTAAATCACGGAGGTGGCCAGAGATATGGGCTGTTTTGGGAATTTTTTACAGAAGTCTAGCAGCGGCGTTTTGAACCAACTGCAATCGTCTTGTCACTGCCTTGTTAGCACCTAAGTAGAGGACATTTCCGTAGTCCAGTCGGAAAGTTATTGGAGCATGGACCACAGATTTTTGGGTGTCACTTGGCAGCATCCAAATGATTTGCCTGAGCCACCGCAGGATTGTAAATCAGGTGGCTGAGACCTTGTTGACCTGTTGGTACATGATCAAGGCATTATCAATGGTGAAACCCAAATTGCGTACATGGTCAGATGGGAGAGGGAGGGTGCCCATCTCGGCAGGCCAGTGTCTAGTACTCCATAGGTCTTGTCTTTTTACCCAGAATCAGGACTTCGGTCTTACCACTGTTCAATTTAAGGAGATTGTTGTTCATCCAGGTGGCAATTTTCCCTAAGCCTGACTGCAAGAGGGATGCGGAGCCAGGGCCGGTGTTTGAAAGGGAGAATGTGATCTGGGAGTCATCGGCGTACGTGAATAGAGTAAGGCCTGCTTGTTCCGCGATATGGGCCAACGGTCTGACATACAGGTTAAAAAGTAGGGGGCTGAGCACGGAGCCGTGGGGGACGCCATAGGGTGAAGCATGAATATTAGAATTCACCGTGATAGAAAAGATTTGGAACGTGCGGTGTGTAAGGAAAGAGGAGAGTCAGTTCAGTGCTGGGCCGCAGAAGCCCAGTGAGGTTAGTGTCTTTATAAGTATGGTATGTGAAATAGTGTTGAACGCTGCGCTGAGGTCGAGTAGTATAAGCGCAGCTGTATCTCCTCTGTCAAGATGGTGACGCAGATTCTCTGTAACTCCCAGTAGTGTTGTTTCAGTGGAGAAACCGGTTCTGAAGCCGGATTGCGAGGGATGAAGAATGTGATTGGATTCGATGAACTGAGCGAGATGGGAATGAATGTGCCTCTCAAGGATCTTGGAAAAGGCTGGCAGAGAGAAATAGGGCGATAGTTGGCTAAGTCGCTTGGGTCTGCCGTAAGCTTTTTCAGGAGAGGCGTCACCATGGCGTGTTTCTAACTAGCCGGGACAGTTGCATCTTGCAGGGCAAGGTTAAGGGTTTTGCAAATCATGTATAGATGGGATTTGTCAAGTTGTTTTAGTATTGAGATCGGGAGTGGGTCTTTGGGTGAACCAGACTTTAATTTACCTAATATATTTATCAGGGCGTCCAAATTAAGAAGTGGCCATGAATCCAGGTATATGTTGGTGCCAGGAGGGTCAGACGTTGCGGGGCCGGTTGTGGAATTAGAAGTGGTTGACTGTGAATGCTGGGGCAAGTTTGAATGAGAGTTGGCTATATCCTGATAGATAGTTTAGATTTTTTTCGTGAAGAATTGGGCGAGCTCTTCGCACTGGTTGTTATTCAGAGGAGGTGGTTTGGCTGTGATCTCGGAGCCAGCTAGTTCTTTGACCAGACTAAAGAGAGTTTTGGATTGGTTAGCGGCTTCAGAGATCGTTTTTGAAACAAAGCTAGCCCTAGCAATAGTACATAATTTGTGATATTGTTTTAATTCTTTCTTCCAACTTCGTTCTAGGCGCTTACATTTGGATTTTGCAGCTTTTAACAGTTCGCTGAACCAGGGAGCTGGAATTCTATGGTCATTCCGTTTTTTTTGTGAAAGGGGAAGACAGGTGTTAATGGCACCCGCGAGCCAATCGTTAACCTTTCCTGAAAAAGTTTCTATATCTCCTAGATTAGTGTCCGTATTGGAAGAAGCTGACGGAGGATATAAGTTTAGGGCCTGATTAAGGGTGTTTATATCTAATTTTTTCTAATCTCTTTTGTAGACATTAAGGGTTGAGCTGGGGGGGGGGGAGGGGCGATAGGAGGGGCGGAACTAAATTTAGATAAGAAGTGGTCCGACCAGTGCAGAGGAAGTGCGGAGGTGCAGTGGATATAGGGAAGGTTGGAGAAGATCGGGTCAAGAAGATGGCCGGCTCTGTGAGTGGGTCCTGAATTATAGAGTGTGATGTTCATAGCAGCTAAATCAACTATAAGATTGCTGCTCGTAGAGTTAAGTGGATCCTCTAGATGTAAATTTAGGTCACCTAGGATTGAGAAGTATTCAGAGTTCATGAGGAGAGCGGCTATTAAATTAGGGAACGATAGAGCCCAAGAGTTTGAAGGACCGGGTGGTCGGTAAATAAGCAGGCCTGAGAAGGTGAAATTAGGGTGTAAAGAAAGTTTGAAGAGGGCAACCTCACAGTTAGGGAAATTTAGAGGCTCAAATTTACATTGAAGAGTGTTTTTAAAGATTGTTGCTATGCCGCCCCCGATTTTAATTGGTCTGTCTTTCCTGACAATAGCATAATTAGATGGTAGAGCTTCGGCGATGTTAGGGCCAGAGCCTTCATGAAGCCAGGTCTCTGTGAGGAATAGGGCGTTGGGCTGTTCGTCAGTTAGAAGATCATAGATGTCTCTTTTGTGCTTGGGTAAGGAGCGGCAATTGAGGCTGAGAAAGGTGAAATTTAAGGTGGACTGGGTAAATGTTGATGGGTTGGCCTTCGTCCCAGGCAGAGAGAGGAGAGAGGATTGTGGGGAATCCAGGAAAAATTTACATTTGGGGCAAAAACTGGAGCAAAATCTGTCCAATTGGAGCCAGGTACAGCCTTTGTTCTCATGAGGCCGAAGAGCATGGAGCTGATCAGCGGAAAAGACAATCCGTTCTACAGGATTATGGGCAGGGGTTGTGGCCCCTGGCTCCGGTTGGGCACGGACGGGCTTGCCTTAGGCGCGCCTTCAGCGCTCCCGTGGCGCGCCCGCTGCGCGCGCCCGCTGCGCGTGTCCGCTGCGCGTGAGAAATGACATTAGTTTTAAGTAGGGTGGAACTCTAGGTCATGTGACGGTCAGAGCACACCTCCCCTGAGCCCCGCCAGCTGCGAGTGGTTCTGCGGAAGTACAACGCTCGTCACCCTCCACAACAATCATGGTAGGAGCCCTGCGGTGGAACGAGGTGAGAGCGCTCCTTCAAAGCGGAGTTGTGAGCAGGTACAGTTTTACAACATAGAAGGTTTCTTACGTTTTTTTAAAAGCCGGACAGAGCGAAGATAAAAATAGAAATTTAGCACAAGGCAGCGCTAGGTTACACTGACCTTACACCATCCGCTGCGCGTGTGAAATGGCAGGCTTCAAGTAGGGTGGAACTCTAGGTCATGTAACCATCAGAGCACACCTCCCCCGAGCCCCGCCAGCTGCGAGTGGTTCTGCGGAAGTACAACGCTCGTCACCCTCCACAACAATCAGGGTAGGAGCCCTGCGGTGGAACGAGGTGAGAGTGCCCCTTCAAAGCGGAGTTGTGAGCAGGTACAGTTTTACAACATAGAAGGTTTCTTACGTTTTTTTAAAAGCCGGGCAGAGCGAAGATAAAAATAGAAATTTAGCACAGGGCAGCGCTAGGTTACACTGACCTTACACCATCCGCTGCGCGTGTGAAATGGCAGGCTTCAAGTAGGGTGGAACTCTAGGTCATGTGACTGTCAGAGCACATCTCTCCTGAGCCCCGCCAGCTGCGAGTGGTTCTGCGGAAGTACAACGCTTGTCACCCTCCACAACAATCAGGGTAGGAGCCCTGCGGTGGAACGAGGTGAGAGCGCCCCTTCAAAGCGGAGTTGTGAGCAGGTACAGTTTTACAACATAGAAGGTTTCTTACGTTTTTTTAAAAGCCGGGCAGAGCGAAGATAAAAATAGAAATTTAGCACAGGGCAGCGCTAGGTTACACTGACCTTACACCATCCGCTGCGCGTGTGAAATGGCAGGCTTCAAGTAGGGTGGAACTCTAGGTCATGTGACTGTCAGAGCACATCTCTCCCGAGCCCCGCCAGCTGCGAGTGGTTCTGCGGAAGTACAACGCTTGTCACCCTCCACAACAATCAGGGTAGGAGCCCTGTGGTGGAACGAGGTGAGAGCGCCCCTTCAAAGCGGAGTTGTGAGCAGGTACAGTTTTACAACATAGAAGGTTTCTTAAGTTTTTTTAAAAGCCAGGCAGAACGAAGATAAAAATAGAAATTTAGCACAAGGCAGCGCTAGGTTACACAGACCTTACACCATCCGCTGCGCGTGTGAAATGGCAGGCTTCAAGTAGGGTGGAACTCTAGGTCATTGTCACCATCAGAGCACACCTCCCCCGAGCCCCGCCAGCTGCGAGTGGTTCTGCGGAAGTACAACACTTGTCACCCTCCACAACAATCAGGCTAGGAGCCCTGCGGTGGAACGAGGTGAGAGCGCCCCTTCAAAGCAGAGTTGTGCGCAGGTACAGTTTTACAACATAGAAGGTTTCTTACGTTTTTTTTAAAAGCCGGGCAGAGCGAAGATTAAAATAGAAATTTAGCAAAAGGCAGCGCTAGGTTACACTGACCTTACACCATCCCGGTTGCGCATTAATACTCATCTCCCATAGCTCGGCTCCAGGTGAATGGCTCACTGTCTCTCCTGATTCCGTTTTTTGACGTGGCACCCGCCAGGGCTGTCATTAATTCCCCCTACTTTTTTATAATGGCCATGGATCCCCTAGTCTGGCACTTGTATGAAAAACACATGTTCAGGGGCATCCAGTTTCAATCGGGACCCTTGTTGATGTCTATGTATGTGAACGACATCCTGCTCTGTATTAGACATCCCAGCGTTAATTTACAACCTTTAATTGATTAAATCTGTCCTTTTGGGGACATGTTTGGGTTGCGAATTAACTGGGGCAAGTCGGAGATGTTCCCGATTACCAACTCAGCCAGGAGGCTGAGCTACCTCTTAGATGGGCGGTGGATACCACCAACTATCTTGGCATTACTCTGCATAGAAATAAGGAACAAATTATCCGCCACAACTACGGACCAGCCACAGAGCAACTTGCCTCACAGATTGAGAGGTGGATCCAATTACCTATATCAATGGTTGGACGCATTGCCCTCATCAAAATGATTGTCCTCCCCCGGTTCTTCTATTTATTTGTTAATATACCTATCCTGCTTACAAAAGCGTTTTTCACACATCTGCGGGGTCTGCTTAACCGCTTGGTCTGGGCGGGGCGTAGACCATGAGTAGCATAGGACACCCTAACACTTCCTTATGAGCGGGGAGGGTTTGCAGTCCCGGATTTCCATCTCTGTTACCTGGTTGCACAGGCTCAATTTGCCCAACATTAGTTTAATCCAGATGGCCGTATAGCATACACTAAACCTGAACGGTATTTGGCTGCTCCTACACCATTAGACTTGAGCCGGATCTGCTGGCGCGTTCACCTCACACCTGGTTTCCGAATTCGGCCAACGTCATGGTAGGTGTTTAAAATGTGACATGTCCCGAGTGATAGACTGTCCAGGACGATGTACTGTCACCATATGTCCTTCATACGCCACAACCTGTAGAGGATCAGCGGCAAAAAGGAGTGTCTTTTTCCATTTTCGTCTCTGTTTAACCAGTACCCAGTCTCCTTCATAAAAGACTGTTTCCTGTGCCAGGCTATGCTCGTCGGCATAGGTCTTCATTTTCCTTTTCTGCATTACGTTGAAGTCTTGAACCTGGTTAGTGCTCACTGATCAATCCAAGATCCATTGAGGTAGTTTTGTTCTCATGGCTCTCCCAAATAGCAAGATGGCTGGACTCTCACCAGTTGTGGAGTAAGGAGTTAATCAATAGGCTTTGAAGGCCTGAAACAAGCCTTGGTTCAGTTCAATTCCTTCCATGGACACTCGTTGAGGGTGACCATAAACTGTTCAACTACACCGTTGGCTTGGGGCCAGAAGGGTGTACACTTTTGGTCTTTGACGTAGAGCTGAACAAGGAATTCTTTGAACTCTCTTCTATCAAGGGGCGGGCTGTTGTCAGATTTGAGAACTCAGTCTCTTATAGCTGAATAAAACAACGTCAGTTGAAAAGGTAGTAATGTGCCTGCAGTTCTCCTCCAGTTCGAGTTGATGGTTGATGGAGCACAGAGGTTCTAGTTGAGGGATATCAATCTAATGTCAGCAGCGGTGGCAAACATGAGTAAACAAGCACTAGAGGAATTCCCTGTAGAACATGAATGGTGGCTTGCACCAATGTCTCTTTGTATCGCATTGTCGCTGTGAATGACCCTTGGCTTTGGAGCGGTTCAGACGCAGCCCGGGTGTATACCTACAAGCTTGATGGAGTGAGGCAAGGCATGGGAGACAGGCTGTTAAACTTTACCATGGGCATAATGTTAATCGATGCACCACTGTCTTTTTTTTTTTTTTTTTCAATAAAAACCTTTATTGCACTTGTATATTACACAGCGGAGCGCCTACAACCCTGCGGGCCGGCCGCTAACACATTTTGTGGTACAGAATGCAGCATCACAGAGAGTTAGTGAAATCAACAGTCTCAATATAGATCTAAATAAAGTCGCTGCAAAATAACAGTGCTTTCCAAATATCTGTATCGACGCTGGATGAGGTTTTTGATTGTACTTTTTTGTTTCTTTTTTGTAAAACAACAACAACTAACTTTAACCGTTAGGAATTAGCATTACGATCTTGCATGAATCAACACAATCCGAGTTACATGTTCCTCCCGTGAGAGGTCTACACTAGTCCCCCACCCTTTTGTGCAATTACTCCCCCCCTTTCTTACCCTACATCCGTCACCCGCCCCCCAATTTAGTAAGTCTAATAGGAGATCCCGCACCGTAACCCTGGCTTCCCCTCTCCCCGCCTTTCTCGCTCAGCTTCACCCCTCTTCCTCGTCCTCGTCGGAGCCATCTAAATCATCTTCCTGCAAAGGGTCACAAATGTCCCCCCTGTACACATTCCACTTTGTCCATATTTTGTTCCACTTCCCTGGGCAGGCCCGGCTAGAATAAACTGCCCTTTCTGTTATCATCACACTGTCCATAGTTAGACACCATTGTGACTTGGTCGGCACGTCCGCCGCCCCCCAGCGCTGTGCGATGTCACGTTTTGCCACCATTAATCCGACTGTGACCCAGAGACGTTCGTATCTGGAAAGGTCAGTAGGTTCCCATACGTTTAACAAGCACCTTCTTGGGTCTGGTAACAACGACTGGTCCAATGTTTGTGAGAGTGTGCGAAGTATCTGTTGCCAGTATTCACGAATCTTGAGGCATTCCCATATGGTGTGAAAAAATGTTCCTTCCTCCCCGCACCCACGAAGACAGTAAGGATGAGGTATTCTTTGGATGCGGTGTAGCATGGTCCTAGTGTAATAAACTCTGTGTAGTATTTTGAGTTGCACTAGCCGCATTCGGGCCGAGATGCCCACTTCCCTAGGGGACCCAAGTGTCTCATTCCACTCATGCTCATCCATGTCGCCAGTGTCACCCTCCCATTTCGCCTTCAACAGGAGTGTTGGATCAGGGAAGTTATTGAGCAATTTGCGGTATGTGAGTGATGTCGCCCTTTCCATCATAAACTCAGTAAGGAGGCGGTCTTCTAATGGCGAGGACTCAGGCAGTGTCATGCCGGGGGGAAGGGCTGCGAGCAATGCATGTTGTATCTGGATGTACCTATAAAGTTCCCTGTCACCAAGGTCATAGAGTTTCTTCAGCCTGGGAAAGGGTATCACTTCGTTCCTCTCCCAGAGATCACCCACAGTGGAGATCCCTATAGTGTCCCAGTGTGTGAAACCCTTACTGTTTCTCATATTGCCCAACATCCGAGAATCCCACAGCGGGGTCATTCCGGTAATCTTCCCCCTCCAACCCAGTGCTGCCGTTGCAGTATGCCACACCTGTACTGTGAGTCTAGTGGGCCCCAGTAGGGCACGAACTTTGCGGTGATCGTATAGTGGTCCCAGCAGGCTTGTCGCGCCCAGTTGCTCCCTGTCCGCCCCGGAACGCTGGCTCAGTTTGAGGCGCGTGAATCCACTGATTGATGGGCTTGAGGTGTGCTGCCCAGTAGTACAGTCTTAAGTTAGGTAGGGCGATACCACCGTCGTACCAGCCTCTGTGCAACTTGGATTGCGCAATGCGCGCAGGGAGGTTCCCCCAAAGAAGGGTAGAAACCAGCGCTGCCACTTTCTGGAAAAAATTAGGGGCCACGGGATAGGGTGTATTTTCGAGGACATATAAAAACCGTGGCAACGCCATCATTTTATAAAGTGCGGCCCTACCCAGGAGCGTCAACGGAAGACCCGACCAAAACTGCACATCTCGTTTAAATCTATCCAGGTGGGACTTCAGATTTTTATCCATGAATTCCGTTGGATCCCTAGTGACGTGAATGCCCAGGTATTTAAACGATGAGCCTGCTATCACCAGAGGGCACTCCTCGCCGAGGCTCGGAGCCTGCCCCTGCAAAACATATAGTTCCGACTTAGTCCAATTCAGCGTATAGCCGGAAACTCTGCCGTGTGTGTCACAAATGTGCAACAAAGCCGGTACTCCGCGTTCGGGGTTTGTTAGATAAATCAACATATCGTCTGCGTACAACGACAGTCGGTCCTCCCCTCCCCCACACCATGATATGCCCTTAAGGAGAGGCGAGGTCCGTATGAGGGTTGCCAGGGGTTCCAAGAAGATCGCGAACAGTAGGGGTGACAAGGGACAACCCTGTCGTGTGCCCCTCCCTAGCGGGAACGTGCGCGAGATATGTCCATTAGCTACCACGTGCGCCGCAGGGTCAGTGTACAGCAGCTTGACCCATGCAATAAAGCGGGCCCGAATCCCAAGCGCGTCAGTGCCTCAAAAAGGTACGCCCATTCTACGAGGTCAAATGCCATCTTAGCGTCAAGTGCCAAAATCACTGCTGATTCCCCGATAGAATCCGCTCTGGCCAGCACTCCGTGCAGCCTCCGCAGGTTCAACGCCGTGTTCCTGTGTGGCATGAACCCGGATTGATCCGGGTGAATAATCGACGACAAATGGGGCAGGAGTCTAGTCGCTAGGAGTTTAGCCAAAATCTTAACTTCGGCATTTAGCAAGGATATGGGGCGGTAAGAGGAACATTCATCAGGTGGTTTGCCCGGTTTAGGGATAGTTACTATGGTCGCCACTCTCTGGTCTGGCGGAAGGGAACCTCTCTCCAGACATTCCTTAAACATCTCCAGTAGATGTTCACTGAGGGATCCAGGCACTGCTTGATACCACTCAATGGGTATGCCATTGGGTCCCATTGCTTTGCCCGGGTTCAGTGCCCGAATCGCCAGCTGAACCTCCTCGGCGGTGATGTCCGTTTCTAACTCCTATGACGCTTCCGGGGACAAAGTTTGGACCTCGATCGGGGCTAGGATGTCTGTGGCCATCTCAGGAGTGATCACACGTTCCGGGGTGTACACCCTTTCAAAATGGGTCGCGAGTAACTCCGTAATACGTCTTGGGTCAGTGTGTACCACCCCATGTTCGTCCTTCAAGCGTTGGATCCCCCTGGAGCTGCCCTCCTGTTTATCAAGCCACGCCAGCATTTTCCACGCTTTTTCGCCCATCTCATAGATCCTATTTCGAGTGTCGGCTATGTGCCCTTTTACTTGGATACGTAGGTGATCGTCGTATAGTTGTTGTTGAAGGGTAAGTGCATGCAGGGTTAGTGGAGAGGGGTGCTGCTCATGGGCTGCTGTCCGATCCTGTAAACCCACTTCCAAATTAACTAATTCCTGCGATAACTGTTTTTTATGACCCGTGATGGAGTTAATGGCCTGTCCCCGCAGGACCGTTTTATAGGCTTCCCACAGTATCTCCGGGGAACGCACTGAGTGTATGTTTTCCCGGAAGAATTGCTGTGTTGTATTCTTTTTTTTTTTCAGAACAAAATTTTATTTGGTTTTAGTGGTTGACAAAATACACAATATTGAGCACCACTCCCTATGAAGCAGGGAGGCAGTGCACTTAGATCTGCAACATTTAGAAAACAATCAGTCAACTATGCCCCAAAGTCCCACCCTCCACTCACCCTCCCGGTTCCCTCCCTCTACCCTGCACGGTGTCTACAATGTCCAACAAGAGGAACCTAGCAACCATAGGTACTGTGTGTAAACCCATTCACCCGTAGTTAGTAAGGGCGCGATCTTCATCCGTGGCCCGGGGCGCTGGAGGGTCCAGCAGGAGACCCCTGTAGTCCGCCCACCTCTTCCATATTTTGAAATGCTTTGTAGGGCACCCCCTGGCCTCAAAGATCGGACGTTCAAGTCCCATATTGTAGTCCAAGCCCCTTTTCCAAACCTCCAGCAGGGGGGCCCTAGGAGCCTTCCAAGCCCTGGCAATGTCTCGTTTGGCCACTATGAGGCCCAAGAGCAGCAAGTGTCTTTTATATAAATTCCCCCCTACTTGTTCCATCACATGGAGAAGGCCCAGTTTCGGCGAGCGGGGCAGCTCCCAGCCCAGCACCTCCTCCAGGCAGTCCCACACACCAGTCCAGAATCTTTGCAGGCGTACACACTCCCACACCGTATGAAGAAAGGAGCCGATCTCACTGCCACACCTCAGGCACTCCGGGGAGGCAATCAGTCCCGCCCTCCACAGCCGTTCCCTCGTAAAATATGCCCTATGTAGATATTTAAATTGAATAAAGCGCAAGCGCACCGCTATCGCTGCTCCCCTAGGGGCTTCCAGGGCTTCTCTCCAGTCCTCCTCTTCCAAACTCCCCAACTCTCCCTCCCACACCAATCGCAACTTATCGAGGGAAGGGGAACAGTGGGTGACCAACGTCTGATATATGCTAGATATTTTTTTAGTCTCTAGTTCCCCCATGAACAGCTTCGCCTCCAAGGGACTGAACTCCGGCAAAGCAGTCAAGCCTGCTATGGCGGGGGCCAGTGCGTGCCTGAGCTGTAGGTACCGAAAGAATTGGGATTGGGGCATATCATACTCATCCCGGAGAGCCTGAAAAGACTTGAGGACAGAGCCCTTCATAACATGGCCCAGTGCCGAAACACCAATGGCGTCCCAGCCATCGAAGCCTCGCAAGGAAGCCAGAGCCGGCAATCTCCCATTGTGCCACAGCGGGGTCTCCCCCGTCAGCTTATTCCACCATCCCATACGTCGGAGTGCATCACGCCACACCCGGAAAACTGTCTGGGTAACCGCCGGGAGTCTCCTCCGGAGGGCTGCCGAATATAAGAGTGTGTGGACCGTGTGTGGGTCCATCAAGTATCTCTCCAGTGCATACGTCGGGTCGCCACGATCCCCGTACCACCATTCATTAAGGATCAACAGATGCGACGCTTGGTAGTAAGACTGGACATCAGACGATGCCAGCCCCCCACAATAAGTCGATAGGAAGCATGTGCGAAGCGCCACCCTTACCGCCCCACCAGTCCACAAGAACCGACCTAGGGTCGAGTTCACCTGTCTGAACCATTGCGGGGAAATTGGGTATGGGTGGTTTTGAAGCTGGTAAAGGAGTCGAGGCAGTGCGACCATCTTAAAGATGGCCGAGCGTCCGTAGACGTTCAAGGGCATCCTGGACCATATTTGCATGTCGGACCGCACTCTATCCCACACTGGCAGCACGTTGCGGGCCCAGGAGATACCAGGCACATCCGTCACAAAGACTCCTAGATATTGAAGGCCTCCAACCGCCTCCTGGAGGGCCGAAGCCCACGTACCTAGGGTTTCCCCGCCCCCCAGAACCCAAAGTTTCGACTTCCGTACATTCAGCGTGAGACCGGACACATCACCAAAAATACGCATGATCTCAAGGACCCTAGGACCGGATCTGTTCAAATCCGTGAGGAAGAAAAGAACATCATCTGCATACAGTGCGATCCTATCAGACGGGCCCCCCACCCATTCCACTCCACGCATCTGTGCATCTATCCTCACCCAAGCCGCCAGTGGTTCCATCGCCAGGGCAAACAGGTAAGGCGAAAGAGGACAGCCCTGCCGGGTGCCTCGGCCTATTAAGAACGAGCTGGATACCGCCCCCGCTACCCTAACCGCCGCCGTCAAGTCCGTATAAAGCAAGTGAATATAGGACAGGAAAAGCGGGCCCAAATTAAGACGGAGAAGCAGTGCACGAAGATACGGCCAGCTCAGGGAGTCAAATGCCCTATCGATATCCGCCAGCAACAGGGCCCCCTGGATGCCCGCCGCCCGCGCCGCCTCCACCACCAATTGTGCACGACGGATATTATGTCTCGTCGCCCTGTGGGGCATAAATCCGGCCTGGTCCGGGTGGACCAGGTCTGCGATGTGGGGGAGAAGACGTTTAGCCAGGGCCTTCGCCAAGAGCTGTGTTGTATTCTTAAGGGCCTTGCGAACCCGGGGAACCCTGAGGTAGGCAGCGTGAATGGGGTAAATGCGCCTGCGTGAACGTGCCTGCGAATAAAGTGTTAGCGTGAGTGGTGAATGGTCTGAAATCCCTCGTGGATGAATCGTCATGTCGTCTATAAGTTGGAGTCCCTCTCCCAGCGTCAGGAAGTGATCAATGCGAGATAGACTGCCGTGCACGGCTGAGAGATAAGTGTATTGTTTTGTACCAGAGTGTAAATGCCTCCATACGTCAGTCAGTCCCAAGGCCGTTACAAACCGCTGAAGGTAGGGGACCCCACCCGCCTGAACCGGTGTGGGGTATCTATCAAGTTGTGTGTCCAGAACTGCATTGAAGTCCCCCCCCAGGATAATCTCACCCTCGGGGAGAGTCAGAAGAAAGTCACCTAGTTTCGGGAGGTGAACCGAGTGCAACGCCGGTGGTATATACACAGATACTAAATTAAGAAGTTTCCCCTCCCACTGCCCCTGCAGGGCCGCAAAGCAGCCTTGGTCATCAGTTTTAGTAAGTAAGGGGATGAAACGTGTATTTTTTTGTATCAGGATGCCGGTCCCCCTGGAACCGGACGTAAACTCAGAGTGAACTAACATTTTATATCCTCGTCTATCCAAGGCCTTGGTAGCCCCCCCTACCAGATGCGTTTCTTGCAGCAGTGCTATGGTGGGTTTCTGTCTTTTAATAGCAGTCAGTACTAACCCTCGTTTGACCCTGTCACCAAGACCTCTCACGTTCCAAGACAGTAATCGTAAGGGAGGGCATTGTGACTCAGGGTCCGCTTCCCCCCCAACTGGGACCGAATTATCAGCCATTAGGTACTATGGGTTCCATGGTGCAGCGGCCAAGGGGTGTAGCGGGCATGGCGGCCATGCCGGTGCACAGCGAAGGGCCGAGGGACATCACGGAGGTTTATGATCACAGTCAAACCCACCCATCTCGCATTGACTCATACTGAAATTTAAGCATTGTCTTCGACTATCTATATACATTCCTAACTGTAACAAAACTACCCCCTCCCCAACCCCCCTCCCTGCTACCCTGCCTAACGGACTTTCAACTGCCCGCCTCCCCAACTGAGCAGAGTGCTTGACCCATCCCGCAACCAGAGTACTTGCGTGTAGGGGGGAGAGCATCTCCCCGAGCAGGCGGCATCCCTGCGTGCCGTTGGTGTGTTCGTGCCAGAGTCCAATTGCAGCTATCAAACAGTGTAAAAAAAACCAGCGATTGCCCTGTCCATGAAGATTGGAGTATGGGGTTCATTCGTCACCACCAGCCCCCGCGAAACCATGGGACGGAGAGTTCTCCGCTCCTCCACGCCCTGACGTCTGTGAGCCAGCTCTGCTGTCGCCTCCGCGATCCTGGGTAGACCTGTGTCTCCTCCGCTGTCGGTCCACACTATGCCACCCCTCAAGCCAGTCCCGGGCCGCTTCTGGAGAATCGAAAAACCATACTTTTTTGTCCGCCACCACTCGCAGCCGGGCCGGAAAGATCATTGAATACGGCAGTTCCTTTTCCCTCAAAGTTTTCTTTACCTCAAGGAATGTTCTGCGCTTTCTAGAGACCTCCGCTGTGTAGTCCGGGAAGAAGGCGAGTTTCGAGTTCTGTATTTGGATCGGCGGCGCCACCCTTGCGGCCTGTAAAATGGCGTCGCGGTCTCTGAAATTGAAAAGTCGTGCCAGTATTGGTCTAGGCGGACCACCTGTTTTCTGTTTGCCCCCCGGCACTCTGTGGGCCCGTTCCACTGAAAAAAAGTTCGAAAGGCCTTTAGGTTGGAGTCTGGTTTTGATTAATTCCTCCACATACAGGTCCATGGCTCCCTTGTCTTCAGACTCCGGCACTCCTAAAATACGAACGTTATTGCGCCGGGAGCGCCCTTCTTGGTCATCCAGCTTGTCTTTGAGCAGTTAGTTGTCCGCTTGCAGTCGTCCCATCGCCGTTTGTAACTCGGACACGTCTTCAACCAGCGATTTAGTGACCACCTCCACCTGTTTTACCCTTTCATTCATTTTCTGGAGGTCTGCCCGTATCAGGGTGACCTCCGTGGCCGTCGCTCCCACCGTCGCCTGCACCTGAGCCAGCGCCGCCAGAACATCCTCCAGCGTGGCTTGCTTCGCCCCCTCAGACTCCGACGTTTTCCCCGCATTCTTGCGCTGTTCTTGGGGGGGAGCATGCTTCTCGTAAGAGAATTTGTCCAATTTGGCCTGAGTAGCGCTATGCCTGGGGCCTCTGTTGGACATGGTATCGGTCTTGCGGACTTCTCAGACCCGCTCAGGCCCGTGATTAAACTAAGGAAGGCCGGTGCTGCGTGATCCTGTCCTCTACTGTAGGTGGTCACGTTAGGCGACTGCTGCCACAGCAGCCATCCGGAGGCTACCCGCTACGGCAGGTCTTTATCGCTCCGCCTTGGCGGGCGGCTCCGCGGGGGTGGTTATTGGAAAAGCCCTGGACCGGGCGTGTGTGCAGCGCCCAAGATGGCAGGTCCGACTGCCCGGTGCTCGGCGCTGTCGGCGGCGCCCCAAAGCGCGATCACACAAGGACCCACTGCCACTGGGTGTCCTGGGGCCCCGCCTATGCCGCCGGGAGATGCGTACAGATTGTCCCGGCAGTGCGTCCCGGACTCCGGTACATCCGGCCAACCGCCGCCGCCAAAGGTCTATTTCCGGCCAGGTCCGTAGTTTACGCAACTCCGCTGTCTCCAGGAGAGCGTTAGACCCCACCTCTCGCTGATCTCAGCTAAGCGATGTCGCGCCGTTTCAGGGTCTTCGCCGTCTCGAAATTGAACCATCGGGTGCTGCACGGCCTCTGGGTCCGATCCACCCCTTTAAGCACTTTGAAAATCAGGATAATTACGACGGATTGCAGTGGGAAGCCGCCTCCTCACGGGAGCCCTCCTAAGCTGCGGCCGCCATCGTTGGCTGCTAGCCACGCCCCCCGATGCACCACTGTCTTTGATGAAAGTTATTGGGTGATCGTTCACTTTCAAGGTGATTTTGGGACAGTGTCCAAAAGAAGTCTGTTGTTTTGTTTGGCTCTTTTTCTTTGACTCATGTTTCACACATAGCTAGTCCAACATATGAACGCCGGTTGCAGGTTGATACCATTTGAGTACACTCATCTTCTTCATTGGTATTCAATAGTGATTTCAAAGAGCCTTTGCACGACAAGTTTGAAGACAATTGTTTTTGTCCTGATACCACTTATCATAGTTTTTTTTTTTTTTTTACTTTATTTTCCAATTCTTCAAAAAGAAAAGACATAACAATAAAAATAAGATGTGATGATGAGACTTAACAGTCATGAAGGGTCTGAGAAACATATCCAATAAGAACAAAAATATATAACTTACTGACAAAAGGCAATGCGATATAAATCCTGACAATAAATAATGTGATACATAAAATAGGAATACAAATCGAGTGACGTAACCTAGGACAATATACATAACCAGGGGCAGTTACAAAAGACAGTGCACATATGTTGTAAACAATACCTCAACATCTCAGTTTACCACTTATCATAGTTGATGTTTCTTTTTGAATTTTGTGGGCATCGCAAGAGGGCTTCTGGGATGTTCTCACCTCCATCTTGTCTTTCCATCATGATGAACTTGATGTTTTCTTACATCAGCACACAGTTATAAAATGGTCGCTTCCCCACAACCTATGCAGATTTTACCAATGGCTGGGCTTTCAGCTTCATGGGGAAATGAAAATCCACATCGGAAGCATACCTTTGATCTCTTTAAAGATGTTGACTTACATGCATCACGTTTCTGCATATGCTTGCTTTTCACAGTCTGGGGGGATTCATGTCAGCAGCTTGTCGGTCTGTTCTTTCTTCTGCTCTAAAATCCATCAGCATTTTCTCCAAACTGTGCGTGTCTCTCAACATGCGTCTTATGGATGACTATGAAAGACAGTCATCGATGATTTTTAAGCGCATGGCTTCTTTGTCAGTGAAATCTCAGATTTTGCAATGTTTAATGAGTACATCATCTTTAAAAAAAACTCATCCATTGTTTCACCAACCTGTTTCCGTGTTTGGTTGAAGATATAGCTTTCACTCAATGCTCAACATTGGATTTAACTGGGCTTATACGCTTCTTTTAAATTTTGGTATGATTTTACGTCATTTTGTAAGATTTTGTTTACCACTTCTTTCATTCCATCACTTGCAAGGTTTTACAAGTATTTGGTAATCCTCTTTTCATCTTCTTCTAGTGCATCTACAAAAAGTCATCAAATGTTTCGATCCACAAATTCCACCTTGCATTGATGTTCTGCTTTTTAGAAGTGTTGAAAGGCGTGGTGGCTTCAGGAATAGGGCTGTGTTGTATTTTGTGCTCTCTTTTTATGCCATTGAGAGCACGTGCTGTTTGGACAGCTTTCTGACCCGGCTGCCTTCAACTTCTGCAAATACAACCCTGTGCTTGTACTTGGTTCACCCCGCTGATTGTCGTGGAATGCTTCACTTGTCTTTGTTGGATGAGTTAATTCTCTGTTTCTCATACCTGGTTGTCACTGCCATTATCATTCTGCTTTGTTTGAGTAATTGATCCATATTCATGGCGTAGTGCAAAGTCTCTGTTGACCGCTCCACTGGCAGTTTGGCAGGTGTTTTGAATGTGCTCCTCTGCAGGGCCTTCACTTTCTTCTTTGGCCTTGTGTGGACTGGTTCTGATCTTTGACTCCACTTGTGCCGGTCGCACACTACTTTGCATCGATCTCGGGGACACGTGGCATGCACAAGCAGTTTGCTGTTCCATTGGAAACTCTCAGGGAGAGCAGCCTTGTTTTCTTCTGGGCACCTATCTCCCTACTCATTGCCAAATGTAGCATCTTCCCCAGCTGTGAAGCATGCAGATGAAGTACACCACATGGAAGCTGTAGTTAAATACTTATTTATTCCTCAACATACAGCCACACAATGCACATTACATCATACTCCTTATTGACCACACTCTGACACCTCCCGCCTATTACTCAGTTCCTGTCTAGGTGCGCCCCAGAACCACTAGGGTCCTAATGAGTTGTAATGTCCCGATAATTCTGTAATTCTGCCAATCACCAGGGCATTACTTGCCTCGCTGTGACTATTCTAATGCCCTGTTCTCTGTTATTCCTGCCTATCTCACCAATCGACTCCAAGTTATACAAAATGCAGCGGACAGACTTCTTTTAAATATCTCAAGGCAGTCTAGTGTTCGTCAACACCTGCGCAGTCTACATTGGCTCCCGGTTAAACAAAGGGTTGTGTTTAAATCTCTCACCCTGGCGCACAGAGCCATTTACGATCAGGGACCTGCGTACCTGAGGACTCGCTTTGCTTGGTATCTGCCGAGTCGCCCATTTCGGTCTACCACCCAACACCTGCTGGCGGTTCCCCGTTTTAAGCGATCCCGCCTTGGTGGCCAGTCCATTACTGTTAAGGCAGCTACCACCTGGAACACTCTCCCTCTGTCGCTTTGCACCATCCAAGATTTTAATCTTTTTAAAAAAGCACTTGAAACTCACCTTTTTAAACTACTACTGTAATTTCCAGATATCTCTCCCTCCTCTGCATTTCTACGCGCCAGGATACTCGTGAGTAATTGAGCGCGCTATAAAACCTCCAATACAATACAATTACTTACCACATCCTTTATCAGGACCCAAAGGAACACCACACTTCACAATACTTACCTAAGAAAGGAATAAACACTAACAATAAACTAAAGCTATAAGGCCATTGCTGAGGAGCTCGCAAATAATCACAACGCACACCTCTCCACCTCCAAGAGGATTCGGAAATCACAACGCACACCTCTCCACCTCCGAGAGGATTTGGAAATCACAACGCACACCTCTCCACCTCCGAGAGGATTCGGGCAGCGCACACCTCCCCATATGAGATGATTCGGAAATCACAACGCACACCTCTCCACCTCCGAGAGGATTCGGGCAACGCACACCTCCCCATACGAGAGGATTCAGAAATCACAGCGCACACCTCTCCACCTCCAAGAGGATTCGGGCAACGCACGCCTCCCCATACGAGAGGATTCGGAAATCACAACGCACACCTCTCCACCTCCGAGAGGATTCGGGCAATGCACACCTCCCCATATGAGATGATTCGGAAATCACAATGCCCACCTCTCCACCTCCGAGAAGATTCGGACATTGCACACCTCCCCATACGAGAGGATTTGGAAATCACAATACATGCACCCCCTAACAATGCCTCGGGTAGAATAATTAGAATTTATACTTCCCTAGATGGGGGCGGAACAACTCTCCTTCTACAATTACCTGCAGGAAGGGAAACTTACCATCCTTCCGATGCAACAGCACTTGGATCAGAAAGGTCCTGACCGCCCATCCCAAGGAACACAAACAAATTATAATATGCTTGGGGGTTTCTTTATTACACAATGATAGAATGACAAAAGAAAGAAATAACTAATATGTCATGATAGGCTTTCTTCACAATAACACCTAAGCAATTGCTAAATGCAATTGGTAAGACACATATAAAACCTATATTATATAAATGTATAGAACCTGAAAATAAAAGGGATAGTTAGGCAAAGACAGTTAGAATATAAGAATTAGTGGAACACCTCACCAAGTTCCTACACATCTTGCTTCCAGAGGGGGGCCCGTCTCTCCGGTCTAATCAGGATTCTCTGCTCCACGATCACAGCTGCACGTCTGCAACGTGATGTATCACCAAACTGCCAGGATACCAAACTACCAGACCACCAGAGTTCAGACACCTCCTTTAGTACAAAATGGAAGCGTTAGTCGAAGCTTCTAGCAAGCCTTGCCTCCTTTTCCCATCAGATTCCGTACCACTCCGTGCCAAGGACACAGTATCGGCTGGCCAGGTGTCTGTTATGACTTCGGCATAGAGTGAGCACATTCCTCCGACAAGAACCGGTCCTCTCTGGTTTAAGAAGGGTTAACAACAAGTAGAAAGTAAAACATAGTCTCTCACCTAGAGAGGCTCAGAAGATGGCGACGGCTCAGAAAATGGAGATGCTCGAGCATAGGCCTCACTTCCCGCAAAAGAGCAAAATTAGTATGCAAGAAGGCATAAGATCATGCCAAAGCCAATAGGCAAGCCCTGCCATTAAGCAAGATAAAGTCGGAAACAGAAAGGACATCATCAAGCCCTACTTTATAACTAATTTGTGTTACACAGGCCTACACAGCACTATATTATAACAAAATATACTGAGATGGTAGTGGGCAACGGTCATAATCGACCCGATTATTCATAAAAATATATTGGTCACTAAATTCCACCCATGACCGTTGTCTAACACCATCGAACGTATATAAGTTTCAAACAGAACGTAAATCATTAGAAGAATAATAGGAAACATAGCTAACGGATCTGGTCATAGCATTTGGTCGAAACATATTCAAAAGATTTGGTATACATTGAACACAACAGCAAATAGTGATCAAAAAACAAAGGATTGGGAGGAGCCAAGATGGCGACCGGAGCAGACCTGTAGGCTCCCGGCTCCGCCAGTCCTTTTCAGCCGTGCCGATATCCTGATTCTGATCCTGGCGGAATTGACGGCAGAGTGGGTGCGATGCGGCGCTGATCCCAGCGGTGCTTTCCCGGACCCTCGACCTGCCCGGCAACCGGAGATAGCCACTTGCCAGTCCGTAGCCCTGGACCCCGCTTGTACGGGCTCATCCTGCCGTGCCTCGGAGACCTGCTGTCGGCCGGAGTGCTCCGTCGGCGCTGGCTGCTGGACCACCGGCGTGACCCTTGAGAGGCGCTGCCTGAGCCCAACCACCTGAAGGGATTCAAAGCGGGCGGAGGGACGGCGGCGCTCACGAAGCTGCATTACCCCATCGGAACGGCGCCTTTGTTTGAGGCTGAAGGTACGGGGAGAAGATTGCCCGGCCATGTTGGATTGCCCAGGACTGCCTGACCCCATGCCTCTCTATCCGGGATTGTCAGGGGGCGCCTAACCTGCACTGCGTGTCTCCCTGACACGGCACATAGCACCCCGCCAGCATTAAAAGGGCGTATACTAGTGCTTTAATTATCCTGGTGAACGTCCCGGGGTTTTGCCATAATGGCTTTGTGTGCTGACATGTTTTGTGGGGAGATGCGCCCGTCCTCGCCAGCGACCTGTGCTGCCCCGCCTGTAGGTGAGCCCGAGGTTCGAGAGATTCCCCCGGGACCTGTGGGACAGCCTATATTTTCTCTTGGCACCGTTCTGTCCGCTCTGTGCGACCTCCGTGCGAAGATGCACCACTGCTACGGTAGATTGGGAGGCAAGCTAGATGACATGGCGTCTGCGCTGCGGTGGGACAATAACGATCTGGTTCCGCAAAGCTGCCGCCTGCCCCCGCCTACACTGCACGAGGACACAGCGCTTTCTCCGGCCTGTTGGACACCTGAGCCCGCTTCCTATTTTGTTGGCACCCAAGATCGCCCGCCTGACAACTCCACCCGGGATACTTTGTTTTCCCTTACAGTGAAGAGTGATACATTGTGGCTGGACTTATTATCGAGTGCGCCTCGGGATCTATCTGTGGCATTGCTGGTTCTACCGTCTGCTCCTGTGTTGTGCCCCCTGACTTTGCTGCCTACAAACTCGTGTACTCCTGGTGTCTCTGTGGAACTTTCTGCTACATTCGACGGATTTCCTGGTGACTCTTTGCGGCCATTTTGCGCTCCCATATTGCTTTCGTTCTATCTCTCGCCATTTTGCTTCTTTGTTCTGCGGTGGGTGGGCCTCTCTGGGGAAGCGCATCTGGGGGTGTATCCACGTTCGGGCCAGGGCTAGGCTGCCTTTCCTGTTATCGGCTTCTTGGCTGGTTGACCGGGGTCTGGGATTGTTTTTTTTTTTTGGCATCCAGATTACTTGACCGCTGTGAATTGCTGTTTCACCTTTTCTCGCCGGCCATATTGTCTCTTTGTATCCGAGGGGATGGGTTTCCCTGGGGGACTGTATGCAGGGTTGCATCCACGATTGGGATAGGGCTAGGCTGCTTTTCTTTGCCATCGACTACCTGGCTGGCGAGAACGGGAATGGGACTGTTTTGTACATGCCTCGAGCGCGCACTGCGTGATGACTTTCTCCGCCTGTATTAGTGTTGCTATTTACTACTGTACTGGGTGTTCAGGGAGGAAGGTTTTGTGGACTGCGATCTTACTACCCCAGCCCTACTACGATGTCTCTTGCCCTAGGCGGCTAACGGCCTCGCCCTCAGCATTCATGGAGCCGCTGCTACAATAACTGGTTATCCTGGCCGACTGCGCCTATTCTGTGATGTTATCGATAAATTGTACTTTGCAACGCACTGATGCTTTGAATGCGCAGCTCCTTTTGCTTGATGGCGCTGTTTGGGAACGGTGGCGTCCATTTTGTCTAGGACCATCTCCTTTATGTTGAGTACGGCCATTTGGTCTCTTTGTTTTCAGTGGGGGCGGGCCCTCTGAGGGAGTCATGTTCTGGGATACGGTTGCGGACGGGCCAGGGCTAGGGGGCATTTTTTCTATGGCCGTGTGCTTGATTGGCGGGTGGGATTCGGGCTGGGGCGCTTCTTCATTGTGTGTCGCTGTTCTCTGTGCTGACTTTCCCCACTCTCTCGTGTGCTTAGGGCTGTCCTGTTGTGTTCGGGGTGGACGATTTACTTGTGGCCGGGGTGACCGAGAGCATATAGATCTGGCCCTCTTCTTAGTGAGGCTATGCCTGGGGGGGTTTTGTTGTACGGGCCGGGGCTGTGGGTGTTTTCCCCGTTTGTTTTGCTAGCCCGGCTGTGGGGGACCCAGATTGCACAACATTTTACTATGTTTCTTGCGTTGAATGTGCTGATTTTCCCCACTTCAGTTTGTAATTGCTATGTCATGTTCTTTACTCTTGCTGATGGGGGGGCGTACTTTGTGCTGGCCGGGGATCTGAGTGTGACTGATTCTGCCATTCTTTTGGACCTATCTCTTCCGCATCTACTGCTCTGCACGGCGTGACGGTTTTGTATGGCTGGGAGTCCGGGAGATCTGGTATTGGGTGGGCTCCTCCCCACCTTCTCTTTTTCTGGGAGTTGTGGATTGGTTTATTCTTTTCTCACTCCCTATATTTCAAGTGTGAGGGGTTTTCTTTCCTTTTTCTTCATTTTTCTTTTTCTTCCTTTTTTCTTGGTCTATATTTCGGGTTCTTTAATGGGCGACAGACACTTTGCCGGGGGGGGGGGTAGGCCGTAGCCTCCGCATTGGTGTAGGGTGGGGGGAGGGTTTTATTTTTCATTTAGTTTCTATGGGCCTTATTTTTCTATGTTTCTGCGCTTTCTTGGTCTGTTTCTGTTCTGGGTCCGCGGTAGGGGTTGATGGGGAGGGGGTGGCGCTGTAGGTGGGGCGTAAATGCTGGCTAATTATCTTGTTGTTTTACTTTGCACCGCCATACTGTCTGTGGTCTTATTTTCCGTTGTTGTTCTCAATGATGATGCCACCTGCCTATGTTGTGATTCTAATGTGTGGACTCAGTTCCCCTTATCTCTTATTCTTTACTGATTTATGTTTAGATTGGGAACGAACTTAAAATTGACCTTTAATGCTCCTTTTCCTCGGTGACATGATTCTATTCAGTGTAACGTTTATTAATTGTTGCTATGTCATCCGCTGCCGCTGAGGAAATGTATTGCTTGCAATTGTGCTTCAAAGTATCGTGGCCGGCCTGACGGTTGTGGGCCCGTATTTGTTCTTTTTCGTGCACAATAAAGGTTTTCAAAAAAACAAAAAAAAACAAAGGATTAAAAGTACACCACCCAGGATAGAACTAAGCAAATGTAAGTCAGGCAGCCACCCGAAAAGCCAATTAAACCACGCTAGATACACATTTTGTCGAATTTCTAAAGACAGATTGTACAAGGATTTAATATGAGATTGATTAGACTTAGAATGGTCAAATAAATTCAAACAACAAAAGACCCTCCAAATCTGAGCATCCATGATCGTGTTTCAGCAATAAATAATCAATAACAGCTCTATTCTGTAAAATAGCTCGGCGTTCACCTTGTGCATCCAACAAAAATTCTGATAAAGCAGTTGAAGTGTTATTGATAGATTTGACCATAAGACAAGCCAGTTTGCTAATGGCTCTGGAATTGTAAATTGATAATCCAGGAATACCTTCAATTGAAGCAGCTAGACTAATATATTCTGTTTTAGAAAGTAAATGCAAATTAGATTCACAATGTTCATCCAATGAGGGTGCTTCACGTACAGTTCGAATATGCGTAGAGGGAAGCAAAGAGAACATCATTAGGCTAAGTCTTGTCAAAGCACACGGTCCATCAGAAATGTTCGCTGGAATAAAGGACCAGGAAATATTACCACATGAAAAGAGCCATCCAGTTGGCAACAAAACATCATAAAAATGGCTAACGAAAAGGGTACAAATCATAGAGTTACGAACTGAAGAGCACACGTCGGGTATACGATCATGGCATAACATCCGCACATGCTGGGAGAGTTCGGAAACATTTTCCAATCCAGTCTGTACACAATTGCCAATGGACTGCGCATCACCCTCCGTGATGTTATAAGTGGTGATAGTGAAAGTCTGAGGCGTGTTCAAATCAGTTAGCACTGTGCACGATGCACAATAATCATATACAGATAAATCACTCTTCACAGCCTCAATGTTGACACTTTTGTCGATATCTGTAACATTGAATGCACGGATTAGAACAGCAGTCTGGAATTGAAACCATGTTCGCCATATAGAAATGGGAATTGTTCAGTACTTTGATTGCAAGAGTCTCCTAAACATTCATTTTGCTAGTCAGGATCGAGTTCGTTCTGCATTCTTGGACGATTGTTTTGCTTCGGAATCTCCCCGGCTCATCTCGGCCCCATGGGCACCATGCGGAGGAGTCCAGCGACGACACATCCCGCAGCAACAATCTATACAGTGACCTAAAGAAAAGGAGTCAAAAACAGACATTATTCATTCTCGAAGATAACATTTATCAGCCGGGACACAGTCCCACTTTTCCTGTCCAGGTTTCATGACCAATATTGTGTTATCATTGCCCGTGGCTATTATTCCAGCCGATTCAGGGGGGTGATTGGGTGACTGAACCCACACTCTGGCTCCTGGATTTTTATCAGTTGAGCCAAAACCTCCTTCTCCACGTACAGTTAGAAGGGTTGAGCAGTCCCCTTTCTCACCACACCTCCAAAGACTGGCATTATAATCAACTGGGCAACTCGATTTCCAGGCTGGACTGTTAAATCCATATCACCACTGTTCAACAGAATAATTTTGATTTCTCCTTGATAATCGGAATCAATTACGCCACCCAGCACCTGGATGCCTTTTAGCGCTAGTCCAGAGCGAGGGGCAATAAGACCAAAATGTCCTGCTGGTATTTGGACACCAATTACAGTTTCAATTAAGACAATATCTCTTTGTTTCAACACTTGCTGTTTCAAGGTATGTAAATCCAAACCGGCAGCTTCAGGGGTCGCTCTATGTGGAGCCAAGGCTCCAGGAGTTATTTCACAATTGACAATGGTAGTCACTGCCGTATGGGGTTGCACACTTACAGAAGGGGACAACATTCGCATAATAAGTGTTTCAGAGTTATTTAAAGAACGATTATTCAAAATTTGTAAGGCATTAACCAAATGTTCTTTCCAATGACGTAATGAGCCATCTGAGAATTTTCTTAACTGATCCTTTAAAATACCATTCATTCGCTCAATCAAACCTCCAGCCTGTGGCTAATAAGGAATATGAAAAATCCACTCAATATTGTGTTGAGCACAGTATTCTTGTACCATTCTCCCTTTAAAATGTGTGCCATTGTCCGATTGAATTTGTAATGGATTTCCGTAATAGAGGGTCAACAAATCTAGAGTTTTAAGTGTATTCATCTGAGTAGCACGTTTATACGGTGATGCAATCAAATATCCAGAATATGTGTCTACAACTGTACATATATATTGCCAACCTCTACACATTGGTAAGGGACCTATGTGGTCTATCTGCCAAATTTGTGCCGGTGACTTACCCGATGTAACTGACCTCTTACTATCTGCGGTACCTCTCGTTGTCTGAAATGCTGGCAAATGGGGCATTGTAAAATTACTGTTCTAACTATATCATGGGGAAGATATAGTCCCCTATCTGCTGCCCACCTGCTAGTGATCTCGTCTCCAAAATGTCCAAACTTTTGATGTACCCACCTCCCCTATCCAACCAGGTTAGATTTCTGTGTCTCCACTGTAGGAGGATGGATATCTGACTATGGTTACCCCCAACTTTTTGCCTAGTGTTTAGCTGGTTTTCGACTTAGTTGGCCTGGGATCCTGCTAATCAGGGCCCCAGGCTATCTTCTCTCACTGTAAAATGGACTCAATGTACTTTAGGTACATCTCCAATTGGATGTTGGGTCACCTTGGGAGCCCCTGTATAGTGTACCATAGGTACCCAGGGCATAGGTGCATCCAAGGCCTACCAGGGGCTGCAGCATGAATTATGCCACCCCTGGCTGGCCATCCAAATTGACACAACTGGCTGATCACTCAGCTGGGGCAAGGTTGTGTAATCACCCCTTGCTTAGGTATAGTATTCCAATACATACCATTATATATAGACACATATATACCTATAAGTCACTCCTATGGCAGGCCTTAACAATCCTGAAGGCAGAGTGCTTGGTTTTATGTGAGATGAGGCTCTAGCATGAGCTGAGCCTGTCTGCAGCTTTCGGAACCATGTCCTTATAGCTGTTCTATGATATAGCCATACTATATACTCTTAAGTGCATTATAATCCTTGTGGTTAAATGATAACTCTGGTTTGGCTTTATCAAAACATGTCGTGTAAGGTGTCATACGCTTTGGAATACTACCCCCTCACCAGTTCTGGCGACGGGGGTAGCATTCCACCCTTCTAGAGGGAGAAGACATGTTGTTCCTGTTAATCCCGGTTAAAGTTAACCAGAGCCTCAGCATCACAAAATAGATGCTGCTGCCACAGACACAAGTCTGACCTCCTGCTGCTGGGAGTCCTTCCAGCGAGGGAGGCTTAGACAATAGGTTTCCTGTCTTGGGAGGTGCTAGCACCACCCCAGACAGGCCATAGTGTATTGGGGCAGGGAGGGCTGAATGAAATGAGACACTTCCTGGGGCACACAAGGTGTCCCATGCATAGCCCGGTTCAAACCAGTTGCTGGGGCACTCCAGCCCCAGCTCTGGTGCAAACTGGACAAAGGGAAAGGGGTGTAACCACCCCCTTCCCTGGTCCCACCCATAGGAGGGACCTAGCAGGTAATCCAGCCCCTCAGATTGGTATATAGGTAGGAGCTGAGTCAAGAGACTTTAGATTTATCCTGAACTGAAACTTGAAACGAAACTCTGGACCTTCGACATTCTATTGCAACTAGAAGACTGAAGAATCTCCCTTGTGGTCAAGGAGTGACCACCCTGTGCAAACAGGCACCATCCAGTGATCTGCGGTTTACTTTGTCGACGCTCCTTCCGGAGCCCGAGCACAGAGTCCGACAAGAGCCAGACTTCCAGACTTCTTTCACCCCAATCCACAGCCACAGCAAAGCTGAGACCTGTGGAGGCGACGAGAGACGTGGGACCGGCCATCTTGAATAACCTGCTCTTTGCTACTTGTGCAGCTTCTGAGGCACCCTCAAAGTTGTGCAATGGGGATTGAGAAGCCCCAGCCCCGAGCACCTTCTGCACCGACGCATAGCCCTCCACATTCCACGAGTGCCGCGTGGGGCCTGCTAGTGTTTTTGTGCTCGATGTGTCTGTCCGGTCACTTGCCTGTTGGCTAGTGGCCTCTGTGATGATGAACCTTGGAATCTGATCTGCCTGCCTGGTTGCTCCAGGTGGGCCCCTGGTTCCCTGCAAAGGAGAAGCTCCATAGACCTTGCTGGTCTAACTCGAAGCGAATATTCGATTCCTGCGTAGGTTGCATTTGCCAAGGCCTGTTGACTCCAATCCAGAAGCCGACGCTGCCAACAGCGAGATCCTTTGTGGGACAGTCCGTATCCAGCTCCTGGTTGTTGTCGACGCCTCCTGGTCCATGTGGCTGCAGAGTCAAGTTTCACGACATCACCTGATTGATTCGCGACATCGCCTGGTTCCTTCCTGGTCACTGGCTAAAGTAAAGTCCACATTTGTAAAGCGCACAATCACCCGTAAGGGTCTCTAGGCGCTGGGGGCCGTCGGGAAGATTAAGCGAGCTATTGCCCAGAGTCACATGGTGCTGGGCTAACCTGCCGCTGGAGCCGGGGATCGAACCGTGGTCCCCAGATTCCAGCGTCAGTCGCCCTGGCCGCGGCGCCACACCTCTAGTGAACCAGACTCTGTCCCCTCTGCTTTCAGGTACTCTTCATCCTTGCTCCGCCCTTGGATCCAACCGGACACTTCTCTCCTGGTCGCCTGCAGGATATTTTTACAGGTCTCCATAGGAATCAGCGACGAAACCCGACACAACTTGACACCTATGCACCCGGCTCCTGTGGGTGAGGTAACGCGGGCACTCCGGTCCTCCTGTGGGTATTGACTATCCTAGTGTCCTAGTTTTCAGTGGCTTTCTCCTAGTACATCCGGAAGTGTCCTAAAAGAACTAGTTTCTAACTCTTACGTTCCCATTGTTTCCCTATGGTAACCCGCGTGTGTGAATAGACACTGCACGCGCATCCCGTGGGCCTCCTGCTTCCTAACTCTTGTTAGCTCAGCATAGCCCCAGCGATTCCCTAGGCCCTAGGCCTATCCTGTGTTCGTGACGTGGTACTTACACCACTATTTTTGTTTATGGTTTGCGACGCCCCTAGGGCTCAACTGTATTTTGTGCAACTTACTGTATGATAATTGAGTAACTTGTTATGTGCTTTAGCCTCTGACCTCATAAAGAGTTCAGAGGGGTTGTGTTTATAATAAATACATATATATATTTTATATATAACCTGTGTGGTGTCCTTTCATTTGGTATTCATGGGGTAACATATGGTAAAACAGCTTGCTTCACATGCTCTCTGAAGTTTTAGCCTAAGACTTCTTTGTCCATGCTACCACTGGGATAGCTGGTCTATAAGGTTGACTTTACAACCATCACCATAAGGGTTGTTTGGACTGGTGCAAGGTGCTCACTAGAATAGTAAACATCATATACCAGGACAACTTCTCACATTGGTGTGCAACAGTTGGGATAAGAGCTTGCTGTTGTTTTACCAATTGTAATCTTAAGATATCATTTGAAAGATCACATTAGGTACCTACAGGTACATATAACAAGTCTTATAATACTTAAGTTCTACTGAACTTAGTTGTTGTAGAGTAAAGGGCTTAGCACACCCTGACTACAACTCCTAGAGAGGTTTAGTAGGTAACACTTAGTGTAGGTAGGTGCACACAGCACACCTCACTAGATCATGTCTCTGAGAGCAGAACAAAGTGGATCTTTCCCAGTGGAGGTAGATCCTTTAAGGATACCTTCCAGATATGATACCCTAACTTTCCAAGAGCTAAGGCACTTGTGTACCTCTAGAAGGTTAAAACAGGGTTCTCACCCTACCCTCAAGCACCTGATAGAACTCATGGAAGAATATGATGTTCAGAAAGCCTCTAGTTCAGGCCCCTCAGGTAATGCAGATGTGGTCCTACCCTCAGCAGAAGACGCCACTGACCCTACAATCATAGAGGATGAGGAAGAGGTGGAGGCAGACGATTCTGTGGAGGATGTAGACAGCCAGGTCCAAGTTGGAAGACTTAGCCGGGCTAACTTAAGCCTACATGGGACTGCAGAAGGGCTATCCCCATACAGGCCTAAAAGTAGACTTAGTCAGAGGTATAGGATGAGGAGGTCCCACTCCAGGGAATCTCTCCACTCTAATGCTTCAAGAGGCTCTAATGGCTCTGCTCAGAGGGGAATGATTTCTCCTCAGAGGAGAGAACATCAGGCAAGAATGAAGGAAGTCAATCTGAGGATCCAGAGGGAGGAAACTGCCCTCGCCAAGGAGAAACTTGCCCTTGCCAGAGAGCAAAAATTATGTGGATTAGATTCCACTGGTGGCAGCAATATCTCTAAGGATAAAGATAGGTCCTATGATACTAGAAATCTAAGCAAGATTGTCCCACCCTACAAAGTTGGGGAGGACATCCACAAGTGGATTACTGCTTTGGAGAGGACTTGCAAAGTACAGCAGGTACCCCAAAGTCAGTGGACAGCAATCTTATGGCTCTTCTTTTCAGAAAAAGGCAGAGATAAGCTCCTCACAGTTAGTAATGGGGATGCCAACAATTACACAGTCCTGAAGAGTGCTCTGATTGATGGGTTTGGCTTAACCACTGAGCAATATAGGTTGTTGTTCAGGGATACCCAGAAGACACAGACTCAGGACTGGACTGATTTTGTAGATTGTGCTACTAAGGCTTTGGAGGGCTGGTTATTGGGCAGCAAAGTCCAGGACTATACAGGATTGTACAATTTGATTATGAGGGAGCAGATTTTTAGTAATTGTCAAAACCAGCTTCTACACCAGCGCCTGGTGGACTCTGATCTGACCTCTCCACAAGAATTGGGTAAGAGGGCAGACAAATGGGTCAGAACCAGGATTAGGCCTACAAATCAGGGTGGTGACCAAAAGAAAGATAATACCAAGCCTCAAGAGAAAGGTGGGGATACATCCAAGGACAATTCCCCTACAGGGCCCCAAAACTCCAATGGTGGGGGTGGGTCCCAAAACACTTCCTCTACCCAAAAGAAACCTTATTGCCATGTCTGTAAACAGCCTGGCCACTGGAAGACTGACAGTAGTTGCCAGGGCATAGGTGCATCCAAGGCCTACCAGGGGCTGCAGCATGAATTATGCCACCCCTGGCTGGCCATCCAAATTGACACAACTGGCTGATCACTCAGCTGGGGCAAGGTTGTGTAATCACCCATTGCTTAGGTATAGTATTCCAATACCTACCATTATATATAGACACATATATACCTATAAGTCACTCCTATGGCAGGCCTTAACAATCCTGAAGGCAGAGTGCTTGGTTTTATGTGAGGTGAGGCTCTAGCATGAGCTGAGCCTGTCTGCAGCTTTCGGAACCATGTCCTTATAGCTGTTCTATGATATAGCCATACCATATACTCTTAAGTGCATTATAATCCTCGCGGTTAAATGCTAACTCTGGTTTGGCTTTATCAAAACATGTCGTGTAAGGTGTCATACGCTTTGGAATACTACCCCCTCACCAGTTCTGGCGACAGGGCTAGCATTCCACCCTTCTAGAGGGAGAAGACATGTTGTTCCTGTTAATCCCGGTTAAAGTTAACCAGAGCCTCAGCATCACAAAATGGATGCTGCTGCCACAGACACAAGTCTGACCTCCTGCTGCTGGGAGTCCTTCCTGCGAGGGAGGCTTGGACAATAGGTTTCCTGTCTTGGGAGGTGCTAGCACCACCCCAGACAGGCCATAGTGTATTGGGGCAGGGAGGGCTGAATGAAATGAGACACTGCCTGGGGCACACAAGGTGTCCCATGCATAGCCCGGTTCAAACCAGTTGCTGAGGCACTCCAGCCCCAGCTCTGGTGCACACTCGACAAAGGGAATGGGGTGTAACCACCCCCTTCCCTGGTCCCACCCATAGGAGGGACCTAGCAGGTAATCCAGCCCCTCAGATTGGTATATAGGTAGGAGCTGAGTCAAGAGACTTTAGATATATCCTGAACTGAAACTTGAAACGAAACTCTGGACCTTCGACATTCTATTGCAACTAGAAGACTGAAGAATCTCCCTTGTGGTCAAGGAGTGACCACCCTGTGCAAACAGGCACCATCCAGTGATCTGCGGTTTACTTTGTCGACGCTCCTGCCGGAGCCCAAGCACAGAGTCCGACAAGAGCCAGACTTCCAGACTTCTTTCACCCCAATCCACAGCCACAGCAAAGCTGAGACCCGTGGAGGCGACGAGAGACGTGGGATCGGCCATCTTGAATAACCTGCTCTTTGCAACTTGTGCAGCTTCTGAGGCACCCTCGAAGTTGTGCATTGGGGATTGAGAAGCGCCAGCCCCGAGCAACTTCTGCACCGACGCATACCCCTCCACACTCCACGAGTGCCGCGTGGGGCCTGCTAGTGTTTTTGTGCTCGACGTGTCTGTCCGGTCACTTGCCCGTTGGCTAGTGGCCTCTGTGATGACGAACCTTTGAATCTGATCTGCCTGCCTGGTTGCTCCAGGTGGGCTTATGAAAAAAGTGAGCCCACCTTCCTGGGTTCAGAGACCTGTCTTGTGTTATGGCTCTTCTCAAAAAATTAAAAGTGGAGCCAAAAAATTATAGAAAGAAAAAAAATGTTTTTATTTCTTGAGTCCCCTCACTCACCGGAGTTTCCTCACGGTGACATGCTTCATCATTGGGGCCATCCCAGTTCTCTACGGAAAGGGGCGTGCTGCGACTTGCGAATTACGTAGGAGCACTTAGTTGTGAAGGACTATGTGTAGTGCAAAGAGGGGGTAGTGAAATGGAGTGGTGAAAGTAAATAGAAACTAAAAATACCGTGCTAGTGGGCCTCAAAAATTTATTTTGCTCCTAGGTTGGTATGCTTAAAAATGGGGTTTATACTGAAATCCGACCAACTATGAAGGTAGGGTCAGTATATGGTCAACATGTTTCACGCCACCCCTGGCGTTTCTTCAGGACCATACAGGGTCCAGCCCTGTATTTCCACTCCTAAAAAACCTAAGTGAAGGTTATGTAATTAATAAGTGATAAAAGATTTATGCTCTCAATTCAGAAACATATGTGGTTTCAAAATACATACGCTGCTGCTTATTGATGTATGTTTAGCTCATTGATGAACCTGTAAAAAAATGACAGAGTTTAAGGCACCTTTCCCTTTCTCTAAGAGAACGGGTACATAAATGTCCTTCATGCCGCACATTTAAGAAAATATAATGGTGCAAATTGCCCCATATTGGTGCGTGCAGGCTCTCCGGTCCGGTGCATAGTCACTATAATACACACAGAGTGATTGTGGCGTGAAATCATACACGTAAATACCACACGACTTACTGTGACAAGGACAAACACTACAGATAACACACACATAGAAATGGAAAAAAGAATCTCGATATTTACATTTGCAGGTGCCTAATAGCACTTCATGGTCTCAGATGGGGGGCGGTGTCGCTTCTATGGAAGCGTTGCTGAAAAATCGGGATTAGTGGAAAAATGCGATTTAGTTTTCAAGGAAACACAATATTTGTAACGAGCGGGTAGACTATTAAAGTCTTGCTCTCTCTCCCTGAAAAAGGATTGATGGACTTACCTCCTGATCAGCCACACCGCGCGTTATTACCTAGCTGCTTCTCCGTCGGACCGCATCTCGGAGTACGTTCGGCAGGGGGATGTTTAAGTTTCCTCCACTTACGGGTTTGTCGGAAGGGAAACACTAGACCGTCCAGTCAAGGAGGCCATTTTGAGAGTATGTCAATCTTCGTGTCAATAAAGTTTTACAATTATCGGAGGAAGAGCATCCAAAAATAGATATCATTACTTTGCTGTTGGAAAGAAAAAACGATAATTAAGGGCAGTCAATGAAAAAGATCCTAATTGGATCTACGGGCAGTGGGGGACAAAACTTTGCCTGGCAGCTCGTGAGGAGAGCTGCACAGCCCCATACTTCCAGCCTTACCGCCATCCTTCAGCCCACAGAGCGCCGTGAGGGGAACGGCCGGGCAGGCAACCACAGCTCCCAGCTCACAGGACTCCATTTCCCAGGTGCCCCGGTGGCAGAGGCGCACCTGGGACGTTGCAGGCTGCGCCCGGAGGCGCCTACAAACACCGGAGCGCCGATAGCTCCGTGGGGGACAAAACTTTGCCTGGCAGCTCGTGAGGAGAGCTGCACAGCCCCATACTTCCAGCCTTACCGCCATCCTTCAGCCCACCGAGCGCCGTGAGGGGAACGGCCGGGCAGGCAACCACAGCTCCCAGCTCACAGGACTCCATTTCCCAGGTGCCCCGGTGGCAGAGGCGCACCTGGGACGTTGCAGGCTGCGCCCGGAGGCGCCTACAAACACCGAAACGCCTCCTGTCTCGCGGGACAGCGCGCGGGACGTGCCGGGAGAAGCCCGGGACAAGGGCGGGCCCTCTACGGCCCTCAAAGGCCGGATAAGGACGGGACGGGCCACCCCCCTTGGCTGCTACATTGTAGGTCATTAAGAAGGTAAAGACCTTTACTCACCCATCTGTCTCTATATTTATGGTCTTGCTGACATATCGCTGCCTTACATCCCTTTATCAACATGACTTCTAAAGTGGATTACTTAGCCAGCGTAGCAGGTACAGACCAAAAGTTCTCTTGGTTAGACGAGTTAAACACCTTATGTCAAACCACCTACGCTATATCAGAAACTCCCCTTCCGCCTAAAAGCGATAATATACAATCGGATAAGCTCACACTCATAGAGTACCCCACTTCATCCAACAAAACTTGCAGTCTGAACAATCCAGGTAATCATACCCCGTGCCCAAGCCCACTCACTGTTAACTCCCCAATGATTTCACCGACTGTTGAGCTCCCAGATGCCTTAACCCCCCCTCCACACCTGCATATACTTCCGCTCATTGAACAACTGCTTAGTTCTCTGATAGCCCCGTTGTTGGAAAAAATTAACTTGTTAGGGGAGAGGCTCATTGGAATAGAGTCAGCCATCAAGTCAAACCTGTTGGCTGACAAATGCAGTGACACACACAACCGCCTAAAGTCACCTCCCACTCATCAAGGCTCTAAACCATCTCTGCGGGATAGAAGCTGCCAAATACAACTAACTGGCCCTAGTACAGTAGGGCAAAAAGTAATTAAACACCCTCCCAAAGTCTCCTCTCCCCAGTTGACCGCACCTAGAGTAGTTCATAACAAGGCTAACTCTATCCATTTACCACCGGAGGCGGCCCCATACGTGTGCATTCTTGCGGGGGTCCCTACTCTTCCACCTGGAAAAACTGAGAGTCAACATGACTTAGTTAATAAAACCAAATTTTGGCTGTCAAAAAATAGGCCACTGCCACGTCACTTATATGGAACAATAAGGAGCGTTAGGAGGGTGGACTGGCTGGGTTCCCTTCCTAAGGATATTCCTGGGGACCTGGTACTCGTGAGATTTAGAGCCACAAACATTGTCCCTTACCTGAAAACCTGGCCGCCTCAAGAGAGAGACGGCCCAATATCTATATGGGACTTATATGACTTTTATCCCTCAATTCCTTGTTTTCCCCTTTTTCAGAAATCACACCTTACATGGTCGAACTTATAAAATACATCAGGACCTTCCTGGGAAACACTTGGACTTGTAATAACTAACTTTAATCCCTATGATACCATCTGTATTTGGTTGTTTGTAATGCTGTATATACTGATGACATTCTTAAATGCTCCTTATTTTGCTTATTGTATTTTTTAGCTGACAAATTGAGGGTTTTAGATTGTACTGGTATGTTCCTTAAAATTATTGATATTTTTTAATTTATTCCTATGTATGCTTATATGATATTTCTTTTTGAATGTCGAATAAAGCTTATTTTGAATCTGTATGATAATTGAGTAACTTGTTATGTGCTTTAGCCTCTGACCTCATAAAGAGTTCAGAGGGGTTGTGTTTATAATAAATACATATATATATATTTTATATATAACCTGTGTGGTGTCCTTTCATTTGGTATTCAAGGGGTAACATATGGTAAAACAGCTTGCTTCACATGCTCTCTGAAGTTTTAGCCTAAGACTGCTTTTTCCATGCTACCACTGGGAGAGCTGGTCTATAAGGTTGACTTTACAACCATCACCGTAAGGGTTGTTTGGACTGGTGCAAGGTGCTCACTAGAATAGTAAACATCATATACCAGGACAACTTCTCACAATGGTGTGCAGCAGTTGGGATAAGAGCTTGCTGTTGTTTTACCAATTGTAATCTTAAGATATCATTTGAAAGATCACATTAGGTACCTATAGGTACATATAACAAGTCTTATAATACTTAAGTTCTACTGAACTTAGTTGTTGTAGAGTAAAGGGCTTAGCACACCCTGACTACAACTCCTAGAGAGGTTTAGTAGGTAACACTTAGTGTAGGTAGGTGCACACACCACACCTCACTAGATCATGTCTCTGAGAGCAGAACCAAGTGGATCTCTCCCAGTGGAGGTAGATCCTTTAAGGATACCTTCCAGATATGATACCCTAACTTTCCAAGAGCTAAGGCACTTGTGCACCTCTAGAAGGTTAAAACAGGGTTCTCACCCTACCCTCAAGCACCTGATAGAACTCATGGAAGAATATGATGTTCAGAAAGCCTCTAGTTCAGGACCCTCAGGTAATGCAGATGAGGTCCTACCCTCAGCAGAAGATGCCACTGACCCTACAATCATAGATGATGAGGAAGAGGTGGAGGCAGAAAATTCTGTGGAGGATGTAGACAGCCAGGTCCAAGTTGGAAGACTTAGCCGGGCTAACTTAAGCCTACATGGGGCTGCAGAAGGGCTAGCCCCATACAGGCCTAAAAGTAGACTTAGTCAGAGGTATAGGATGAGGAGGTCCCACTCCAGGGAATCTCTCCACTCTAATGCTTCAAGAGGCTCTAATGGCTCTGCTCAGAGGGGAATGACTTCTCCTCAGAGGAGAGAACATCAGGCAAGAATGAAGGAAGTCAATCTGAGGATCCAGAGGGAGGAAACTGCCCTCGCCAAGGAGAAACTTGCCCTTGCCAGAGAGCAAAAATTATGTGGATTAGATTCCACTGGTGTCAGCAATATCCCTAAGGATAAAGATAGGTCCCATGATACTAGAAATCTAAGCAAGATTGTCCCACCCTACAAAGTTGGGGATGACATCCACAAGTGGATTACTGCTTTGGAGAGGACTTGCAAAGTACAGCAGGTACCCCAAAGTCAGTGGGCAGCAATCTTATGGCTCTTCCTTTCAGAAAAAGGCAGAGATAAGCTCCTCACAGTTAGTAATGGGGATGCTAACAACTACACAGTCCCGAAGAGTGCTCTGATTGATGGGTTTGGCTTAACCACTGAGCAATATAGGTTGTTGTTCAGGGATACCCAAAAGACACAGACTCAGGTCTGGACTGATTTTGTAGATTGTGCTACTAAGGCTTTGGAGGGCTGGTTATTGGGCAGCAAAGTACAGGACTATACAGGATTGTACAATTTGATTATGAGGGAGCAGATCTTTAGTAATTGTCAAAACCAGCTTCTACACCAGCACCTGGTGGACTCTGATCTGACCTCTCCACAAGAATTGAGTAAGAGGGCAGACAAAAGGGTCAGAACCAGGATTAGGCCTAAAAATCAGGGTGGTGACCAAAAGAAATATAATACCAAGCCTCAAAAGAAAGGTGGGGATACATCCAAGGACAAGTCCCCTACAGGGCCCCAAAACTCCAATGGTGGGGGTGGGTCCCAAAACACTTCCTCTACCCAAAAGAAACCTTATTGCCATGTCTGTAAACAGCCTGGCCACTGGAAGACTGACAGTAGTTGCCCAAAGGCCAACAATAAGGAAAACATTCCACCAAGTAATACTCCAACACCCCCTGTTACTACTAGTAGTAATCCCCCAGGTGGTGGGAGTGTCCCCAAGAATTTGGCTGGGTTTACTTGGGGAACTCAGGTGGACTCTGGCCTAACCAGGTCCCCTTCCATAGCTACTCTTGTCTGTGAAAATGGCATGGGGTTTGCCAACTTCACTGCTTGTCCCAATACTTTGGGCAAGTACAGACAAGAGCCCCTCATGAATGATCAAAAAGTTTAAGCCTATAGAGACACAGGGGCTAGCATCACTATGGTGACTGAGAGTCTAGTCCCCTTAGGACAACTTTTACCTGGGTACACATACCAGGTGGTCAATATTGATGGAGTGCAGAAAGATCATCCCATGGCAGTAGTAAATTGAAGTAATCGGAAAGAAGCAGGAATTGTAGATTAGTAAATTACTTTATTTAAGTTAAGATGTTAAGATATAATGATAACCCCATCAGCAGCAGCTGTCCTGCTGCTCAGCCCTCACCCAACTGACATTCACAAAGCACTAGCATTCCAACCATCCAACATTCCACAACACAGACATTCTAGCTGAGCAGCAGAAAGACTCAAGATACAACATATCTCCTTTCATTATGGGAACAATTGCATTGTGAAATATAACAGATGAATCAATTAAGATAACGACCACATGTAAAGTACACATAGTCACAAACTTAAAATAATGAATATGCAATATATGCAATACCATTCTACTCACCTCGCATGACACACTATACTACAACTCACCAACTTACAAAGAAGATACATCCTGAATCGCTATACCACAATTCACCCAACTAACAAAAGAATACAACCCGAGACGCTAAATAACATCTCATCTCGCACACCGCAGTCTGAGCAGAACGTCACATAGGTCCCTGAAATAAAGCACTATTCTTCATCATACATCATCAAGCCCAAATGCCACAAATCATACCAGTTGGCCAGACCAGAACAACAAGCAGCACCCACAGGAACAAACCATAACACTAAAAATAACAGGAATCAACGTGTACGTTACAGACAAATGAACAAGCCCTTACATAACTCATTCATACACCAGATCGAGCACTTACATAACTCAATCATACACTAGAACGAGCACTTACATAACTCATTCATACACTAGAATGAGCACTTACATAACTCACTCATACACCAGTCATTCATACACCAGATCGAGCACTTACATAACTCAATCATACACCAGAACGAGCACATACATAACTCATTCATACACCAAAATGAGCACTTACATAACTCATCCATACACCATTTACCAACGTGCACAACTCAAACACAGAACGAGCACTCACATAACTCATTCATGCGTCAATCAACAGTACACAATACCTAATAAAGAGTGACCAACAACACTTGTTGTGAAACAGCTATTGGTGACTTAAACACAAACAACCAAACAACACAACCAAGGGGTGACCACATACAACTTAACCCCCTCATACACAAGCTAATGAGTTGCCTAACAACTTGACACAACTCACACACAACACTTGTTGTGGAACAGCTCTTGGGGACTTAATCACCTACAACCAAACTTCACTAATAATCAAAGAACAGACCATACTGCAGTCACCACATACATAACACCAACCAAAGAGTGGCCTAACATCCTGACTCCACTCATACACGACACTGTTGTGGTCAAGTTTTGCGACAAGTGTTCCCAACGAAGTGTCTCCAATGTGGGCTCTTAGACCCTCTTCCATCACTGGGACGTTTGTCCTGTTACAGCTTCTTCTGGACGTACAGAAGCCCTTCCATTACTGGTTCCATCGCCTTTGTAATAGCTTCCTCTGGATTCACAACCAACTTCCATGAATGGAACTTTTACCAATTGCAGCATCAACAGTGCTCACATATGTTGAACTTTTGTCTTATTGCAGCATCGACAACCTTAGGTCGAAAAAAAAAAAACTACACTGCAGTTCACTGAATAACTACACGTTACATGTAAGCACAATCAGGTCTGACCTCCGTGAGCAAGTAGAAGATTCCAACAAAAAAAACACTCCACTCCGCTCCTTTGGCAACAATCACCGTATATTAAAACAAAGTCAGTACCTAGTATGCTCCATAATGCAGTAATATTAACGGCAAACCTCACCACGACCACATCCATATGAATAACGCTGCTTGACGATGTATACCAATTTTCCCATTCCGCAAAATGGAGGCACGCACATCGACGTAGGGTCGGCTGGTGCACGGCACAAACATGCACTAAATAATGCCACGCCGCGCCAGCATCAGACGTGAAGTGCTGTTTTGTCACAGAGGCCACCGGTGAGGTAAACCTTTAGGAATGTATTCAATGTCGTCTCGTGCTGATTTTAAAGGAAAACAGCAACCGTTATCCCTCTCCACAGAAATCAACAGTCAAAACCAGAGAAAGACAAAAGTACATATTTTCCTTTTACTTCCCTTTTGTTTTACCATTCCGGGTATCTTGCCAAAAACCGCAGCGCTGACTCAACACATAATCCCACAACGTAGGCTCACATATCCTCGCTCTTGTATTCCAACTTTAATTAATCACAGAAGATAAATAACACATCGGCACCAGACAGCGGCTGGTATTCATGTACTTCCCTCCCCGAGGCTCGATTTTTGCCTCCGAACACAAACAAACCACGCAGCTGCTGGTTTTATTGTACTTCACTCTCCGAGGCTCGATTTTACATCGGCACCACACTGCGGCTGGTAATTATCCTTCACTCAACACCGAGGCTCGATTTCACCTTGCCCCCGGACAACAAACAGATTTCCATTCGGCTGATCTTAAGCCTCTAATTAACTCTGATGATTTGGCACATTTGGGTTTTAAGGCGACCGATGGTAGGGTCACTGATGGGGTCTAAGTGCCAGTAAGCGTTCATTCACAAATTCACTTGTAAATTGTCACAAATCATTTACCTCCATACTTCTTTTCTTCTTCTTATTGTATACCTCTCCAGTACCAGTCTCACCGCTTGGACTTCTCTACTCAATTTCAGCCCATTTCATGTTGGCTGATCAGCTTCTTTATAGTTGCACGCATGGATTCTTCATCAAAACATCGCCAAATGAAGTAATCGGAAAGAAGGAACTGTAGATTAGTAAGTTATTTTATTTAAGTTAAGATGTTAAGATATAATGATAACCCCCATCAGGAGCAGCTGTCCTGCTGCTCAGCCCTCACCCAACTGACATTGACAAAGCACTAGTATTCCAACCATCCAACATTCCACATTGAGGTGTCACTGGCCCAAAGAGAGTGGCAGTGTCTACAAACTTGCCTGTAGATTGTCTACTGGGAAATGATCTAGAGATCTCAGCCTGGGCTGAGGTAGAACAAGAAAACCATCCCAAAATGGCAGGTCTCCGTGGAAAGGTTAGTGGGGCTGTGATAGCCACAGCCCCAGCTCAAGATTTCCTCCCTGAAAAGGTTGATAGGGCTGTGATAGTCTCAGCCCAATCTCAAGCAGACTCCTTCCCTGAACAGGTTGACAGGGCTGTGATGGTCACAGCCCAAACTCAAACAGATTGTTGTGTTGTGAAGCCTGAAACTATGGATCACTCCACACAGACAGAGAGTATTGGGGAGGAAGAAAAGTCTCCCTCCGACCAGACATTAGGTGAGAGTCAGCCTCCTCGGGGAACTGACCCTACCCCTTGTGAAGAAACTGCCCCAGATGTAGTCAGGCCTAGCCTGGCAGAGCCTCTGATGTCAGTGGACCCTTCCAAGGTGGGACCCAGTCTGGAGCAGGTAAACTGCCCCTCTCTACCCTGCCTCAGTCAGCCCAGGACTGTAGAGGTCAGGGAGGCTAGTGGACCCCAAAGGGCCCCCTGTCCACAGGAACCCCTCCATCAGCAGATTAGGGGCACCAAAGCTAGCAGCCCTAGCAAGGTAAAAATTCCCAAAACTCCTGAGGGATCTCCCTTACTCTTAGTTAGTAATCTCCCCCAGATGGACTCTGTTGGGCACAGCCAAACCTAGGACCCCAGGCCCCAAACCTGACCTGTCCTTCCAGTAAGCCAACAAAAGGGACCCAGCCTCCAGCTGTAGGCAGCCAGAGGTTGACCCTGAGAGCACAGTGCAACTCAGTCATGGAAATAAAGGCACACATGGTGGAGAGTGATTGGAGGAAGTTGAGCCCTGCATTAGTGGAGCCTCACTTCAGTACTCCATCCCCACACCAGCCTCTTACTTTGCCAAAACACCCCACAGGTAGAGATTTCCTATGGTGGAGACCCTCTGATACCCCTAGGCTGAGGGATTGCTTAGTGGACCATGAGACACGGGATAACCATGCCAGTGCAGGTTCCTCCTTATATGGCCACTCAGGTAATATAGGCTTACCTGGTCAAGGATAGCCTCATCTCCTTTCGTTGGGGGTGGCTGGGGGGGGGGAGTTGTGTAGGAGGATGGATATCTGACTATGGTTACCCCCAACTTTTTGCCTAGTGTTTAGCTGGTTTTTGACTTAGTTGGCCTGGGATCCTGCTAATCAGGGCCCCAGGCTATCTGCTCTCACTGTAAAATGGACTCCATGTACTTTAGGTACAGCTCTAATTGGATGTTGGGTCACCTTGTGAGCCCCTGTATAGTGTACCATAGGTACCCAGGGCATAGGTGCATCCAAGGCCTACCAGGGGCTGCAGCATCAATTATGCCACCCCTGGCTGGCCATCTAGATTATGGGTACAAAGAAAGGAGGACCGGGCTATTACTACTTAAGGTAAGTAGAAGGTCCAGCTGCAGCTTGCCTGAAAAGATACAATTACTACAAAGATTGCTGAGCTGTTCCTAGTGAGGAGAGATATGCGTTAGGAGATGTGGAGAGTGTTCTAAGGGTAAAAGATCATTACCCCTGGGAATCCATTTTGTTGGATTTAATGCCCTCACACACCTTTGCAGGTGTCATGCTTCATCATTTGGGCTTGCTCCTCGTTGGGTCGGCGGTGCAATACCCAACGGGCGACACCTCAAAGAGGGGCTCTTTAGCAGAGATCTTTTTCCAACAGCCGCTTAGATGAAGTGCGGGTGTGGGGCCAGTAAGGATTGTAGACGTATCGTGGGTGGTTAAAATAAAGCTAGGGGTACCAAGGAATGATTTATTCTGGCGGTCCGCTGCTCTAATTAAAATCAGAATCTAGAGGGTGAGTCTGGAATATTATGTTTCCAAAGGCCTTCCAGAGAGTACTAATATCTGGTCAACATGTTTCTCGCAAGTGTTCAATAACGGGCGATTCGTCAGGACCTATGAATACTATTTAGTAAGTATCTATCGAGTAACTGTCTACAGTGGATCACTAATGTATTAGGAATACACACCAGTGTGATTAAAACTAAATCATAAATGTAAAAATATGGGGGGGGGAAACCAATATGTTGTCCCTATTTTACCCTTCTTCCATGTGTATGTCTGTGTTAAGCTGTCAGTACCTGTTGAGGAAAGAGGAGAAGCAAATCACAGTTGGAATACAAGCAATCACATCAGATGACGGCATATCAGCAGGCCAGTGTAGAGTATCACCAGCTTGTGTTATCACACTATGAGTTGTGTACATGCACTCTTCTATGTGGAATCATGTGTGAGAGTGCACCTGTGAATAAAAACCATTAAAAATACCAAAACGGTATATGATGCAGCGTGCAATCCTCAGTAGGTATAAGTTGTAAACTCACCTAAATAGTGTAATGTACAGTTAGCAACAGTATCCAGCGGGTAAAGCTTCAGGTGAGATCTTCCACCGCAAGGCTATGTACAAGGGTGGACTAGGGTTAAATAGTAATAGTACACAAACAGATGTAGACACTTCTGTAGATAAACGAAAGGTACAAAAAGGTGATGGTCTGCTCACTCATTGTGCAAAGTCTGGTATAGCTCGCAAGGTAAGAACTGCCCTTTTATAAAAACCCTGTATTAATGGATTTAAGGTGGGAGAAACAGGAAGAATTAGGGTCCCCCGGTTATCATTGCCCTGTATTGATAGGCTTCATGATTAGAGGGTTGAGTGTCGAGTGTTAGGACTCTAAAGGATGAGTCCCGTGGTCGAGAGTCCTTTTGGTTAATCAATACAACTCAACATCGGGCTACCCCTCCCTCTCAATACCCCATGACTCTAAGGGATGAGTCCCGTGGTCGAGAGTCCTGAGAGTTAATCAATGCAACTCAACATCGGGCTGCCCATCCCGCTCAATACCCCATGCCGTAGAGGACTGTTAGTGCCCTCGGAAATGTCCGATCCGGTCCTCATCCTGTGTACATGTCGGCGTGGTCTTAGCTGGCAATCTTTGTGTCTGTATGTGACACAATAATCCTTAAAACACTCACAGAGAGTGAGCGCAGATTACCGCCGATAAGTAGTTTAAAACCCGATGTCTCACAAAGGGGAGCTCCTGTATTTTAATATTGAAGGGTCCCCTGTGGATAGCACTAAAGTTAAAAAGGTTGGGGGGGTCGCCGCTATAAGGGAAACTTACTTGGGAGTTCCTGAGCTGCTCTTTTCGTGCCTACCCCTCGCCGCTGGATCCGGGTGGAGGCGGTAGGAGGGGAAGAGGCGTGATTTAAAGGAATAGAGCGTGGGAGGATCCGCGTTCCCAATGGTTATGGTCACGTGATATACGTGTGTTAAGAGGCGGACATCTTGTATTTCCCGTTCTAGTATTGGAACACAGTGACGGGGACGACCAAGTGTGCCTTAGAAGCTGAGTAGAGATGATAAATGTGAAATATTATCGAATTCTAAGCTGGTCCTTAACTATGATGGAAGTTGAACGGTGGCTGTTTTTTAGTATTAAGGGTTGCTAATAAACGCGGATGTGGGAATTGTTCTCTGTGTAAGTAGGAAATGTATCCTAAATGTTAACCAATAAAATAAAATAAATGCCCAACTGACGAACTAGTTTTTGTAGTAATGTTATAGGCTGACTCTAGGCAAATTTAGCGCAGATGATGTCATAATGTGCACCAATAGACCAGGCATTTTGTAATGGGTGATGATTAATGCTCATGTGTGTAGTGTCCTGTACTGAGGGCAATGTTTATTGTGCCTCACAGCCACTTGGCATTGTGATTACTAGTTAGTCAATGGCCATTGTCTCAAAAGAGAGACCAAAGTATTCCGACTTTCGTTTATCGAGGTGCTCCTGCTGGGTGATTATATACTTTCAAGGAACCCCTAGTTATCTGTTGTTAAACATCGCTGGTAGGGGAGTGGTGGTTATAATGTTAGGGAGTATAGTGTTTAAAGTGGACTCCAAGGGATGTCTTCATTCAACCCTTGACTATCAGAGGATAGTCTATGTATCCATTGTTGTTCTTTGTAAAAAAGACTCTGTTTGGATATCTTCTGGTTGGCCTCGAGTATCAACCATTGCAATGAGTCGGGGGTGTGATCCATTTCCAAATAATGTCTGCACATCTTGGTGTTATTTTTCTTGCACCTAAAATATCTACGGTGTTCTGAAATTCTTGTTTTCATATTTCGTGTCGTCATACCCACGTAGTACAAGGAGCAAGGGCATATGAGTAGGTAAATACAGTTAGAACTGTTACAATGTGTGTGACCCCTCATCTCCCACACAAAGGAGTCTGTCAGGGTAATGGTTTTGTGGACTTTTGTGAAGGGACATGCTGCGCAACCACCGCAAGGGTAGTGCCTCTGACAGCTGGTAAATTCCACCGGGTGGTCTGACGGGGTGTCTGTATTGACTTCTTTGGCCTAGTGTGGACCAAGATATTTTTAATGTTTTTTGACCTTTTAAACGCAAATCTAGGTAGGTCTATTGCAAGCGTCCCTGTATTGAGTATTGCCCAATGGCGTTTAACAATTCTCCTCACCTCATTGATTCTGGAGTGAATGTAGTTACGCAGGTCATGGGTTGATTAGCTAAGGGTTCCCTTTCTTTAGGCTCCAAGAGGCCTTGTCTGTTGTTATTTTTTGCCCTTTTCCTGCATTTTTGTATCTCCCTTGTCGGATACCCTCTCTCTGCCAGGTTTCTTGAGAGGATTGCTGCCTCAGTTTTGTAATTCTCCATTGTACTACAGTTCCGTCGTATTCTGAGGAACTGTCCAAATGGGAGGTTGTTATGTAGGGCAATCGAGTGATGGCTGGTGAAATGTAGGAGACTGTTTCGGTCTGTACTTTTCTTAAACAGGGTGGTATTGAGGGAGCCCCCACCAATACTGATTTTTAGATCCAGGAATGCTATTTCTCTGGCTGATGCAGTGATGGTAAATTGCAAATATGGGTTCAGCAAGTTGATCCATGTGAAGAATTCTTTGTAGGAATCCTCATTACCCGCCCAAAATATGAGAATATCATCTATGTATCGTCTCCATAGTTTGATATTACTCAGGTACGGGTTGGATATTGCTGATATGTGCTTTTCTTCAAAATCGGCCATGTACAAACAGGCAACACTAGGGGCTACCGTGCTTCCCATACAGGTGCCCTGTGTTTGGAGGTAATGTTGGCCCTTGAACACCTGACCTGACCTGGCCTGGTCAGAGCCGGTCGCTCCACCCGCCGCGTGGCCCACCTGCGTGTGCCCAATCCCCGTTTGCCGCCGCCACTGCCGGTAACTACTACCTGGATCGTCTTTTGTTGCATTTTGCCGCATTTTACTGTATTGTGCCAGTATTCTGTTTTGTGCCAGTACTCCGTTTCTCCCGCTGTTGTGCCCTGATTTCTCTGTTGTGCCCCTGACCTTTGTCCGCTCCATCGCCGCTTTCCTCCCGTTGTTGTGCCCCTGACTGTTTGCCTGCCCCCTGTGTGCCACTGTTGTGCCCCCGTTTGGTTTCTTCTCTCCGTTCATCCGCTGACCCACCCCGCTCCCTGCCGCTGCTCCCCCGCGGCCCCACCCCCTCCTTTAGCCTCACCTCGCATCGCTCCCCTCCCCACTCGCCACCCCGCTCCCGCCTCCCAGCTGCTCCTCCCTCCCACTGAGCTCTTAAGGTGGTGTCCGCTAGGCGGGGAGCTGTGACCTGACCTGACCTGGTCAGAGCCGGTCGCTCCACCCGCCGCGTGGCCCACCTGCATGCGCCCAGTCCCCGTTTGCCGCCGCCACTGCCGGTAACTACTACCTGGATCGTCTTTTGTTGCATTTTGCTGCATTTTACTGTATTGTGCCAGTATTCTGTTTTGTGCCAGTACTCCGTTTCTCCCGCTGTTGTGCCCTGATTTCTCTGTTGTGCCCCTGACCTTTGTCCGCTCCATCGCCGCTTTCCTCCCGTTGTTGTGCCCCTGACTGTTTGCCTGCCCCCTGTGTGCCACTGTTGTGCCCCTGTTTGGTTTCTTCTCTCCGTTCCTCTGCTGACCCACCCCGCTCCCCGCTCCCCGCCGCTGCTCCACCGCGGCCCCTCCCCCGCTACTTCAGCCTCACCTCGCATCGCTCCCCTCCCCACTCGCCACCCCGCTCCCGCCTCCCAGCTGCTCCTCCCTCGCTCCGCCCCCTCCACTCTCCATTTATGGCAGAGTCCGCGCGTGTGCGCAGCGGGTGCGCCAATGGTGCGCCAAAGGTGCGCCAAAGGTAAGCCCGTCTGTGCCCGTCCGCGCCTGGACCGCGCCCAGCGCCAGACCCCCTGGCTCTCGCAGATGCCACCCCACTCTGCGGACGTACGACGCCGCCACCCTCAGCGCACTCAACACCGGACGCCTCCCCGGCTGCCACCAAGCCACCCCAGGACGCACCCACGGACCCTTCACCTGCCAATCCTGCAAGTTCGCCTGCATCCGGACCTGCAACCCACCCGCACCTGCCAAGCCAAGCACCATCAGCAATCACCTGAAGTGCATCCTGCTCAACACCCGCTCCGTCCACAGACACGCCGTGGAACTATGGAACATTCTCGACACCACATCTCCGGACGTCGCCTTCCTCACGGAGACCTGGATGAACGCCTCCTCGGCACCCGACATCGCCATAGCCATCCCGGACGGCTACAAGATTATCCGGAGGGACCGCGTCAACCAGACCGGAGGAGGCATCGCCATCGTCCACAAGAACACCATCCGGATCACGACCAACTCCGACGTTACCCCCACAGCCGCCGAACATCTCCATTTCCAGATACACACGGACCCCAGGACCACACTCAGAGGCACCCTCATCTACCGACCCCCAGGACCCCGCACACAATTCAGCGAAGACATCGCAGACTTCATCAGCCCACACGCCCTCCCCTCCGCTGACTACATCCTCCTAGGGGACCTCAACTTCCACCTGGAGAACAACAACGACAACAACACCACCACCCTTCTGGACAACCTCGCCAACCTCGGACTCAAGCAACTGGTGAACACTCCCACCCACTACGCCGGACACACGCTTGACCCAATCTTCTCCTCCAGCAAGCACATCTACTTCAGCCATTCCACCGGACTCCACTGGACAGACCATAGCTGTGTCCACTTCAGCTTCAGAAAGACCACAAATCACCACCTCCCGCAACAGGTTCCCCGGAGGAACTGGAACAAGATCACCACCGAGCAGCTCACCGCATCACTGAATCAGAACCCTCCCACTAGATCAACGGACCCCAACCAAGTAGCCCTCAACCTCGCACAGTGGATCACCAACTGCGCCGACGACCTTGCACCCCTGAATACCCATCCCAGCAGGCCCGGAAGCAAGAAAGCCCCGTGGTTCAACGACGACCTCAAAAACTCCAAGAAGAACTGCCGCACCCTCGAGAATGCCTGGCGAAAGAACCCGACCACAGACAACATGACCGGCCTCAAGCACACCACCCGCAAACACCACCAGCTGATCCACACCACCAAGAAGGCAGCATTCAAGGAACGACTAGACAACAACGCATACAACAGCAAGGAGCTCTTCAGCATCGTCAAAGAGCTCTCCAACCCCAGCACCGGAAACAACGACATCACTCCCTCGCAAGACCTCTGCGACTCACTCGCCACGTTCTTTCACAGCAAGATCGCCGACATACACAACAGCTTCGGCGAACAGACCACGCACCCCACCACGGATCCGACGCCCCCCACCACCACCCTCCACGACTGGACCCCGGTCAGCACTGAAGACACCACCCGCATGATGAACACCATCCACTCCGGATCACCAACCGACCCATGCCCCCACAACGTCTTCAACAAGGCCGACTCCGTCATCGCACCCCAACTCCGGGACATCATCAACTGCTCCTTCAACACCGCCACCTTCCCGGAGAGCTGGAAACACGCCGAAATCACCGCCCTTCTGAAGAAACCATCAGCAGACCCCACCGACCTCAAGAACTACCGCCCCATCTCACTCCTCCCGTTTCCTGCCAAAGTCATCGAGAAGACCGTCAACAAACAGCTGGCCGCCTTCCTCGAGACTAACGGATCCCTCGACCACTCACAGTCCGGCTTCCGAGCCAATCACAGCACGGAGACAGCCCTCATCGCAGCCACCGACGACATCCGAATCCTGCTCGACAACGGGGAAACAGCGGCCCTCATCCTCCTGGGCCTCTCCGCAGCGTTCGATACTGTCTGCCACCGCACCCTAGTACAACGCCTCAGCAACGTCGGAATCCAAGAGAAGGCACTGGAGTGGATCATTTTGTTCCTCACCGGAAGAACCCAGAGAGTCCGCCTCCCCCCGTTCAGATCAGAGGCCACCGAAGTCATCTGCGGCGTACCACAAGGATCATCACTCAGCCCCACCCTCTTCAACATGTACATGAGCCTGCTCGCAGCCATCGCACGCCAACACAGCCTCAACATCATCTCCTACGCCGACGACACCCAGCTGATCCTCTCCCTCACCAACAACCCAGCCACCGCCAGAACCAACCTGCACGAAGGGATGAAAGAAGTAGCAAAGTGGATGAAGAACAGCCGTCTGAAACTGAACTCAGACAAGACGGAAGTCCTCATCCTTGGACCATCACCATCTGCCTGGGACAACTCCTGGTGGGCCCCGGCCGTAGGCAACGCACCCATACCAACGGACCACGCACGCAACCTGGGATTCATCCTGGACTCCTCCCTGTCGATAACCAGACAAGTCAACGCCGTCTCGTCCTCGTGTTTTAACATCCTACGCATGCTCCGAAAGATCTTCCGTTGGATCCCCACCGAAACCAGGAAGACGGTCACCCAGGCACTTGTCACCAGCCGGATGGACTACGGTAACACCCTCTACACCCGAACCACCGCCAAACTGCAGAAAAGACTCCAACGCATCCAGAACGCCTCCGCACGACTCATCCTGGACATCCCCCGCCACAGCCACATCTCCGGACACCTGAAAGACCTGCACTGGCTCCCCGTCAGCAAAAGAATCACGTTCCGCCTCCTCACCCACGCACACAAAGCCCTCCACAACCTAGGCCCCAGGTACCTCAACGACCGCCTGATCTTCTACACTCCCACCCGCCAACTACGATCGACCAGCCACGCTCTCGCCGCCGTGCCACGCATCCGAAAAGCCACCATGGGAGGAAGATCCTTCTCCTAACTGGCAGCCAAGACCTGGAACTCCCTCCCCATCCATCTCGGTCTTACTCAAGACCACCTCTCCTTCAGGAAGCAACTCAAGACCTGGCTATTCGAGCAATAACGGACCCCCCCCCCCCCCCCCCCAAGCGCCTTGAGACCCTCTGGGTGAGTAGTGCGCTATACAAATTTCTTGATTGATTGATTGATTGAACTCAAAATAGTTCTCTGTGAGAACCTTTTCTGCACACTCCATAATGAAGGTGGTAGGAGTGGGTGATACCCGTGGAACCTTGTTGAGAACTTCCTCAATGACCCCTAGAGAGGCCCTCTGGGGGATGTTAGTGTAGAGGGCCTCTACATCTAGTGTGATCAGGTAGTCAATTGAGGTGGCATCTTCATAATCTTGTAGGAGACGTAGCATATCAGTTGTATCCTGTATGTAGGATGGAATTTGTTTCACTAGGGGTTGAAGGAAGTGGTCGCAGAATTGGGATAGGGGTTCCAATACTGAGTCGATGCCTGAGACGATAGGGCGTCCAGGGACAGGTGTGCGTCCCTTGTGAATCTTAGGGAGCATGTAAAAGTACGGCACCCTAGGATTCTTCTTGACCAGAAAGTCTGCCTCCTTCTTACTGATCCACCCGTGACACTCAGCAGATTCCACCAAGCTAGCGATGGAGATAGCGATGCGTTCAGTGGGGTTTTGTGCGATGGCTAGGTAATATCGGGTGTCATTGAGTTGTCTTTGACACTCGATGTGATAATCTCTGGTGTTCATTATTACCGTAGCTCCCCCCTTGTCGGCCTGTTTTATAGTGAGGGTGAGGTCATTAGCAAGTGTGTCCAGGGTATCCCTTTCGGCCTTAGATAAGTTACTGCGGGAGGAAGCGCTGGTGAGGCTCCTCACATCCTTAAGTACTGCCTGCTCAAAAGTGAGGACCTCGTTGGGTACCATACCACTGTGTGGAGTGAAAGTGGAAGGGTTATGGAGACCAGAGTCTTCACTTGGCTCCTGTGGTTTCCCGTTGAAGTAGGCGTAGTCTTATTTTTCTGAAGAACTTCTGTAATTCCACAGTTTGTTGGAATCTGTCAGTTATAGGCGTAGGAACAAATCCGAGGCCTTTTTGTAGTACTCTCTCTTGTTCAGTAGTAAGCTGGTATGAGGAAACGTTCACCACCAGGCTTATTTCTTGCTCGTTTTGCTGCGTGTGTCCATTCCCTGTGGAGTCATGTCCTCCCATTGGACCCGTTTGTCCGTTGCGTTTCCTCTCTTTCGCCCTCGCCCTCTGCCCCAACCTCTGTCTAAAAAAGGTCGGTTACCCTGAGGAGCAAATTGGGGGGGGGGTATTGCCGGCCGAACTGAGGCATTGTTTGTGGGAACGTTGGATATTGCCAGAGTGGTGGTCCCTGGTATGGCATTTGGGGATGAGGGAAGGTATATTGTCCTCTTCTTCCTCCTTTTCCCCCTTCGTTGGCGTGGTTGCCAATCGTCCCCGCTCGAATTGCTGCCACTATTAGACCCTCTCCTTGTGGAATTATCGCTGGAATCGGAAAGGTAACCCGTGCCTGATGGGGTGTAATCCGCTTTCAGGTATGGGTATACTTTCTCCTTGTCAAAACGACTAATATTTTTTTGTAGTTTAGTCACCTTTTGTTTCATAAGGTATTCCTTATGCTCACTTATGTCTTTGTTGATCTCAGCTAGTTTCGTTTTGAAGCCGGGATTGGGGACGGCATTCTTTAGTGTTGACTCTAATGCCTGGATTCGTACCAGTAGAGCATCGGCGAGTCGTTTAGAGGTGGTCACTATCAGGATTAATAAATCATGTGTGCATTTCCATGAAATCTGTGACCATTCAACCTTGAATTGGCCATCTTCCCAGAATATTCTCGGGAAATTTTTCACAATTAGTCCATTGGGAGCTATTTTGGCTTTGAAATATTCCGCCATTAGTGCACCATGAAGGCTGACTCTTATCCATGCTCTTTTTAAATCAGAGAGACTTTGCCAGTCGGCTGTACTGCTGCCTGTCGCACTGTCACTTTCCAGGGTAAGAATAGAAGGTGTTCTAAGGATAGCTAAGGAAATCAAAAAGGGGGAGTGAAGAGGTGGTGCCGGTGGGCACCGAGGTGGGCACGTCCTCCTCTTATCAGGGTTGTAGGTTAATCAGAAAGGGCCACCTCACATTGGGTGGATGTGTATCCAGATGTCATTGGAATACACCATCTTTGTTAAAATACCCCTCACACACCAAAAGGGCCCTTGGTGTCATGCTTCATCATCGGGGTCTTCCCGTCCCGCTGCGGGGCGGGGCAGTGCTGCGACAAGCGGATACGCTGGAGCACCTTTAGATGGAGGTGCTATGTGTTAGGAGTGAGTGTCAGTGGGGTCAGGAGTGATATAAGTGTGAGTTAAAAAATACCTGGCCTAGTGGAAAAAAAGAATTTTATTAAACACTGGCTGGTATTATTAAAAGAAAAGTGAAGCGGAGAGATGGAGCAGGTTAATGGGCTCTCTCTCCTAAGTGGGTCAACATGTTTCGAGGCGCGGGGCCTCTTCGTCAGGACCTAGGGGAGATCCCCCTGTCACTCACTAGTGTTTCTCCACATAGGTAGAAAAGGTGTATGTACAAAAAGTGAACAAAAAAGGACTATGTGAGTAACTACAATTTAATAATTACAACACATATGCTACCACACTAATAATGTAGTTTGCCTGCAAGGTAAGAACAATAGATTAAAAATGCGCCGATCCCAAGGTGCGCTTAACTCTAATTCACCTGTAATGGAAAATGAGAAACACACAAAAATATACAAGATAGGGGATCATGCGTAAACAGTGAAGATTGTTGAAGCATTCCTTCAGAAAACACACGGTCAGTCACACACAGAATAAGTAACACCAAGAGGTTGAGAATAGCCAACCTCTTATCCCTGGCTATTCTCAACCTCTTGGTGTTACTTATTCTGTGTGTGACTGACCGTGTGTTTTCTGAAGGAATGCTTCAACAATCTTCACTGTTTACGCATGATCCCCTATCTTGTATATTTTTGTGTGTTTCTCATTTTCCATTACAGGTGAATTAGAGTTAAGCGCACCTTGGGATCGGCGCATTTTTAATCTATTGTTCTTACCTTGCAGGCAAACTACATTATTAGTGTGGTAGCATATGTGTTGTAATTATTAAATTGTAGTTACTCACATAGTCCTTTTTTGTTCACTTTTTGTACATACACCTTTTCTACCTATGTGGAGAAACACTAGTGAGTGACAGGGGGATCTCCCCTAGGTCCTGACGAAGAGGCCCCGCGCCTCGAAACATGTTGACCCACTTAGGAGAGAGAGCCCATTAACCTGCTCCATCTCTCCGCTTCACTTTTCTTTTAATAATACCAGCCAGTGTTTAATAAAATTCTTTTTTTCCACTAGGCCAGGTATTTTTTAACTCACACTTATATCACTCCTGACCCCACTGACACTCACTCCTAACACATAGCACCTCCATCTAAAGGTGCTCCAGCGTATCCGCTTGTCGCAGCACTGCCCCGCCCCGCAGCGGGACGGGAAGACCCCGATGATGAAGCATGACACCAAGGGCCCTTTTGGTGTGTGAGGGGTATTTTAACAAAGATGGTGTATTCCAATGACATCTGGATACACATCCATCCAATGTGAGGTGGCCCCTTCGTTCTAAGGATAGCTGCTGCATCATCCTCCCCAAAGCTTATACCCTGGCCGAGCATGATATGGAGGTGGGTAGAAGTGGAGGGGAAGAGGAGAAAGGGTAAAGCCAAAACCCCAAGTAGAGGTTGAGGGAGGTACCTGCTTGTGTGGAACAAAGCTAGGTAGCGGATGGGGGATAGAAAAAATCTTACCCGCCTTGAGATAATTGCTCCTACGGTGGTGAACCGTGCTGAGAATATGGGTACAAAGAAAGGAGGACCGGGCTATTACTACTTAAGGTAAGTAGAAGGTCCAGCTACAGCTTGCCCGAAAAGATACAATTACTACAAAGATTGCTGAGCTGTTCCTAGTGAGGAGAGATATGCGTTAGGAGATGTGGAGAGTGTTCTAAGGGTAAAAGATCAGTTGGGCATGTATTTTATTTTATTGGTTAACATTTAGGATACATTTCCTACTTACACAGAGAACAATTCCCACATCCGCGTTTATTAGCAACCCTTAATACTAAAAAACAGCCACCGTTCAACTTCCATCATAGTTAAGGACCAGCTTAGAATTCGATAACATTTCACATTTATCATCCCTACTCAGCTTCTAAGGCATGCTTGGTCGTCCCTGTCACTGCGTTCCAATACTAGAACGGGAACTACAAGATGTCCGCCTCTTAACACACGTATATCACGTGACCATAACCATTGGGAACGCGGATCCTCCCGCGCTCCATTCCTTTAAATCACGCCTCTTCCCCTCCTACCGCCTCCACCCGGATCCAGCGGCGAGGGGTAGGCACAAGAAGAGCAGCTCAGGAACTCCCAAGTAAGTTCCCCTTATAGCGGCGACCCCCCAACCTTTTTACCTTTAGTGCTATCCACAGGGGACCCTTCAATATTAAAATACAGGGGCTCCCCTTTGTGAGACATGCGATTTTAAACTACTTATCGGCGGTAATCTGCGCTCACTCTCTGCGAGTGTTTTAAGGATTATTGTGTCACATACAGACAAAAAGATTGCCAGCTAAGACCACGCCGACATGTACACAGGTTGAGGACCGGATCGGACATTTCCGACTGCACTAACAGTCCTCTACGGCATGGGGTATTGAGCGGGATGGGCAGCCCGATGTTGAGTTGCATTGATTAACTCTCAGGACTCTCGACCACAGGACTCATCCCTTAGAGTCATGGGGTATTGAGCGGGAGGGGTAGCCCGATGTTGAGTTGTATTGATTAACCCACAGGACTCTCGACCACGGGACTCATCCTTTAGAGTCCTAACACTCGACACTCAACCCTCTAATCGTGAAGCCTATCAATACAGGGCAATGATAACCGGGGGACCCTAATTCTTCCTGTTTCTCCCACCTTAAATCCATTAATACAGGGTTTTTATTAAAGGGCAGTTCTTACCTTGCGAGCCATACCAGACTTTGCACAATGAGTGAGCAGACCATCACCTTTTTGTACCTTTTGTTTATCTACAGAAGTGTCTACATCTGTTCGTGTATTATTACTATTTAACCCTAGTCCGCCCTTGTACATAGCCTTGCGGTGGAAGATCTCACCTGAAGCTTTACCCGCTGGATACTGTTGCTAACTGTACATTACACTTTTTAGGTGAGTTTACAACTTGTACCTACTGAGAATTGCACGCTGCATCATATACCGTTTTGGTATTTTTAATGGGTTTTATTCACAGGTGCACTCTCACACATGATTCCACATAGACGAGTGCATGTACACAACTCATAGTGTGATAACACAAGCTAGTGATACTCTACATTGGCCTGCTGATATGCCGTCATCTGATGTGATTGCTTGTATTCCAACTGTGATTTGCTTCTCCTCTTTCCTCAACAGGTATTGACAGCTTAACACAGACATACACATGGAAGAAGGGTAAAATAGGGACAACATATTGGTTTCCCCCCCCCCCATATTTTTCCATTTATGATTTAGTTTTAATCTCACTGGTGTGTATTCCTAATACATTAGAGATCCACTGTAGACAGTTACTCGATAGATACTTACTAAATAGTATTCATAGGTCCCGACGAATCGCCCGTTATTGAACACTTGCGAGAAACATGTTGACCAGATATTAGCACTCTCTGGAAGGCCTTTGGAAACATAATATTCCAGACTCACCCTCTAGATTCTGATTTTAATTAGAGCAGCGGACCGCCAGAATAAATCATTCCTTGGTACCCCTAGCTTTATTTTAACCACCCACGATACGTCTACAATCCTTACTGGCCCCACACCCGCACTACATCTAAACGGTAGTTGGAAAAAGATCTCCGCTAAAGAGCCCCTCTTTCAGGTGTCGCCCGTTGGGTATTGCACCGCCGACCCAACGAGGAGCAAGCCCAAATGATGAAGCATGACACATGCAAAGGTGTGTGAGGGCATTAAATCCAACAAAATGGATTCTCAGGGGTAATGATCTTTTACCCTTAGAACACTCTCCACATCTCCTAACGCATATCTCTCCTCACTAGGAACAGCTCAGCAATCTTTGTAGTAATTGGCCATCTAGATTGACACAACTAGCTAATCACTCAGCTGGGGCAAGGTCGTGTAATCACCCCTTGCTTAGGTATAGAATTCCTATACCTACCATTATATATAGACACATATATACCTATAAGTCACTACTATGGCAGGCCTTAACAATCCTGAAGGCAGAGTGCTAGGTTTTATGTGAGATGAGGCTCTAGCATGAGCTGAGCCTGTCTGCAGCTTCCGGAACCATGTCCTTATAGCTGTTCTATGATATAGCCATACCATATATTCTTAAGTGCATTAAAATCCTCGCGGTTAAATGCTAACTCTGGTTTGGCTTTATCAAAACATGTCGTGTAAGGTGTCATACGCTTTGGAATACTACCCCCTCACCAGTTCTGGTGACGGGGGTAGCATTCCACCCTTCTTGGGGGAGAAGACATGTTGTTCCTGTTAATCCCGGTTAAAGTTAACCAGAGCCTCAGCATCACAAAATGGATGCTGCTGCCACAGACACAAGTCTGACCTCCTGCTGCTGGGAGTCCTTCCAGCGAGGGAGGCTTGGACAATAGGTTTCCTGTCTTGGGAGGTGCTAGCACCACCCCAGACAGGCCATAGTGTATTGGAGCAGGGAGAGCTGAATGATATGAGACACTGCCTGGGGCACACATGGTGTCCCATGCATAGCCCGGTTCAAACCAGTTGCTGGGGCACTCCAGCCCCAGCTCTGGCGCGAAACTGGACAAAGGGAAAGGGGTTTAACCACCCCCTTCCCTGGGCCCACCCATAGGAGGGACCTAGCAGGTAATCCAGCCCCTCAGATTGGTATATAGGTAGGAGCTGAGTCAAGAGACTTTAGATTTATCCTGAACTGAAACTTGAAACGAAACTCTGGACCTTCAACATTCTATTGCAACTAGAATACTGAAGAATCTCCCTTGTGGTCAAGGAGTGACCACCCTGTGCAAACAGGCACCATCCAGCGATCTGCGGTTTACTTTGTCGATGCTCCTGCCAGAGCCCGAGCACAGGGTCCAATGAGAGCCAGACTTCCAGACTTCTTTGACCCCAATCCACAGCCACAGCAAAGCTGAGACCCGTGGAGGTGACGAGAGACTTGGGACCGGCTATCTTGAATAACCTGCTCTTTGCTACTTGTGCAGCTTCTGAGGCACCCTCTAAATTGTGCATTGGGGATTAAGAAGCCCCAGGCCCGAGCACCTTCTGCACCGACGCACAGTCCTCCACACTCCACGAGTGCCACGTGGGGCCTGCTAGTGTTTTTGTGCTCGACGCGTCTGTCCTGTCATTTGCCCGTTGGCTAGTGGCCTCTGTGACGATGAACCTTTGAATCTGAACCACCTGCCTGGTTGCTCCAGGTGGGCCCCTATTTCCCTGCAAAGGAGAAGCCCCATAGACCTTGCTGGTCTAACTCGAAGCGAATATTCGATTTCATGCGTGGGTTGCATTTGCCAAGGCCTGTTGACTCCAATCCGGAAGCCGATGCCGCCAACAGCGACATCCTTCGTGGGACAGTCCGCATCTAGCTCCTGGTTCTCGTCGACGCCTCCTGGTCCACGTGGCTGCAGAGTCAAGCTTCACGACATCACCTGATTGCTTCGCGACATCGCCTGGTTGTTTCCTGGTTCCTTCCTGGTCACTGGCTAGTGAACCAGACTATGTCCCTTCTGCTTTCAGGTACTATTCATCCTCGATCCGCCCTTGGATCCAACCGGACACTTTTCTCCTGGTCGCCTGCAGCATCTTTTTACAGGTCTCCATAGGAATCAGCGACGAAACCCGACACAACTTGACACCTATGCACCCGGCTCCTGTGGGTGAGGTAACACGGGCACTCCGGTGCTCCTGTGGGTATTGACTATCCTAGTGTCCTAGTTTTCAGTGGCTTTCTCCTAGTACATCCGGAAGTGTCCTAAAAGAACTAGTTTCTAACTCTTACGTTCCTATTGTTTCCCTATGGTAACTCACGTGAGTGAATAGACACTGCACACACATCCCGTGGGCCTCCTGCTTCCTAACTCTTGTTAGGTCAGCGTAGCCCCAGCGATTCCCTAGGCCCTAGGCCTATCCTGTGTTCGTGACGTGGTACTTATACCACTATTTTAGTACATGGTTTGCAACGCCCTTAGGGCTCAACTGTATTTTTTGCAACTTACTGTATGATAATTGAGTAACTTGTTATGTGCTTTAGCCTCTGACCTCATAAAGAGTTCAGAGGGGTTGTGTTTATAATAAATACATATATATATTTTATATATAACCTGTGTGGTGTCCTTTCATTTGGTATTCAAGGGGTTACATATGGTAAAACAGCTTGCTTCACAAGCTCTCTGAAGTCTTAGCCTAAGACTGCTTTGTCCATGCTACCACTAGGATAGCTGGTCTATAAGGTTGACTTTACAACCATCACCATAAGGGTTGTTTGGACTGGTGCAAGGTGCTCACTAGAATAGTGATCATATACCAGGCCAACTTCTCACATCTACCTCTGCCTCAGAGATCTTAGCATGGTCGTCAGCAATGAGGTTAAACCACCTTTGAGAGAATCAATTGAAGAATGAGAGTCAACATGAAACACAGACACAACACTTTGGGGGAGCATGTCCAACACCTCTTTCCACAATTCTTTTCCCCATAATTCTTTTTTGTTAATTAACCAATTATGCGCGTACCATGTGGGAAGCTATGTAGCTAATCTATTAGCAGTCAACCAGGAGTCAGTATAAATATGGCAAACTCCCGGTAATTCCTGTTTCAAAACCTGATAAACAGCATAACGTTCTGCAAACTGACTGCTCTTTCCTTCACCAGTTGTACTCAACAGTTTTTGTGTAACAGGGTTATAGGATACTGCTTTGTAATGCCTCTTTGCTCCAACATACCTGGCTGAACCATCCGTAAACCATACATGCTTCCTATCCTCCACGGAGAGATCGCTAAATAGCTTACCCCACTTAACAGGAGATTCCTGTACCATAGGTACGTGGTATTCCTCGTCTGTCTCTTCTATTGGCGCCTGCGCCACCTGCTCATGTAACATCGCTGTACCCTTAGGGCCCACTCGAGCCCTGTCCTGTATGTACCACTTCCATTTAATTACACTAGCTTCTTGTGCATGTCCAATTCTGTGAGTTTTAGGAGAGCTCATAACCCATTGCATAATAGTAATCTCAGGTCTCAAAATTACATCATGTCCCAAAGTCAATTGTTCCGTATCAACCAAAGCCCAATAACATGCTAGTAACTGTTTCTCAAAGGGTGTATAACGCTCGCCGGCGCCAGTCAACTTCTTTGTCCAAAATCCCAAGGGTACTTTTGTCTTACCTTGTTTTTGCCATAAACTCCAATTTCCATATGGACCCTGTACAGTCACATTCAAATCAACATCATCATCTCACATTGGCCATAATTCCAAAGCATGCTGAATAGCCTCTTTCGCCAGTTCAAATGCAGTCTGTTGTGGCTCACCCCACTCAAACACATTTTTCTTTCGTGTGACTTTGTACAAAGGAGCCAAAATCTGACTTAGATGGGGAATGTGCTGTCTCCAAAATCTAAACAACCCAATAAATCTTTGAGCCTCGTTCCTATTTCAGGGTACTGCTAATTCTTTAATTTTCTGTCTCACTTGCAGGATCACCTCTCGTTTTCCCTGATGCCACTGAATACCTACAAATTTTACACTTTGTGCTGGACCTTGTAATTTATCAGGATTAATCTCCCATCCTTTACTTTGCAAATAGGTTACAATTTGGTCTAACTGAATTTGGACTTGCTGCTGTGTTTCGCCTTGAACCAATATAACGTCAATATAATGACAAATCTGCACTCCAGAAATTATCAGTACCTCATCTAAATGCTCTGCCACCAGCCGGTGACATATTGTCGGACTATGCAAATAGCCCTGAGGCAGACTTCGAAATGTCATTTGTCTGCCACCCCATGAAAAACTGAATTGTTCCTGACATTCAGAAGCTATAGGAATGGAAAAGAAAGCATTGGCAATATCAATAGTCGCGTACCAAGTCCCTGGATGTTTCTGAATTCTCTCAATTATAATAACAGTGTCAGGGACAGCAACAGTCAAAGACGGTGTATGCTTTTTTTTGGGGGGGGGGTTCAAAACTGCTTTATTGCATAGAAAAACAGACAGTACACAGCTTCATGTGCCTACAACCCGGAGGCCGGCAGCGTGACAAACAGATAGAACACAGCCTGTCGACCGGCATCCCGGAGGCCCGGCAGCGTGGTATAGAATCAGGCTACAGCAGCAGCACAGCCGACCGTGGTAGGCACTGGAGGATATATTGCAGCAGAACAGTGTTTTCAGTTACTAACGCTGTAGATTGATAAAACTTCCCAACATTCAAACAAACTAAGAGGCATTATAGACATGGACGGATATGAAGGCATGAACCAATAGGGTATTATAGATATGCAAGGATACACTATCTCATCAGTCATAGAACAAGAGATCTGGCAACAGATAATCAACGCCATAGAGATCAACATGTACGGTGTCACGAAGTGCCAGCGAATATGTAAGGAGTGAGCATATGTCAGCGGTAGCATGGAAGTGTCCCAGATAGAGCAACGGGGACAGGCATCGCCAATGGGGAGTTCAGTGGTTGCAGGCAACACATGGGATGTACTAGGTAGGACGGGAGTCCACAACAGGGGAGCTGGGATATACCTCCCATCGGCACAGAGGGGATATGCATGTGTATGAACGAGTCTTATGAGTGGTCGTTGGAATCCCCGTAGAGTCGCTAAGCACTAACCTTGCTCCCCTCGGGGGCATCATCATCATCTATTTGTGCAAGTAAGTAACCTACCAGGGGGTCCCAGATATCCCTAGGCCGACTCATGACTGGTAATAGTTCAGCGAAGGTAGTGTACTGTTCCTGACAATAGGTCAAGTCCGCTAGCCAATCCTTAAATTTAGGCGCTCTACCTCGGCCCCATCGGCATGCCACCCGTCTCTTAGCCAAGAGCAATGCAGTATCGACAAATTTCCGACCAGACCTAGGAATATGCGGAGTATGCCCAAGGAGCGCCAGCAGGGGGTCCATAGGCACAGCGCCCTTCGTCATTGCCGTGAGGGCGTCCGTTACTTGTTGCCAGTACTGCAGCACCTGGGGACATCTCCATGCCAAGTGTAGGAAATCTGCGTGTTCGGCGCAGCAACGCCCACATCGATCATTGTCCGCTAGTCCGAATCTGTGTTTCCGCACAGGCGTGTAATATATCCGTTGTAGGAATTTGTAATGTTTGATTTTCAGTCTGCTGCTTGCTGAGATACGAGACGTGAGGGTACAGCAATATTGCCATTGCTCATCGGTTAGTTCAGCAGTCAGTTCAGCACTCCAATGCCTCCGGGCACCAGTCACAGGCATGGGAGCCGCAGCCCTGAGTTGACGGTACAGGCCAGAGACCAAATGTGTCCCATCTTGTGAGCAGAGTAGGAAATGGAGTGGGAGCAGTATGTCGGGTTCACTGGGGAAATCAGGCAAGATGTCCTTCATCCCCGCGCGTAGGCGTATATAGTAGAACACGTCAAGTGGAGTACGGCTATGAGATGCAAAAAACAGCTCTGAAGATTTGAAATGGCCGTTCGAGAATAGGTCACCCCAACAAGCAATTCGTACCTTCGCACAAAGGGTGCGGAAACCCTGTTCCTGTAACAGGGCGAGATCAGGATGAAAAGTCAGCGGTAGTCTGGGGGAATACGGCAAAGGGCAGGACAGGTTTTTGGCAATACGCCGCCATGCGTCAAGCGTACACGATACCGAGGTGTTCGATGTAGGTATGGACGACTCCGGGCAATGAAGCAGCCCATTGAGCGGAATAGGATGTACAATCCAATCTTCCACCGCGATGTGAGGCATGAAAGGGGTAGGGGCCAACCAATGGTATGCGAATTGTGCCTGTGCGCAGAGGTAGTAAGCCTCAAAGTCAGGGACATCAAAGCCTCCCATTTCATATGGAAGAATGAGCGTGGACCATTTCAACCGTGGGTTCTTACCCCCCCAGAACAACCGACGCAGGTCCGACCTCAAGGTCTTAAAGAAGAAAGCCCCTGGATAATAGGGGATATTGAGGAAGAGATATAGGAAGCGGGGAAGAATCACCATTTTTATAAGGGATGCTCTACCGGCCATGGAAAGCGGCAGGGTGATCCAACGATCAACTGTGGAGGCTAATTTGGTGATCGCCACTCCGTAATTGGATCGTAAAGTTTCGCTACTATCTTGGGAAATTTGTATCCCCAGATATCGCAGCTCAGTCCGACACCACTCCAGTGGATAGTCAAGGGGGAAATCGGAAACCGCCTCTGTTAATGGGAAAAATTGTGACTTGGACCAATTGATGTGCACACCCGACATTCCGCCGAAAACAACTAATTCTCGGAGTAGGGGGTTAAGGTGCACCTCAGCGTGTTTAACATAAAGTGTGATGTCATCCGCGTAAAGGGACACATCAATTTGCCGTTGCAAGCATTGTATCGCCCCTTCCCGGTGTAGTTGACGTAGGCGACAGGCAAGAGGCTGAATGGCTATAGCAAATAAGAGGGGGGATAAGGGGCATCCCTGGCGCGTACCTCTTGTAATGTCGATTGGCTACGACAAGCGGCCATTGATCAGCACTCTCGCCGTGGGTCGAGTGTAGAGTAGGCGCACCCAAGATATGAAGAGTGTCGGGAACCCCATGCTGGTTAATACAGAGAATAAGTAAGGCCATTCGACCAAGTCGAATGCTTTGGAAGCATCGAGGAAAACAGCTGCTACCGGCATGTCGGGATGTACAGTGCGGAGTAAGGAGAAAAGAGTGCGGAGGTTATGGGAGGTGGAGCGGCCAGCCACAAACCCAGATTGATCGGGCAATACAATCCGGGTCATGAGTAGTGAGAGACGGGTAGCCAGAACCTTAGCGAGCATCTTGACGTCGCAATTTAGTAGGGAAAGCGGGCGATAAGAATTGCAGGAGCTGGGGTCTTTGTTGGGTTTCAAGAGGGAAGTAATGACCACTTCCCGCATGGAGCCAGGGAGGACGCCATCGCATAGTGACTCTTCGTAAACCTCTCGGAGGACAGGGGCCATAATATCTATGTATGCCTTATAAAATTCCGCAGGGATGCCATCGAGGCCGGGGGCCTTGCCGTTCTGTAGGGACATAATGGCGTCGGGGATTTCATCCAGCTCAAGGGGAGCTGCCAGGAACGCCCTATCCCCATCGCTGAGCCAGCAGAGCGCCACATCTCCCAGATAGGCAGCATAAGGTATAGCGGGCTTAGTGTCAGAGGTATAAAGTGTGTGATAGTGAGATGTAAAGGCAGTAAGCAGCTCGTCCGATTCCCTGACCGTGGACCCGTGTGTATCAGTAATTTCAAGTACAGTGTTGCGTTCCCGTGAGGCTCGCGTGAGTGTAGCTAGGACCCTACCAGGCCTATCTCCCTCGCAGTATTTTCTGGCCTGCCAGTGTTTCCCACGGAACTTAGCTTCCCTAGCAGCCTCCTCCTCATATTGTGTCAATGTTTCCCTAAAAGCAGCGTGTATGTCAGGGCTATCACTCTCCACCATACGGAGTTCAAGTGTGCGCAGCTCCCTCTCTAGTTTGTGAATCGTGTTTTTGATATCCCGCAGGACCCCAAAGCCCTTAGAGATGCAATATCCTCTAACGGTCACCTTAATGGCTTCCCAAATGTGCTCAACCGAATCCACTGACCCCCTATTCCTGGGGAAAAAGGCAGCTATCTCCTCGCCCAACTCAATTCGGAACAAACTATCCAACAGGATCTCGGGCCGAAGTCTCCAGTGTGGTCTGGGGCTATCCCACCCAGGTACGCGAATGTGCAGTAGTACAGGACTGTGATCAGAGTAGGTTCTTGGCAAGTGTGTCGCCCTTAACACTTCTGCGGTAATCCCCCTGGTAAGGAGAAAGTAGTCCAGCCGTGCCCATGTGCCCGTGTGTGAGGTAAAATGTGTGCCTTCCCTCCCATGGGGATGTAAGTGCCACCAAATGTCTATCAGTTCGCCCTCCCTGATCACTCCCTCCAGCGCCTCGCGCGCTCTGGGCTTATAGTGGCTCACCCCATCCGTCCTATCTAAATGTGGTACCAACGCTAGGTTGAAATCCCCAGATAACGTGGCGCGAGCCCACATCCATGATCCGTCCCCATAAGGTGGTAAAGAAAGCGGGAGTATCTACGTTAGGGGCATAGCTGACAACAAATGTGAAGGTGTCTCGACCCAGTCTGCCCCACAACAAAGCATATCGTCCCTCGCCATCTACTAGTTCCCCGCACTTATGGAACGGCATGTTACGCGCCAAAAGGATGGCGACTCCTCTTGCATAGGTAGAGTATGAGGAGAAGGTGCGGACTCCAGCCCACTTGCTCGCAAACGTGTGTGTTCCCTGTGGTGATAGGTGGGTTTCCTGCAACATGGCTACCTGGACACGGTGTCTATTAAGATAAGCGATGACACTGCGACATTTCCTGGCATCATTGAGTCCCCTAACATTCCAAGACATACTGTTCAGTTGCGCATCAGCATTGAAGGCAGCCATAGATAAAAGAATAGCAACCGTACCAGTTCTAACCTGTGCGACAAGACAGAACCAATGCTAAGTGACCGATATAAATATTCATGCCAATGCAATAATCGAACAAACCATTCAAGCGATAAAAGCCTCTTTCGGAACCAACCCAACCCCCCTCCGACCCCAGCATCCCAATCATGCCAGTAGCCACCTTTTCCCTCCCACTGTCCCTCCCTCCTCCCCCCTCCCCCCAACCCCTGTAACAACGTCAACAACAGAAAAATTCGCATGGGGAGCACCCTGTAGGGATACATCATAAAGTACGCACAGCCACGTCACCCGTCCACGGCCTCCGATTCTGTACCGCCCATGGCGGAGGCCGGGGTCAGGAAAGTGGTCCTTGGATTACGTTACCACAGGTGCGATGAGGCAGCGTGGGTCCATCGTGCGTGGTCATCTCCGTGTCCATGCAACTGAAGCAAAGTTCAGTGTGCGACAGCGCAGGCAAAGCAAAGAGTTCAATAGAAACAAGCGTTCAGTGTCCGCCCACTGCTGAAGATGAGTTTTCGCCCTCCAGGTCCGCCGCATCTCTGCTTTCCTCCCTACGAGCTGTAAGGATCGATTTCAGGAAATCTTCAACTTTTTGGGGGTTTGTAAAGAAACGTTGCTTCCCCTGATGTGTGATCCGCAGCTTTGCCGGGTAGAGTAGGGCATAGTCCAGCTGAGCCTCTCGCAGTTTCTTTTTCAGGGGGATGAACTTTCGCCGCTCTTCCTGCACCAGGGGAGTGAAGTCCGGATATATGGAGAAGCTGACGCCATTGTATTGCAGGGCCTGCCTAGAGCGGGCAGCCCTCAGCGCGACATCACGATCCCGATGATTTAACAATTTAGCAATAATCGGCCTAGGTGGCAGTCCGGGCTTGGGAACAGGTGCCAATGATCGATGTGCTCTCTCGATGATGAACTGAGGAGAGAAGGCGTCCTCCCCGATCGAGCTTTTCAGTAGTTTTTCGACATAGAGCTCCATCCTGCCCGTGTCCGTGGACTCCGGAATGCCTGTGACGCGTATGTTGTTGCGTCGGCTGCGGGCTTCCAAGTCCTCGTTCTTGGCCGCTATGACCCTGACCAAATTGTCCATCCTGGCCAATTGTGTGGTGTGAGTTGAAGTGATATCATCGTCATCGGATATGCGTTGCTCCGTAGCTGTCAGCCGCTCCTCGTGACGGTCCACCTTATGAACCAGTCGACCTTTTCCACCACAGTGGCAAACCCCTGTCTCATCTCTTGAAATAGGCTATGGAGATCAAGATCTTTAGTAGGCGTAGTAGTGGCTTTCGAGGATGTATCGCCGGCCCCAGGATCGGCAGGTACTGATTTCGCGCCTTTTTTGGGGCCATCGAAGCTCAGTTTTGATTGACGATTTTCAGGTCGCACCATGCTGGCGGCTGGACATGACCTCTCCGCCACCGCACTCACAAACGCTGCCGTGCAACCAGATTTCCGCCGAGGGGGACGTGACACAATCTCGAGAAAATAAGTGCGCAATGGAGAGTGACAATGCCGCGCGGTGTGTGTCAGCCGAAGCCTTTCCAGTGCACGGCGTGCACAGTTCGGGGGCGCTACAGTTCATCCGATAGCGTCTGCGCCAGTGGGTTCCCCGGTGGGGTGGGTCATGAGGCCCAGCGGCAACAGTGGTTTAGGGACCGGCACCCTGTGGGAGAATCAGGCCTTAAAGTCAAGTCTAGATCGTGAGGGTAGGCGCAGAGGCCGCCAGCACAAGGCAATCGTGAAAGGGAGCAGACCGTCAGTTGTCGCTCGTGCAGCCCAGGGCGTCAGAGGAGGTGGGCAGCATCCAAAGTGGGCAGCAGATTGTTTCTCAAAAGCACACTGTTTGCAGAAAGATCCAATATCAGCAGTGCCGTATTAGCGTGCACCTCTCAAATCCACAGTAGGGTCGACGGTCTGGGGAAGGCCTAGCAGCTGAGGCGACCCGAGATCTTCAGTGGTCTGGCATGGGCCAGCCCGAGCCCCGACAGGCAGCAGCAGCAGGTCGCTGTAGCAGGCACCGTGCGAGATATTCGAAGAGACCCCAGGAGGCCAGGGGTCGCCGCTCACCCAGGAATCAAGTGAGGATGCAGGCTCAGGATCGCGCCAAATATTACAGGGAGGCAGCAGCAGCTAGGAGGCCGGGCCCACGATCGCCCGCCAGCTATTTTGACAGAGGGGGTCGCCGCCGGTCCAGAGCGCCTCTCACCTCGTGCCGTGCATCGGCAAGATCCGCACTCCTCTGACGTCCTCCAATGCTGGCCAGGTCTAGGGAGGCAGTCGCGGCACCCCCCCCAGCTAATCCGCCTCTCTCCGGGCCGCACTCTACCAACGGTCACTTCCCGCAAGTGCCGGGGCTAACAGAAGCAGGTCGAGCGTGCGTGGCGACAGGGCAGCTGCTTCCGATCACACCCGCCGCCCGCATCAGACACCGGGAATCAAGACAGCCGCTCCGAGGACTCCGAGACCCTTGGCGCAGTTCGGGCCTCCCGCCTCGAGGCAAGCCCCGGTGTCGCGCAGTTCTCCCCTGCCGTCCCTCTCAGCTCGTAGTCTCCGAGGGTGTCACCGGCAAAAGTTCAGGCGGAGCCCACGCCGGCCTCGATGTCTCAAGCGGCTCAAGCTTCGGGTCGATTGCTGGGGACAGACCACTGCATCGGATGGTAGGCAAAATCGTTATTTTAATAGCCTGTGGTATAGGATAATTGCAGGATAACGGGCCAAGGAGCGGGAGCTACTTAGTTAAGCAGCCATTCCGCGTGTGCGCCCTCTAGCGCCCCCCCAAAGACGGTGTATGCTTATTCAGTTCACGGTAATCAACTGTCATGCACCATTAGTTATCATTTTTGCGCACCGGCCATACGGGATTGTTCCATGCAGAAGTAATCGGAACCACACACCCTGCGTCCATCAAGTCTTGAATTGTGGCACTGATCTCATCCTGCCCACCAGGAATACTGTACTGTTTCATCGAAATCACTTTAGTCGCCTGAGGCCCCTTTACAGGAGGAATTTTCAAACGACCTACTCTCACGGAGTTAGCTGAAATATAACGTTTTGCTCCAAATTGATAATACCCATCATCCAAACACAGCGTCATTCCTTTTAAAATGTCAATTCCAATAATATATTCAGAAAGGGGCACCACTAACACACTAAGGGCCAGATGTAGGTAGCCCAATACTGGTCGGAAACGGCCGAAAATACCGATTTTCTGCCGTTTCCGACCGGTATTGGGCTATGGAGATGTAGGGGCTCAAAAAACGTACATTTTCGGTAATTTTACCGAATCGGTAATTTTATTGAATCGGTAAAATTACAGAATCGGTAAATTTACTGATTCTGTAAATTTTACAGATTCGGTAAATTTACCATTCGGTAAAATTACCGAATATGTATTTTGAGATGTAGGTAGCATTTCTAACAGTGCTACAGGGCCTTTAGAATTCGGTATTTACCATGCAATACAATTGCATGGTAAATACCGAATCCCTGTGTACATGCACATCTGTGCATGTACACCTGTGCCATGTGGCACACAGACATGCCCTAAGGGCATGTATGTGTGCCACATGGCGCACAAGCCAGTTACAGGGGTGCAACAGGGTGTCAAAGTGCCCCCCTGCCCCCCTTAGCAATACGGTATTTTACAGATTCGGTAAATACCGAATCGGTATTTGCTATTGAATCCAAAGGGCTTCAAGGCCCATTGGATTCAATAGCAAATACCGATTCGGTATTTACCAAATCGGTAAATACCGAATCTTACCGATTCGGTAAAAAATACCGATTTTTCACCTACATCTCATTTACCGATTCATGAATACCAAATCGGTAAAATTCGGTATTTATGAATCGGTAAATGAGATTTACCTACATCTGGCCCTAAATTCTCTTTTTGGTATTCTTCCTATTTTTAATTGGAGGTTAGTTTGTACTGCTGGGGTCTCTTTACCACCTAACCCTGTAATTGTAAAATACTGTCCTCTAAATTTCTTGGAATTTCCATATATCAAAGTGGATTCCGCTCCTGTATCTACTAGGGCTCGGGCCCATTGTACATAACAATGTTTCCAGAAAATCTCTATGTCTACATAGGGTCTATGATCTTTGCGAGCCCAATTCTGTACTGGAGCTTGACCTATTTCCTAGTCGTTTTTGTTCCTGTTTTGTGCCCAAGACAAATCAGGGTAAAGACTTTCATGTCATTTAGGAAGCACATCTTCCTCGTACACTCCTTCTTCATAGTAAGAATTTCTCATGTTCCTGTCACTCTGCAATCTCCGATCAGGGGATCTCCCTCGCTCATTTCTCATTCTCAGTTCTGGAGATCTACCTCTTTCATTTTTAACTCTGTGTTCTACAGATCCCTCCCTCTCATATCGTGTTCTATATTTCGGAGATCCTTCCCTTCTCCCTTGATATGACTCATCACCGCTTCCATCTGAATATCTCCGCTCATGATTTTGTTTACTAACCCTTCTGCTCCCTTCTTTCCTGTGTAGACCCCTTTTTCGAAACAGACTCCATAACTTCGAATTAGGTTCCCCATCTATTTCTTCTCTACTCACCCCATCTTTTATTAGGGCAAAAAACATGTCTCGTCTAGATAACCGGTTATTGTCTGTACGGACCTCAGGTCTAGATGGTCTCTCTGTCTTCATCCATTCCCCCAGTTTGTCCAATTCGCAAACCGCTTTGATCACTTGAGCCAGTGTATTTCCTGTCTGATTTATTAAGTGTCATCATTACCTGCTTATAAGCAGGGGGAGCAATACGAATTATCTTGTTTCTTACAGAAGTATTAAGTAGTCCTTCCATTAGTCTATGTGCAGAATCTAAGAAAATAGAGGTTTTCCTCACCTCTTCCTTTAATCTCTGTGTCGCGTCTCTCAACGTATACCAAGGTTTCTCATTCATTGACCAGTCTGATTCAGTCGGGTATTTGTGACTACATCCAGCACAGCCAGTTGTAACAGGCTAATCTGATCATTAAGCCCGTAGTTCCTAAAATGTTCCTGAATTGTCGGGTCAGTGCTTATGGTACAAAATTTCACTGCATCTCCCACGTCTAACATCACGCCTGCAGCACCCAGGTCATAGATGCGGACCATCCATGTAAGTAAGTTCTCGCCAGATTTCTGCCGAAACCTGTCCAAAATATCATTAGTTTCTTGTTGCGTAAAATCCTCTAAACTATCCAAAGCTATTCCCTGGGGATGCTGTGGACCACCCTGAAATTTTCTCTGATGTATTGGCTGCGCATGCACCTCTCTACGCTCTTCTGATTTATTTTCGTTCTCAGTCTTAGTAGGCTCTGCTTTCCTGTCCTCCTCCTCACCCGAAACTGAAAACTCTGAAGAATCCCAAATATTTCCATCCCACTTCTCGGCATCCCAGTCAAGTCCTGCCTTTGCAATGACTAAGTGTACCTTTCTTTTATTAATTCTCCCTTGTCTGTTCCTGTATTTGTACTTCGCAATGCGCACTGCAGCCCTTTCCGCTACGGTCTGATAAGTCTCTATCTTGTCCAGCAATAATTTATTTTGACATATTAACAGCGTAGTAGCATTCTTTACTTCAACATACTATTCTTCCAACTCCTTAGACTCACGCTGTAATTTTACATATTTCTCATGTATTATTCTGTAAGCATTTAACAAAACCCATCCTCTTCGTCCTAATATAGGAAGCTCTTCTCCTCTTATTACCGACACTTTTTGCAAACATGAAATCACCTGAGCCAGTTTGGCTTCTAACAAACACGCATTCCAGTTTTCACTCAAACAAGCAGCATTAGCCCATTCATGACCCAGCACTTCATACGGAGTTGATTCCCATCCAGGAATTTCCATTGACAATTGAGAGTCAAGCTTGGTTTTCCTACAAAACATAATTCACCTCTTTCCCCTATAATCCACCTCTTCGATCCTGTGAGTCGTGACGCCAAGATGTAATTTCCCGATAATTCTGTAATTCTGTCAATCACCAGGGCATTACTTACCACATCCTTTCTAGGGACCCAAAGGAACACCACACTTCACAATACTTACCTAAGAAAGGAATAAACACTAACAATAAACTAAAGCTATAAGGCTATTGCTGAGGAGCTCGCAAATAATCACAACGCACACCTCTCCACCTCCGAGAGGATTTGGAAATCACAACGCACACCTCTCCACCTCCGAGAGGATACGGGCAACGCACACCTCCCCATACGAGAGGATTCGGAAATCACAACGCACACCTCTCCACCTCCGAGAGGATTTGGGCAACGCACACCTCCCCATACGAGAGGATTCGGAAATCACAACGCACACCTCTCCACCTCCGAGAGGATTCGGGCAACGCACACCTCCCCATACGAGAGGATTCACAAATCACAACGCACACCTCTCCATCCCCGAGAGGATTCGGGCAACGCACAACTCCCTATAGAAGAGTATTCGGAAATCACAACGCACACCTCTCCACCTCCGAGAGGTTTCGGACAACGCACACCTCCCCAATCGAGAGGATTCGGAAATCACAACACATGCTCCTCCTAACAAAGCCTCAGGGAGAATAATTAGAATTTATACTTCCCTAGATGGGGGCGGAACAACTCTCCTTCTACAATTACCTGCCGGAAGGGAAACTTACCATCCTTCAGATGCGACAGCACTTGGATCAGAAAGGTCTGACCTCCCATCCCAAGGAACACAAACAAATGATAATATGCTTGGGGGTTTCTTTATTACACAATGATAGAATGACAAAAGAAAGAAATAATTAATATGTCACAATGGGCCTTCTTCACAATAACACCTATGCAATTGCTAAATGCAATTAGTAAGACACATATACCACTTATATGAATATAAATGTATAGAACCTGAAAATAAAAGGAATAGTTAGGCAAAGACAGTTAGAGTATAAGAATTAGTGGAACACCTCCCCAAGATCCTACACATCTTGCTACCAGAGGGGGCCAGTCTCTCCGGTCTAATCAGGATTCTCTGCTCCACGATCACAGCTGCACGTCTGCAACTTGATGTATCACCAAACTGCCAGGATACCAGGCTACCAGACCACCAGAGTTCAGACACCTCCTTTAGTACAAAATGGAAGCGTTAGTCGAAGCTTCTAGCAAGCCTCGCCTCCTTTTCCCATCAGATTCCGTACCACTCTGTGCCAAGGACACAGCATCGGCTTGCCAGGCGTCTGTTATGACTTCGGCATAGAGTGAGCACATTCCTCCGACAAGAACCGGTCCTCTCTGGTATAAGAAGGGTGAACAACAAGTAGAAAGTAAAACAAAGCCTCTCACCTAGAGAGGCTCAGAAGATGGCAACAGCTCAGAAAATGGAGTTGCTCGAGCATATGCCTCAATTCCCTCAAAAGAGCAAAATTAGTATGCAAGAAGGCATAAGATCATGCCAAAGCCAATAGGCAAGCCCTGCCATTAAGCAAGATAAAGTCGGAAACAGAAAGGACATCATGAAGCCCTACTTTATAACTAATGTGTGTTACACAGGCCTACACAGCACTATATTATTACAAAATATACTGAGATGGTAGTGGGCAACGGTCATAATCAACCCGATTGTTCATAAAATATATCGGTCACTACATGAGTATAGTCATACTACGCTACACACGGCAATGGCTAGGACTGAGAGCAGAGTTTTCCTGATACCGACCTTGGTGCTCCCTGACTGGAGCTGTCACTATTTCGATTTGATTAAGTTCAAATGCACAAGTTGAAAGAAAGACAGACGAGGTTTGTGTCTTCAAAGCTTTATATAAATACTTAATAGGCAGATTACATGGAAAATTCCATGGGTAAATTTATTGCTAAAGCATACAAATCAGAAGTACAGAGAACTCCGTACAGTTCTAAGTGAAATCCCGCATAGGTTTGCCTTGTAAAAGTGGGGGAAAGGGTCTCCCCTATACAGAAATCTACATGTCCTTTGAAAGGACTTCAAACAAAGCTATTTATATATTCTACACAAGTATATGGTTCTCAGGATATACACCAATAGGGAACAAGCAAGAAGAAAGATTTTACTACAGAATACATCTCTCATTGTAGTAATACATTGAATTTGAGTCATTCTCACAGCTTACTCAAGCAATTCAATTGATACATTGTATAGCAATAGCCTGGGATAGTTCAAATGTTCTTGGTTAGGTACAGTGAGAGAAAGTCTTTTGGCACACCCTTTGTTTATCTGTGTGGACCCTAGCAATGCTTTATTTAGAACAGAAATACAGAAATATTCATCATGTGATATATTATGACATTGATGCATGATGGAGGATAGTGTAAACACTATCTAAGTTAGCATACAGTCAGTTTATAATGCGTTTAATAACAAAACAGAAAGACAACTCCACAACCCTCCCCTGCTGATTTCTAAATCTTCTCTACACTTTCTTTTATTACAAAATGTCATTCAGTAACTTTGGGTTTTTCTTCTTGGATTATCCCAGGTCCTTCAAGGTGTCGCAGAGTTCACTTTGAACTTCTTTGAGCTTTACATCAAGCCTCTTTTTTCTCCTTCTCGTTCCTGGCAGCTTTTTATACCCACAATCCGTACCATTCCATGATGAAATTCCCATGCAAAACTTCAAGAAAATAAGCATACATGCAATGCCAATTAGCATGATCAAGATAGGGGTTAGAAGCTATTTCAGAATTCCTATACCCACACAACCAAGCCATTCCCCTATCTTAGCAAATCCCTTTCCAATAGTTCCAAATATAGAGCCTAATACTTCAGAGGCTCCTGACTCTTTCAGCTCAGTTAGTTCATATTATATGTTCATAATGTTAGTGATGTAGCCGCTCAGCTGCTTGTCTACGTGTGGTATATAAGTGCAACATTTCAGAGCATAAATGACTTTGCAAACTCATCTTTCTTTCACAAGGAGTAAATCCAATGCAAGGTGAATTTGCATAATCATAGCACTCATTGCAAGCAATTCTGTATTTATCACTGTTAGGGCATATACCTTATTAGTAACAAGCCAATCAACTGAAGTGGATAATTTTCCAATCTATACATTGCTCAAAGCCAATCCTATAGATGATATGAGATCTCCAAAGCTATAGCTGGGAATCTGTTTAAAGCTACATTTAGTTTGCCTGATATATGGTTCAAGAGGAAAATTTAGCTTGTTAGTATGATAAATCCTAGGGCAAACTAGAGCTGCGTAGCAATTACCTGTCCAATTGTGCGGTAGCTGGAAATAAGCTGGTTTACCACAGACATAATAGACACCCTTTATGCTCACCTCTAAATTTGATTTTTTTTTCCCTGAACTAAATAATTTTGCTAACACTTGCTCCATCCTGATTTCTCAACTGTCTCCTTTCCCTCTGGCTGCCATATTACACATAAAGATCCCTTCTTGGTGATATCAGTACTTAACCTTAGGAGTGATTCCCTTAACATCTCTTTGCCTTTCCCAATGATGTGTTCTTCCCATTTCTTCATCTATTCTTATCCTTTCATACAGCTAATTGACAAATACCCTAACATCTTGCCTAATTGTGCCGGTTACATGAGTAATGCTCATGTTAGTCACAGGAGTAAAGAATTTCATCATATGTTCATGCTGATACACTGATTTAGAACCTTTGTAGAAGTGAGAAATATGTTTAGTAGCCCACAAATATAAATTTTCCCCACAGACAATCGGCACATTCTCTAGAGCATCATCAAGCCTTAGTAAAGCAATTTAATGGTATCCTGTTGATAGATAACATTTAAGAAAAAAGAGCAGGAAAGCAGTAGGACAGAGGTAGGTGAAAATATGCTGCTCCCTCAGCTGCGGAAGCGGGAAGATAAGAACTAACAAATCAGTCCTTTACCTCCATGGCCTTTACATATTCAGATAACATTTGATAATACACATTATAACTATACACACTATCATGCCATGGAATATGTGAAACATTGTTCTCAGAGAGGGGAGATTTGTCTGCGGGTTTAAGGGTGAAATTGGTTGGAACATGAGGGATATCCCCCCCCCCAACAAATAAACATCTAACAGCCATCCAAACACAGAAACGGAAATGAGAACTGCAAAACTCACAAATAAAATCTTGCAGCGTTGCTGTGCCATGTTGACTTAGATCAAGGAAATCTCTGATAAAGTGCTAGTCCTCTAGGTACCATCCTATCATCTCTACCCTATCTCGAAATTTACCTTGATATTTTATTCTGTGTTAACTGGAGTCCTAAAGGAGCTATCATCCTCTTACCATTAGTCATTTGTCAATGAGAATATGGCCTTGCTGTGGCATGTCCCAGTATCATGGATGCTCATCAATGTCAGTCGACCCATCGTCAGAGTCAAACTTGTGCTTTGCAAGATATGTCCAGTCAGGGCCTGAATACTTCTGATTGATCATTCTCTCTCTTTTGGGTCACTTGTTACTGATCAAGTCCACGCTTTCATCCCCAATGTCAGTCTGGTCAGCCTGCTCTTGTCCTTCCAACTGACTGTTTACCTAATTGTTTCTCGTATTTGTTTAGGTGTCAACGGTCTTTTGGAGGTGGTTGTATTTTTCGGCCAACCTTTCTTTGAAGTGCTTGATATCTCTGGCTCTGATGAGGCTGATTCACTCTCCTAGTTGGAGCTTGCTTGCCCCGCCCCAGACTCTGCTCCTAGAGGGATTTGGTGTGTCAGATTAGTTTCGGCCTTACACAAATTTTCACTGTCTCTGTGAATGCGTATTTTGAATCTAGTGATAGGTATCACAGTTGTTGCTGGAATAAGCAATCTCATCAGTCACCTGCTCAGTATGATGCTTGTCTGATGGAGACTGTGGCCCCTCAGTCTGATCTTCCACTTTTTCTGAAGCCTTAGATACCACAAACCGTGGACAATTGAGAGATTAGTGGATGTTGGCTCCGCTTCTTCCTACTCTTGCCTTGTCCTATTGGTGAGGGAGGTGTGTATCCAATTCGGCAAACAAACTTGCCAGCAGTGTTGGTGACCAGGATCACCTGATAGGATCCCCTCTAGCGTTCCTCCAAACAAGACTTTCAGACGTGTTTCTTAATGGGAATCCAATTGCCAGGATTTAGGTCATGCCTTGGGGACCCTCTTACAACTAGGGTAGAGGCGTTGACCTGATGAGAGGACGTACCACATCAGACAATCCTTTGTAGTGCTTGAGGACCAGGCCATCTGTGAGATTCACAAGAGCGGCTGCCAGGACAAAGGGTTTTTGCATGGCTCTCCCCATCAACACCTCATGAGGAGACAATCCAGTTAATTCACAAGAGGTACTTTGGATGCTGATGAGCACCAAAGGAAGAATGTCAGTCCATTTGAGCTGCATGGAGGCACACGCTTTAGCCAAAATTGCTTTGTTTGTCCCATTTTGTTTCTCTGCAACCCCTAATGTTTCCATAGCTACAGTGGAATCTCTGGTTAATCCTTATGGGTGTACACAGTGACTGAATGATCTCACTTTTGAAGTGAGTTCCCTGGTCCAATTCAAGATAAACTAGCATCCCGAATCACACTATCAACTCCTGCAGCAATAGTTTGTTTACTGTTAGGCTGTCACATCCCTGGGTGGGATATGCCTCAACTCATCATCAGATTAGACACATGATGAAAAGGGTATATCTCAGATGGTTACATTGAGGCTTCCCAATGTTTTTTCTGGCTTCTATTCACTGGTATGTTTGCTATCGATTGCTAAGGTAGCAAATCGATTATGTGCCTAATTATGATACTTTAGGTGCAACCTATCTGTAGAAAGTGATCCTTATATATATTTTTTCTATTCACATCTTGTCTCTCTTTTTCAGATGGAGATGGTGTATTAACAACCCATCATTTCCGTGACTACATTTGGACATAGCCAGTATAGCCATCTGATTGATTGATTTTAACTTATTGTTGCATGCAGAGTGACTTGAATTGTTTTCTGTTCCTGATGAATGCCTAAGAACTCTTCTTGGAGTCTGATACAGGCAGGAAAATGTTGACCACTATGGGGTATATTTGCTTTGAACCCCCAATCCTCTTGGGTTTTTAACCCTATCCAAGGGTGCCACCAAATAAAGTTATTGGGCTCTGAGATAGTTTTAACTATTCACTTGTTTTGGTTCTGCAATCTGCCCCTTACTCAACCATTTGGTTAGTGGCATCCCCCATTTATAGCGCCTCAGCTCCTCTCCACCTATTCATCCTAGTGGGGAGTTGTAGCCCACATTTGGGACCTTGCGGGCACTACGTGAGGAGGGAGCCCATTGATGAAGCATGTCACCTTCGGGTGAGTGGGGGTTTTCGTCCTCTAAAGGATAACTTTCTGTTTTCTTCTTCCTCTAATACAGAACCTCAGGTTCAAGAGATACTTATCTTATGTGAGTTTCATTCATAGACAGGGAGTGATACGTTCTCTTTTGGGATTGTATCCCTTGGATCCTTAGTGTGCTTTTCGACTTAATGAACAGTCTGTTGACTGTGGATCCCCAGCAATAATCCCACCAGCACCATATCTGCCTCGTTATCAATTTATTTTCTATTTCATTCTTTTGTTTGCGAAGCAAGACTCTATAACGTGAAAACATGGCAGATGGCATGGGCCTAGCATTTGACGAAGACATGGTCCAGTCAATATTACAGACTTCTAGTCTTTTAGACAAAACACTGACCTCAATGATTGGCCAGACGGAGGAATGGAAAAAACAATCTAATTTGAAGAAACAACAACTAAGAACTGCTATGCATGCAGCGATTCTTACAGAATATCCGAGAGGTAACATAGCACTGCAAGGCTTGATTGTCACCAATGTGCCTCGTTTGTTTCTTGACAATAAGGTTTTCAAAAATAAATGGTTACTGATCCCAAGGATATGCACATGAGATTGATTGATCCTCCTGATCAACACGGGAAAGGAGGTCTCGGATCTATTTTTGATTGAAATACAGAAGCTTGAATATCAGATTAAGGTGACAGTACAAATTTCTTCTTACAAGAAAAAGTTAGAAGAAGTGAATAAACTATTGGCGGAAACCAGAGAAGGGATCTTAAGATAAAAGATCAATAAGTTGAAGAAATATATGGATCGCTTCACACACGAGAAGGTACATCCTTACACCAAGGATGATTATACACCAACAACAACCAAGAACAATAAACATAGAAGCATGAGAGGCTGGAGGCAAGGCACGGATGATTGGACTTCGAACTTTGACGAATGGAGTACTTCAGGAGACTCTTACTCAAGTAATTCCAACATGCCACCCCATCCAAGGAATCACCAATACAGAGGTTGTTATTATAGACCCCCTACACAGTTTCCACCAGGACCATGGTGGCCACCACAACCATGGGGATGTCCACCACCCCAGTTCCACCCTATGTCCTTGGAAGCACAGAGCTATCCTTTTTTATGACAGAGACGAGGTGGCAGAGGACGAGAAGAAGAGGATCCAGGACTAACAACCACAAGAGTCACAGAGGGTACACTGGGATCCCTCGCTCTACATGTAGTGTAGTTCCTATATTCTCAATAGGCTCTGCGTATTGGAATAACATAAACAATAGTTTAGACGTAGGACTGAGGTCGACTAGGTCTCTACTGAATATGTTAGACTTAATTATGAATGCCAGCTAGCTCAGAGGTCACTGGAAACTTTCTCGAGTAAACAAGAAGGTGTTAACTTTCCTGAATAGACAAGAAGGGATTCGTTTCTGACAACCGCATAAACATGACAACTTTGCTCCCTCCAGAATAAGGAGTATATCTCCAGAGTCGCGTAAACAATAGACAGGTATTTCACTCAGTCAATCGTGCATGCTTAGTTTCACCAGGAGTGCAGAGAAATAGAGAGACAGGCGTTTTCAATAAAAGTAGTTATTTATTGAGCAGTCTTCTTTCTCATGCAAGAGAAGTGAATTGCCACAATTGCAATACTTGTCATAAAGTGAAGTGCGTACAGTAAAAGGAGTATTATGAAATAATACTGTAAAAGCATTTATATGGTTTCTAAGCCATAATATACTTAAAACGGATAAAATACATACAATGATAAAAGTTGACTAAACGTACTCAACTGGTGTTTCTAAAATACGCCTACCCCGGTGTACCTAACCTAAGCCTAGTACGTGGGAAGGAGTAAGTGAGATATAGTTTGAGTTAAGATAGTTTTTGCCAAGAATCTGAATCAAGAATTCTCTAAGGGTCTAATCAGCTCCGTACCTTGGTTTATAGAATGAAGGAGGTCTTGTATCTCTCTCTCAGGACTCGATCTCCCAGCAACCCGCAAGGGTGACTGGAAACACTGGAGCTGGATTTCTCGGCAGGAGAAAGACAGCGTCTCTCTCAGTGAGTCAATGGGAGGTTCGGCTTCCTTCGGCACTCGTTACAGCAGGGCGTCGGGTAAGTAGATAGCCGATCTGCTCCAAACCACCGTGTGTTTGCTAGGGCAGCTGATGGTATATTTATACCTGGAAGGTGCCGAGTTTGACGTAAGGTTGGAAATAAGACGTCACTAAGAACTCGCAGTTCTTTCAGGACTCCAGGAGTTCTTGGACAAATCAAAACAGTAGCAGGGGGAATTCCCGGGCTGCTGGAGGCTTGGTTTGTTTTAAGAACGCGTTGTACTTTCTAGGAGTCTATGGGAGTAGCCTTGCCGTATTTGAACTGCATTGGCTATGACTAAATATGGATATGATTCTTATGCCTTTATAAGGATATGATTTGTTATAACCACATAAGGGCATAAATCGGGAATATTTAAATAGGGTCCTAGATACGTTCACAACAGTGCAAGATACCGTTGTGGGTGGCGTCTCCAATACGCCAGCAGGGCCATGTATAATACTGTTTAGAGGAAGTGGTCTAGCGATCCAATCTTCTGCAGCAATTTGGAGCATGAATGGCATGGGTTTCAGCCAGTGTTATGCATAATGCGCTTGTGCACTCACATAATAGATCTTGAAATCCAGGATGTAAAATCCCCCCTTGTCACAGGGTTGCACCAGAACCTCCCATTTTAACCTCGGCTGTTTCCCGCCCCAAACGAGCCGTATCAGCTCCAACCTCAGCGTTTTGAAAAAAAAAGCTCCAGGATAGTACGGGATGTTAAGAAAAAGGTACAAAAAGCGGGGTAAAATCACCATTTTGATGAGCGAAGCCCTGCCCGCTATTGACAAGGGAAGGGATATCCAGCGAGTGACAGTTGCTATCAGTTTCGTAATGGCCGTGCCATAGTTTGATCGTAGAGTTTCCTCCCGGTCTCTAGACACCAGAATGCCCAGATACCGCAGTTCCGACTGGCACCATTCTATGGGAAAGTCTATGGGAAATTCAGTGACTGCCGGGGTAGGTGGGAAGATCTGAGACTCCCCCCAATTGATGTTAATCCCAGATAGCCCGCCAAAAATTATAAACTCTCTTAGCAAGGGGTTCAAATTTCGTTCAGGGTCCGTGACATACAATGTTACATCGTCAGCATACAGGGAGATTGAGATCTGACGTTGGATGCATTGAAAAGCACTGGCGCAATCGACAAGTCAATGGCCATTCGCAATCGCGAAAAGGAGCAGGGACAGAGGACACCCCTGTCGAGTGCCTCGGGTTATGGATATTGAGGGGGATGGGCTACCATTGATCAGCACTTTAGCAGTAGGCTGGTTATATCGCAATTTAAGCCAAGCAAGATAGGCGTTCGGGAACCCCATTTTTTGCAATACAGTGAATAGGAAACCCATTCCACAGAATCAAACGCGTTTGAAGCATCAAGGAACACAGCGGCGACTGGGAAGTCCGGTGCCACTGTTTGTATGAGGGAGAAAAGAGTACGTAAGTTATGGGAGGTGGCCCTGCCTGGAAGAAAGCGCGATTTATCCGGAAGGATTATCCTCGTCATCAACAACGACAGTCTATTCGCCAGCACTTTAGCTAAGATTTTCACATCACAATTCATCAGGGATAGAGGGCGTTCTGAATCGCAGGACTCAGGGGGCTTGCCCGGCTTAAGTAGTGAGGTAATCAGAACTTCGCGCATGGAAGGGTGTAGTGTCCCTACCTCCAACGATTCTTCAAACACTTCGCTGAGCACCGGAGACATGATGTCTATGTAGCACTTATAAAATTCTGCCGGTAGCCCATCGAGCCCTGGCGCCTTGCCATTTTTGAGTGACATTATCGCTTCGCGTATCTCATCAAGTTCCAGAGGCGCGCTCAGGAAAAACCTATGCACATCGCTCAGCCAGCAGAGGTCTATCTCCCCTAGAAACCCTTCAGGGTCCGATGCACCAGAGCCGCAAGAGGTGTAGAGACGCTCATAGTGTGAAGTGAAAGCATCAAGTATGCAGGTAGTTTCTCGACACGCTCTTCCCTCCCGATCATTGATTTCTAAGATGTTAGTGCTTCCGCGATGGTGGCGTGTAACCTCAGAGAGGGCTTTCCCAGGCCTCTCGCCTTCTCCATATTTGCGAGCAGCCCAGTAGCGACCTCGGAATTTGGCCTCTCGGGCAGCCTCCTCTTCATACTCAGAGAGCTTAGCTCGAAACTCCTTCTGAGCCGGCCCTGCCTCTCCCCGCTGCATACGCATCTCCAACCCCCGTAAGTCCTTTTCTAGGTTGTGTAGTGTCTTTTGTATGCTTTTTAACACTGCCCCACTCTTAGCCATACTATATCCCCTAATTGTGACCTTGAAGGCCTCCCACACCACCTCAACACTGTTCACAGAGTCCCTGTTATGCAGGAAGAAATCTTCAATCTCTTGACCAAGCTCCTCCTTAAACACTGCATGTTTATCAGTTAGGGTGGACAGGTAAGACAGCAATGGCTCCCTAAAGCCTCTAGCAAAACCAAAGGGGATGATGGACGGAGTGTTGAAAATTGCAAGCACTCACACCCAGTCAACTGATGATGGATTAAACCCAGATCATTCTTTAGCTCACTCCGCCACCCCAGTTCCGACATGGCCATATGCAAATCAGTCTGACCCTGTGCCTCATGGGAATAGTCCAGCCCGAACTGCCAAGCCAGGTCTTCCCTGGACCGGAAACAAGCATCCTGGGACCGGTTTCTGGCTAATCAGCCGTAATCAGCCAGGCTAGCTTGAATCCAGTAGCCAAATGTGCATTTGTCACCCCGAGTGGGACGGGTATGCTCAGACATGGGTACCGTGCTCTCCATGCCACTGGAATTAAGCTATCCAGGCTGAAGAGGGGTGAAACCACGAAACCGGTGCTAGGATGCTTGTTTCCAGTCCAGGGAGGACCTGACTTGGCAGTTCGGGCTGGACTGTTCCCATGGGGTGCAGGGTCAAGACTGAATTGCATATGGCTGGCCCAAACTGGAATGGCATGGTGAGCAAAAAAACTATGGATTTAGGCCCAGATCTCTGTACTGGGGTGAATGTATGACATTGTTCTGCATTCAGTTCATCAATAGTTCTTTTTCCCAAAAGTCTCTAGGCCTTGCTGAGTTGGGAAGAGTTGTGGTGCAAGTTTCGGATGACTCCTTTCAGAGGCATGTCTTTGAGCCAGTCTTAAAAGCTATGGAGACTTTCACCATGCTTAGAAGCATTGTCATTGCAGTTTACAAAATTCCTTTGGGACATTGTTGTCATAGCCAAGTGGTACCATAGCTGGGAGTAATCCGAAATCAGTGTCCCGTCATATCCCCCACTGCTCCTATTATTTGTCCTCAAAACGCAGCCACACGGGACAATGTCATGCTATGTGTAGAAAGTCCGTCCCTTGGGTGTCACATCTTTGGCACCTACTTTCTGTCCTAAGCGTGTGCCTAGCCATGGATATTAGTGTTAGATATATCCCATGCAGAAATGTATAATGGTTCAGTTGGTGTCTACTATTGGGAGAAACGTCTATGGCCTGTTGGCAACAGTACATCCACATTGCGTCAATGATGTATATTCCCAGATCTGCAGAACATTATTCCTCTGCCGAAGAGGCTGCGGCCTCTATCGTCCATATGACTAGGATGTATAATTTGGTGATTAATTTAATTGGTCATGGAGTGGACAGCATAATGGGATATTATGCGCCACTCTTATCAATTCTGTAGGGAATGTTGGGTAGAGGTGGCATGTTGCATTGTAAATCTTTCCATACATAGTAGTATTCATTTTTGCATTGATTGTTTCCCTTAGATACTCCGGTAGGTTTAAAATGAGTGATCCTTGGAGGAGGTTCGCGCGCATCTAAGATGGCCGCGTGGGCTAGGGGCTCCCGAGACACTCGTACCCTCCCGCATATATCCTGCCAGATATCCTGATTGCTGTTGATGTCTCTGAGTGTATGAGCCACGAGAGAGATGAAAACTGAAAACCGCGTGCCGATCGGACCCCGGGAGCCGAAGTTGTGAGGTGGAGAAGTTTGCGGCCTTCATCTCCCGGATGCCCGGTGCTTGGGTTGGCAGAGTCCCCGAGGTGTAATTGAACAACATCGGCACGGGCTTGCGGAGGAGGCCGGCACAGTCTCACTTTCACTTTCATTTTTGACACTTGGACTGGTCTTGGAATCGGAAGACGCCTCATTGTGGTGGCGGCTCCCACCCCTCTTGGCGCTTACTCGTATTTAACAAATATACGAGTTATTTGACTTTAGCCTAAGGGGTTCGGCGTTCTTCTTTTGGGCTAATTTGTGTGCATGGCCCGAGGCCCGTCTTGTACTTTCCGGATCATTTCTATAACCTGTTTACCCGGAGACTGGTTCCCCCCTCTCCAGAATTGAGACTGTCCTGAAATGGCGAGCAAACCGGAGGGGGACAAACAGAAGTTGAGAACCAACAGAAGGGGTGGATATACCTAGTCCAATGTCATGGATAGATATACCCAAGTTAAAGGATCGCCCGGCAGCCCGGGCAAGTCCCAAGATGCGACGAAGGATTCCGCTGCTTCGACAACCGAGCCAACGTTGATGGATGTTATGGGTGCAATCGAGATAGTCAGGTCAACCCTCGGGCAACAGATTGAGGCCCTTGCACATAAATTGGACACTGTGGCTATAGATGTGAATTTGATTCGCACGGACCTTACAAAAACAAACGAAAAGGTCAAATCGCTAGATATTAAAACGTCGAGTTTAACGGATGACGTCGTGGAGCTACAGACTGAAGTCCGAAATCTGAGGGCTGTGAATGACACAGTTGTCCGTCGCCTGGAGGATTTTGAAGGGAGGGCCCGAAGGAACAATGTCCGTATAATCGGAGTTCCGGAAAAGGCGGAAGATCAAGCTACCGACCTCTTTGTTGAAGACCTTATCGCTAACCATCTACGACCCAAGGGACTCAGTAAATTTTTTACCGTGGAGCGAGCTCATAGAGCCCCTGGTGGAAAACCGAAAGTGGGCGCCCCGCCGAGGCCTATTATAGCACGGATCTTTAACTTCTGAGACAGAGACGTTGTTCTTCAGGCCTCTCGTGCGAGTGGGCCCTTGCAGTTTGAGAACTCTTCTATCAGCTTTTTTCCGGACTTCACTCAAGCGGTTCAAAGACAAAGACTCAGCTTCATGGGGGTGAAGAGACGACTTCAGGACATGGGACTTAAATACGCCATGCTTTTTCCATCCAAGCTGAGAATCGATCGTGATGAACGGACCTATTTCTTCGACAAGCCCGAAATGGTGGCCGACTGGTTGGACACGTTGCCGGCCCGGCAAGACCTGGGAGGACAATCTGGTGGGGCTGAGAGTGGACATATGGACCAGGAATAATTCTCGCTCATATGACTCTTGGGGTCGCCAGGGTATTTCCTATTGCTGTGGTTCTAATTGTTATGTGCAGTTCCATACAGCTGAAATGGGGAGGTTACTGAGCTATTGGAGGGTCTCTCTCTTCCTCAGCTTTACTTTTTGTAGTTTAGTTTAGATGTGGGGGCGACAGGCACACTGCGAGTTGAGGTGGCTCTATAGTCGAAAGCAGGGGTGCAGGGCGGGGGGTGTTTTATCGAATTGTTTGAGAAGAGGTGGTGGGGGTGTTGTTTTTTGTTTCCTTTTTCAACAAGGCGCTATATTGCAAAAGGCTTACATTGAGGTGCTGGAAGGGGGAAGGGTCTTCTTTCTGTTTCATGATGGGGGGTAGAGGGTTGAGGTTGATAAGCTGGAATGTTAATGGGTTGGGGGACAGGATTGAGCGCAGGGTGGTGTTGCAACTTCTGAAGCGACACTCCCCGGACGTGGTTTTGTTACAGGAAATACACTTGGTTGGTAATACATGTCACGCCATGAATAGAAAGGGATATCATTTGGTTGCTCATGCTGGGTTTACATCCGGTTCCCGTGGGGTTGGAATCCTCCTTAAGAACTCTCTTCCGTTCGAAGTGGATTCAATGATCCTTGATGAGAGAGGGGGCTATGTGGCTCTATCGGGGCGGTGGGAGGGCCGCACACTTTCCTTGGTGTCTGTTTATGTTCCTCCTGGCTTACAGTCTACTACCTTTGCCGACCTGGGTCGAGTTCTACTGGATCTCCCTGGGGGGCTTTTGATTCTGGGGGGTGACTTTACTTCAGTGTTATCTGGTGTGTTGGATAGGTACCCACCTAGGGATCTAAGGGGAGCTCAGGGCTGGCTACCTGACTACATTGATACGATGGGCCTGGTGGACTGTTGGAGATTGCTTCATACTACTCATTGGCAATATACGTTTCTTTCCGGCGTTCATGGTAGTCTCTCCAAGATAGACTATGTACTGGTGCCGGCTGCACAGGCTTCCTATGTTGCGGAGGTCAGGCATTTGGCTCGGGGTATTTCCGACCACTCCCCGCTCTGGTTTCGATTTGAATTAGCGCCTGGTTCGGGGGGGAGGGTGGCTCCTATTAACCCTTAGTATCTTCGTAATCCCAAGACTCGTTGTGCACTGATTAAGGCATTGGAACTTTATTTCTCCGAAAATGAGGGTTCGGTTTCTCACTCTATATCGCTATGGGAAGCTTTCAAGACTGTCATTCGAGGTCAAGCTCTCTCTTTCATTGCTGGTGTTAAAAAACAGAAGGAAGAGGATGTGGTGAGGATAGAGACGGAGATAGCTGATTTAGAATTGGAATTGGAGCAGGAGGTTACCCGCTCTAGACTACATGTCCTGTGCTTGAAGCAGTTGGATTATAGAACATTAGTGACAGACGGCGCGAAGGCCCTTAGTCGAGAACAACAGGGACGTCTCTATGATGTTGGGGATAAGGCGAGCAAATTGATTGCATGCCTGGACAGAAAAGACAGAGCCAATCGTGTAGTACCAGAGATCGAGGTAGAGGGCGGTGTTCTGGTCACTGACCCACAAGAGATAGTGACATGCTTCGCTGACCATTTTAGATCTGTGTACTCTTCCGTGTCGGACAGACCGGAGGAGGACTCATGTTTGTTGTTACTAGACATTGCGCTCCCGTGCCTGTCTGCGGAGGATAGGGACCTTATGGATAGTAAGATCACTGCAGATGAGGTGGCGTTGGCAATGCGTTCCCTGAATTCTGGTAAGGCGATGGGTCCCAACGGTCTCCCGATTGAGCTCTATAAGCTTCGCCCAGATAGGATTGCTCCGTACTTGAGGGATATGTTTTTGGAATCCAGAGATCGTGGTCTCCTTCCTCGTAAACAGAGATTAGCTTCGATAGTAGTGATTCACAAGGAGGGAAAACCTAGGAATAGATGTGCCTCGTATAGACCGATATCATTGTTAAATGCTGAACCCAAGATTCTCGCTAAATTGTTAGCTAATAGATTGATAAAGGTTATTTGCGAGTTGGTTCACCCAGATCAATCAGGCTTTATTCCGCACAGGAATACGGCGCTGAATCTTAGGCGTTTGCATGGAGTACTTGCGAAGGCCTCGACATCGCGTGAATCGGCCATTTTGGCGTCATTAGATGCCACGATGGTGTTTGATACTGTTGAATGGCCATATTTGTGGGCGGTACTGGCTAAATTCGGTTTCGGTTCAGATTTCATTGGTTGGGTGCGTCTTCTTTACGCAGACCTGCTCGCCCAGATTGTAGTCAATGGTCTCGGAGCCTTTTTTGCTTGGGCGAGGTACTCGCCAGGGTTGCCCGCTGTCGCCTCTCTTATTTGCCTTAGCCCTCGAGCCTCTCACGGCTTGGATCCGCTGGGAGCCCTCGATGAAGGGTATTAGCTGGTCTCCGCAGTTTGAGGACCGTATCTCATTATATGCAGACGACATCTTGCTGTATTTGACCTCCCCCAGGAAATACTTAATAGTACTCTGTGATGTTCTGGCCTCCTTCGGCAGAAACTCCGGCTTGGTCATTAACTGGGCGAAATCCTATTTATATGTTCTCAGTGGCGAAATACCGACCCCACCGCATAATTGTCCTATTCAGATAGCACGGGATGGCTTCCGATATCTCGGAATCTATATTTCGATGGATTCGGCGGTCCGATATGAGAGAAACCTTCTCCCTCCCTTGACCCGGTTAAAGCAAGATGTTGCGAACTGGTGGAAACTTCCATTATCAATGCTTGGGCGTGCGGCCCTTTTTAAAATGATGTCACTCCCTCGTTTTCTTTATGCTCTTCAAAATACCCTTGATATCGTCCCAGCTAGTTATTTTCGTTCTGTGGAAGAGCTACAGCGTAAGCTGTTGTGGGATGGACGACCGCATATTGCGCTGACCAAACTATTATTATAGAGCTTTGTATTCTGGATCAGTGTTGAAGGCTTTGTCGGGGCCAACTAAGACGGCTGTGCAGATCTGGCGTGACGCCACTAATTCGTTAGGGTGAAAAGACCGTCTGACTCTGGCTACCCCGCTTTTTGGCTCTGACAAATTCAGCAAGCTGTGAAACACTAAGGGGTTTGACAAATGGGATCTTATTGGCATTTCCAAAGTTGGAGACCTGTGGGTGAAGGGACGGGTGAAATCGTTTGTGGACCTCCAGGCCGAGTTTGAATTGGGAAACTCTGAGTATTTTCGGTACATTCAGGTTCGGCATGCATTGGCGTCTGTCTTCCCGGAAGGAGTTGTGATACCGGAGTCTACCCCTTTAGAGGATCTTGTTTTGGATGGTCATATGCCTGACAGTACCATTTCCCTAGTGTATAAGAAATTGATTAATCAAAGGACGGACCTTCTGTTGCATCTGCATGACCAATGGACCCGTGACGGCCTTGAGCTTGATGATGAGGACTGGCAGTCAGCGGTTTCTTCACCAAAAGAGGTAGCGGTTCAGGCACGATTGAGATTAGTCCAACTCAAAATACTGCATAGGATATACGCCACGGGTCCCCGTTTGGTCCGTATGGGCTTTTCGGAGGAGGGTCTGTGTCGTCGGGGCTGTGGTCAGCTGGGGACGTTCCTCCACATCATCTTGGAATGTCGGGAGGTATTGGATTATTGGAGCAGGGTCCATAAAACGATGCAGGAGGTCACGGTGTGGCACTCTTACCGGAACCCAGACGTTGCCCATTAAATGTTTGGGGGCCCACTGATCATAATGTGGCACAGACTCAGTGGGTGACTCTAGGTGCCATGGTAGCTAAAAGGAACATTGCACAACTATGGGGGTCCCCAAGGCCTCCTACACTTGATGTTTGGGTGGAAAACATGGATTGGTGCATGTTCAGAGAGAAAACAGTGTACTTGGCTTGGGGTCGCCCCTGAAAATGGCATAAGATTTGGGGCCCTTGGAACCGATATGGAGGAGATATATGTGATCCACCTGAGCCTGTGGTCCCTGATGTCTTGCTTTCCCCCTAACCCTTTGCTATTATTGATTCTGTTGCTTCCTTTTCCTCCCCCTTTCCCCATCACTGTAATGTCTATTGTAATGTTGGATGAAATGATACTCTACCCTCGTTGGGTCTCTGCTATCTTGGATCCTGTATATGCCTTGCCTTGTTTATATTCAATAAAAAGAAATATATAAAAAAAAATGAGTGATCCTTAAATAGGTCTCCTAATGTGTTGATTTGTTTTTTGCAGAGTTGTGTCATCATAGATGCAGTGGGGAGTAGTGTTTTAGGGGAATGAGGGGGCACATCAATCCCTTCTTTAGGGCGATATGTGGTACTGCCGGCTATTGAGAATCCAGTGATGGATGAATTGAACCTGCACCACATAGTAATTTACAAAAGGGGGTGGGGATGGACAGAGCATCTGAACCAATCGTACACTCACACCCAGTCAACAGATCTGGGTTTAATTCATCACCATTCTTTAGCACACTCTGCAACCCCAGTTCAGACATGGACATATGTAAATCAGTCTGACCCTGTGCCTCATGGGAACAGTCCAGCCCGAACTGCCAAGCTATGGCTTCCCTGGACCGGAAACAAGCTTCCTAGGATTGGTTTCTGGCATTTCAGTCGTCTTCAGGCAGGCTTGCTGGACCGGAAACAAGCATCCTGGGACCGATTAGTGGCATGATCCACTACCACTAGTATGAATACGTTTCTTGATGCTGTGGGAGGTTCAAGTGGACCCACTATGTCCACACCTACCCTTTTGAAGGGACCCCCCCCCCACTGGTCGTGGTATCAAGGGGGCCTTTGGGTGTCCATCTGTTTTGCCACTGGCTTTTTTTTTTTAACATACTTTGATTTTCCTTTTAACCATTGCATCCATGAACACAGTTTATATATTATGTTATAATGAAGCAAGGTATCATACATTAGTTGGTTATGTTACATTACAGCCATCAGTTTATACTGGGTTTGTAGCAGTTACATTGTGTATACATATGTCCCAGTATGGGTCAAGATTAACTTCTAGTATCTGGTTTTGCATTCAAGTTACAACTACTACCCGTCCCGTCCCACTCCATCCCTCCCTCCCTCCCACCTCCCCCCCCTTTCTGGCTTGGTCTGATCTGGCCTCTACTATGTTGCTGCGTCCGTCACCATTGTGCTACATTTGCAGTATTAGTGTATGTACTATATGTATGCCCACTCAACCTGTGCCTGTGATGGGCTCGGCTATACAGTGTTCAGTCAAGTCAAGGTGCACCACCTATGTGCTAGGGGTGCCAAGCAAGGGATCAAGGTCTATGGCTTTGAAGGCCTCTAACATGTCATCCCATTCCATAGAGATCTGATTCTTATGCAGTCATCGGGCCTCTTCCCGCCGGATAGCTGCGCTCTCAGCTCCACCCCAGCACACCACCTCGATGTGCCAGGTGTGCACTGTTGAAGGTTTTACAGTTTTCCATCTCATTGTTATGGACCATTTAGCTATAAGTAAAGCTAGGACTAGAAACCGGAGCTGTACTTTTTGTAAGGTGGTGTGACTGCAGAGCCCTAAAAGGCACCTTCTCCGGTTTAAAGGTGTGTCACTGTTTCTATGTTGTGCCGTACTTCCTCCCAGTATGTTCTGAGGCATGGACAGGACCATAACATGTGAAATAAGTCCACTCCTACTTTACCTCAGGGCAATGGTGCTGTGTGTTCAGGAACATCTGCTGAAGGTGGTGTAAGGTAGGCCCTACGTAGTGTAGAAAAAGGGTCCGGCAGATCAGGTCGATTAGCCCTTTTCAAGGTTTGCCCGGCGTTAGCCGCCTCTCACCCAACTCACGGTTACCAAATAAAGAGGCAGGCGCTGGAGACTGGAAGGCAGGAAACAGGAGTTTATTCCGACGGAGCAGAACACGTCAAATCAGACAACAGGGTATCTTCTCGAGGTGCTCTAAACGCATCCTTGAGGCCTCGCCTCTTATACACAGGTTTATTGCTTTATTACATAAAACACATTCTTGTTAATACTTTGATGTACGGAAAGGCATCCTCGGAATCCCCGCTTCACCCCCGTTCCCACACATATTTACAGTAGAGTTCCCACCTCGACCTCAGCATGTGGTGGTTGTCGCGCAGTTGGATATTCTTCTGGGAACGGGAAAGGGGGCGATCGGTCGGATCTGGAGGTGTGAGGGTATTGATTAACCACCGCTCCTTTGATGTGAAGCGGGGCCCTACTGTAGGGGGCAATAAACTACATCTGTCGGGCTAGGTGATGGTCTGGGATCGGGCTGGACAACGGGCAGGGAGGAAGAGTTTATCAAAAGGGGCCCGTTCTTTGAATGAGATGAAAGAGTGTGGGGGTTCAGCACGGGATGTGGCTCGGAGGCAGGGTCGCGCTGGAGGTGCGTTTATGGCTCAAGCAGGAGAGACCGGGGGCTGTCGGGGCGCGGGGGAATGCTTGCGAGGCCGGGGAGTGAGGGGGAGAGACGCGCAGGCTGTGGGCAGAGGGGCCAAGGCAATCAAAAATGGCTGCCACCTACTTTTCGCGATGGGGGCCTAAAAGGGACAAGATGGTGTGGCCAATGTCTCACTTTACGTTCAACAGTGGCTATGGTGAACATAAATGAACGCCGCTTATGTATACCGATTTTAGTCATTTTCCACAGTCCCCAGTTTTTATCATGAGTAAGTTAATTTCTGTTCATGTCTGAGGTACGGACGTACAAGCTGACATTTAGTTATCCTAATAAGGGAAGTATATGGCTGGGCTATCTATTGAGGTCCTTGTGGTAGCTCGTATGCATTACGGGTAGATGGAAATATTCATACTATAAATGTTGACAGAATCGTACATAACCACATGTAGTCAATGCAATAGGCGAGGAGGTAGTGCATATAAAATGACATTTAGCTGTGTCATACGTTAGACCGTGGAGACGGGGACATTATTTAGACGATGTAGGAAATTCGTTCGAATACAAGCATGATGTCATACAGAAAATGTTCTGGCAGAATAAGGGCTATTAAGTCATGATACAGAGTTAACGCTTTCTTAGTTATCCATGTACAGTTGAAAGTGACCGATGTAAGGTTTCGAAAGTTCAATTGGGTGATAATCAATATAAGAGGTTGGGAGAGGAATTCAACTTAATACAAGGGACAGTCAAGGGGGTGGCAATGTTCAAAAAGGGTTTGTCTGTCCAGTGTCTTTTTGCAGCGAGCCATCACTGGTAGGCTCTCATTGCTTTTCTTCTTTCGTTGGTACTGTTGAGCACCGGCGGTGGAGCTATGCGTCCAGCTCTACTTCAGATCTCGCGTTGCAGGGAGTGGCCATTATTTGCTCTCGGACCACAGTCCTGTGTTTGTCCTCAGAGTCAAGTTCAAAAATTCCATATGAAAAAGGGGGGGGGTTATGGGGGCGTGCTTTGGGAGGCCGAGGGAAGAGAGGGTGGAGTGGGATCAGACCTGAAACGGACCAAGGAGGGCAGAAATTTCAAGCAAGCGGGCCAATTAATCAGGCACAATGGGCTGGGACTTTCGATACGGGCTCATCAACGTGCAGGGGCTTCTGGGTGGCCCTTCTTTTCTTCACTTTCCACGCTGAGAACGGTGCCTTGTCCCGCAACTCTTTGCTCTGCGGCTCCCCCTAGGTCGAGGTCATAGATTTTCCCCGGTCTGCAGCCAGGCTGTGCGTCACATCCGGCCTCTCTCCTCCCGACGACTGCACGTTATCCTTGAATGAGTATAAAAAAACAATTTTTAGAGAATTGGCAGGGGAAGATGTTTACACACTTTAATTTCTCTCCCAACCCCAAGTAGTTGGGGAAACGTTCATTGGTCACAATAGGGTGGATGCTTAGTAATCCTTACATCGGTGTATGTTGTTAACTCATGCATCATTGCTGTAGTGCAGGTCGGCAAGCATTTTTATTTTCAAACAACACGTCTGTCTGGTGTTTTACTCTTGTTATAGTTGCGAATGTGGCAAGAAGTCTGATGTCTAAAAATTACATAGTTTATCGGATTCAAAACCGGCTCCTTCAGTAGAGACTCGCGTTTGTCTAAAACAAATCCTGTTGAGCTATGTTTCTTCAAGGTCTGTTAATTTATAAAAATTGTGAAATGCTGTTATCATGGGACTATAGCTACAGTCTTTAAGATTTTCTGGGACGGCTGGTACAGAACTAGGACCATTCTGGAGGAACGGGGACGTATCAGACATTCTATTTTTGTACAATGGGCGGAGGTAATCCGAACGAGGAGGGTGGTGTTACCAAAGTACTTAAGAAAAAGCCACTGACATATAGTTCCCTTTTTAAGGGTCAGATTAGGGGACATCAGTCGTCTCACCTGTCCTTTCTTTCTCGGCCAATTAAGTTTCATCATTTTACAGAAAGGAGAGGCAGTACTATGGCAAAAAATACGATCGTTTTGTTTCTGTCAATTTGTTCAAACACTGTCGTGTCTAAGAGCCAATTATTCCCATACCGGCGAGGTACAGTGTCGTCATTTATTCAAAAGGGAGCGAGGGAGCCCTCAGAGGGAGAGAGCGTCGTGCGTACCAAATAGGCCATTAGTACACGTACAACATAAAAAGAGGGAGAGAGAGAGAGAGAGACGTGTACAATAATAGGCTATTCAGTGCACACACATATAGATCAGTACGGGTCAGTTTCACGTAAAAAAAAAAACACAAGCTGAGGGAAAACATAAATTCATAGTGTACGTAAACACAAATACCAGATAGGGTGCGACAGTACATACATCAAGTACGAAAACTTAAGATAAAACAGAGGGCTATTTTTGGCGAAAGAGCCTTTTCATGCGTGCTGCATAGTTTCAGTACTCCATTTAATTCATTCGGGGGTCGAGCTCTTCGTTCTCCTTCCTTCCTAATAGCAGACAATTTCTGTTGGTAACCTCGCTTCAATAAATACTTACTCCTTTTAATTGGTCGGACACTGGTCCAGTCGTTCTTATACTCACGGTGGGGCCTTCCAACATCTAACAAATGTCGATCCGAGTGGAGGTAAAGGAGGGGTGTCTGTCGGATGTGCGATGGTGCGATTCTGACTTTTCTAGGAGGATGGAAGAAGAGGGGGTGAATCTAAAACATGACGATATCCCTAATTTCTGGGATGAGGGGGGGATTTTAAGATGAATCCCAACCCGGGGTATCCTTAACTTTTCTCATCTAGTCTGCACATTAAGTTGACTCACTGGTGTGCGTCATTTAGGGCGTTCATTTGGGATATCGGTTGGGGTCCGAGGTACTACAATAACCCTTCAAGCTTCTGGCGTAGGCCACTCTCCCATTCACTAGCTCCAGAGAGGGAGAGAGAGTCGTTCCTAGGTAGGGTAAGTGCTATATTCTTTCTCGTCCTTCACATGCAGGTACCATGTTCGGGCTTGGTTTTCTTATTCCATTAACCGCTCGATCCATACCTCAGTCATACAAAAAAAATTTGTCCGTCAACCCAGACGTGCGCCACACATGAGCATTCATACAACACAAATCGGGGCCCACGCGTGCATTCATACCATACAATTCTTCTTCTTTCTGCGTGTAACACGGTGCATTCTGGGTCTTCTCCATACTCCAGCTGATATTAACCTGCAGAGGAAGAAAATGGGGGGGTGACAGCGTACAAAGCACATCAGCGCGCAAAAACACAAAAAAGTTTTTACCTACCACGTGCCTAACTTATCTTCTGTGGGAAGCAGTACCTTGCATCTCGGCATTGCAGCCCAGAGGAACTGGTCTATCGTCCTATTCATAGATATATCTAAATATCCGAGTCTTTTACCTATTGCTTATGCTGCAGGAATGCAAAAATACGACAGATCTTGACTATTCTTTTCGCATTGTTCGTATGTACCATGCCTTTCTAATTTTTCATAACCAAAATTGCTTCATTTTATTTGTAAAAACTCAAACGAGACAAATGTTTGCAGGATCAATGAAGGTTGATTTTATAATTGAAAGTAAAACAAGAATAGTTACAACAAAATCGTTTATACGCATACCATGGGCGAGCATCATGAGAAGCATTACTTCGAAAATACAATAATCAATAGTGGATAAGAACCAATATCAGCAGGGTTGTCCGCATGCCCAGTCAGTACCCTTCCCCGCCCGCCACGTGTTCAAGGACCGTATACACATCCCATAATATCAAGGCTACGCAGCTAAAACGTCATAAGGAGTTGCAAGTCTCACCCATGCTGGCGCCATTTTGGGGTGTGGCCGGGTGGGCCCAGAGTATAGCTCAAATGCCTCCGACAACTAGCGGCCGGACCAGAATCCCTTTCGGTAGTCCAAAAAGTTCGTTAGCGCCAACAGAGAGGACAAGCGGCGTGGACTGCGGCTTAAAGGCGAGAAAGGCAAAATCTTTCCTACCGGGTCCCGCTGAGGTCCCACCAGAGCTGATCGAGTTTGGCAGTACAAAGGCCGGTGTCAGCACGAGAGCACCACCATCTTGTGACAATGTTGTGGCCACTCCGGAGAGCGGGACAGCAGGTGTATCCCTCCACCGACACGTTGAATCAGTCTTTCCTACGATACCAGATGTGGATAAGGTGGCGGTCGCCCGGGGCAGTGGCATATCCATGGGGGATAGTCGAGCAACAGTGGCGGTGGCCCCCACCGGAAGCCTGCGGGAGCCGAGGGCCAGTGACTTTCGAAGAATTTTTAAAAACTGAGAGGACGTCTTCAAGAGTGGGGCTCATGCCCGAGCAGGCAAGCATCCGAGTTCCAAGGCCGCCCAGCGCCACTCCAATGGACCAGGCCCAAATCCGGGGTGTCAGCCGCCACTTTGTGAGTTCCGTGGCAGCCGCCTGTCGCTGCACCGCGAGAGCGGGTGCACTTCAGTTGGATGGTGGATGAGACACTGTTCCGCCAGAGCGGGCGCAACTCAGCTGGCCGAGCGAGGCACTGTTCCGCAACAGCGGGCGCAACTCAGTTGGTCGCGCGAAGCGCTGTGCTGCAACAGCGGGCGCAACTCAGTTGGCTGAGTGGAGCGCTGTGCCGCAACAGCGGGCGCAACTCAGTTGGCCGAGTGGAGCGCTGGGGTGTAGCTGAGGCACCTCCACCTGGGGAGGTGGGGGAGGTTCGTTCGCGCCGCCTCTCCCTCCCAGCGCACCCCACGCCGTCCGGATGCCACCTCAGGGCGGACAAATGGGAAGGCCAGTACAACGACATCGTGGCCGTGGTGCTTCCGGGTCATCCACCCGACGGCCTCTTCGGCCGATGGCTGCCAGCAAGGACTTGGCGCGTTGGGTAGCCTCCGGCCTATTCGCTCAACGGGCTGCTACCGACGTTGCCTCGCCGGCTGATGGCTTTTGTAGACTTTTTATAGCCCAAAGCCTACTAAAAAGTAGCTCAAAGTAGCCCAACATTGAAGGCGGGACAGGAACAGCGTTAAACAGACGGCGAATGCGTTGGGTTTGTAGTTGCAGCTGGCTGCCATGTAAATAGTTGTTTAATAAAAAGTTTTAAATAGTTGTTTAATAAAGAGTTTTCGGGTGTTACTTTGCTGGAGTGTTGTATATATTTATAATGCTTGCATAGGGTTTGTCGTTATTTGGGCGGGGTGGGCGGTGGAGCCGAGCTGTCTTGCAGCCATCATGGCGCCGAGCTCGATTCTTCTCATTAGTTTCATATTTCTCATGAGGGGTTGTTCTTAGTGTTTCTATTTTAGCGAGGTCAGAAAAGAGATCCCATCAGTGGCCTACTGATTTTACTCGATTCCTTTTGGTTTTCCTAACGATTTTTATGTTTTTGTTTGCTAGCACGATACAGCGGCTAACCCGCAATTTTTTATATATATTTATGTCCTTTTTATTAGGGGCGTCCTCCGGCGGAGCCGGATGATCTACCTCTAATAAACGGTCCGGGCTAACCCACCTACCAAAAAACAGGGCAAAGATAGGCATGACGGGTTACAAAGGGGACAAAAGTCTGCACTACCTATCCTTCACTATCCGCAAAGACTAAACAGAGTATTGCGACCCTGTGCTTATTTGTGAATAGAGAATAACCCAAAGAGAACCAATTCCGAACGATCAATGTTCGGTCAAACAATCAATCAAATGAGGGATAAAAATAGGCACGACGGATTACAACGGGGGCAAAAGCCTGCGTTACCTATCCTTCACTATTCACAAGGACTAAACAGAGTATTGCGACTCTGTGCTTTTTTGTAAATAGAGAATGATCCAAAGAGAACCAATTCCAAAACAGTAAATGCTTGGATAACAATCAATCAAATGGAGAGGGAAGTAGGCACGACGGGTTACAACGGGGGCAAAGGCCTGCGTTACCTACCCTTCACTATCTGCAAAGACTAAACAGAGTATGGCGACTCCGTGCTTGTTTGCAAATAGGGAATCTCTCAGAAGCAATCAAATGAGTAATACTAGTATTTTCAAACAATCAAACAATCAATTCGCAATTCGTCATGTTTACACGACCTTACCCGGACCGCATGGACAGTTTCTCGTCTTCCGCTTCCAGCGCCTGATCGTCCTCTATTCTCTGTAATTGCTGTGGCACTCCTGATGGTTCCCAGTCAGGACCGTAGATCACTCGAGAGAGGTCTGCTCGGAACCAGTGAAGTTCGGATGATCGGCTGCCAGATGAGGGTCTATCGGGCAGGTGCACTTCCCGATCGTTGCAGTCGTTCACTCTGTCGTTGGGACCTCTCTCACTGGATCCACGCATCGCTGATGGGCCCCACGTTTGGGACGCCAATTGTAGAAAAAGGGTCAGGCAGATCAGGTCGATTACCCCTTTTCAAGGTTTGCCCGGCGTTAGCCGCCTCTCACCCAACTCACGGTTACCAAATAAAGAGGCAGGCGCTGGAGACTGGAAGGCAGGAAACAGGAGTTTATTTCGACGGAGCAGAACACGTCAAATCAGACAACAGGGTATCTTCTCGAGGTGCTCTAAACGCATCCTTGAGGCCTCGCCTCTTATACACAGGTTTATTGCTTTATAACATAAAACACATTCTTGTTTATACTTTGATGTACGGAAAGGCATCCTCGGAATCCCCGCTTCAACCCCGTTCCCACACATATTTACAGTAGAGTTCCCACCTCGACCTCAGCATGTGGTGGTTGTCGCGCAGTTGGATATTCTGCTGGGAAAGGGGGCGATCGGTCGGATCTGGAGGTGTGAGGGTATTGATTAACCACCGCTCCTTTGATGTGAAGCGGGGCCCTACTGTAGGGGGCAATAAACTACATCTGTCGGGCTAGGTGATGGTCTGGGATCGGGCTGGACAACCGGGCAGGGAGGAAGAGTTTATCAAAAGGGGCCCGTTCTTTGAATGAGATGAAAGAGTGTGGGGGTTCATCGCGGGATGTGGCTCGGAGGCAGGGTCGCGCTGGAGGTGCGTTTATGGCTCAAGCAGGAGAGACCGGGGGCTGTCGGGGCGCAGGGGAATGCTTGCGAGGCCGGGGAGTGAGGGGGAGAGACGCGCAGGCTATTGGCAGTGGGCAGAGAGGCCAAGGCAATCAAAAATGGCTGCCACCTACTTTTCGCGATGGGGGCCTAAAAGGGACAAGATGGTGTGGCCAATGTCTCACTTTACGTTCAACAGTGGCTATGGTGGACATAAATGAACGCCGCTTATGTATACCGATTTTAGTCATTTTCCACAGTAGGACCATGTTTTGCAAGAATTAAAATTTTGCATTTCGTGTCACTTTCTTGGGGTATTCTAAAATGCTAGCCCATTCCCCGTCGCATAGCTCCTATTTTATGTCCCTGGACCACTTGTCACGCAAGCCGCCAAGGGATACCTCAGCGTTTGCCCAAGTTCCTGTATACAGTCATTTTATGAGGTGGCGCTCTTCAACCATTAAGAACATTGCCTGCACTAATCCCTATGTTGGGGTTCTTCCCTGGCAGGAGCCCAGTGTCTCTTTACATATTGTAGTATGACAGCATGTGTAATATATAAATGGCCTGGGTTTGTTCTTTTGTGTGACGTTCCCATGATCCAACAGGATTTTCTTTCTGAATAGTGCCCCTACAGTCTCAGCCCCCTCTCTCTTCAGTCCAAGCAAGAAAACTGCATTTCGGGATCTGTCCAATGGGAGTCCTAAAAGTGGGATATTATTCACATATGGGAGGCAGTGGTACGTGTATTGTATCGTTTTTTCCAATACGCAATCGCTATCCGTAGTAACGTCAGAGCCTCCTGAGGGTTCTTGTTTTTAGGCAACAGCAATGCGTGTAGGGTTCCCTGGTAGATATCGTGCATAGTGTATCCTAGCTCCTGCAGATTACGGCCTGCAACCCAGTAGGAAAGCCACTGGAGGTGGCTCGCATAGCAGTGCGCATGGAAGTCTGGTGCCCCCCCCAACCCTCCCCTGCTTGTCTCCAGTTGCAGTTTCCTTAGTCCTACCCTTCTTCATTCGGTCTCCCATATTAGGTCCGAGAGTATAGTGTCTAGTGTTTTAAAGAGAGAGGTGGGGACCAGAATATTAATAAAGAAATATAGGAGGCGCGGGAAGACCACCATTTTGAATATGGCTATAAGGCCCATTACCAATAGTGGCAGCAAGGTCCAGAAGGTCACTTTGGACTGGATCGCTCAAATCAGGTTGGCCTCTAGTAAGCCCAACTGGGATCTGTAAATTTGTATGCCTAGGTACTTTAATGTTTGCTGTGCTACTGATAGGGTGTTTGGCTCAAAATGGCTCTCCTCCGGGCGGTAGCCTTCCCGAAAGAAGGTGTGTGACTGTCTCATTAATGGCGAGTCCGATATGCACTCGAATAGGGAGAAAATACTTGGTATCGGTTCCAGGGTATCAGTCAGGTCACGTGCATATATTATTAAACCATCTGCGTAGGCTGATATCAAATGCATGGTGTTGCCTAGTTGGATTCCGTTTGGCCTGCTTCCTTTCGTAGCTTAGGAGCTAACCGCTCCAGCACTAGTACAAACAGCAAAGGTGACAGGGGGCAACTTACAGTGTTCCTCTGCAAACTGGATATGTGCACGATATGTGACTTTCAGTACGGACTCTAGCAGTGGGGCCCTCATATAGCAGCCGTACCCATCGGAGATATGCAGGAGGTATACCAAACTTATCTACAGCCTTAAACATATAGCTCCATGCAAGTATCAAATGCTTGCCGCAAGTCGAGTGTGATGCATCCTGCATTTTAATGGTCCGCAGCGGTGGCTTCCATTATATGGTGTAGCCTCCTAATGTTTAAGGATGTGCTGCGTGCTTGCACGAAGCCACACTGATCCATGTGGATAAGCTTACTCAGGTATGGGAGAAGCCTACGTGCCAGTATTTTGCTAAGTATTTTGCATTCTGTGGCAAGGAGTGAGAGTGGGCAGCATCCTGCTATGTCCGCCGCATCCCTTCCTGGCTTAGGGAGTGAGACCACCAGCGCTTGCATAGTGATGAGGGGAACGTGACCTATTTGTAACGATGTTTTGTACAGCTGCTCCAGCTGGGGAACTACGGCTTCAGAGAATGTGTCGAAAAATTCTATAGGTAGGCCATTCAGGCCCGGCGTCGTGTTTCGCGGTGATTACGGCTTTCGTAATGGGGCCGGTCAACTCTTCTTGTGCGTAGTTGGGGATAGGGCAGATCATCTAGGAAGGTGTCTGAGTGTGCTTTCTGTGTGGATGGGTGCACTGTATAGTGTGTCATGATATGCGCAGAAGGCCTCATTTATGTCCTGTTGAGTGTGTACAGTTTCTACCCCCTGCGCAGTAATTTCATAGGTTACAGTGGTTGGCGGTGTATCCTTCAGTATCCTGGCAAGGAGTGTACCCGATTTTTCCGCCTCTGTGTGCTTTATCTGGGTGTGCACTCTATGGTCTTATGAGGCTTTCTAGCATTTCAGCATGCTATATGTGCGCCTCCTACAGTGATGCGGTTTTTGTAGGGTCGTTTGCGGTCTCTTGCTCTAAATAATTCATGTTGTTTTCTACTGCTTTAAGGTTTTTGTGTACCTCCTGTCTAGCGCCCACCGTAGTGCTAATTGCTATACCTCTTATGACCGTTTTGAATGCATCTCATTCCACTAGGATTCAGGAGGCTGTATTCGTGTTGTCTACAAAGTAGTTAGGGATAGTAGTGGATAGAGTGTTGCAGAATGCTGCGTCCTCCAACATTTGGGGCCAAAGTTTCCATGTGGGGATTCTGCTCCATGTAAGGGAGATTTCTAATGGGTTGTGGTCTTCCATAAGTAGGTGTTGTGCGTCACCTTTGCGGCGATGGAGAGTGAGGACAGTATTCTGTCAATTTGTATGTGTGGCTGATGGGTTGAGTAGAAGAACAAGTATTCTTTGCTAGTCCGGTTCTTCATCCGCCACACGTCTGCCTAAGTCCACCCACCTACCCACCTGCATAAGGCCTCTGCTTGTTTAGTTGTTCCCACTCCGTGGAGTGGGGGGTGCGAGCGACCCATTTGGGTGTCCATAATTGGTTTCAGTCTCCTCCCAGGATCCATGGGTACGCCTCCCAATCCGCTAATGTTGTGTTTAAACTCAGGGGCGTATAGGCTGCCCACCATTACGTGCGTGCCGTCTAGCATACCATGTATCAGTATATACCTTTCCTAGGGATCTATGCACTGCTCCAAGACCTCAAATGGGACTCCAATCCTGATCCAGATCATCGCTCCCCTGGCAAAGGCGGAGTATGTTGTGGAAAAAACTTGTCCCTTCCATTTCGGTTCCTTCCCCGTTTCAGACTCTGTAAGATGGGACTCTTGTAGGAGCACTATCTGCGCCTTTCACTTGTTCAGCTGCGCGTGTATCCTAGCCCAGCCCCGCACATTCCAGGTGACTATGTTATATGATCCTTGCGAATGTGTTTAGTGTTACGGGTATGTCGTATAGCTAATGTGGGTGCCGAGAACATCTGTGTGGAACGTGTTTCCAGTGTGAGCCAGAACTCCCTTTTAACCATGAATACTAGGTCCAGCTCTCGAACTGTGCTGGTCCAAACTAAAAACACAACTGTGTTAACGATAGTCTAATTAGGTGGTGCTTTTCCCGACAAGGGGAGTGTCGCTTGTGCTGTGAATGGTATTATAAGCTATGTGTGGGCTCTGCAGTGCCCGGACCATATACTTGTATTAATACATTACCCATGTAGCCAGGTACAGGATATTTGTGCCAACTGCAGTAGTTACCACTTCTGTTACTTCATTTGTCCATCCGGTGGATCGGGCCCTTAAATCATGTGCCTCATTAGCCAAACAGTCTGCAGTTTGAGGCGTTACCATGGGGAACAAAGCAATACTCTTCTCTGAGTCCGACTGCACAGTACTTTCCTCCAATGATTCGGATGCTGCATGAAGACCACAGTCTCGGAATGTGTTTGCCACTGCCAGGGCCTCTCCTTTGTTCCTCTGGGATTGTTCAAGTGTAGGGCTGCTCACTTGTGATTTGCGGGTGGCTTTCGCGTTGCAGCGCGATCGCCTTCCCGGTATTCTCTTGGGTCTGTGTGGCATGCTTTGCCACACAGACCCAACTGGATGCTGTGGGGGGGTGGGTGTAATCTTCAGGCGAGCGGAGAATAGGAGAGCATCCTTAAGTTCCAGGGATCTGAGCTTCTTTTTAATTGGCTGTTATGAGGACCTGTGGTGTTGGACTAGGAGTGTATAGTCTGCGTATACCGATATGCGGTGGTTCTCATCGCATCTGAGATCTTTCCCGTGCCTTTTGGAGGAGGACATCCTGATCATAGTAATTTAGAATCCTGGCTATTAAGGGCCACAGTGGAGCCCCCGCAGTCAGTCTGCCAGTGGGGATTTTGTGAGCCCTTTAGATACAAAAGAAGTCGGATAGGTCCTCACAGCGTCCTCAGCTGTCTTGTAGTCCAGAGACTTGCCGTTGTAGTAGTTTAATTTGTGCCGCGTGCTCCTTGTGTTGGTGCAGTATCTCCGCCAATGTGGATTTGTTGGCCTGTACTGTAGTCGCCAGTTTGTTGTGGGCTGCTTTAAGGAGTGTAAATCCCATAGTTAGGGAGCCTATTTGCTTTTCTATGGCCTTGCATGAGTCTCTGACCTCCTGCAGGATTAAGTCCAGGTTGTCTGGGGCCGCCTCCATGTTCGTGGGCGGTATATAGCTCAGCAAGAGTGGCTGGGTAGAGTGTTCTGGTTCTTCAGGTTGTTGCATGTTGGTGGCAGATGTATCATGGTGTGATGTATTTACCCTCAGTTTTGGGGTGTGCCTGTATCCTCCGACTGTATGTAGTGGGTAGTGCCTCTGTAGCCTATCCCGACTTGTATTGTCAGCCTCTTTTGAGTTGCCTAAGCTGGGTGCCGTGCTGCTAGTCAAGGGACCCTCTTCCGGTGGATCTACTGTAGAGCAGGTAGCTGCTTTTCTCCTGGGTTGATTACACTTCCGCAGTACTCTGGGCTGCTCTAGGACAATGGTGTCCGGGTGGCTGCTGTTGAGTCCGTCTTGTTTGAGGGTCCTAGTTTGGTGCGAGCCTCATGCGTCCTGCTGTTTGTCACCCTTGGCGGCGCAAGGGGAGATCGGCCGTTCAGACCGCTTCCTGCCGGTATAGCCACTTCAGCTGCCCAGCTCAATTCAGTTGGTGCTGTGCCTCATACAAGGGCCCGTCTCCCCGAGGGCTGTCCGATACGTGTCGTGCTTCAGTGTAATGGGCCGACACGCATGCCTCAGGCTGCACTACTCCATGCGACCCCTCACCTCCATCCGCCAATGCAGCACTGGCCACGCTTCCAGTCTATTTTGTGTGTGGTCCCCCTCAGTGCTCTCTGCTCAGTGACTGGCCCCCACTGAGTCTCTATTACTGTTGGCGTCCTCGCTGGGGTCACTCCTTGGTTCTAGGGGCCGTCTGTGCGTGCCGCATGCCTCAGCGCACAGCACTGCTCCTCCTCCATAACTTAGGCAAGCTGGGCTGCATGGATCTCACGGCTTCCTCGTCCAGCGCATACACTCTTTGGCCGCCTCTTCAGTGTTGTCGTGGAGATAGCTGCAGTTAAGGCAGACTCCCTTGATATATCCAGGGGTGTGGGGGAGGAAGGGCGGAAGGGCGAAAGGCCTTCCAGAGGCCGGTGCTCATCCCAGCCCGAGGCCTTAGCTCATTTACAGGCCCACGCCGGAGCCCCCGGCCACATCCGCGCCCCCGCTTCAGTCTCAGGGACAGAAGGTGAGCAGGGGGGGGGGGAGAGAAGCAGTCAGAGCCCTCTGTTGACTTCAATTTGCCCGTGGTACTCATCCGGCAGGGCCGCGTCTGCCTTGCTGCAGTGGGAGTCTGCTGCCGTACTCCATGGTCCACACACTGCACAGGCCTCACCACAGAGTTCGGGCTTCCCCGGGTCATTATCCGCTGCTGAAGAGACCAGCTAGCTTATTCGGTTTCCGCAGCCTGGCGTTTTTTTGGGCCTCGATGAGCCCCAGCTACTGGTAATGATGCAGGATTGAGCAGTCCAAGCTTGGAGCTCCGCTAGGCAGCAACCACCGTGTTTGGCTACAACCTCTTTCCCACTGGCTTGACAGGCGACATAGGAGCTGACAAAGGGCCAGATGAATTAACACATTTTCCCATAGACACAGAATGGGTAAAACTGCTTGGTACATCTGGCCCAAAGTCTTCCACTTTCTGAGACACCTGGGGCCAGTAAAAGTGGCTAACTAGCTTTTCCTAGGTTTTGGTTTTGCCCAGATGTCCAGCTAGGGGGAATACACGAGCTAAAGTTAGCAAGAACTCCCTGTACTTCTGAGGCACTACCACTCTCCAAGTGGCTCCAGGGATGGGGTCTTTAGCCTCAGTGTACAGTAGTCCCTCCTCCCAATAAACTCTGTGGGTACCACTGACATCTCCCTTTCCTGGGCAGCAGCTTGCTGCCTTGGGCTTTCAAGAGTTGGACAGTCCTGCTGTCCAAGGCACAGCTCTTCCCTAGAGGGTCCCCCGCGCCCAAGAGTTCAACCTGGTAATGGTCAAGCTCCATTGGCTCAGTTCCCTCTGGGGTGTCCAGGTCCTCTACCTGAAGAGAGGGGTCCTGATCCTTTTGATACACAGAAGCTCCGTTCCCAGTCTTCTTACCTTTTCTCTTGGAAGGTTGGGACATACTTTCAGGCTCCAACATTTCTTTTTCACCCTGTTTTCGGCTCCGTTCTCCTGTTTTTACACACACCATCTCAGGAATATCCAGCATTACTGCATGGGTTTTCAATTCTACCTCAGCCCATGCTAAGGTTTTCAGGTCATTGCCAAGCAGACATGCAGCTGGAAGCTTTGAAAAGACCACTACCTGTTTCAGCCCAGTAACACCCCCCACTCCCCAGTCTAATGTCACCATATCCATTGCATGGTTAGTTGTAACACTGTCAGCATTGGTAACTGAGTAAGTTCGCCCAATCAGGTACTGCTCAGGTGAAACCAGTGTATCTCTCACCATAGGGACACTGGCACTTGTATCCATCAGAGCATCTACCCTGGTTCCATTAATCCAAGAGTATTGCAAATATTTCTTTAAGTTGGGTGGCCACACAGCTGAAGTGGCAAACTCAACTTCCCCTTCTGAAACTAGAACTGCTTCAGTGTGCAACCAGAGTTGCTCTTGCCACACTGCTGATACCATCTGGAGACTCACTACACCAGGAGTAGCTGGATTAGGAAGGGCTTCTTGTTAGGATAAGTAGCATCTCCAGTTAAGTGTCCCAACTTTCTACAGTTGTAACACCAGTCCTTTAAAAGATCAACGTTCTTTTCTTTCCCCTAAACTAATTTGTAGATTGGGAAGATTCTGGGGCCCTTTTGAATATTTAGGCTTTTTATCTTGGGGATTCTCATCACCATTCCCCTGGAGAGGTTTTGTAACCCTTTTCTTTTGGTCACCCCCAGTGGTTGTTTTTGTCACCCCTGTCTTGACCCAATGGCCTGTCTTCTTTCCCAATTCTTGGGGAGAGATTAGACCAAGGTCTACCAAATGCTGATGTTACTTTTCAATAGTGCAATTACTTAAAATGTTCTTTCATAAACAAATTGTATGGTCCATTGAAAGCATGCACATTGTGTCCAGTTAACCAACCACCTAGTGTTTTAACTGAGTAGCCTACGAAGTGAATCCAGGATTTGTTTGGAGTTTTGAATCTAATTCTATTTTCCTCAGTTGTGAGTCGAAATACCTCAAAGTTCTCTTCATGAGGTCATAAGACCCAGCATCTACCCCAGAAAGGGTCAGTAGTCTGTCTCTGCAGTTACCAGAGAACAGTTCCCAAAGGAGTGCCCCCCTCCCTCCCCCAGTGTGACTGCTTCACTTTTCTCATTTCACAAGCCCTCTCAACGGCTGTGAACCATTTTGTGATATCACTTTTCATATTTAGGACAATCCTTTGGGGATTTTAGGATCATAAGATTGCTCTTTATCCTTAAGTAAATTGCTGCCACCCTTGATGGGTGCTAGGCCCATCTCTGCTCTCTCTATAGAGCCAGGAGTCTGGTCACTAGAACCAGTCTTTTGGTCAACCTTGCTAGCAGGTTGTCCTCCTCATGGAGGCTGTCCTCCATGTCCTCAGTAAGTACCTGAATCCTACACAGGTGGATCAGGCATGAGAGGCTGATTCTTGGAGTCAGGGCCACTGGGGCCATTTTCTCCCAATGAAGTGAGTGGGGGTTGGTCTACCTTCTCACCCCCCCCATCTTCTTCCTCATCTGATTGATCTTCACCATTTACAATGGGTGGTCCTTAGCATACCCGTCCAACAGCTCCTGGAGCTTTTGTTTAGTGGGATGGGACCCCATGGTTATGTTTTCAATTTTACATAGGGACCTTACCTCCTTGAAAGAGAAGTGAAGGTAAGGGATGGTCAAGCTCCTCAATCTGGTCCTCTATGGCAGTGGTTATTTTCACTAACAGCTGGGCTCTTGTTCAGAGACACAGTTAAAAAAACTTCTACCCCCTCTTATCCCTAGAATAAAGTGACTTTTTATTTTTCTACAATTCTAAAGGAACATAACCAAGGCCCTAACGAGACTGTTTGTAATTTTGCAAACATGCCAATTTGAAAAAAAATCTGAATTATAAAGATAATTAAGAGTTGTCATGTGATCAGGCGGTAACCAAGTTAGTCCAACAAATGCAAAGTTGTATATCACTCTGCTGATCCAAAAAGTAGGAAGCTGGCTCTGTATATACTATACCAAAGTGAGGTATAGTGTGCACAGAGTCCAGTGGAACCCCAAAGGTAGGCAGAGGTAAAAGGAGATGGCACCTTACTATTTGTGGTAGTATGGTCGAGCAGTAAGGCTATATTCGAGGGTAGTGTTAAGCATTTGTTGCTTACACTTAATCAGCAAATGAGATCATACACATACTGAACTTCAGACCAATTGGTTTTGTATACAACTATTCTTTTTGTTATTTTATTTTCTAGACCCAAGCAAGCCTGGCACAAGGTAAGCAATAACTACTTTACAGTAGAAATGCAGTTTGTAAACAGTTTAAATTGCAAATGTATATGTACTTTGATTTGATTACAGTAGAGCTTACTAGTAATGCAATGCTTTTGATATACTGTACATGTACTTTGTATTGCCTTTTAGTAGAATGTTAAGTAGATTACTTTAAAGATTACTTTTCTTACACAGTGCAGTGTACCTGGATACTGCACTGGGACACTTCCTGGAAACCGGTAAGTAAAAGCGGTTTTGTTATTTAGTTACAGTTTTAAAGGGTTTCTTAGATTTTCCAGCTCCACTGTTAGAAACTTTTCACAGAAAATCAGTCAATGTTATCCTATGAAGGAAAATAGGGTTATCAGTTCAAAGGTAAGTATTCAGTTGTGGGAGTTGGTATTCTGGGGGTGGACTCCGGTGTTCCTAAGGGTCAAGGATGCACGCTTGTTACACCCTCAGCGGCACTAGGGCGACCGGGTGCATAGTGCTGAGGATCAATGTTATCCTATGGGGTATAGGGGGCCTCCGGTTGGCGGCTGCTGATGAGCAGGAAAACAGGGTTGTGGGAGCAAAGCTCCTGGACTTAAGCTCAGGGCAAATGGGGGTCCAAGCCAGCACAGAAGGTGCACCCTCAGTGCCACTGGGGTAGCCGGGTGCAGAGTGCTGTTTTGTGTCGGGCGCCCTGGAGCTTTCAATGGGGAGTCCATGGTTTACAAACACTGCAGGCTCGGGGACGAAGGTCTTCTGGGTGTGACCACCACTTGAAGAGGTACGTTGGGATCTTGGGGGTTGGGTAGGCACCTCCGGTTGGGCCACACAAGGCCGTGGGGTGTCAGGTGCAGGGTTGGATCTTCTTACCAGCTTCCTGGTCGCCGTTAGGGGGTGCTTCCGGTTTGAGGCTGCAGGCGTCGGCTGGAGGCTTGAGGCAGGTCTGGGATCACTGGATCTCGGGTCAGGGACGCATGGGGGACCATCCCTTGGTGTTGGGCCACTCGGGCCGTGGTTGTCGTGTGCAGAGTGGTGCAGACTCACTGATCCTGCTGGAGCTGGAGTCTGTTGGTGAACGAATCCGGTGTTCACGGAAGACAGGCTTTTCTTTTGAAAGCAGGGCAGGTCCTTGGGGTTCTTGAGGCTGCTGGCTGCAGGAAACATCGGAGTTTCGCTTCTGCTGGTTCGAGGTGGGGACAGGCTGGTAGGGCTGGGGCCAAGTCAGTGGGCGTCCTGTTGTTAACTTCGGCATGGCTGTTTGTCCTTTTTGTCTTCTGGTTTCTTGTCTGAGGAAGCAAATTACAGGGGTGCCCGTAAACACTAGATGTAGGAGCATTACTGATCTGGTAGGTAAGAGGTTGGGACCAATGGGTCCCTTCCTTGGGGTGGGTACACCTCCATTATGCCACCATCCAGTGGGCGGGAGGCATATGCCTCGCCCTGGCCGGTTGGGTCTCCCCACCTGCAAGATGGCAGGGACTAAGTTGTGCTTCACCTCTTCTCCCCCACCTGAGGGGTTTGACAACAGTTTGGTTTGATTGGTATTCACGGAAGAGGAGGAGCTGAGCCGAGCTGAGCAGCAGGGTTGAGCCGAGCGGAGCGGAGCGCTCGGACCGACCAAAGCGGGTTAGGCGTACGGCGTCTGGCGGCTGGCGTTTGGCGCTTGGTGACCTGAGCCCTACCTAACAGCCATCAGCTGGGAGATCTCCCCCCGTCCTTACTCGGTACCCGGAGCTCCTGCTGAGGAGCCTGTCGGCTGTAAGGCTGCAGCTGCAGCAGGTACGGCAGGACTCGGTGGGCTCGCCGGGAGGCTCGAGCCCAGCTACTTTACAATCGATAATGAGACCACCCTCCCACAGGTGAGAGCGTTCATGGCGGGGGCAAACACCAAGCTGGTGAGAGCGCTCAGGGGGGGCCAAGCACCACGCTCTGCTCTGCAGCGCCCGCCACCCGCACGAGAAGACTAGTCGAAAGAGCTGTCAGTGAAGGGAGGAGAATATTGGAGGCAGAGAGACTCAACCAGTATTCCTGTCGGACGACGAGCCAGCTGGTTTGTTCACGTGCTTTTTTGGAGGAGGTGCCCGGGAGACGTTGCTGCTGCAGCCACAGCTACAGCCGCCTGTTGAAGACGTCTGCTGAATCTTCAGTCGCGGAGTTTTTTACCAGAGACCCCTGTGGTCCCCGTGCTCACAGCCTGCAGCCCGCGAGCTATTTTCAGCCATTGTGGGTCTCTTGTTGAGTACGATGGTGTTTCCCGGGAGTTACTGAGGCCCTCTCTCATTGTTGCCGCAGTTGCCTTTTGGCAGCCGGAAAGCACAGACTTACCGTAGCTGCCGGCTTACAAAGGAAGCAAAAGTGTGGTAAGAGCAGCTGGCGGTCTATGGTCTGTGCAGACTGTGGCAGGACGTGGCGTGCGGATGGCAAGGGCCATACATAATTCTGAATCTCACCATTTTATTTAATTAACTTATGTTCTACCAACTTTTTTAGCACTTTTTGTGCACTTAATGTATTTAAAGGGAACTGAAAATTTGACGATTTCAAAAAATCGTAGAGTTCTAATCTGAGTCAAGTCAAGTCAAGTCGAAGCTAGACAAAAAAAAAAAGATTGGACAAGCCCTGGGTTTTGTCTTTGTTTTTCACCTTCTGGTTTCTTAAATTGCCCAGTTGGGACATGGTTCAGCACCCATAAACTTTGGTGGATGCATATCCGGTCCAGGCTCTTCATAGTGGCTTTGCAGCTTGACGATTTTGGCAGAGGAGCGTCGGTAGGTTGACTGTGGGCCAGGATAAAGCATAGCAAAATCGCCCCCTTTTTCATCTAGGAGGTTGGAGGACGGCGGAGAGAAGTGCAATCTTCATAGTACTTTCCTCCTTCCCTCTATCTATCTCCAAACTTACTATTACTATTAATCGAATAACCCAAACTAATTGCAGTATTACTCTTGCACCTCCACAAAAACTGAATAAATTGAGTTGATCTTGCTGGTGTGCATAGCCCACACCTCTAGCGCAGTTGAAACCTGTCCCCCTGTCTTAGTGACTGTGTATACTATTGGCCCTGTGTCGATTCTGTGTTTGTGGGCGAACCGCGGGTTGGAGAGTGGAAATCCTGCGTCCGGTCTTTGGTGTTGCATGAGCGGCGCATCTATGGTCTGGCGCATTGGAATTATACCTCTCTAAGTGGTCAGCCTGCCTAAAGGTCTTTGTTTCTAAGATCTAAGTAATGACTGCGAAAAAATTGCGCTCTGGTAGATTGGTGTATTCTAGGGCATGTAAAAAAAAACAGAGCTAATCTTTTAAGGAACAATTCATTGCAAATAAATATTCTGAAGAGTTTTAATACCATTCCGCCCTTCTTTAAAAAAAAAAGAAATAAGTCCTACATCAGCAGAGATGCAGGGATCTCTTCAACAAGACCTTGTTGCTTACGTAGGAGCAAAAGATTCCATTGGAAACCCATTGCCAGAAGTAACTTCTAATTTACTGTCTGAAAACAGGGGCCCACGTTCTACAGATCCTCTGCCCATAGACTTTGGGGAGGGTGATTCCTTGCTGCCTAATCTAACCATTCATTCTCTATCGAAAGGAACTGTAGAAACAGAAGGGGTGTCTCATCCAGGTGAACATATTTTAGAAGACTTTACGCTTCCTGATATCAGGTTAGATCAGTCCCCTAAGCAGTCCCAAGTTTCTAACCAGGAATCGTCTAGGATAATTATTCCTTCTACTTCTCTTTCTGTCAAGCACTGCCCAGTCAAAATGCGTCTGTTCAGCAGTACACCTAGTGAATCAGGCTCAATAGATACACAGGGCTCTCTAACGCCTGCCTTGTCCCCGAGCGGTTTTCCCTCAATTGACAATCCAGAGTCAAAGATACCTATGTCGGAATCACTATTTTGTCTGGAAAGAGTGCTGTCCTCTATTCTAGCTTTTTTGGAGAGATCAGTGGGCAACTCCGACCTTATCTTGGACTCTGTGTTGTCATTGACAAAGTTTTAACTTCTAAAGAAGAATCTTTGCCAGACAAAGTTGGCAAATCCCCCTCTCCCACCCCTAACATAGGGAAGAGATCTTCTATTCCTCCACTTGTAGAGGATAACTTAGAGGACAACTTAGCCAAGTCAAACTCAATTTTATCTGCTTCTACCCTAAATGGTAAAAACCGAGACTTTGGTACCCAGGTTGGGAAGCCATTTTTTAAGGGGAAAAATAAAATCAAAGGGAAAGAAAACTTGGATCCTGTAGATAATTTACACCTATCCTTTTTGCAGGAGTATTTTGATCCTGAGCCGGTAGTTTCAATGGCTGTACCGTTGTCTTGTTCACAAGTTAAGTCTGAAAAAATAATTACAAGTACATCCCAAAAGATGTATCCCATTTTTCTGAAAACAATTAAAAAGTCTTTTAAGCATTCGACAGAGAAAGATTCGAAAGTTGGATGTTCTTCTGTACAAGAAATTTCCACTATGAATTTAAGTAATATTGACTGTAAAAAAAAAAAAGAAGAAGAGAAAAATGCAGAAGAATTAGCAAAAAAAGGTCAAAACGGCTGCGCTTTGATCCCAACCCTATTCAAATAACGCCTGGAAAATTGGACTCAAACGTTTTGAAGGAGGAGGATGGCCACTTGGGAAGTAGCCAATTGGGCCACTGTTCCTCTCTTCCAATTTTAATGGTATCAAATGAACCACTACAAGAAGCAGCGTTGACAGACTTAAATGTTTCCCCCACTGATCAGAATACTCTGAATCCCAAAGCTTCTCTATTTGTTTCTTCCTTAGGTAATGATGTCATTTATAACCAGCACGAAAAATCTCGAGGTGACCAGTTTTGTTGATACCGCGCAGCATCTTGCCCCCAACATTTTGGTTTTTTCATTCATTTTTGATCTTGATCTACATATGAATAGGTCCTTCTTGCTACGGTGCTTTGCTGCTATTCCAGGCCTTCAATTGATTGAGAGCAATGACATCGCCTTGGTTGAGATCCAAAAATATAATATTAATCTCAGGGGTGCAAGAGTAACATTCAAATCCAAAGCTATTTGATTCTGACACATAGTGATAAACTATGATCTAGTGGTATTGATGTTTTAATCCCTGACGAGGAGCAAGCTTCAAACAAATTAGCACAACGTAAGCTGCCTAACTTTGACTTAGAATCCCCCAATAGGCTTAAACCTTTGCCAGAGAGAGAAGGTACATTACAGATCGTTCTCGGTAAAGAAGGCAGGAGGGTTTCCCTACATATAGAGAAAAATACTGAGTATATGCTCCCTGTAGAAGAGGAATATAAGAAATGGAGTTGGCTAGCAGGTGCACTTAATGCAAATAGATCCCTACCCCTAAAATGTAGGAATCCATCCTAGCAAGGACAATAGTGTGTTATCCTGGAACGCTGCCGGCTTAAGTACCACTAAAAACAAACTCTTGTTTTTAAAAGAGCAGCACCCTGATATTATTTGTCTACAAGAGACGTGGATTACAAAGAATTGGCTCATTGAAGATTATATAGTACTAAGCCGGCCTGCGCTCCCAGTAAATAGAGGTCACGCAAAAGGAGGTATTGCCATTCTGTTAAGCACAAGCCTCAATTGGTCATATAAAGAAATTCACCATGCCTCCAATTTAATTCAAGCAATCAAGCTAAACCACAAGTATGACCAAGGCAATATGGATTCCTTGCTGATCGTAAATGCATATCTCCCTCCTGATAGATCTTATTCCTTCCTATTGAACAATTTATTTTCTTTTATTTCCTCTACTTTGGAGAGCGAAAACTGTAAGAACCTTATATTAGTGGGAGATTTGAACGCCAGTCTCATCTCACAGTATAAAGATATTTGCTAATTCTGAAAAAATGAGGCCCTAAATATCCCCAAGGCTCAATTTCCGAATCAATGCAGGACTGACAAGCGAGGAACAGTACTACTTGAAGGTTTGAGAAGCCTAGATCTCATAATTGTTAATGGAAGGCTAAAAAATGATATCACAGTAAATTATACTCACAGGGCGCCATCTGGGAGATCTGTCATAGACTATTTAATTACTTCGGCAGATTTTTCCTGTAAACTTAGAAATATGGAGGTCATGGGAAATGCTCTTAGTGATCATACGTTGATTTGCTTTAATTTTGAATTTAGCAGTGCTAAGGTAGATCCCTGGACCTTCAAAGGTAGTACAGTAGGGTTCAATGTGTCTAATGGTAGAAACCACTGTAATAGTAAAGCAACCACTAAATTAAAAGCTGGCTTAACGGTTCTAATAAGGGACCAACAGCAAGTACTGTTGGGTGAGCGCGATCCTTTACAATGGGATTTATTTGAAGCCTACTCCCACAATATAGGTTCCTTGGCCAAATCATGCAAATTACCGCAAGCTTCAACTAAACGAAGAATACATTTTAATCCATTATTACAATTAAATAGGGAAATAAATAAACTAGTGAGAGTCCAGTTTTTGCATTTTTCTCATGAACGACGTAATTTATTAAATGTACTCAAGAGGAAGAGACAGAGGAAAAAATGTTCTTTAAGACGAATAAAAGAAGATGGAGTATGGGTGCAATTAAAAGAGGCTGCATCAAAAAATCATGCCAAAAGATACTGGGAAATAATCGCTGATTGCTGTGGTACTAGAGTGAAATCGCTTCCTATCCCCATTAGAGAAGAGGACTGGAAAGCTCATATATTTGATCTGTACTCTGCTAATTTTAATTCTACTAATTCAACCCTTGTGACATCTAGTCTGCCTATAACTCCTGAATCTAACTATGTATATGCAATCCATGATGTAGTCGGCGCAATGAAAAAAATGAGATCCACTGGAGCAATGGGTCCCGATGAAATCCCCATGACAGTAATTAAGAAAGAACCACTTCTGTGGGCTACCTACCTAACTCCCCTGTTTAATCAGTGCTACTTCCAAGGAAAGACTCCTCCATCCTGGTCCGGAAGTATTTTAGTCCCCTTATATAAAAAGGGTTCTAGAACACACCCTGGTAACTATCGGCAAATAGCTCTATTAGATGCTGCGGGAAAGATTTTCGCCCGTAGCATCCTTGATCATCTCACAGAACGGGTGGAAGAGAATAAGGTTCTTCCTTTAGTGCAATCAGGTTTCAGGAAAAATCATTCCACCTTAGATAACATCTTTATGCTAAAATTAATAGAGGAGAAATATACAATTATCCGCATCTCAAATGTATATATGGCGTTTATAGATTTTTCAACGGCATTTGATAAGATAGATCGCCCTTTATTATGGAGAAAATTGCAAAAAATGGGCGTACCCCATCCACTGTTATCTCTAATTATTGCACTACATTCAAAAACTTGGTGCAAGATACTAATGGGTGGAATCAAGGCCTATCTGAAGCTATTCCTACTGAAAATGGCCTGAACCAAGGTTGCTTGTTAGCGCCGTTGCTGTTTTCGCTATATATAGCTGATCTACCTGATTGTTTTAATTATGCCGAGGGAGACGCGCCAAAGATATGTAACCAGTCAATTGTCTGCCTACTGTATGCAGATGATATTGTATTAATGGACCTAACCCCTATTGGGTTCAACAGAAAGTTGATTTCTTTGCAGAACTATACAGTCGAACACTTTTTGAAAATAAATGTTTCAAAAAGTAAAATTTTAGTAATGAAAAGTAAGAAAAATAGAAAATTATGTAATTTCAATTGGCACATAGGTTATGAAAAATTGGAGGCTGTAGATTCATATCCTTATTTAGGGAAATTAATAGCAGGTAGCACAAAGAACAAACTCCATATTGAACACAGCACAGCTAAAGCAGTATCCCACGCTAATGGTTTGCGTATTTTTTATAATGCTATGGGTAGAAGGCATTTCTTACATGTATTAATGGTTTTTAAAGTAAAAATTCCATCAACGCTGCTTTATGCCATTGAATCCATCCCCATCAAAGATTGGAATTTTTTGGACAGAATCGAAGGTCAGATATTACGCAAATTGTGTAATTTTAATACTTTAGTTCCATCGGCTGCTATTAGGCTGGAATTTGGTTTAATAAGCTCCTACATTCAAGGTTTAGCTAGGGTTTTACGTTGGGGATACCAGTTGAAAAATTCAGAGCGAGACTCATTAAGAGGGATCATGTGTCAAGAAGTTTTTGGTGTTCGGGCAGCTATTTATTCCTTTTATCGTGATTTTTTATTTGCACAAAAAACCTTCTCTATACAAGAAGATTTAGTGAGTACTCTTCTTCCTTTAGAATTTAAATCTTTTTTAAAAACCTTTAGTGGTAAGATTAGTTTTAATAGAGACATTGAATTCTGTAATTCCAAAAAGAGACTCGAGTTAATTGTAAGAACAAACACACCAAAAACTCCCCAAATATATGTATATTGGAATTTACAGCATGGACCCCGAAGACTTTTCACACTATGTTGCATGAATCTTCTACCTCTAAACGACCTAACGGCACACTGGTCCCCAAATCGGACTAATGGAAAAATCTGTAACCTCTGCAATCTGAGTGTTCAGACCTTGGATCATGTCTTGTTGGCATGTCCCGCATTGACCTCGAGCCGCCGCCGTTGGCTACGACCAATGTTCTTACAAAATGGCATCAAAAATGTGACTTCAGCACACGATTTTCTATTTTGTCCAAAAAATGAAGCAGTGTGTTTTTGTTATAAACTTTTTATTATTTTAAGGAGTTTATGTGTATATTTTAATCCTGTTTTCTGTGGCTGTTTGCACAAGAGGGAGATGCTGTGTTCTTTTTCCACCTTCCTTTCTGCTACTAGCTTAAAGTCTCAGATAAAGTGAGATACTGGACTGCGTTTACACAAGTATTGCTGCTACTGTATTGCTTTCTGGTCAGGATAGGATATGCTTTATGAATGCGGTTTGCTGCTAAAATCAAATAGGCTGCTGAGGATGAATTCTACATTTTACCTAGTATTTTAAATTGTTGATAATTATTGCCCCCTGTTCACTTTAGTTCTTTTTCAGGATACATCTTGCCATTTTATTCCGTTAACCGTTTGTGGAATGAGTGCTGCTATATTTATATTTTCTTGTATTAATTCGTATGCCTTTTATGTGGACCTCATTTGAGTTCCAAATCTTAATAAATATTTGAATTGGGTGGTGTTGGCAGAAGTGGACCCACCCCACTTCCTCACTTTCCCCCCCCCTGGTTCTCCCGCCCAAAGTGAAGAACAGAACCAGTGGGGACCAGTTGCTGGAAGCAGCAAGTGGCCTGGGGGAACCTCACAAAGGTGGCAAGCATTTGAAGCATACCCTTCGTGGACCCTGCCCACCCTGGGGGAGGAGGCTTGGCACCTCGTCCCAGGATGTGCATTGTTTCAGGTCCCCCAAGAGCAGTAGGGTCTCGGACCCAGGGGTCCAGAAAGATGTCTCGTGGTGGCAGCTGAAAGCAGCCACTCAGCCTGGACACTAGTGGTAGGTCATGTTTCATGGACCATCTCCAATATGCCCACAGTGTGCATTTTTCATTAAATCCCACACTGGCATCAGTGTGGGTTTAATGTGCTGCGAAGTTTGATATTAAACTTCTCAGTTTTCAGTGTAGCCATTATGGTGCTGTGGAGTTCGCAATGACAAACTCCCAGCACCATATATATACTCTTAATGGCAGCACGGCATTTAAAATGCCTAAGAATAGACTTAGACACTGTAGGGGCACAGGGCTCATGCACCTGTACCTCACCACTCGTATAGTGCACCCAGCTAGAGGGGTGACTGATCTATGCCAGGCAATGGGTTGTAGGCATGGAACACAGGGGTGTGTGCGATGTTGAATCTTCAGTTTGTTCTCCACCAAGACACACAGCCTGCAAAGGCAGTGCGCAAGTGTAAAGGTACATGACCTCTAAGGGTGGCACAATAAATGCTGCAGCCTTAGAGGCCTTCCCTGGTCACAGTGCCCTGGGTACCTGTGGCTCCATTTACCAAGGGCTGACCTGTGGCCAGAGATGCCAATTGGGTTTGGGTTTCAATGCAGTTTTGGGAAAGAACATAGGCTCTGGGTACCGGAGTAGCAGGAGCCCAGGACACACTCAGTCAAAGAACATCAGCAGTTCAGCAAAAAGTGGGGGCAACCATGCAGAAAGAGGGCACCTTCTCACAGCAACCACCGGCAGGTTTGGGTCGAATTGATGTGTGAGTGAGAACAGCGTGCATAAATTATGTGCCAGAGACCTCCCCAGTATAAAGCTAGATAGATCCGTCCGCACCACATGCAGTAGTAGGAGCAAAAGTCGGTTTGCTAGTATTTTGTTCAAAATCTTACTGACCACATGAATGAGGGATACTGGACAGGAGGAATCAGTTTTCTGGAGAATTATCAGGCTAAAAAAACCTTTAACACTATTGATTTTCTCATGGACTGTGGAAGTCTCCCAATCCTATAAGCCTCAACATAGACCTCCAAGAACCGAGGAGTCAGTTCCTCCCATACTCTTTATAAAATTAGACCTGAAAGGCCGTCACTGCCAGGAGCGCTCCCATTTTTTTAGCTGTTTTGAGTACCAAGTTTATTTATTCAATCGTCTTCAGTTGGCACATTGGTATATGCTTTTCAAGCCCTAATCAAGCCAGTGTTGCCTTGTTTAGATATTAGTGTATATCAGGAATTTCTTTGTGATTTGGAGGTATAAGGTTCCAAATAGAAGTCAGCAAATGCACCAGATATATATATATTAGCGGGGTCATGCTCCATGTGCTCTTCTTAAGTGTTTGTGTGTGTTGTGTGTGGCAAGGCCCATTGAGGTTTTAACAATGTAGCAAGGGTGTGTCCTGATCGGTCCCTTTAACTGTATCTTCTTGCCAGCCTGTATTTATTCAAACATTTAAATACCCTATTTGCCTCTTCTCTAAATTCAGGTAGTTTAGAATGCATAGGACCCAGGTCTGCTCTGTTGTGAGTAGTGACAAAGTGGCGCTCCAGGTCCTGTAGTTGATGCTCCAGTCTTGCAAGCCTTGTTCTAAACAATTTCAAGATACCATTCCCTTTGGCAATGCATTCCCCTTGGATCACAACCTTTAGGTCTTCCCATGTTGCATTAAAAGTAACAGCCTCGGGGGCGTGGCCAAGATGGCGACGGAGTAGGACGTGCTTCGTGTCCCCTCCGTCCCCAGGCCCTACATAGCTTTGTTTGGCGAGACCCCCGGAGCTCTTGTGGGGCGTCTGGTGTTCAGGGTAAACCCCCGGTGCAGTGTCTGGCGGGGCCGACCGCCCGGCGGCGAGGGGACCCGCCTGCGAGATACCCGTATCGGTGGCATTGCCGGCCCGGACGGGAGCTGAGGGAGCGGAGCGCTGCGGAGAGCCGGAGACGGGTGAGAGGAGCGGCGATACCAGTGCTCCCCCCCCCCCGGTCACTAGGGTGTGGCGCTTCGGACCGAGAGAGGGAGAGAGGAAGAGCTGATCGGTGCCGGGCTCCCGGTCCCCGGAGGGGGCGGAGCCTCGTGCCCGGAGGTCCGGAGCAGCGGAGCGGCCCACCTGCTACGCGAGGCCGGGGTCTGAGGCCTGGCTGAGGGACCGCCGGAGCGGCTCCCCGGGCTCCTTCACCGGCACGGGACAGCGGAAGGCGCCTAATCATTAGCAGCACGACAGGAGGCACAAGGTGCGACCCTGGTTGAGCGACTTGGATCGGAGGCTGGAGGGCGGTGCGACCCCGGCGGTGCACACAGATCAAAGCGGACCTATCTGCCTGTCGGGAGGCCCTCCTTTGGCGGGTTCTGCTGGGGTGCTGGTGTGGGTGACTGCGGCCCTCACTGCTCCCGCCGACGCACGGACTGTGTTGGTGAATAGCTCCTTGGGCCTAGAGCGGAGACGCCGAGTCGAGTCCTCGTGGAGCCTTGGCCTGGTGGCGAGGGGGTGACCTTCAGGGTACCGCCCAGGACAGCTGGTGGGGCCACGATGACTTCGGTGGTGCGCAAAGGGAAGACGGTGAAGGACAACCAGTCGAAGGCCTCCCAACAGCCGGCGTCGCCTGGCCCGAGCGCCTCTCCTAGGCCCTCGGATGATGAGGCGCCAGCTACTAAGGCCTTCATGGCGGACCTCTTCAAATCCATTAAGGAGGATATCTCGGACCTCCGGGCGCAGCTCACATCTGATCTTCGTGAAGTAAGGAGGGATGTGGATGCGGTGGGTGAAAGGGTGGCCACGTTGGAGGACCACGACCTCAACATGGCGGGTGACGTTCACCAGCTGCAGCAGGACATTCTGAGGCTCACCGAGCAGAACTTGGACCTGCAATCCCAGACGGAGGATTTGGAGAATCGCTCGCGGAGGAACAACATTCGCATAAGAGCGGTGCCGCAAGGCGGTGAGGCGGGTGACCTCTGTGGGTATGTGCAGGACCTCTTCATTCAGCTGCTGGGGGACAAAGATGTGAGTGAAATTCGAATGGACCGGGTGCACCGAGTGGGTCTGCCGAGGAGGGGAGGTGGTCCGCCACCGGACATCCTAGTGTGTGTCCATGACTTTCAACTCAAGGAGAGGATCCTCAGAAAGGCGCGGGACGCCAGTGACTTTATGTTCCGGGAGCACAGACCACAGCTCTTCCAGGATCTGGCGGCAACGACCCTTAGGAAACGGCGTGATTTCAGGCCTGTCACGGCGTTCCTGCGCCAACGGGGCATTCCATACTCGTGGGGACATCCCTTCCGCATAGTGTTTCGCTGGAACAACAAGCTGGAGCAAATACGTTCACTGCAGTTGGCCAAGGAATTGCTGGGCATTGAGGAAGAGTCACCGACCTCGAGGGCGAGTAGTCCTTCGGCTAGACGGCGACACCGGTCATCTTCTTGGCATCGCGTGGGGTCGGCGGCGAACAGCGGGCGGCCCGATCGGGCTACCAGCCTGCAGGCGATGGGAGACGCAGTGGCATCCGTCGTCTCTGCGACGTTGACTTCTTCACAGCAGGGCTCCGGGGCGGCATAGCGGCTGCCTAGGGGTCTGGAGGCTACGGAGGGGCACACGTTCATCGGTCCATGGGGCAGCAGGTACTTTGTGAGAAGACCCCTAGGACCGCGGCCTTGGAGGGCCCACCCGAGGTCTTCCACCCCCCTCCCAGAGACTGTCCGGTGCGCTGCACTGTTCTGGGAGCCTTCGTTGAGACTGTAATGTATTACTGTTTTTGGTTGCAATGGGGTTTGGGGTTTGGGGGGGGGGGACACGGGGAGTTATTTGTTGCTGCCTCCGCAGAGGGGGGAATTGGGGGGTGTTGGTCAGGGGGGAGAGGGGTCGGGGGGGGTCCATGGTGGTGATGTGTGTGGCGTGTGGGGTGCTTGGTCATGGGGTGGTTTGGTAGGGCGCGGGAGGGGTGAGGGGATTTGCGATGCCGGTTAGCATAGGGTCTTGGAACGTGAAAGGTCTTAACTCGCCGCAGAAGCGACAAAAGGTGTGGAAGTATGTGGTGGACCATCAGCTGGATGTGGTGGGTCTCCAGGAGACTCATCTGGCACGGAAAGATGAACTGCGCCTTAGGCATAGGGCTTATCCGATCATTTACAGGGCCTCTGCTTCCACGAAACACCGAGGGGTGGCTCTCTTCTTCCGCGCGGCGCTACACTTTCAACCAGTGGAGGTGCAGGCTGACAAGGATGGCTGTTGGTGAAAGGGATGGTTCAGGGTCGCATGTGTACCTTTGTTGTGCTGTATCTACCTAATGCAGGTCAGAATAAATTCCTACAGGCAGTCTTGCAGAAGGTGGGGGATTTCGCTGAGGGGAGCTTGTTTCTATTGGGTGATTTTAATTTGGTCTGGGACAAGGATATGGATAGCTCTAGGGCCCACAGGGCTGAGGCGGGGGTGTTCTCAGCTACGACACAAGAGGTGATGGGGGAAATGGGACTGGCTGATGGTTGGCGATTCTGTCACCCCACTTCCCGGGATTACACGTTCTTCTCGCATGTGCATCAGTCCTATTCCCGATTAGATTATGTCTTCATTAGTCAGGCACTTAAGGGGGATGTCCAAGATGCTGCCATTTTCCCGCTCTCGGTCTCCGATCATGGGTTGCTGGTGCTCACCCTCCGTTGGACGCCATCTGGTGACGGGCAACGGAAGTGGTACTTCCCTGCATCGGTGGTCAGAGATGAGGTCTCGAGTCGGGCTCTCTGAGTGGCCATTCGGGAATTTATTGCCCTCAACCCCACGTCGGATACGTCGGTAGCCAATACCTGGGACGCCCTTAAGGCGTCTGTAAGAGGCACCTGTCTGGCGCTTAATGCCAAGCTTAATAAGTTGCGGAGGGAGGATCGGGAGGAACTGGAGGCAGAACTATCTAGGCTAGAGCGGGAGCACAAGCATAATCCGTCCAGGGCTACCTTGCGACCGTTGACGGCGGTTCGGGGGAAATTGAGAGCCCACTATAATAATAGAGCCGAACTCACGATGCTGCGCTTGGGGAGATACTCCTACTCCTCCGGGAATAAAGTGGGGAGACACCTGGCACGTCAGCTGCGGGAGAAGAGGGAGCGGGAATATATCGGAGGACTGAAGGACGACGCGGGTGTGCTACAGCACAGGGACGAAGTAAAGGCGAACATCTTTGGCCGCTTTTATGAGGACCTATACGCAGGGGACGATCTCGACGCGGACGCACAGAGGGAGTATCTGCAGCAGCTGCAGCTCCCCCAGGTGTCGAAGGAGTGGAATGAGCTGCTGGAGGCCCCGATCACCAGGGAAGAGGTCATTGAGGTCATCAATAACCTGAAACTGCACAAGGCGCCTGGGCCGGATGGCTACACGGCCGTTTTCTACAAATCGTATGCTTCCGACCTCTGCGATCTTCTGGTGGCCCTGTTTAATGACATGGCCACCTCGGGCTCGGCAGCCGGTACGCTGGCGGAGGCGGTAGTCACGGTCTTGCCCAAGCCGGGGAAGGACCCTACCCAGTGTGCTTCCTATCGCCCCATTGCGCTTCTCAACTTAGACTCTAAGTTGTACTCGGCGATACTGGCCCGTAGGTTACGAGACCTGATGCCAGCGATCATTCACCCGGACCAGTCCGGCTTTATTAAAGGACGCCAGACCCATGATAACACAAGGAGGGTGGTGCATCTAATTGAAAAAGCCGACAGGTTCCGAATCCCGGCGGTCCTTGTGGGGCTGGATGCCGAGAAGGCCTTCGATCGTGTGGATTGGGGCTTCCTGTTCGCCACTATGTCGGCGTTTGGCTTTTCGGATAGGTTTCTTACTATGGTGAAGGCCAACTATAGCAATCCCAGATCGCGGGTGACGGTGAACGGACACAAGCCGGCGTACTTCCCTCACTCCAGGGGTACCAGGCAGGGTTGTCCTCTTTCGCCCCTGCTGTTTGCGCTTAGCATAGAACCTTTGGCGAGGACAGTACGGACATGTGAGGGGATTCGGGGTATCCCATTCTCGGGAGAGCAACACAAAATCACGCTCTTCGCGGACGACATTTTGTTCTCGGTTGCCGACCCGGAGCGATCGTTACCATGCATACATTTACATTTACACATACAGGCTCTGTTGCGCTTTGAAGCGGTGGCCGGATTTAAGGTCAATTATGGTAAGTCCTATGTACTGAACCTCACTCTGTCGCAGGCGGAAGTGGTGAGGGTTCGTCCGCTGACGCCCCTAGCTTGGGCCGACACCTCGATAGTATACTTGGGGGTCCACCTGACTCCGTCGGTGGGCAAATTGTTTTCGGCCAACTTCCCCCCGCTCATGGCTAAAACACGGGCAGAATTGGATAGGTGGAAGCCTAAATTTCTGTCTTGGTTGGGAAGAATCCATGCGGTGAAGATGGTCCTCCTCCCTAAATTTCTATACCTGTTTCAGGCGCTGCCCATTCCACTGGACGCCGACTTCTTTAGGCGCCTTAAAACGCACATAATGCGATTTATATGGCAGGGGGGACGGGCTCGTCTCTCTTTTGCGGTCTTGAGGCGGCCGAGGACGGAGGGAGGGGTCGGCCTCCCGGACCTGCAACTCTATTATAAAGCCTCTCAGTTGAGGGTGTTGGTGGAGTGGTCGCAGCAAACGTCTGAAAAGCATTGGCTCCACATGGACCGGAGTGTTGCTGGCAGGTCGGTATGGGACCTAGCATGGAAGCCCAAGAGGGACAGGCCTCTCAACGCGTATATCAGTACGCCGACGGGTACGACGTTGAAAGTGTGGGACACGCTCGCGTCGGACGAGCGCTGGACGACCTTCCCCTCTCCGTTCACGCCCATCCATTTTAACCCTGCCTTTGCTCCGGCGCTCCGGGAGGGAGCCTTCGATGCCTGGAGGGAGGGGGGTTGCAGGGCATTGACACATCTGTTCCATGGGCAAGACCCCCTCTCCTTTCCCAACTGCATGAGGGACTATGGGGTCTCCCCGGATGAGCGGTTTCGCCATCTGCAGATGCTCCACTGGGCCACGTCGCCTGGGGTGCGTGACGCGGCTACGAGACCCCACTCGCCATTTGAGGCCTTTCTGTTACGAACGTCCACCATGAGGGGGACTATCTCCTTTTTATATCGCCTCCTGCTCCAATCTGCTGTGGCTCCGAGGCCGCGGTATATGGGACACTGGGAGGACATGGTGGGGAGAGGAATCTCCGATACCGAATGGACGGCACTATGGAAGGATGTTACTGCGTTCAACCACTCTCTGCAGTTGCGGGAGGCACACCTTAAGACCCTTACGCTTTGGTATCTTTGCCCAGCTAGACTCCATCGCATATACCCTGCTACGTCCGACAGGTGTTGGAGGGGCTGTGGGCTCCTGGGTGACTTTCGCCACATCTGGTGGGATTGCCCGGTGATTCGGCCCTACTGGGAAGAAATCCTCTCGCATATTAAGGACGTTCTGGGCTATCCCATTGAGGATTCCATCGCCTTTGTCTTGTTAGGCCTGCGGGATCCCGACTTGAATTATCAAACTCGGGCGGATAAGAGGATCTTATGGCTCTGCCTGGGAGCTGCCAAAATTACTCTGGCTGCCGCTTGGAAGCAGAGAGGGGCGCCAGCAATCTCCCTATGGCATGCTCGACTATGGCGATATCTGAGTCTGGAGAGAATGGCAGACATCTATCTGGGTAACTTCAAGAACTTTCGTTATAACTGGGGTCCCCTGGTGGAGTTCCTTTCTAAAGGGTTGCCCTCGGCCGTCTGCCCGGCCTCTATTCGGTCCCTTCATCTCTTTCAAATCTAGTGTGAATGTCAGCGGACCTGCGGGAGTGTGTGTTGGGTCACCACCATGGGGGAGGGAGGGGGGGATGGGTAGGGGGGGGGGGGGGGGGGGAGTGGTTCCTTATGTTCGGGTTCGGGGGCCCCTGGGGAGAGCGATGCTGGGCCGGTTGGCCTCAGGATGTGTGGTCCCTTGGCCTTGCGAATATTTTACGCTGTGCTCTCATGCTCTCTTGATGGATCTTTGAAGACCTTCGGAGTATCTTCGCTGAACTAGACTCTGTTGATCCGGACTTGAGATACAATTGTCAGTATGGATTTTCTGCACTGTTGCTTCCTATCACGGCCCGTCTGCGGGGACCTGCTGGCACCTTGGGGGCCCTTGTCTTGTTTGTTTTCATATGTAACTCTAAATAAAAAAAAAATTTACAAAAAAAGTAACAGCCTCTACCTCCAAGTGGTCCTTAATGGACCGGTCTTATTTTCTCCTTGAACACCAGGTCTAGGAGGTTCTTGAGTTGTCAGTATCGCCAGGGTTAATATCAGGAGTGGTCCGAAAATGTTCTGGGAAGGTGTTCTCTTTCTTCCATCCTATCACATCTCTGGATTGCAGCCAGAAATAGATTTGTGAGGAGGAGTCATACACCGAGGAATGGAATGTATACTCCCTCTTGTTTGAGGATTTCAATAAGTTTCTGAGGTCGTAGTATTGGATAATATATAATACTAATGTATCCTGGGCCATGGTCCATCTTTTCTTTAGTCAGTGCAATCCTTCTCTGCGTTCAGTACAAGATTATGCCTCGCATTACCCATGGGGCAGCTAACCAAATTGCAGCAAATCTGACCAGACTCAACTAGAAAGGGTATTGTAGCTCAGGCCAGGGCAATATATAGCTCAGTTAGTGCACTGAGGGCTTATTATTCCATGCGGTTATGTCCTCATTCGACTGCCTCGAATTATGATCTACTTTCGGAAATGTTTCATGTCACAGGGGTATCTTGAGTTGCCATGTGTTTATAGAGGAAGGTGATAGCATCCTTTGGATCTGCATATACACGTGTCTTGCCTTTTAATGTGAAGCCGAGTCTTGAGGGTATAGCATAGAATATTGTATGCAGAGTTCTGGAGCGTTTTATTTTAGACTGGGCGGAGTTTTCTCAGGGGTTGTGTGAAGTCCAGGAAAAACAAAATGTGTGTTTTTTTCATGTTGAATCTCCTTTGCTACCCTATCCATTCGTAATAGTGATCCTGGTCTCAATAACTTAAGAATTTATAATTGACAAGGTGCACCTGGTATTCTGGAGGTCAGGGAACAATGTACTCTTAATGACACACATCTTCAGGAAGCTGTCCGAGGCAACGAGGGTCAGTATAAGATTTTCGATGTAATCTTTGTTGCAGCTCATCATAGTAGATTTTAATAATGCCAATATTGCTCCTTTGCCTCGGAGCTTCCAGGTCTTAATTTTTCAGTTTAGTAATTCGTTCTTACTGCATTTCTTTCAGTTTTAGATTGTTTCATGCATTCATCTTTCATATCCGGAATCCTTTGCTCAGTGGTAGTAAGGAGGGTATGTTGTTTATCTAGTTTATTCATATTGTCCATTCTCGGCAATGAGAACAGATCTAAAACACAGAACAGCAAAACACGAACCCCTAAAAAAGCGAGTAATCATTCCTAATAGGTCATTCCAAACTCAGAGAGAAATCAAAGAGCTTCAAACACAAATTAGCAACATGGCACAAGACACACTAAGAACTCTGCAAGCGATGGAAAAGTTGCTTGAAATCACGGTAAGCACTCACTCCAAAGTTGTGCATATCCAAGAACTAGTACACAACTCTCAGAGAAAGAGCAATAAGACGGCCATGCCATTATCAAATAGGCACAATCGACCAGATAGGACTCGTAAATATTTGTCGGAAGAGGAAACCCTTGCCTTACTCCGGGCGTATGAGCCTACGGACCGCAGTAGAGGGGAGGAAATGAGAACAGTCTCGATCGACACTAATAGAACATCCAGACGGAATGAAAGGAAACCCAACTTTAACAACCTCCAACATTTTATTTGAAAATTTGTTTATTTGCATATTAAGTAGAGCATAGCGTGGTACAGTTAATATACAAGCAATCGCATATTGATACGCCCTATGCTGGATAATAATGTCAGTTGTAACATACATTTTCTGTTTCGTTGTAATTGCAGTTAACCAAACAGAACCCCCAAGAAACCTTCCACCCAACACCCCTTTCAAACCCACCCTAGGCACTCATAATTCGTAGTTGCGTATATACATTGGTATTTGGCTACTCCCAAAAACAGCTCGTCTAATACAGTAGTTTTTGCAATCAGTCAGAGACATAATCAAAGATGTGCGGGTAACCCCAATGCTGTGTATCGTGGTGCACCATTCACGTCCGTGGCAATTTGTAATGTATTGTGGACAGGTTGCAATTCAAACTGCGGTGAACGAGACATTAGATTCATCATCGCTCTCTGCCTCGAAAGCCCCTAGTATTGTAAACCAGTCTAGCGATATCAATGTCTTCCTATGGCCCCTATGTTCCTCGCGTAGTAGCGCCTAACAACTTACATGTCCAGCTAATCACCAACTCACAAAAACCGAACCCAAGTAGCTCAGGGTAACCTCTGATATGCCTACTGCTCAACTGTCAGTCCGCAGCAAAACATACATCAGACATAGCTGACCTCATCATCAGCAAGGAAATTGACATGACAATCCTTACAGAAACATGGCTTTCGGAATCCTCGTCTCCAGTCATGGATCTCCTCGTACCCCCTCAGTATAACATTGTGAGACTAGATAGACTAAAAAAGACAGGAGGTGGTATAGCCTGCACTCACCGATCGGATATAGAGATCAACCAAATACAATCCGACCCACTGGAATCATGTGAATATCTAGGTCTCAATAGAAGATCTGCAGACAACCAAAGATGCAACCTGCATGCAATTTCCCACCCACCAGGCTATAACGCTATGTTCGTAGACCAGTTAATAGAGATCATAACGGCCAACTCTAACACTGACGCCAATAACATATTCCTAGGTGATTTTAATTGACACTGGGATGACTGCAATGACAAACAGGTCAACGCTCTCAAAGACTTTTTAGCGGAGCTAAACCTCACCCAAGCATGCACACAGCCAACTCACTTGAAAGGAGCTACGTTAGACTGGATAATATCAAGAAACAAGGATACTTAAATCATCTCAATTGCTTCCGGATACCCACATTGAAAAAGAACAAGACCACGCAACCTATCAAACTAAAAAAATGGACGCGGGACATTAAAGATACGAATATTGATCTACTAGTAGAACGATGCGAGAAGGACCTAAAGCCACCTAACAACCTGCAGAATGTGAATGATCTCGCATATCACTACACTACATCAGTAGTGAATATTGTCAACGCCACCATGCCACTGAAAAGAGTCACAGAGAAGGTTAAAAATCCATGGTTTAATGGGACACTGAATGAAGACAGGCGGAAACTGAGACTTGCTGAAAGAAAATGGAGACAACACCCATCATCCCCCGAACTGAAATCCCTCAGAAAAATCTGAAACAAATACAACAAAAAGATACTCAACTCCAAAAAGGAATTTATTAGATCAGAATTGGATAACGCCAAAAACAGACCATGGAAACTATTCGAAATCTTAAAGCAACAATCCAATAAGCTGGACAAATCCGCCCAAGAGACTACAAAAACGCAACTAAGTAGTGAAGAATTCTCAACATTCTTCACCGATAAGGCCAACACGCTTGAAAGAGAGCTCAGGAGTGCAGCTGACAACCTTCCCAACCAACCACCGTCAATGATCGATACTACTTCGAAAATTGTCTATAATAGGGAAAAAATAAGGCACAATGGGATACCTTCAAATTATATGACCAGATTTCCATCGCCAAAACGCTCTCCGATATTAAACTCAACAACCACTACAACGACCCACTCCCTTCAAAATGCATAAAAGAAATCCGCCATATTGGGATTCCAATTTGGACGAAAATAATAAATGCTTCTCTATCCCAAGGGATCCTCCCAGATTGCCTAAAAACAGGTAAAGTTATCCCCATCATCAAAAAACCTACAGCGGACCCAGCAGATCCTAATAATTTTCACCCAGTGACCAATATTCCATTACTTGCCAAACTAATTGAAAAATGCATGCAAGGTCAACTGAGCCAACACATCACTAATTTCATGTTACTGGACGACTGCCAGTCATGATTCATAACCGGACACAGCACGGAAACAGCGAATCTTCATATTGTCGATGACGCACTACAGGCCCTAGACCAAAATCGAATTTGCCTACTAATCCTTCTGGACCTGTCATCTGCATTTGACACGTTAAATCATGAAACATTACTGACCAGGCTCCATGACCAGATGGGAATGTCTGAAAATGGGTTGAATCCTTCCTTCAGAATAGAAGGCAAAGATTCCTGGTCAACCAATCACTTTCACCATCATGCCCTTACTCAATTGGAGTCCTTCAATGATCTACATTATCTCCATCACTGTTCAACCTGTATGTCGAACCGCTTACAGAAATTCTCCGAAACTCAAAGATATCCTATCACATGTACGCAGATGACACGCAAATATATATCAAGATCGCGTCTCTGGAAGACATCAAGTTAATGAATGAGGCCTTAAAAATGTCGTTGCAATGGTTAACGAACAATTATCTGAAGCTAAATGCACAGAAAAGAAATTCTCCTCAAAAGAACCATACAGAAGTGAAGGAATGGACCAAACTGGTCACAGCGCTAAATTGCACCCCTACTCTAGTTAACTCAGCGAAATCACTAGGAATTACATTGGATGAGAAACTAGAAATGAATGCCCACATTAAAGCAATATCAAAAAGTGCCCGTTTTCATTTGAACTACATTAGAAAAGTGAAACCAATAATCTCTAAGGCGGATCTCAAACTGGCAGTCCAATCCTTAGTTATCTCGAGGGTTGAATATGGATGCACTACCTTAGCAGGTCTACCAAAAATCTCCACAGCACCACTAAAAGCATGCCTCAATGCAGCTGCAAGAGTCAACCGAATCGAGGAAATTCGACCATATCTCTCCTCACCTAAAAACCTTAAACTGGCTACCCTACGAAGCCAGAAATCAGCTAAAAATAGCATGTATCACCCATAAAGCACTCCACTACAATACACCAAGATACCTTGACCAGAAAATTGAATTATCAGGAGGAAGCAGACCAGCCAGGAGTGCCAAGGAGCCGTTGTAGACCACCCATTTTCAGGAAGAAGAAAACATATGATGGAGCTTTCTCAGGAGCAGCCCCCAGAATCTGGAACTCACTCCCTCCAAACATTAGAAAAATTCCAAACACAGCAACATTTAAGAGGGAAGCGAAGATCTTCTTGATGAGTAAGTTCCTTACATAGGTAAGACAACTCATCACTAGCACCGTGACACAGATGTTCCAATACAGAACATCATTGTAAGTAAAGAGAAAGTCACCAGCGTTAATGGAAATAACTTCTGTACGACACTATTCATGATCCAGGACTGTAATAACACATTGATACTAAGTTGTATCCTAATTTCTACCTCATGTCACTGTAAGTAAATATATATATATATATATATATATATATATATATATATGCTTATCTCCTTAAGACTGTATAATTACCTACCTATCATTTTGAATCGTTATATTATATAAGTTTTATCGCTAACCTACCTCATGTAATGTAAAGCGCTCTGATACGAAGGGTCTTGCTTGCGCAATATAAAACTCTATAATAAAGAAATAATAAATAAATAAATGGACGGCCCCTGACTGGAGGTTTTCACTGTCAGATATTTCCTTCTGGTTAGGCGGAGATACAACTTCAGGTTCAGGGTGTTTGGCACTTTTCCTAGCATCAAATACTAGCTGTAATGGTTTGGTATCCATCTTTCCCATGGATTGTCGCAGAGTGGAGTTTGGTTGCAGGCCTAAAAAATTAGTTTTCAGACTGAGCGTGTTTGCTCCCCTCAGGCATTAAACCAAAGGCAAGATGATGCTCGTGCCAAGTATTGAGCTTGCCTATAAAGCCGGCAGTGGAGTCAGAATCAGAGTAAACTTTATTCCATTTCAAAGCATGTTAAAATCATAAAAGTCACAGTTTAAACATTCATTATTTTTAAAAATTCATTCGACAAAATCACCTAGCAGATTGTATTTCTTAAACATTCCCATCATATCTTTATTATCGATATTTCTAAGAAATGGAATACACATTATCACACAGTTATGCTCTTTCTTTTCCTTATTATTCTTTTCAGGAATCCGGTCATGATTGACACACAGTATACGTTTTCCAGTAATTGCAAATATAACAAGGCCAGACGGCACTGCCTCCAACCTCCCCGTTTAAAAATGGCTAAATCCATCTACTTCTTTCGTTACAATACAATTTACAGAAAAGAATCATATGTATGGTAGATTGATTTGATAAATTATCACATGGACAGTAACAGATTTCTAGACCAATCATTAAGAACTGGAAAGCTGACCAATTGATGGAAGCAATCAAGCCTAAACCTAGTAAGAACATATCTGTCAAACCCTCCTAAACACCAGACCAGGTATGGCAGTATACGGTAGGTTACTAGAGTTAGTTGGTGCTGAACCACCCTACGTTTGTTCATTTCCTGTGTAGCTCTTAGGAACTCTAAGTGTGTCATACATAATAGTTTAAAATCTTTCCTAGAAATGTAATTCATAGTGTCAGGAAAGGTATAAAAATCATTATGATCGATATCTGATCAAAATTTCCTGATATAATTCATCCAGCTTACCCTGGAGACATGTTCCAATTTCATTATATCCCCTATAATTTCTCTATTCAAACCTGTACTGGTGGATGTCCAGACTCGGTGCCATAATAAAAGAGGCTGCATGCTAATCAAGTCTGAAATATATTGGATCCCCAATTCACTGTGGCAATTATAAACCGGGGTACTCTGTGGAACCACTAAAATAAATCTTAAAAATATATTTTCAATTACTTGAATTGTTGAGACGTCCTGAAAACCCCAAATTCCAGACCCAAGCATTGCAATGCTAATGCACGTTGCTTGATACATTTTCATGAGAAACTGCGGGGGCCTTTTACCTAACTTCCTTGCAAAATTTATCACAGCCTTAACTGATTTTCTAAAGAGAAGGCATCGACTCTTGATTGCCGCTCACCAGAAACAGTTGCGGTCAAATACGACGACTAAATAGGTGAACGTATTGGTAGAATTTATCCTATCTTTCCCTGCTGATAAACTACATTCACTTATCCCCTTTACGCATGACATTACAAAAGTTTTTTTTACATTTAGTTTTAATCCTCGCCTGTCAATAAAACTGATGTACGTGGCGAGGGCTCGCTCTAAGCTGATTTGTGTTCTGGCCATAAGCACCGCGTCATCCGCGTAGAGGAGGAAGACTATTGGCTTGTTGTTAATTCGAGGGGGGTCACTCGCCTCGGCCACCAGTTCCTCCTCTAAAGCGTTGGTATATAACGAGAAAAGGAACAGGACCAGGACACAACCTTGTCTCACTCTCCTCTCCACGCGGACTGGCGCTGTGCATTCTCCCTTTAGCACGAACCTCACCTTGGCACTAGCCCCAAAGTATAATGGTCTTAAAAATTGTACCAGTACAAGGTCGACATTTAACTCAGTCAAAATTTGCCACAATCTGGAATGAAAGACGCAGACAAATGAGGCTGTGAGGTCTACGAAGGCCACGTATAATTTCTCTGCCTTGGCTTGTATGTACATCCCCATTACTAAACTTAGGTTTAAAACCTGTTCATTGGACCCAAGCGCCCGTCTAAAACCGTATTGTACAGGACTCCGTATGTTGTCATCTTCGGCCCATGTTTGTAGTCTATTTAAGACAATTCTGCCTGCCACCTTCACTAAAGCATCTAAAAGAGATATTGGACGGTAGCAGGCTGGATCATTCCGATCACCCTTTTTATAGATCGGGGTGATCACGGAAACCGACCACGTGCGGATAAAACGGCTTGCACAGCAAGCTTCAAGGACCCTAGTTAACAATGGGGACCATAAAGATGGATTAAACTTAAATAAATCCATTGGTTCCTTTACTGGCGTTAATGGCTGCACTCACCTCCTCGTGTGTAATATATAAATCAATTGGGATGAAGTCATCGTGGCCTTCCCCATATGGGGGTTTGGAGGCAGAGATATTTTCTTCCAACCCATGAGAACTATACACTTTAGCGAAAAAAATCAATCCATGATTTCTCGTCAATTGCCACCTCAGTCTTTGCTCCATCTCCACTTGAAAAATACAGGGCATTTACCGCCTGCCAAAACGTGGTACAGTCCCTACGTAAGGATGCTTCATACAGAGCATCCCAAGCTTGGTCTTTTAGTTCTTTCATTCTTACCTTTCTTGCAAGGTTGTATGCCCTCCTACATTCTCTAATTTCCCTCTGGTCTCTTACAATTCTATGAAGTGCGGTTTTCAGTTTTTAATAGGCCCTTGTGCAGTTTGAATCAAACCAACCATTTTCCTTAGTAGAGCCACCCTTTATCTTCATGGTCAGGGAATCTTGAACCACAGCGGTAATTTGAGCAAAAGCCCTCAATATTTCCTCGGAAGTAATATTTTCCTTTAAGCATTCTACTATGTGATCTATTCAGCTCCTCTGGGTCCTTCGTACCCCATTGGAGGCAATACCCATTTGGGCGATATAGTGCAATATTCTGTGTCCAAGCCAAACTATTATAGTAAGCCCCCCGCTTGGGGATGGTTAGCTTAATACTAAGGGGCAAGCGGTCACTCAGGACATTGGGGTGAATTTCAAAGTTTCCAAAGCAAGTAGCGCAGCGAGTCGGGATTACTATAAAATAAATTGTGGATTTACAGCCTCTGCCGATAAATGTGTGGTCAAAATCCACCAGTGGGGAACACAACATGTTAGCAAAATCCAGGATAATTGAACTTATCTCCCCCATCAGTATGTATAAAATGAGGCATTGGCTCATTTTCTTCATTTACTTCTCCACACTGTCCTGTTCCTGCCTGTGCGCATATGTTTATATTAAAGCCACCTCTCCAAATTATAATCACGTCAGAATCTTTTTGTACTCTTATCTTATTTAATTCCTCACTAAGTGTTTTTAAAACCTCCCCCAGCTGACCCCTGTTGGTGTTATTATAAAAATTGACGGCATGTACAGCTAAATTACAGGTCAAATAAACAATAACAATTTGATAAAAAGTGGTTGATATGCTCCTTTCTATTCTCAAAACCTCCAACAAATTAGAGATATAAACACATATACCTCCTTTAATTCTCCCATGGATTGACCTTATTGATGGCACATGATAGGTCTTATACCCATCTATATTTACTTCGTCCATCAGCCAGGTCTCCTGAAAACATAAAATATCAAAACTGTGGACGAAATACATCCAGATCGGGTTATTCACCTTGGTTTGCAGACCTGCTATGTTCCAGTACAGTAATCTAATACCCATACGTGCACCTTCATTAACATTATCGTATTCTGACATTCAGGTACCTGACCTATAACCTTCTTCCTTGACTCAACCACTATACTATCTGTGCCATTTTGGTTGGGGCATATACTAACCAAATCCCCCCCCTGATATTTATTTTGTTATACACCATATTCAAATCCCCGAATTGAAACATGGGAGTACTTTTCATACCAAATTGGGAGATTGTTCTATCCACACCAGAGCAGTGGTCACCAATGATATCAGGTAGTCAGTTGTTTTCGTCCAAGGATTGAAGGGGCCCAAATCTATTAGATACCTCTAGGCTGAAATTTAAAGCGGTTGGGCTGTGAAAGGCAGTACGAAATTAAAAGCCTAATGATTCTTTTGGGTGGGTAAAAGTATCCGAGAGGGAGGACTTTTAAACCTTCCATCATATTGTTAGTATCAGTTCTGTAAATTATTTCTCGCACCAATGCAGGATTCCCCAGGGACAAGACTACACAGTCCCCCCCCAAACTCTTTCCTATTTGGACCCACCCATGGGACACGTCTTACCATCTTGAAAGCAGAAAACATCTCTAGTGAGACCAACTCTTAGCCCTAGACAATGTATAGCTCTATTCCTCAGGCTGATCCAAGTTTCGCTAACTTCCTCGGATGCTGGGCGGACATTAGCCAATATGATTGTATATGGAGTGACCGCCCACGGGTAGGTGCAAATTCTGTTGTATGTGCGAGCGACCAATCTAGTTTAAGCTAAGAGACCCTGTACCAGATCGGAGATCTCTAGACAAGGGGTCGCCATGTTTTATTGCTCTGGATCCTTTCTCTGCCATGTTGGGAAGTGATCTGGCTCTCTGTATTTCCGTTTGTGTCTTGGGTACTATTGTACAGCTGTTACTGTGCCTCTCAGTCATCTGGTTTTCAATAGTTGTAGGGTTACCTGGCGGTATCTGGTTGGGAGATATTAACGCACTACCAGATCTCACCTCGGTATTATGCTTAGTGGTTGCTGCTACCGTTATACAGGTCAGATGTAGTTTCTCTATAAGGGTTTCTAACCCAACTTCTATTTTACCCAATCTTATTTCCAGGGTACCAATTGATTATCTGATGTTTTGGGTAAGATTCGTAATCAGGTCTACTAGCCCAAGTATTTACTTAGTAGGGGTGGCATTGCCATTATTTTTATTTCTTGGGGCACCATCTTTAACTTTGCCTTTACGACTTGACTGGTTACCTTTCCCCTGTATTTTTTTTGTTACAAGTCTGTTTTATTTTGGAACAAAACCCCTGGCAGGGGCACATAAACACAGCGTTAAGCCTACAACCTCTATCCGAGGCCGGCCGCGAAGAATGTGCAATAGGGCCATGAATTTTGCATAGTCAAACTATTTAACACAGCGCCTTGCCTACAACCCCAAGGGGGCTGGCCGCGTGGCTTAGGATAAGCTGTTAAAGTTGTTCAGCCCTTATAGAGCTCCAATGACAGATCAGGGAGAATAGGTGGACAGTCAACAAGCCCAACACTTATGAACGACCCAACAGAGGTCCGTGAACACAGGAGAGAGCTACAGAGAGAGGGGAGAAAAGGAAAGAAAAGAAGAAAGAGGCCAGAGACAAGAGATAGAAGGGATAGCGCGCTAGCAGGTTGGATGTGTTGGTCCGTGGGTGAGGGGCGGCATCAGGCAGCAAGAGTCGGTCTCTAGAACTCCGATGTCATGGAAGATGCCTATGGGAGCAATCTAGTGGGATCTGTAGGGACGACAGCATCCTCAAAGAGATGCAGGGTCCGGAGCCTAGTGGGCATGTGTCGTGCATGTTCCATTGAGCAAAGGTAGCGCACCAAGGGCTTCCAAACTGTCTCGAAGAGAGTGTGACGCAGCTGGAGCCGCGCGAAGCTCCATTGCCAAGACGTGCCATAGCCGCACAAACCAGGAGGCTGTGGTAGGTGCTTCATTCTTCTTCCAATACAAGGCTATGAGCTGCTTGGCCGCACCTAGCATTTGTAGCGTTACAATCCAGTCACTACGGGTGAGGGCCTTAAGGTCTAGCGGCCTAACACCCAACAGGATCGTACCTATGGCTTCAGGCAAGGGGAACCCCAACACCCCCCTTATGTGGCTAAGGACCTCCTTCCAGAAGACAGTTAGGAGCGGGCACGCCCACCATATGTGCACAAAGTCCCCCGTTGCAGCCCGACAACTCCAGCACAGTGGCGAAACACTGGGGAAGATCTTATGAAGCAGCAGAGGGGTGTAATACCATTGAGTTAAAAGCTTATAAGCATTTTCCATCTGCGGGATACTCCGATATACCTTGGGGATGTCTCTCCACACCGCGTCCCACTGCGAGGGCGCAATGTCCGTATTGACCGCTATCTGCCATTGGCGCTGGTACGGGTAGGAGTGGTGGATGCTGTAGAATGTGGTAGATCTGGGAGACCAACTGCTTTAAGCCCCCGAGGGAGCGCGCCAATCGTTCGAAAGGGGTGAAGGCACGTGTGGCAGCTCGATACGTGTCTCCATCAGAGACCCAGTGTCGCAGTTGGGCATATTGTAGCCGTGCAGCGGGCTGCAAGAGGAACACCTCGCGACATTGGTCGAACGATTTAAATGAGCCCCCGTCAAACAGGTCGCAGAGCACCCTGCAGTCCCCTTGTTCCCAGTTCTCAAACGCCCGAGTTTGATAGGCCGGCGGGAAATGAGGGTTTGCCGCTATGGGAGTATGTGGAGACGGGAATGTAGTAAGACCCCTGGATACAGCAGTGGCATCCCAGATGTCCAGCACCGTTTGAGGGTACTGCAAGGTACGCACTTCTGGAGCGGGCCGCCCGGTGGATCCACGGCAGGTCCCAAATGGTACGTCCCGTCACCGCCCTGTCCATATGTAGCCACCCTTTTTCACTCTCTCTCACTCCCCACTCTATCACAAATCGGAGGTGCGCAGCCCAATAGTAGTGGACCAGGTTAGGGCAAGCTATTCCTCCCCTGTCTCGCGGAGCCATAAGAATGTTTTGGGGAAAACGTGATCGCTTACCACCCCAGATAAAGGATGTGAGGTCGCGTTGTAGGCTTCGTATGCAGTGGAGCGGGATTGGAGTGGGGAGGCATTGGAACACGTAGAGGATTTTGGGGAGGATCGACATTTTGACAGCGTGGAGGCGGCCTAACCAGGACAACATCAGGGGTTTCCACCGCCACAGGTCCTCCAGGATCTCCTTTCGGCAGGCGCGCCAATTGACAGATGTCCAGTCATCCAGGGAGGGGGTCAAGGTGAGGCCCAGATATCGGATATGGTGTTCAGCACACTGGTATGGCACAATCCCCTTTAGGGTGGAGAGATCCTCCACCGGGATGGTAAGATTAAGAGCCCAGGACTTGTCGTGGTTGATCTTGAGGCCAGAAGCTCTCTCGAAAAGGCAAAGCACCCTATGAACAACCGGCAAAGATTCCCCCGGGCACGTGAGAGTAAGGATCAGGTCATCCGCGAACAGCGCCACCTTGTTGTCCCGCCCACCGCGTGCTATCCCGTGGATGTCAGTCACGCCGTATCAGCTCCGCGAGAGGTTCCACTGCAAGGGCGAATAGGAGGGGCGAGAGGGGCACCCCTGTCTAGTGCCCCGATGTATCGCTAGTGGCAGCGTTAAGTCTCCATTGCCCCCAATTCTAGCTTGGGGCCCTATATATGGAGCCATAATCCTTGCAGTCATCTTCGGACCCAGCCCGATTTTACGAAGTACCACCCGAAGGAAGGCCCAGTACACCCGATCGAACGCCTTCTCTGCGTCCAGGGAGAGAAGGCAGGCCGGGGTTTTCCAATGATGCACTTTCCCTACAAGGTGTTCCACTTTGCGAACATTGTCTGCTCCCTGACGATCATGGATAAATCCGACCTGGTCGGGGTCCACAAGCCATTGCATATACGGGTCTAGGCGTTTGGCGAGGAGCTTAGTGTATATTTTGAGATCCGGTAGGACACACACATTGCGGGGTCTTTCCCAGGTTTCGGTATTAACGTTATCTCCGCCATGCCCATGTCAGGGGATGGTCCCACCTCTTCAGAGAAAGAGTTGAACAGCCGAAGGAGGTAAGGCCGAAGCGGAGTCTGAAATGTGCAATGGAAAGATAGCGGCAGGCCGTCCGGACCCGGCGTTTTCCCCAAAGGGAGGTCCTTAATTGCCGCCGTGACCTCGTCCTCCACAATGGAGCCTTCCAGCTCAGTCGCGCTCCCAGCTGATAACGTCGGTCCCTCGTAGTCATCCAGGACAGCCGCTATCGCATCCACCGAGACAGGTTCCCTCCCGTACAGAGAGGTATAGTAGTCCACAAATGCAGCCTGCTTGGATTTCTCAGAGACTACTTTCGACCCATCCTGCATTTGAATACTAGTTATGTGAGCCTTGGCAGCGCGCGCTCGCAGCCTTCCCGCCAGCAGTCGGCCTACCTTGTCGCCACCCTCAAAGTACCTTTGCTTCAGGGCCAACAGGGCACATTCTGCCTTATTGGTGCGCAGAAGCCTGAGTTGCCCTCTGAGATTAGCCAAACTCCTTCTAGTGTCTCGCGACGACCGCTCCCGATCTTGCACCTCGGCTCTCTTAATGTCCACTGCCAAATCAGCCTCCAGTTTGGAGGCAGCGCGTCTCCGTGCAATCGCCAGGGAGGTGATGTGCCCCCGAATCGTGGCCTTGAAGGCGTCCCATACCACCGGGAAAGGCATTTCCGGGGTATCAGAGGCAAAATAGGAGTCTATGGCCTCCCGGATGCTATCCACAGTCAGCGTCCCGAAGGACACTCGGTGGAAAAGACCCAGCGGCACGCATGGGACGCGCTGCCGGGTCCTGGAGAAGCATTTCCACATGGGCATGGTCCGACAGAGAAATGTCCGAGATGGAGGTTCCCAACGTGTCTCGGAGCATCTCCAGCAACGCAAAGAGGAAACCGATACGGGAGTAAGATCTATGGGTGTGCGAATAGAATGAATAATCTCTAAGATCCGGGTTGTGATAGCGCCACACGTCTAGTAGTCCTAAGTCTGCAATCTGCTTGTGCAGCGCAGAGGACATCACCCCGGAGGCGTTGGAAGCAGCACCACAGCGATACATGTCAGGTTCCCACACTAGGTTGAAGTCCCCTCCCAATAGCATGTGCGGGTCTCCACATGGAATCTGTTCCCTCAGAAGTGTCTGAAGATATCGGTCCTGCAACTGGTTGGGTGCGTACAAGTTACACAAAGTGAATCTGCGCCGTCCCTCAAATACTGTGACCTTGAGGAAGCGCCCATCCCGACTCTTATAGGGTCCGGAGTCTCCCCGCCTGAAGCCAGCTCTGCATACTATGGCCACCCCCGCAGTTTTAGTGTCCGCAGCTGCCCAGAACTGGAGAGGGTACTTGGGGTGGGCCATGCGGTGTGTGTCCCCCTGCAGTAGGTGGGTTTCCTGAAGATAAATAATGTCGGGTTGCTGTTGGAGGAGATAGCGCCAAACCTGCTTGCACTTGTTAGGGGAGTTCAGGCCCTTAACGTGGAGTGACAAAACCTTCAGGGTTCTAGGCACAATCGCAGCCATAGCGTATAGCGAGCAGGATCCACCCACGTTCCCCGCTCCCACCAGCGCAGGGAAAGGCGACCATGGGAGCCTGCCATAGGGACCGCCCGCCCCACCCAGGTGACAGCTGCCACCCCATCCCTGTCCCACCACCCGCCAAACCAGAAGAAAGGGAAAGAGAGGAATTCCAAAGGAAGAAAAGCAAGAGAGAGGGGGAGAGAGGGGGAGAGAGGGGGAGAGAGGGGGAGAGAGGGGGAGAGAGGGGGAGAGAGGGGGAGAGAGGGGGAGAGAGGGGGAGAGAGGGGGAGAGAGAGGGAGAGAGAGGGAGAGAGAGGGAGAGAGAGGGAGAGAGAGGGAGAGAGAGAGGGAGAGAGAGGGAGAGAGAGGGAGAGAGAGAGGGAACAATAGGAGGCCAACCACACCTCGTATATACCAGGGGCAACAAAGGCCAACAGGGCCATTTCGGACTACCCCAGTCACCAGGCATCCTCTACCCAAGGGTTTGGACGCACTCAGGAATGTCACTCCCTATGGGGCAGTACAGGAGGTACCCACGGGTAGGATAGGAAACCTCGACCCCAGTAGCCCCGCTGCTCGAACCGGAGTCAGGGTCACCTTACAGCTGGACAGAGTAATCGGGCATGTCAACGGCATCACTCAGCCCCTCAAGGCGAACCAGGCACTGTAATTCAGACGGATCCCCTATAGGTCCAGGCCCACCAAGTGAACGGCACCAGTGGGGGGCCGTATGCTGAAGTCGGGGGCAGTGAAGTCCCAAGCGCAGGCCAGGTCAGGACGTCACGGGGGTGTAGATCGTCTGCGCTACAAGGAGATTGGTGTTCCTTCCGGCGACAGCAGCAGAGTGTTGGAGTCCAGGCACCGCGAGGGGAGCCAGTGCAGGCGGCATGCCAAGACAGTATCGCAGGGCAGTAAGCAAGGGAACGCCCCACAGCGTCAGCAAGAGCCACGGAAGAGTATGTCCCAAAGAGTTCCAGGTCACGGGGTAGACGGATGGGAGGACTGGCAATCTCGGTCGCCCTCAAGAGAGCGGATGTGCGCTATGATGTCCTGCTTGGCCTGCGACGTGGACCTCTCATCCACCGGAGGGGAGCGACGATGTCGCCGAACCTTGGTCCAGTCCGGGCGAGCAGGGACTCTCTCCTGTTGTCGCGATCGTGAAGGGCTGTGGGCCGGCAATTCCGGCATCTTGAGAAGTTGTGCCGCCTCATGGTATGACCGGATGACTCTGCGTTTGTCCTCCCAGCGAAAGATGAGGGCAAAGGGGTGGCCCCACTGGTAAGCAATGTTGAGAGGCCTCAACTTCTCCGTCACCGGCCGAAAAGCCCTTCGCCGGCGCAGGGTGTTAGGAGCCAGATCCTGATTTTTTTTTATTTTGTGGCCTCCGTAGGTGAGATTGGGGTTGTCCCGAGCCACTTTCAAGATGGCTTCCTTCTCCGTAAAGTAGTGCACCCGCGTCAGGATGTCTGGGAGGAGGCCCGCCCTACCCGCCGGTCCGTACACCCGACGGGCACGGTCTAAAGTCGGGGGGGAGGCGTCCTCATCCCCCCATACCTCATGTAGGAGCTGTGCCACCTAGGTCTGAATGTCCGTCCCTTCCTCGTCTAGCGGAACAACGCGGATTCGGAGGTTATTCCGGCGGCTTCTGTTCTCAAGATCCTCCTGCTTAACCTGTAGTTCAATGTTCTGTTCTTCCAGGGCCGCCACTCTCTGCCACAGCTGTTCTTGGTCTTCAGTGCGCGCGTCGACTAACTTCTCCAAGCCGTCCACTCTGTCGCCCAGCTCAGTGACCTCCTTGCGCATTTCCTTGACGCATGATTGCACTTCCGAGCTTAAGGAATCTATCTCCGTCTTTATGGCCTCCTTCATGTCTGACCTTAAGGCCTGAGTCACCGGCGGCGAGTCCGCAGCCGTCAGCGGGGGGCCGTCAGCCGGCGCCGCCGCTCCAGTCCTGCCCCACATAGCCATCACCAACTTGTCTTTAGCGTTCGCCGCCGGGTCCGGTTCGCCTCCTTTGGACCGTGTCAGCGCCAGGCCTGCAGGTGAAAGCTAGGAACTCGTGCCACTACAAGCAGGGTGCAACCCTGCAGGCTCAAGGGGAAAGTCAGTGGGAGGAGGGTCCACACCGGGATGCGGCACCGCAAGTCTCCTCACCCCCCTATCAATACGGCAAAGCCCCGGACCCCCCAGGCGGCAGCAGCTCAGGGACCAGTGGCCAGGGCCCCCCGTTCACCACAGACCCAGGGGAAGGGCACGCCGAGGGCACGCTCGAGCAGTACAAGCAGAAGATAGGGCCCGGCAGTGTAGAGTGGTGGTCAAGGCGCTGTACTCTGGGGTAGGGAGGCAACAGGCAGGGAGACAAGATGCAAGACCGCACACAGTTCGGAGAAGCAAGGCCCCAGGTGAAGCAACGTCTCCAACACCTCGACAATGCGCTGCAGCCCGCTTGAGCAGGCCGGATGAGGGACACCTCCACCGTCAAGGGCCCAGGTCTAGTGGCGCCGTAAGTCCCCCCCCCCCCCCCCCCCAGCCAGCTCCTCCGCCCAGGCAATCCAGGGCCCACACCACCGCACCAAGTGCAAGGTCCTCAAGTTGCAAGGCGTAGGGCAACTCCCAACGGCAGGCAGCACCTCCTTCCACCTTCAATCAGCACCCAGCAGCAGGTCCAAGTGTCTGCAGGGCCCCTGCACCCCCGCCAATTCCACACTGCCAGCCAGGAGGTCAGGGTGTAGCCAGGTAAGGCCCAGTCGAGCGCGATAGTGCGCCGCAGCTGATATCAGGGTATGGCCCGCCAGGCAGGGACCATCACAGGCCCCAGGGGCCCCGGACCGACCCGCACTTCCCTCGAGGAGGGCTCACCGCACCCCACCGCTCCTCACCTTACAGGCCGAATCTCAGGGCCCCCAGCCGGGGCAGTCCGCCGTGGCCTCCCGCCTCCAGGACACACGGGATGTTTTACACCGTGTCCCCCGCTCCGGAGGGTCGCAGGGCCCCAACTCTCCCTCGCCGAGCACTGCTTCCAGGCAGGGCCCTAGCCCACAGGGGGGAGAGGGGCGCAGGATAACAGGCCGCAGCCCGCCAAAGACACCAGGGGCGAGGGGGCGCCTTCCATGTTCAGCTTCAACTCCCGCAGCCCCCAGCAGGTGCAGCCCACCTCCGCGCCTTCGTGTCGGTCCCTCAGGGCTCCGCGATCCGGCGATGCCACCACCACTCGCGTCTCACACGTCGGAGGGGTACCCAAAATGGCGGCTGTGATGGCGCTCCGGGCCTGTCTCGCTTCCTCAGCGCCGCGACCCTCAGGCAAGCCAGCACCAAGGGTCTCCGCTCCCTCGGGCCTCCCCACCTCTCACAGGGGGAGCCCGTCTCCAAGCCCGATGTTGGTTCTAGCCTCAGGGCGCCGAGGTCTCCACCGGTCGGGACCGCTGTTAGTTGCACCAGGCTCCGTCGTTGTCGTGCAAGACCAAAACTCACGCCCGGGCCGCCTTTCTGAGCCCACCAGATCGCAGCCGAAAGTCACTGTGCAAAAGCAGTCCGGGCTTGGGGGGGGGGAAGAGTCCGCCGCCGGCCTCCCAACCAAGATGGCGGGCACGACTGCCCGCCGGGACCCCGCCGTCACACCACTGCTCCACAGGCAGCCGTCGGGATTCCCGCCGTCGCTCTCACAGCACCCCACTCAGCCAGGGGTCTCCCCAACTCCCGGAGATGATGAGCAGCCCCCAAACTCCGCTTTAGATAGGTCAAACAAGCAGCGGGGCACCGGAGCTCATCGGAGACACAGCCTACTCCATTGCCGCCGAAGCCACGCCCCCCATAAAAATCTTTCCCCTGTATTTTATTTGCTTTGGGTTAGTTTGCAGTGGGTATGTTGTAAATGAATCTAGGACTCGTGTAATTTTTCCCGATTCATGCCCTTATATAGGTATGGATTGTTCGATCCTTATATAGGCATAGAATTCATTACCATATTTAGACTGAGCCTAAGTGGGTATGCTCCCGAGATCTATGCGAGAGGTTATCACCACATCTTTACTTAAGCCTGGGAAAAATGCTGCACACTGTGACTCGTATCACCCACTGTCGCTACTGAACTGCGACCCCAAAATTCTGGCGAAGGTGCTCGCGACCAGACTCTCCTTACTTATGACCACACTCATCTTACCGGATCAGTCCGGTTTTGTCCCTACGAGATCAACCTCACACAACCTCCGCACTGTCTTCTCCCTGATTCAAACGGTTCACCCAGAGATCCCCCTTGCCGCGGTTTTTCTAGATGCATCAAAAGCTTTTGATTCTGTGGAGTGGGGATTCCTCTTTGCGGTCTTGCAGAGGATGGGGTTCCCCCCGATCTTTGTAAATTGGGTACGGTTGCTCTACACGGCTCCAACGGCAAGAGTGCTTGCGAATGGCCAGCTGACTGACGCGTTCGCAATAACGAGGGGTACCCGTCAGGGGTGTCCACTCTCCCCCTTACTGTTCGCTGTGGCGATAGAGCCGCTGGCCTGTCGAATTCGACAACTGCACAAAGCCAGTGCCTTCAATTACTTTCAACTCCAACTTTCAATCTCATTATATGCCGACGATGTCACTCTGTACGTTAAGGACCCCCACTCTAACTTAAATGCGCTATTGCGGGAATTCGTTGCTTTTGGAGGCCTTTCCGGCGTCTCTATTAACTGGGGTAAATCCCAACTCTTCCCTCTGACACCGGCCGTATCAGAATTCCCGCTAGAGTACCCTCTTGAGTGGTGTACCTCTGAACTACGCTACCTGGGGATACAAATATCAAGAGACAAGGGAGATTCGTTGCGAATGAACTACGGGGTGGCAATCACCAAGTTGGCGGACTCAGTGACTCGTTGAATTAAACTGCCCCTGTCGATGGCGGCGAGAATCTCCCTCATAAAAATGGTGGTCTTGCCGCGTTTCCTATATCTGTTCCTCAATATTCCTTATCACCCAGGCGCATTCTTCTTCAAAACCTTACGCTCTGAACTTATTCGACTGGTATGGGGGGGAAGGCAGGCACGACTCCGCTGGGCAGTCAGGACACAACCCTACCGGGTGGGAGGCTTCGACGTCCCCGACTTCGAGGTATACTATTTGAGTGCTCAGGCGCACTACCTATATTATTGGATGAAACCGACTGCTTTCATGCCGCAGGTGGCAGCGGAGGACTGGATAGCTCATCCGCTGCCACTGGTTGGAGTGGTGCATGCCCCCGCAGCGGAACTGGAGATGCACTCTAATACAGTGTCCTGCACGATGGAAGCATGGCATAAAATAGGGAGACGGTTACAAACCCCGTTATTGTATACAGCTCGTATGCCATTATCTTATCATCCACAGATGGCGCTCCTTCAAGAGATAGGATTTCAACGAATGTGTAGACGGTTGAAAATTTGGGTGTAGGGTGATCTATTCCGCGATGGGAAGTTCCGATCGAGATGATTTCTTCGGGGAATGCGCACATAACCCTCTAGAGTTATTCTATTACCTACGGCTACGAGAAGGCCTAAGAGCCCTATTACCCGATTATCCTCATGAACCCCCTAGTGTAGCCCCGCTTACAATTGTGCTGAACAGCTCTGATGGAACACATCTAGTATCCAAAATATATAAATGCCTACGGGAAGAACTACCCGTTGTGGAGAGTACGGCTAGGGCGCATTGGACGTCAGATTTTGGCAAGGACATCACAGAGGAACAATGGGAGTATTGTAGTGACTTGTCGGGAGCGGTGATGTCTAGCTGTCACCTAAAATTATACATTACAAGTTCCTCCATAGGTTGTACTTCACGCCTGCTAGGAAGGTTCGGTTCGGACTGACTGACTGACTGGGACAGGTGTGAGCGATGTGGACAGGAAGGGGCGGACTTCTTCCATTTAGCGTGGACCTGCTCGCGAGTACAGGAGTACTGGTCGCAGGTTTGCGAAGGTGTCTCCCACATGATAGATGCTACACTGACCTTAGATCCAATGTTGTTCCTACTGGGCTATACTGCGCAGATAGCGCGGACGGTTAGGAAGTATACTAATGTGGCGTTGTTACTGGCAAGAAGACACCTGGCATGTAGATGGGGTCGGGCCGAGCTCCTAAATTTAAAGATTGGTTGCGTGACATGTTATACTGTCAGGAAAAGTACGGAATATTCTCGGAACTGTTGCCTCTTAACTCGAGACCGGCTGACATCTGGGGTCCTCTACAGAATTACCTCCTCACCACAGCATCGGAGGGGGAGGGGGACACTGACACTGGCGAAGCACCACAGACAGCAGACCTGGTTTGATCTCATCTACCATTTGTCGACCTGGGCTGGAGGGGGTGGACTGATGGGTATTCGTACTATTATTGGCTTGTCAGATGTGAAGATTGATGCCTGGTAAATGCGTATCATCTAAATGAACATACGCCTCTGCGGATGTGCTGAACACCTGGGTCCAGGCCTAATAGGTTTTATCCAGTGTCATGATATCTTGCCTTAAACCTTAGTCACCCTAAAGTACAATCTGATTGTAATCTCTCCCCCAGAGGGAGACCTTCCTAGGTCATGTGGTGGATAATAACTTCACTCCCCTGATTCCTATTATGCTGCTCTGGTTTCTAATTGCACTATGCCATGAACTGTCTTGCCGTCGACATTCACTCCAATGCTGATCCCCCTACTGCTTAGACCTGATATAATAGGACTGCTACTATGTTGCACCCCTAAAGGCTGATCCTGATTACCCTCTCTATGTTCATACCTCATGTAACTCCAAATATATCAATATATGTGTATCGCTGCCGGCCATATATGGTTGTAGGCACACTGCTGTGTATTTACGCTTGAATGTCAATAAAAGTTTATAACCCAAAAACAAAAAAAACAACAACAAAAAATATTTAGACTGAGCCTATGCAGCCCAAATACGGCATGGCTACTTCCACTAAATCCCAAGAATCAACAACGATTTCTTAGAGAAACCCGCCTTCAGCAGCTAGGGACTTCCCCTTGCCTGAATACTAATTTATCTAGGAAATCATGGACTTTTCGAAGAACTGAGTTTTTGATGACGTTATTAAGTCCAATCACACGTCAAACACGGCACCTTCAAAGTATAAATATGCCTCACTACTTGCACGACGCCCTGCAGCAGCAAATGCCGAAGGAAGCAGACCCTCCAGCTGATGCACTGAGAGACGCTGTTTTTTCTCCTGCCGAGAAATCCAGCGCCAGTGTTTCCAGGCTACCCTTGCGGGTTGCTGGGAAATCGAGTCCTGAGATAGAGATACAAGACCTCCTTCATTCTAAACCAAGGTACGGAGCTGATTAGACCTTAGAGAATTCTTGGACAGATTCCTGCCAGAGAAATACTAAACTTAAGCTACTCCTCACTTACTTCTTCCTTTGTACTAGACTTAGGTTAGGTACACAGGGGTAGGCGTATTTTAGAACCACCAGTTGAGTACTTTTAGTCATTACTTTATCACTGTATGTATTTTATATGTTTTAGGCAACTTATGGCTTAGAAACCATATCATGCTTTTATAGTACTACTTTATAATACTTTTCGTATTATATGCCCTGTACTTTATAACCAGTATTACGATTGTAGCAGTACATTTCTTATGCTTGAGAAAGAAGACTGTTCAATAAATAATTTTTATTGAAAACGCCAGTCTCTATTTTCTCAGCACCTCTGGTTAAACGAAGCATGCACGATTGACTGAGTAAAATAGTTATCTATTGTTTCCACGACTCTAGAGATTGATTTCTTATTCTTGGGCAACAAAGTTGTCATGTTTATGCGGTTGTCAGAAACTAATCCCTTCTTGTGAATTCGAAAAAGTGTCTAGTGACCTCTGAGCTAGCTGGCACTCACAATTAAGTCGAATATATTCGGTAGAGACCTAGTCGACCTCTGTCCTACGTCTAAACTACAGAATATATTATTCCAATGCCCAGAGCCAATTGGGAATATAGGAACTACACTACATGGCGCCCAACATTTGGTAAGGCGATAATTTAACGCTAGATACTAGAGTAACTCAGTCGTGCTTTTCACACAGACCTCTTTCTCCCGTAAATACTCCAATAGACGTCTGGAGTGGGTGAAAGGATAATATCCGCCAAAAGTGAGTAGGACAAAAAAATCCTATGTATTAGTTTTTGGCTTGTTCAACATTGAAGGATACAGTGTTCCAAAATATTGTGCACCTAATCTTCGTTTCCTTGAAACTTGCTCTGCAAATTCTGAGTCGACGAAATGTCGGATACTGACGAAGAATTAGAAAGAGATGCAGCAGCAGCTCAAGCAGCCTTATATGACAGAAATCTCCGAGAGAACGAACCGGATGCTATAATCAACCCGGCAAATGTAAGGAAAACTATAACTTACAAACTGATAAATAATCGCGAGGTGGTAAAGTAATCTTTGTTATAGAGGCACATGAATATAGGCATACAGAGGTATTCTATTCATGGATTCACTTTCCTCCAGCAGATGGAGAAACACACGAGTTTCACTACTACAAAGTAGAGGAACCTCCAACGGAATACGTTCCTTATGAGGACATGGAAATTCCATTAACATACCAGGAGCATCAGCTCGGGTTTAAAAGCGCCCTACAACATCAAAATCACATTACCAGGCTCGGTCCACTAGGTAGACCAGGAGCTACATGGCCGGTACTAGCCAGCTATACACCACATCCTGACATTGAAAAAATTACAGGTCAAGAACTATTAGCTCAGATAAAACAGTTAATTAAAATACATAGACAATTGGTTCAATATGTCATGCGGACCTTAACAGTCCAACCTACTGTAAGGATTCCACAGCACACCCCTCACCAGGGGACCACAAACAAAATCACACCACAGACTATACAATCAGTCATTGGTTAAATGCCTGCCAAAAGGGAACAAATTCCGTTTTGGTTAGCACAAAAATTACTCAAATTGAGGCAGTATTCCCTGATAGTTCACCCCATGAGAAACACAGAATTCTGACAATCTGTTTACTAATGGGGATAGCACCACATGTGGAGGACTGTGACACTTGGGGTACAGTCTTTGCTTCAATCTACACAAAAACACATGGTGTTCCGTCCATGGCGGTAATACCAGACATTCTGGGACAGATTCAAAATGAATACGGACCAGAACCTGCCTTGAATCTAGGTATGAAATTACTGAAAGATTTCAAACAGGTCTCAGCTATACTATTAGCCAACATCAAAGGAGAAGCAGCATCCGTGGCAATCCGCCAGAAGTTAAAAGAAACCGATATAACAGATCAACCATATGAGCTTGCAAGGATTATTGAGAAATCCTATGAAGAACTAGGTAGAGATAGTTTGGGTGGAAAACCATTAAAACCCCAGCTAACTGAAAATCCTGAAAAAGTTTTTATTAAAAATAATCTCGCTAGTCCTAAAAAGAAGTGGGAAAACACTAAGCAAACACTTCCTAAAGAGGAGCATTCGCAATCCAGAGGTAGGTCTCCCCAACGGGAGCCCTCTGAAAAGAGGTACAACCTCAGAAATTGGGATAACTTAAGAAAATCTGATAGATATCAAGATACTGATGCACGTTATTCTCGTACCTTTCAGACTTCCTCGCAGAAATACGAGAGAACAGGACGATCAGAACAAAAAGAGTAACGCGTGAAGTCCGAAGAAAAACAGCACGTTACAAAAAATAAGAAAACTCAATTCACCAAAAAGAAGGTAGCAAGCGTAAAGATCAGACATGTCGAGGATCTTGAGGACAACTCAAGAACGAGGACAGGGCCCAAACAATGCGAGACAGCGCAGCAGAAGTGACCATAGCTCGCAAGATCCTGATGGATCATCTGGAGACAGTGGACTTAAATGAAGGCATTCAAGTTGAAACTGCCAACACCAGGGTTAGTGTACCCCACAAGTTATATGAAGTGGCACTCCGGATGGAGGGGGACATAACTAGGAAAATAAACGCTCTCTTTTGGGATAAGCTTTCCAAAGGTTATTACATTCTTCTAGCTGAACGAGACTGGCCACCTGAATTTGTTAGGGAGTGCCCACATGGCGAAGAGATAATTATGCCAGCCTTCTCAAATCCTATTCATAAAAAATACACCTATGCCAGAAAATGGGCTGTGGCCCAGGCTCCAGCATTATATACAAATCATGTGGGATGGGATGAGGACTCTCTTCACCATAAAATCCAGTTAAAAAATCAACCTACTGCACAAAGGCAGTATCCAGTTAAGCAAGAAGCTAAAAAACAAGTCAGGGAGATTTTAAATCAACTTGAATACCAAGGGGTGATTGAAACATGCACCTCGTCAATGAACAATCCTTTGTTTCCTGTCTCCAAACCAGATAATTCATATCGTCTAGTTTTGGATTACAGACATCTAAACTCCTGTTTCAAAACATTTCCAGTACAAAATGCACATAGTGCAGCACTGATGAATAACATTGTGCGGAAAAAAAATAAAACCACATTAGATATTTCGAATGGGTTTTTCGGTCAAAATATTGCACCTGAAAGCAGGCATTTGACCGCTTTCTCAATAATGGGGACACAATACAATTTTGCAGTCTCCCCCAAGGATTCAAGAATAGTCCAGGGTTATTTTCAGCCAGAGTAACAGAGTATCGACAAATGTACGATGAGGCATTATCTTATGTCGATGACTTGTATCTTACAGACGATGATTTGGACGTGCACTTGAAAAGAGTGAACACATTGAGACAGATTGGAGGGAAACATGGCGGCAGCAGGTTAGGCTGCCGCGGTGCTCCGTACCTGAGCTCCTGCTAGCGGCTTGCTTCGCATAATTCAGTTAGTTTTAAGACAGATTCTGGATGCGGAAAACAAAGGTGTAAAAAGCCATAGGATGAAAAAAGGCTTTTTTTTCAGACTAACAAACCGCATCGTAGTTTTTCCCTGAGTTTTCCTGACCTTACCTCCTGAAAGACGTCTGCCTTCACTTTCCATGTGTCTCAACTCGGCTGAGGCGAAATCGTCTCCTCCCAAACGCTCGCGGGCAGCTGCATCCAAATCCCCGGCGTTGCCAACGGCCCCGTTGGGTCTGCAGCTTTGGTCCCTGGCCACCCCCGAGCTCAGGAGAGGCAGAAGGCTCCGTAGTCCCCTGCACGAATCTTGCACCAGCTCTCCTGGATTTCGGGAGAGTGAGAGAGCTCCAGCAGCTACGGAGGTGGCGGCGGTGGAAGGGGGGCAGTCAGTCGTGACTACTGCTGCTGTTCAGAGTGAAAGTAAGGGCACGGATTGTGCAACTTCATTACTGCCATCGCCATCTGTATCACATCAACCACCTCGGCGCAAAGGTAAGTGCGCGTATAAAAGGAAAGAGACTAGAGGTGCAGTCAACTCAGGCATAGTCACAGCCACAGCCCTGAGTGTAGGTTTAATTTCTACAGCAGACCCTACGACAGATCCTCAGAGTGTAAATGTAACCCCGGAGGCGTGTTTAGGGAAAAAAAAACCTCTTCATACTGGTCTACAGAGGTTAAAGCAAAACGTGCAAAGGGGAGCAAAGCTGCTAAGACTTTAAAATCAGTGCTTAACCTTGGGTCAAAAATCACGCCATCGCTGCGCTCATACTTAAAGGTTGTGCCACAAATATTGGAACTTACAGAGGACCTGGCTATATCTTTGTACGGTCCTGTAAGTTCTCCCATTGCTCCTGCGCAGTTAGAGATACCCCCTCCGCTATTATCTAGCCTCTCTTCAAATAGTCTTATGGAAGTGTTGCGTGTCGGTGGTGCTGAGGCAGAAGGCAGTGTATTACCTTCAGTTCCTCCTTTAGAAGAGACTCACCTGCAGTCAGCCTTACAGTCAGTTTCACAGTCTCCTCCATTATCGGGAGAGCCTAGCGGTGTAGAGGGAGATGCCCCTATTACTGTCTCTACAAGGGTGACGCCGATATAGGGATAGAGGAGATGCAGGTGGTGCAAGGGGACGTCAAACAGGGGGTCATGAATACTCCTCCTAGCTCCGCTACAGAAGGTAGCAATATTGGCATCACTGGCATTACGGCAGCTTCCCTGCAACTAATGTTTGCTTCCTTAACTATGGACATTAAAAAGGATTTTGATGAGTCCACGGCTAACCAGATGGAGATCAGAAATTTCTGTGAATACCTGAACAATAAGATTGATGGACTCACCACAAGAACGGAAGCTTTGGAGGAAACAGTGTCTGAACTATCTTTACATCTAGACCAGGCTAAAGAGGATATTACAAAACTTAAAAAAAGAGGATCTTGTCTTGGCTGAGAGGATGGAAACGTTGGAGAATAATGCCTGACGCAGTAACATACGAATCCTCAATGTTCTGGAGGGAAGCGAGGGTACAGATATTAAACAATTTGCAATTTTGCTCCTGAAGGAGGCACTATGTCTGGATCAATCTATTGAGGAATTGGCTACTGATATTCAGCGGATCCATAGAGATCCTTTTAGACGGAACCCTCAAAGGTCTAAACCCAGAAAGATCATGGTAAACTTTCACACATTCTCTTAAGGAGCGCATCCTTAATTTGGCCCTAAAGCAAAAATCCCTGGTTGGGAAAGGATTCAATTTTCAGATAAGGTCGGACTTATCTAGGGTTACCCTGGAGAAGCAGTGGGAGTTTGGGAGGAGGTTGGACGCATTTAAAAAATTGGGTGCGACAGCGCAGCTTGGGATCCCTGCCGCGCTGAAAATATTGTACAATAATAAAATGTTCAATATCCGAACAGTACAGGCGGCAGATGAGCTATTGTTGACTCTGGGGAAGGATAAAGGGACTTCTGGTTAAATAGATATAAGCTTTTTTTCTTTTTTCATCCTAGCAGATTTTTTTTTAGGCTAAAACAATATAAAAATAAAATGAGAATAAACCAGAAGTGGAAAAAAAAGGGGAAAGTGGATAGAAAGTAGTGAAATAAAAAAAAATGAAAAAAAAAAAAAAAAAAAAAGGGAAAAAATTATTCGAATACAGTTTATCCACTTGGGAAGTTAAGGTATAGATAGAGTAGATCGTGTAGTCCTTGACTACAAACTGGTAGTTTTTTTCTTTTTTATGCTCCACATTAGTAAATTTTTTATTAACCTTTCACTATTTGCCATTAAGCTATAGTCACCTAGTAGGCGCTTGGGTAGGGGTACTATCTACTGGACCTGTTCCGGTTAGATAGAGCAAGGGTTTCCCATGGGGTGGGAGGGGGGTAGCTTAGGGCACTGGGGCACCAGGGTGGATGAGGGAGAAAAATTAAAATGTTCCTCATTTCCCGATTGGTCTCGTTTAGTTTTAGCAGAAAGGTAGTAATGTCGAATGAGTTAGCCTCACAGCTGTGGCAGATTATAGGTAGTCTTCTCTTCCTAAATGAGGGGAAAATCGTTGGCTGGGTTGGTACCTTATGTGTAGTCTAAAAATTCTCTCCTGGAATGTTAATGGCCTGCGCACCAGACCCAGAGCAGATAAAATTATGCAGTATCTACGGGACTCGGATGCGCAGGTCATTATACTCCAGGAGACACATTTAACCGAGACTGAGATGCTCTCTCTGGTTAAGAAAAATAGGTGGATTGATGTTTCGGTATCAACCTCACAAGCTATGATTAGGGGAGTGACTATCATCTTCAAAAGACCAATAAGAGCTAGGGTAGTCTCTCAGTTAGTAGACTCAGGTGGTAGATTGGTCATTACTACAGTAATCATTGCAGGGGCTCAAATTACGGTTGTGGGTTACTACGGGCCTAACCAGGATGACCCCTCGGTCCTGGAATCCCTATTCTCGCATATCTTGTCTTTCCCGGAACCGACCATCTTGGCGGGAGACTAACATAGTATTGGACCCTTCTTTGGATAAAACTCTCAACAGTAGACCTTTAGCTCTTTCTAAAACTAGAGCCTTCTTGCTTAATTGCATGCAGCAATATGGTTATGTAGATATTTGGAGGGTTAGGTCAGGACAGCTACAGGGCGCCTCTTTTCGTAATTATAAGTATCACCACCAGTCGAGAATAGACTATTTTAATTAGCCACAAGCTGGTGGATTCCGTTAAGAGCATTTGCTACTCTCCTTCTCATCTTTCTGACCACTCAGCAGTATTTATGGAACTTATTGGGGCTCCTAAAACTTCTTCTAGATCTTGGTCATTTGAACGCTCTTTACTCTCGTCACCGGACGACATCTCCTTCCTTAAAACAGAAGCCCAGAATTATATGCGCAATAATATTGGATCGGCCACCTCTGGAATAGTGCGGGATGCCTTTAAGGCTTGTTTGAGAGGTCTTATTACAAACAAGGTCACATATCGGAGGAGACAATATAAAGAGGAAGTTGCATCTATAGAAGCTGACATACTTAAAACCCAAGCTGATATAGATTCGAATACTGCCTCCTCCGAGGTTATATTATCGACGTTGCATAATAAGTTACTCTCTTTGAAGGGTCAATTGGGCTCAGTATTAAATCAGAGAATTTTACAGAAATGGGAGGCTAGTAAAATAGCCCATTTCCAGTATGGGGAAGGGGCTGGGAAATTATTGGCCTGGAAGTCCAAAACCGACCAGGTCCGTAACAATATGGACTCTATTACTACAAATATTGGGACATTTTCTTCTGACGTTGATATCAGAAGTACGTTTAGAGAGTTTTTCCAGACCATCTACTATGAAGACAAAAAGATCGATCCAGAGCGTATTGAGAGCTGGTTGAGAGAAATCTGTCTACCTTTACTCTCTTCGGAACAACGTACTTTTCTTGATGGTGTCATTTCGGAAGAAGAGGTCAGGGCCACAATTCAAGGTAGTAAGAGGGGTAAGGCGGCAGGACCTGATGGTCTACCAGCTGAGATCTATAGGGTCCTGGAACAAGAAATAGCACCCTTTCTTACTATCTTATTTAACCAAATTTTACAGGAAGGTTTACCACCCCCGGTATCTTGGGATAACGCTTCAATCACCCTGATCTTAAAGCCAGGGAAGCCAGCCTCGAGTTGCGGGTCATATAGGCCAATCTCAATATTTAAGGTAGATTATTAAATCTTTTCTGCTGTTCTCGCGAAGAGGTTGGGCCTAGTTGCACCGGATATCTTACATCAAGACCAGAAGGGGTTCGTCAAGGGCCATCAACTGTACGAGTTGACATATGATCTGATGGGGGCCATCGACATGGCAACTTTTGACTCCGTACCTCTGGCTGTCCTCACGCTTGATGCCACCAAGGCCTTCGACAGGGTAAACTGGTCATACCTGTCAGGGGCTTTGGCTAAGTTTAATATCGGGGATGGCTTCCGTACAGCAGTCAGTCTTCTATACCAGAGCCCTACAGCTTGTGTTCTGGTGAATGGAGATCTATCGGACCCTTTTACCATCACAAGGGGGACGGGGCAGGGCTGCCCTCTTTCCCCTCTCCTATTTCATCTCTATATAGAACCCTTCGCCCATCGCTTGAGGGAGGATATGAACATCAAATCCTTTATTTATAGGGGATGGGAAAGGAGAGAGGCCCTGTACGCGGACGACATTTTGATTTTCTCATCAGAGATTCGTACTGCATTTCCAGCAGCTATTAAATTGGCTCTAGAGTTCGGGGAAATCTCGGGATACGAGGTTAATGCCTCTAAAACTGAAATGATGGTATGGAATGATGACGCCAGTGACATAAATATGCAACCTAGTTTAAGTTTGCGATACTTAGGTCTCAATATTGTTAAAAACATAAACCAAATTGCTACAACTAACTTTGCTGCTGTTGCAAAAGATTGCCGCTAACTCAGGCGATCATGGTTGCAGCTTCCATTATATTTATTAGGTAGAGTCAATCTGGTTAAGATGACTATCTTACCAAAGATTTCTTTTTTATTTAATACTATTACCCTTCATTTTGATGCATCTTTATTAGTTAAACTGCAGGGAGATAGTACCTCTTTTATCTGGGATAAACGTATCCCAAGGATCGCATGGAAGAAACTTAGGCGCTCCAGATTTGCAAATCTATGCATGGGCGTTCAAACTCTCCCATGCCCAAATGCTTTTAAAGATACCCACAGAATTTGGCATTGGGAGCATGTTTTCAGCTTTGTTAAAAGGGGAAGGAGTAGGCCAGTCAGGCTTTCGGTTTAAATTTAGAGACCCTAAGTTCTTCAAAAAGATCAAACTGAAGGTGCTGCAGGGTATCGCAAAAACTTGGGCTAAACTGAGGTCATCAATAAAGTTGGGGTATTTCTCTAGTAGGTCTCCTCTTTGGGGTCTTCCCGAGAGTCCTGGTTGGCTGGAAGACAGTCTAGCTGTTCCTTTAAGGGATGCAGGAGTGGAGGTTTGGGGCGATCGGTTTGTGGAAGGGGTTTGCTCCCATGGGAATGCTTAAAAAAATAAAATTGGGCCAAATCTGTCTAGATTTAAATACATGCAGATTGCTAGTTGGGCTCATTCGTTTACCTCCCAGCCCCCCTGGGTGAGCAGATTGCCACTAGGGGGTGGCTGTCAACTTGAGTCCCTACTGCTAGACAAACCTCCAGTCAAAAAGGTGATCTCCTTATGGTATAATCTGATTCAGGAAGAAATGGACGGTGAATTGCAACTATCGGAGTCGCTGTGTGGTCCCTTAATTCCCGGTCATAAGGTGCAAGATCTGTGGCTGACATCTTGCAAGGTTCTGTGGGACATTGTTAAGCCTGCTTTGCTACGTAGAAATCATCTTTTCAGTCTACACAGAGCCTATTACTCCCCACAAAGGCTGTCAATATTCTCTCAAGGAAGTCCTGTGGCATGTGCCTGGTGTGGCTTAGTAGCAGCCTCGGACGCTCATATGTTTTTTGACTGCCCCCCATCTGGCCTCATTTTGGGACACAATAAGCAACACACTTACGTCCTCGCTGGGTTTTCAAGTGTCGGTCGAACTCCCTCTTGTAATCTTTGGAGTCATTGGCTAGGCCCGGAGCCCGGCCAAGAATCTTCTGTTTTATTCCATCTTATTGGCCAGAAGGGAAATCTGTAAAAGATGGAAAGATCCTACTCCTCTTTACCTTAATGATTGGTATGCCTCAGTTTTGCATGCATCAAAGCTGGACTTGGCTAGGGCTGGAAACCAAGACAAGAGTGTGTTCTGGTATCTGCTGGACTGGGTCCATTAAGATGTCTGGGTTTTTTTTTTCCCCAGGTCCAATGATTACGCAGCTATGGTTTAATCTTCCTGCTTTGCCTTTTACCGGTTGGAATCCCGGCATACAATGGCAGCAATAGTCACCTTTGTTTTTTTCCCTCTTTAGGTTTCTTTGGGGTTGACTTCTACAGATAGCGTCAATGCTGTTGGGAGTTGGAACTACGAACTAACAGAACCCCTGCCAGTTTTATACTGAGGCAGCATGACGCACTCTTCTGTTATCAATACTTGAAACCATGGTGGCAAATGAGGACAAAAAAAAAAAAAAAAAAAAAAAAAAAAAAAAAGAGTGACCACCACAATACTCTGGTTCGCATCTGAAGGGTACAAATTCAATTTTAAGAAATCATGAATTGCCCACCTCAACGTCCTATTCTTAGGATACGAGTTATCAAGTGATGGCAAAAGCCTGGCAGCCAACTTCCTAGAGAAATGTGTGCTGCTCCAACCTCCAAAAACGCTGAAGAACTTAGTCAATTCTAGGCTTCCTGAATTTCGGAAGAATTTATGTTCTGAATTACGCAGAAAGGGTTAAACCTCTCTACAAACTAATCAAACCTGATTTCAAACCAACAAATTGGACTCAAACCCATACAGAAATTTTGTGTTCAGTGCAAACAGACATGTTAGCAAAAACACAATTAGGAACACGCGATAATACACACAATCTTGTGATCCGAAACATCCCAGGGAGATGCAGATTCACATACCTGACCTTTAATGAAGGTGAAAAGGTACCAATAGCATACAAATCACACTTGCACACAAGCTGAAATAAAATTCACTTATACAGAAAAAATTGACAGCGGCTTAAACTGCAGTAGCAAAAGAGCCCTCGCACAGGGTAAACGCATAATGATCGTTACCCCTGTACCTGCCTTAGAGGCAGTGACAAAAGCAAGCATTCCCAATGCTAAGGCTTTACATCCAAGATGGATACAATGGGTTAATTCTCTTGCTGCAGCAGACGTTGAATACGTTTTTGACCCCTGCTTAAAGACACAAGAATTCCTACAATACGAACACGAATGTACTCTGCCGACCGAGATTCTGCCTCTAGAACATTACGGATGTATAATCTATACAGACGGATCAGCACAGCCCGCAATTGGGGGTAAACAAGCCTATATAGTGCTGCGTGCGCGATTGTTGAAGTTCGCTAGCGCGAAGGTAAATTATCCCAGATAAAAGAGGTACTATCTCCCTGCAGTTTAACTAATAAAGATGCATCAAAATGAAGGTAAATTCAGACCTATGGTCACTAAAACTCAATCACTAGGAGACTGTACAGCTCAGCGAGCTGAACTACAGGCTTTCAAGATGGCGCATGAAAATACTGATCGCGAATTCCCCACACTAATAGTATGCGATTTGTATTACTGCGTCCAGTCTTACAATGAATATCTGCAGAACTGGGTTCAAAACGGTTTCAGAAATACAAAAGGTGGCACAATTAAGCATAAAACGCTTTGGGAACAAGTAGTTCTTTTGCAAAAAGAACTACATTAGACTCACGTGATTCATACACTGAGTCATCAGCGTGATGGCGTTCACGTTGCAGGGAATTAATTAGCTTATGAAGTCACGAAGGCAGCTGTGCCAACGGCTTCCGTAGCTACAATCACTCACTCGAAAAGAGTAATAGACAGTGAAACGTTACTAGCAGTAAAAACCTCAATGATAGGCAGCTATGCAGCGTTACCTCTAAACTATCCACTCGGTAATACATACATAATTGATGCAAACTCCATTCCTTTTGCTCTAATCTCTGGAGTGGGGGACAGAGTAATTCCAAACAGGAACGAGAGCGGTGTTTTGGTTCACGAAGCACATATGGGAGAGGGTCTGAGACATCAAGGGATCTTAAAATCTCTAACAGAATTAGAAAAGATGTACTGGTGGCCGGGAATGAGCGTTGATGTGTACGATTTCGCAATTCATTGCCCTAACTGCAACAGATCGCAGCAGCGAAAGTCACCAGATACCCGACTACAGAGTAGCCAGCCCAGTTCAGATACCATTGCTAGACAGCATTAGACTATGTACATGCAAACATCATAATAGACGGATGCGGTCCCACAACTACAAGGACAAGATTTATTTGGATGTGGTCCCAGCGCTCGGCTGACGCCAGGACTGTTATAAAGGATTTGCTAGTCTTTATCGGCACATACGCAATCGGCACACTACACTCTGACTAGGTTCCTGCGTTTAGCTCTCGAGCTTACAAGGAGGCCATGGCTAGCTTCGGCGTTGCATTGCGGTATTCTAGTCCCTTCCATCCTGAGGGTAATGCGGTAGTGGAAAGAAAACCGTGACATAAAGCAATCCATAACAGCTAAGGTATTCGGTTTGGGTGATGGGTGGGTCAAACATCTATTAAGTGTCCAATGTAGTCTTAATCTGCCAAGAAGTTCTCTGGGTGGAATCACTCCATATGAATTATTATTTGGTACTAGAATGTTAATCAAAGACCTCGATTGTCAAACTTCAGTGGTGGAACAAAAACCCTTTGATGTCAAAGATCGTTTGGCTGTTTTACCGGACTTAAATGAAACAAAAAGAGTCTGAGTAACACGATACAGAAGCCAACGGCCACTGAAGAAAAACCACCTGTCCCAGCAAGACCTGTCTGGATTCCAAAGATTGGGGATCTAGTCAGGGAAAAGATCGCGTTAAAGAAGGAATTTGGGCCTTCTTACAGAAAAGCAGTACCTTTCCTGGCAATCCAAGGAACGAGATCAGTAGTACTACCGCCCCTTGCTGGTAAAAGGGAGAACAGAGTTGTGTCCATCGACCTGGTCAAACCACAATCATGTGGCCGATAATAAGTAGTAGGGCCAGTGGACTCCCAAGATGTAGCAGACAACCAAATCTTGCTACAACCCAAGAGGTTCAAGCTGAAAGACTTATCACCTTTAATAAACCTGCATTAAGAAAAGAAGGACTATGCAACAAAGCCATGGAACTTGTGCCTCTGGATAACCAAATAATAGTTCGTCAAGAAACACCTGTCTACAATGATGTAGCCTCTGACTATACAAATATGAGAAAGGAAGAAGCAGCTCCAACGATTCTTAACAATCCTGATGCAATTCCAACAATTGACATTACTGCCTCTGGTTATTTCATCAACTTTGATACATTTTCTGAGGATCTCAGTGAACCTGAAGATAAGCCAGCAAATAAAACTTTCAAAGAAAAAATAACAGAACTCTTTCATCAACTTGAAAAAACATATCTGCTTTCACCATGGGTTGAATTTTGGATTGTGTTAGGTGTACTTTTTCTTCTGCTCTGGCTCATACTGGTGTTAAGTTTGGGCAGGATGATAGATGGAAAATACAGTACAATGGACACAGCAAGTAAGAAAATCAACTTGGTCCTGATACTTCACATATCATCTCATCGTGAAAGAAGAGACCGGTCATCGGTAAACATCACAGCCATTCCTATACCTGGTGGTATAGCATGGGACAGAACTGATTATGATATCTATGGCCCGGTGGAGCTGCTGAAGATCCAACACCAGTTTAAGGTTTCTTTGAGTGACTGTCTCACCCAGCACATTTTCTGATGATTGGGACTTTGAAACTGTTAACATGATGACAGATTCAGAAAGGTCAGCTAAATTTACAGAACATGAATACTTAGAAGGTTCCTCAGATTATGAACAAATGTATTGTTTTAATCATTATGCTCACCATTATTTGCATAAATCTGCAAGCCCTAGGAATGTTTTTACTTACAATCAATGGGAACAATGTCCAACACCACCAAAGGGCAGCTCAAAAACATTTTATGAAAAGTTTCCGTACATCTCAGGGTTTAATGTTACAAATCCAGAAACTTTTTATTTCAAAAATATAAATAAGACAGGAATGAAAACAATGTTGACCAATACTAAACAAATGTATTCTGCAAACTTATGCTCAGCTGTCTACACTAGGTTTTGACTTTTGGAAAGACAACATTGAGACAAAAACTGTCTTGGGCACGAAAGACTGGCAGGTGCAAGGTTTAGAAGCCCTGTTCAGAGCCTGCATTATACCAGAACAAATAAGGTCTTTAAATGACACTGTTCAACAAACTTCTTGTCTTGGCCTGGCTAAGATAAAAGATTTAAACAAACCGTCTATACCTAAACCCACATCTGACAGTGATGATACTACAGAAGAGTAAGTAGACGTAACCCATATTTTAAAACAAAACAGAACTAATCCGGATTGAAAAAAAATTGTTAATCTGGTCCACAGACACGAATAACTGTCAAGATAGATTCCTGAACAAAACACAAGGGTTAACAGTGAATAGGCCAGATCCAAGATAATATCCAGGGATAGTAACTACTTACAGAGAAGGAAAGCTATGTCTTGAGTGGCTACAGAAATCTACACTTCCAGAAATCAAACACTTATCTTTACTTAAAGAAGGCAATGATTAGAGAGATTTCTTAATGGGGCCTCGCAAACTAAGTCACAAACGTTTCATATACGCCGGTATATACGCTGCGTACAACGAAGCTTGGAAAATAACGCATATGGAAACTGCAGGAAGAATACGAGAAATTGATCGTATTCATTTAGAGAAAGCTCTCTCTGTAGTGGACAACGGGTTAACGACTGTCCTCCAGAATATATTCTTTGGACAGCATTGTATCCTCTGCAATTGACATAATAGAACAAGACTTGCTAATGTTACAACATGGCAAGTCTCAATTACATTCTATAATGCTGCTAGGCTGGACGTTACAAAATCTCCGTTCAGGCTACGTGCCATGGCGTTTAATCAATACCACGTCATTGTTTACTGTGTTTAACCTTACAGATAAACAAATCACTTTGGCACAAAAAGGAGCAGACTATACGGTGCTGAGCATTGAAAAACTGGAAAGATTGCCATTGACCATTTCTGGAATCCTGTCATTGAATGGATAATACACCATCACGATACCAGTGACGATTTTCCAATTTCAGTATTGTCTACAGCATATACCAGCGGGCCTGTATGAAAGGTCGGGTACAGAATACATTAAGTCGACCTGGACTTTACCATACGCACACAAATGTTGGAAGGGGGGAAAGGAGGTATTCCTTAGTGGAATTGTAAGAACTCATTAAGTGGTACACTTTTGTGCCAAGGTATTAATTTACACAGAGCCTGCGAAGGTTCTGCAAATAACCTCTCTTGCCACCTGCATGGTACACTCTCCGCAGTGATAGAACCAATTTTCAGGCAGCTATCCAATGGCAGTTACATTATGCTCAACGACCACAGCTGTTATGTTGCCAGGAAAAGTGTATCTAGTCAGTGTCTCGTCCATGGTCACTTGTTGTATGCAAGTATTGTATCCAACGCACAAGACAGACAGGGGGACGGCATTATGGCCTTTACTGAATATCTCTTCTATACAAATTGCAGAATGAACGTCATTCTTTTAGAAAAAACTGAGCCACTGACCGAGTCTAGAGAAACGTATGATCTGCAAGTTGCAAGGACTTCTGCAGAGATACATGCATTATTATCAACAGACTGCCCAGTACATTTTGCAGAAATGTGAAGTCAAATCTTAAAAAGGTCCGATACCAGTGGCATCGCACATGTATTTATGACGATTTTTTCGGGACTGTTGACACCATTTACAGTAGTCCTCGGCATTTTTCCAAATTTCGTGCACTCTGTGTTCGGCGGCCTCTCATCTTGGGACTAGTAGCAGGAATACTGTTTTTATTCCTTCTGCTCCGATATGGCAAGTCCGGTCAATAGCAACACCCAGACTACCATGGAACACTTCCATCAGTACTGCCATCAGATGTTGACGCTTTGCTAGGTCCAGTAACGACTCATGCATTGTGTTGCCCCCCCCCCCACCCCCCCCCCTCCAACGGCTGTCTATTCTGATGACGGCATTCATTGATGTCTCACCGGCAAGTGTAACTGAGGGTGAGATACGAGACACTACAGGCATACATGTACCACATACTGCAGACATTGCTAATGCATCAAACGCGGACGGCGATGATCCACACTTCTGCACTTTTGATTTGCTAACTGAAGTGGTTCCACTTTCACCTACTACGGTAGACTGTTTCTTTGCCAGCCTAGACGATCTGATGTTTTCTCCTGACTCCGAGAATAACTTTATTTATGCACACGGCGTTCCATGAACTCTGAAATTCGGCCTTCATTTTTCAAAACAAACCATCTACCAATTTGAACTTTTTCCAAAATAGAACTTTTAGCACAGAGTAATCTGCTTAAAGTAGAACTATTCCTAGAGAACAAGATTTCCTTTTGATAGCTCATAAACAACAATATTTGGCCTAATCATGAGAACAAAAACGGTTTAGATATTATGCTATGGGATGGTCTAAAAAAAAAATTTTTTTTAAATCCTTTCTGTAAACTTCAGAGATGTTTCATGAATGTAATTTTGTATTTTACAAATGATAGAATGTATACTATGCTTCATGTATATAGATAACTGTTTGTTTTATATTTGTTGCATTTAAACAAGCCTTTTCAAATGCAATTTGTATGTTGTATTTTGGATGGGATTGTAGACACTAGCTTTAGATATGTTCAGTGCTTCTATGTTTAGTTTTATTGAACTTAAAATCGTGGAGTGGGTGTTGTAAATGAATCTAGGACTCTAGTGTAGATTTTCCCGATTCATGCCCTTATATAGGTATAGATTGTTCGATCCTTATATAGGCAGAGATCATTACCATATTTAGACTGAGCCTATGCAGCCCAAATACGGCATGGCTACTTCCACTAAATTCCAAGAATCAACAAATATTTCTTAGAGAAACCCGCCTTCAGCAGCTAGGGACTTCCCCTTGCCTGAATACTAATTTACCTAGGAAATCATGGACTTTCAAAGAACTGAGTTTTTGATGACGTTATTAAGTCCAATCACACGTCACCTTCAAAGTATAAATATGCCTAGATTTGCCAGGACAAACACACGGTGGTTGGAAGCAGATCGACTCACTACTTGCAAGTCGCCCTGCAGCAGCAAGTGCCAAAGGAAGTCGACCCTCCAGCTGACGCACTGAGAGGCGCAGTCTTTTCTCCTGCAGAGAAATGCAGCTCCAGTGTTTCCAGGTTACCCTTGCGGGTTGCTGGGAAATCGAGTTCTGAGATCGAGATACAAGACCTCCTTCATTCTAAACCAAGGTACGGCGCAGATTAGACCTTCGAGAATTCTTGGACAGATTCTTGGCAGAGAAATACTAAACTTAAGCTACTCCTCACTTACTTCTTCCCTTGTACTAGACCTAGGTTAGGTACACAGGGGTAGGCGCATTTTAGAAGCACCAGTTGAGTACTTTTAGTCATTACTTTAACACTGTATGTATTTTATATGTTTTAGGCAATTTATGGCTTAGAAACCATATCATGCTTTTACAGTACTACTTTATAATACTTTTCGTATTATATGCCCTGTACTTTATAACCAGTATTACGATTGTAGCAGTACATTTCTTTTGCTTGAGAAAGACTGTTCAATAAATACTTTTTATTAAAAACGCTCGTCTCTCTATTTTCTCAGCACCTCTGGTGAAACGAAGCATGCACGATTGACTGAGTAAAATAGTTATCTATTGTTTCCGCGACTCTAGAGATTGATTTCTTATTCTTGGGAAAAAAAGTGGTCATGTTTATGCGGTTGTCAGAAACTAATCCCTTCTTGTGAATTCGAGAACGTTTCTAGTGACTTCTGAGCTAGCTGGCACTCACAATTAAGTATAATATATTCGGTAGAGACCTAGTCGACCTTAGTCCTACATCTAAACTACAGGATATATTATTCCAATGCGCAGAGCCTATTGGGAATATAGGATCTACACTACAGGTACCTGATGGATATTGGACGGTGGATTATCAGTTACTTTTAATCGTTTTAGAATTACAGGTTCTTTTTGGAGGTGGAAGCAACTCGGGCTCTTGGTCGCTAAAAGATATTTCATCTCGATTAGCCGGGATGCAGCTGTTCGGGAGCTCCCTATGTGTGTCAACTGTAATGCTTGCTCCAGACTCAATATGTTGTACATCGGTGTATTTGCCGTTTAGAGAGTGGCCCTGTGATACCTTACTTGGGGACTCCTCTGTCGATATTTGTTTTTCTAGGGCTCCGACCTCCCCCGTTAGGTAATTCACCAGGGACATGTTGTCGCCTTTTAGTTTCCTACCTGTATGCGCAGGATTCAAACTGTCATTTCCTTTTACCAACGGCCAACAGCTCCAATTAGAGAAATAGTAACACAGTATACCTGTGACCTTGTAACACAATACTATCTCTCCCTTTGTTACCCTTACCCTACGGACCGTTAACAGCTGGGTTTAAAGCTCAACATATACAACCAATGTTATTGATACACGTCAGTTATCTATATTAGCAATGCTTACAAGAATGCTGTAAGTCTTCCTAGTGTCCCAGATATCCGGGCCAAGCGATGTGGCCCAGCCCAGCCTCCTACGTGCTACGACATGCTCAGACGGGCTCGTCCTTGGCCCGGCGCGTCCCGTGACTACGCGAGAGGTCAGCCCCGCTATATGCGCCACCTGGCGAGAGTTCTCCGTCGTCAGAGGCGGCTCCAGCAGCAGGGCGCTGTGGGGGCTGTAGTCCGATGTTTACTCCAGGAGGCAGGTTAAAGAGCAGTAGTGCGGGGAATCAATGAACCGGAACTGGAGCAAATCTGGCTCAGGCTCCCCGGTCTCAGTAAAAAACAATTAGGTGCAACATGCAGCTCTCGGGCCAAAAGTCAAGAGTAAAAATCAAGTCACTATAAATAAATGGTAATAAAAGTCTTACCGTGGTCGTGCGATTCAAAGTTCTACTTTACCAATTCAGCTTTCTCTTTCAGGAGTTCGATAGTCAATATTCAAATTGCCTTTCTGTCTTTTCTTTCCTAGGTGCCAGAAACCAAGCTGGGGAGCCGGAATGCAGGACGGAATCAGACCGGAAGACGCGCCGGGGAACTGAAGACTGGAAGCTCCGGAGCAGGATTTCTGACAGGAGCACTTCGAAGGACGGGAGCCACACCGCAGCCAGGTGAGTGCAGAACAGTTCTGAAGCTTCCTAGCTTTGGAGTGCAGTTGCTCAAGGTCTCACCTTTAATTTCCTAATACCTCTGCCCTCACAGTGCTCGCCTTCCCCGACGTTGCTGGACATGGTTCAAGAACGCTAACCTTCACCGTCTCCTCTACTGGTGGGACAGCCTGAGCACCTCCGTTGTACCGATTGCTCCCTCACTGGCGCCACTGCCTATGTGATATATAAAAGTATGAAAAAGCATACGAGTGAATACAGGAGAGTGAAAAGAAAGCAGGAGATGGAATATTTTTATGAGGTTGAGTGGTCATATCTTAACAGAGGGCCTGATGCTTTCGCTGCTGGGGTAGGTTAATCTTTTACCCTGGAGGAATTTTTGCCAAGGTCACCAGCCTGCTGTGGCCTATTAGAGGCAAGTCCAATCAAACTGCACTCTGCTACTGTATCCACAAGCCTCCCCTCCAACCCTCACCGAGCAAGGGGCTTCACTAGCAACATTTTGGCAGTCTTTGCACCATCTTGCCTTTCGGGCGTTTTCCAGACTCATTTTCTGCAGGACCTAGCGAGCTGACAGCTGGATTGTCGTTATGTAGGGGGCCCTGCACCCTGGCAGTTAATAAGGTTCAGCTTGTTTCCGTCATAAAGTATCCACCACTGTGATCCTTCAGGCCAATTGACTTCCTTTACAGATTTTACCGGTCAAGCAGTGCTTCACAAGTACACCTGCTAACTCCGCTTTCCAGTCAAGGCTTGACAGACTCACCAGCTATAGTGTGACCGTTTCTGCTACCTTTGTCCAGAGGCGCTTCCACGCCTCCGATCGCTGTAACTGCACACTGGCATCTTGTACAGTATGGGCAGCTGCACTCCTGGAAGTCTCCACCTTTACTGCTGCTTCCGGCCAGTCTCCACCGCTGCTCGTTGGTACACAGCATGCAGGCCACTGAACTGGTTGACTTCCTCTGGCTTGCAGTCTCCCGCTCAAGTCCAGAATCATTTCTGCAATTTATGGCTGCTGTGAGGTTAGTTATAGCGGTATGCCATCTTTTTTAGTGATTCAACTGGAGAAGAGCACCACGATGTTTTGAGAAGAATAAAATGGACCACAAATATAGGCCCAAAGCTCTTGGAGTGGATCAGATACAAAGAGTCAAGTCTAATAGACAGAAGTATTGCATCCCCATTGAAGCTCTGGAAAGTACTCCTTGATGAATTAAAACATTTTCTCGGACGAGATACTGGGAGCCCTAATGCACAGGACTCCTATCCACAAAGCCAGCCATCACAATTAAAACCAAGGGCCCTAGCGCAGACCAAACGGAACCTCTCAAAGGCCTTGAAGGCAAGAAGAACAGGCGCCACAAATTCCCACATATCGGAAATAAAAGTGCTTCATAGGGAACACAGGAAGAAAATATGGGAATTACGATCAAAGAAAATTGAGGCAGAGTGGCTGAAAATTTATAATCTTAGGGAAAAGGGTCATATCCAACTCTGGAGATACATCAAACAGAGCCACATTGGCCAAAGCAAGGAAAACGGGATGGGAGCCGCCGAGTGGGTCAAACACGCAAAGCAACTGTATACGACACAGCAGAATACGACTGAAATCCCAGTACAACAAAGTACCCCAGAACCTCATGAGGACAAAATGCCTGTTATTACCAAGGTCGAGATTACCACTCGGATTAAAAAAATTAGGTCAGATGGGGCCCCCGGTCCTAATGGAGTCCCAGCAGCAGTGCTTAAAGCCTCCAACGGATTTTGGGCGGATCAGTTAACACCACTTTTTAAGCACGCGTTTGACACTTCTACAGTTCCAGCCTCGTGGAAAGGCTCAATACTCGTTCAGATTCATAATAAAGGGGATCGCACGAAACCTGAAAATTATCGGCTGGTCGCTCTATTAGACATAGAAGCAAAAGCATATGCCAGATTACTGTTGAAGGAACTAGAAACCTGGGCAAAAGATCATAACATCCTTCCTTTCTTCCAGTCTGGTTTTAGGCCCCAGAGTTCCACCATAGACAATATTCTAGTACTGGGACACTTGTCATTACGTGCGACCCAGACATCACAACTACCGTTGTTTTGCGGTTTTGTGGATTACAGCGCAACTTTCAACCGAGTTGACCGCGGAAAGCTATGGGAAAAACTTAGCAACTGGGGCATACCACAAAAGCTTTTAAAGGCTTTAATTGCCCTGCATGAGGGGACCCGGGTAAGCATCAAAATCAGCCAAACGTCCATAACAAATAAGGTTCCAACCAACAATTGCCGTAAACAAGGGTGCATTCTGGCCCCTTTACTCTTTAATATCTACATAGCCGATCTGGGGAAAGCCAAGGAGGGGGCAAATCTACTAACACCAAGGCTGGGGAATGTGAGGCTCCAAATCCTCCAATATGCTGATGACATTGTTATTATGGATCACACTAGGACAGGTCTACAGAAAGCCTTAGAAGCGCTGCATAGATTTAATCAAAAGAACAACCTCCTGGTGAATCAGGAGACGACCAGGATAATAATCTTTGGCAAATACCATCGAAAGAAGACAGCTCTATGGCGCCTAGGAGAGTTGCAAATCAGAACTTGCAAAAGCTATAATTATTTGGGTCTCAGGATATCGGAAGGGGCCAATCCCTCAGCCCATTTGAAATATTTGAGAAGTAAGGGGTCCAGCATTATCTGTAGCTTGAGAAATCTCAATCAAAGACTACACAGCCCAACTGCAGAACCTATTTTGAAAGTCTTAAAAGCAAAAGTAGTGCCCTCCCTCAATTATGGCCACCTAGTCTTTCCTGGTGCTTTTACAAAATTCCTTACGAGCCACCAAATCTCTGCATACAAGAAGGTATTAGGCCCGTCAGTCCAGTCAAGATGATAATGCCCGCATCATTCCAACCTTTCCAACCTCCCAACAATCCCGCATTCAAATAATGCAGCAACCAACACGAGATAGACACGAGTCACAATCTCGTGCTATCTCGCTATACAACACACCTCCCTTCCTGTAAAGAAAAAAAAAAAAAAAAAGCAAAAAAAAAACAAATAATAAACAAATAAATAAGATGCATATAAATAGAGATATAACATATATACAACACAATATTACAAATTCTCTATTACAACAATCACTGTTTCATACAATTGGTATCATTCATTGTAATATTAACTCATTACAAAATCCTTGTACTTTTCGGGAAGAAGATGAATTCTGGTACACTTTTTTGAAGAAATAATGGGAAGTGTAGGTGTAACATTTCCATGTGTAACATTTTCTTCGTTGTTTGATTCAAAATCCAAAAATACGTTACTGTCACCATCAGATACAATAACTTCCTTACCCTTAAATATAGAAACTCTGTTCAAATTCCAAACGCTACCATCATCAATCCTAACAGCATGCTTAAAAACTTCAATAACTTTCTTAGGATGTGACCAAATTTTACCCCCTTTCAAAACACCTTCCTTTTTCTTAATGCGCACTAGATCACCAACAGAAATAACATGTTTGCTCGCTGATCCCTGTTGCTTTTCCATTCTCTTCTTCATTTCACCCTTATATGCACTCACTCTACTACGCACCAAATCATAATCAACCCTTGAAAATCCACAATGATCATTCAGTTTTTTCTTTAACCACCATGGAGTTAGTCGAGTACTGGGTTTCCGACCTCTCAAGAGTTCAAATGGACTGACCAATGTGACAGAATTAGGTGACGTTCTATAAGACAACATGGATTGAAGAGCATTGCGCCAATTCAAATTGCCTTTAACAGAGAGTGGAATAGCTTCCTTAACTACTCTATTAAATCTTTCAACTTGGCCATTGGCCTCTGGGTGGAAGACAGCAATCCTTTTGTGTATTATGCCACATTTAGTAATAAAACACTCAAAATCCTTACTGGTAAATTGCGGTCCATTGTCCGTTACAATCTCTTCTGGAATTCCTTCTCTACAAAAAGTTTCATCCAGAAATTCTATCACATTCTTTGTTGTTATGTCGCTTACCATTTTAACTTCTGGCCATTTCGAAAAATAGTCTATCAAAACAATTCCAAACCTTCCTTGTTCAGGTAATACACTAAACGGACCAATGAAATCCAGACCTAATTTTCGCCAAGGACCAAGAGGATATTCCACAGGACAAAGTTCAGATCGCAAAGGGACAGCAGACTTGTCACTATTGGCACAATCTGAACACTTCTGAACAAAATGTTCCACGCAACTATCTACACCTGGCCACCAAAAGAAATCTTTTATTAGTCTTCTAGTAAATGAAATTCCTAGATGCCCTTCATGAGCAATGCCAATAATAGTATTTCTCAAAGAATGAGGAGGAATACATTTGTCACCTCTCATGAGCAGACCATTTTCAATTGCCAATTCATCTTGTACTTTAGCATAACTCATCATCTCGCCTGAAAACTTCCTTTGTTCCAGCCACCCTTGCAAAACGTAGTTCTTAACTTCCGTCAACTCAATACTTTTTTCCATTTCCCTTGTCCAAGATTCCTCCCTCAAATCAAATTTCTCCCCATTCTCCCCATATACCAACATGACATCTTGGGAAGTAAACGCAACCTCACATTCATCATCATCAATAGGAACTTCACAAGAAGTATGCAATCTGGACATGCAATCCGCATGAACATTAGTTTTCCCTTTTACATAGACCATTTCATACTGGAATGATTGCAGTCTAGATGCTAGTCTAGCAAGACGAGCTGACATAGTACGACCTCCACCTGGTGCCATCATATAAATAAGAGGTTTATGATCAGTTTTTATTGTGAACTTTGTGCCCCATAAGAATGTTTTGAAATGTTCAGCCCCCCAGACTGATGCCAACAATTCCCTTTCGATAACTGAATAATGTTTCTCAGCATCCCTTAATGCCCTTGAGGCATATGCAATTATCCATTCCTTTCCACAGTCATTTTGCATGAGAACAGCACCTAACCCAGTGCTGCTTGCATCAACTATAACGGTACATTTTTTTCCAACAACAAAAGGTTTCAAACACGGTGCATTTACAATAAAGGTTTTAAGACTTTGAAATGCCCCAGTCATCGCGCAAGACCATAGAAATCTTGCATTTTTCTTTGAGAGGTCTGAAAGGGTCTACTTTCGACGAAAAATTGGGAATAAATTTTGCATAAAATTCCATTAGTCCTAAAAAAGCGACTAACTGTTCCTTTGAAATGGGTACAGGTGCTTTGATAATACTTTCAACATACTTCTGCTTAGGTCTGATCCCAGCACCACTGATGGTGTGCCCCAAATATTCTACTTCTTTTTCTCTGATTTTGCATTTATCAAGACGTAGAGTAAGACCTTTAACAGATAATGCAGATATCACATTTCTTAAATTATCATGCTCCTCAACATTTTTTCCATACACAAGTATATCGTCCTGAAAAGCGACCGCCCCTGTTAAACCATCAAGTGTCTCTTTCATAAGTCTTTGAAAGACTGAAACGGCACTAGCCAACCCAAAAGGCATGCGTTTATATCTGAAAAGGCCTTCGGGTGTGATGAAGGCCGTCAAATTTTTAGATTCATCATCCAAGACCACTTGATGATACGCACTTGCCAAGTCAATGCATGAGAATACTTCAGCACCCCCCAACATTGAGACCATCTCATGAAGATTTGGCAAAGGATGTGCATCAACCCAGATGGAATTATTTAGACTGCGAAGATCTACACATAATCTCAATTCGCCGTTGGATTTAACCGAAATCACAATCGGAGAAACCCAAGGTGACGACTATGGGCTCAATAATATCTTTGTCGCACAAATCCTTGAGTAACAATTTAAGTTTGTCTCTATATGTAAGAGGTACATTTCTGACTGTGCCGAACAGGAATAACACCATCATTGACCTTTATTGTGTGTTTGAAACCTTGATACTTACCAAGTTTCCCACTAAAGACATTTGGAAATTCCGATCTCAATTTACTGAGTATAACACCCCCGTCAGAATTACTAGTGCCTACGATGGAATACACAGGAGGATTAGCTCTAGGATCAATCTTAATCCCCAGTTGTTCTTGGTGAGGCCATCCTAATAAAGATTGTCCTGACCTTGCAACATAAATCTTCCCATATGTAGATTCATCAGCGAAAGTAATTTTCCCCCAAAAGAATCCTACCAAGTCAATTTTGTGTACTGTGTAACCTCCTGGAGAAATGTCAGATTTGAGTAAAACCTTGTTTGGCCAATTTTCTTTTAACACATCTAAACCAATTAGGGTGTACCATGCACATGAATCAACAAAAACATTTATAATCATTTCATCAATAACTACATCGCAAGATGGAAACTTACTAACACCCTCACTTCCACAAATATTGATTACAGTGTTGATTTCATTTAGAAATTCATAATCATCAACATCTTGATTAATGTTAACTTTCTTAGTAGTGGATTTGCAAAATTTAGTAAAATGCCCCTTCTTATTATACTTTGAACACACTTTATCAAGGGTGGGACAGGATCTGGAATTTGCTAAATGATTAGGACTTCCACATCTGAAACAAATCCATTGAGTATTCTTCTTTTCATTCTTAGTATATTTAGGTTTCCAATCATTTTTATTATTGGGATTATCATTTTTTGAAAGAAGGGTTTCTTAAATTTATCTCCTTTTGAAACACTGAAAACGTCTGCTTTTTCATTTCCTCTTATTTCCTTCACGAATTTCTCAGAATGTTCAATTGACCTCGCAATATCAATAGCAGCATTAAGAGACATATCTGATGTTGTCCAAAGTCTTTCCTGAACCTTTTTATTATTTGTTCTCATCAGTATTTGGTCTCTCAATACTTGTTCATAAGTGATATGCTCAAAGTCACAAGTAACAGCCAACGATCTGAGAGCAGATACGAAATCTTCAATTGATTCATCAGCAAGTTGTTTACGGGAATAAAATGTAAATCTCTCCATAACAACATTCTTTTTCTTCCCAAATCTTATTTTCAACTGTTCTGCAGCGCGATCATAAACATTCTTATCGCCAGGATTGATTAACGCAGGTAGAGTAAGGAACTCTTTTAATCCAATTCCTCCAAGACAATGTTTTAAAAGGGAGAATTTTCTCTCTGCTTCACATTCTGTTCCTTCCAAAACCTCTACATAGGCTAAAAAAACTGGTTCCCATATTTCCCAGTCTATAGGTGGATCACCTTTGTTTGCCAAAAATGAGGGAGGAGGAATAATACCACTCATTGTTTAATACATGCAAATTGTGCTATTTTCTGAATTTATTCGAAGACAACTTTTAAGAAAAAATGGCACAATGTATAACCAAACATTAAAAAAAATAGAGAATAAATTTGGTACCTTAATCCACAACTTAATCTAATTTAAGTTTGTATTTGAGAATTCCAGCCGTTTTGAAGTTGATAATGTCGAAAAAAAAAAAAAACACAAAACTACCTTAAAGTCGGAGATGACTTATCCAAAATGGCCGCCGTGGTTGTGACGCTTCTTTCTACAAGAAATTGAGCTTGTGTTGCAAGCGTAGGACGTCAAACGTTCATTCCTGTTTGAGCGTTTGTTTCTTTGGGAGCTAGGAATGCTCGCTCGCGCTGCTCGCTCAAACGGTGAAGCAGCCTCGCGGTGAACCACTACAAAAATACATACTTTGGTGCCTTACCATGCCGTATCTCACAGGCAGACTTCGCAGGTTAAGAGCGCAGAAGATCAATGGACAAACTCCGAAAAGAGGTAGGAATTCCCTTTTTTTTTTTTGATTAAAAAAAATCGAAGTAAATAATAATCCTTCTCTCCAGTGGTATGTCGTCTGATTAAAGTTCTTATCCCTCTCGTCGCCAGTGTAAAGAAGATACCAGGAAGCAGGGCGATGTTGGTAGAGTGGATTTATTGTAAAGCAGGTCTGGTCACAAGTCCAGTCAAGATGATAATGCCCGCATCATTCCAACCTTTCCAACCTCCCAACAATCCCGCATTCAAATAATGCAGCAACCAACACGAGATAGACACGAGTCACAATCTCGTGCTATCTCGCTATACAACACAGACATCAGGAAGCAAAAGGACCCAGTGTCACCAAGCAGCTATTTACTAAAGGATTCTTGATGATACCAAAGAAGCCTCACTAATATGTGGCTATCTTCGAGCCAGGCAAGCTCTTCCCCAATAGGAATAATCATGTGACAGCGGACTCAAGTAGACCAGGAAAACAGGACAAAAAAAGGAATATGTACCACTTGATTAGAGAAGTTTATGAACGTTTAAAAAAAGCAGCAGTTTGTTGGTTCTTGTTTCCTGCCTTGGTCACAAAAGTGGAATAAAATACGATCTTATTGATGCCAGTACTATTTACTTATTTAGGCTTCCAGGGGCCATTGTTCACCTACGCAGACATGTGTTGACAGGAGCTGAACCTTTGCTGGATTGCTGCTCTTTATCCCTCAGCTATTTAAATCTATTTTACAGATTAGCAACTTGATTATCTTTCTTCGTCAGATTTGAATTTGTTCTTTCTTAGCCACACACCTACTGCAAAACGTACTGTGTAACCCAACTTTCATTTAACTGTATACCAGTTCATCAATTTTCTTATAGTACATCCACTTGCTCTTATGTAGTGATCTTGTTGGTGCAATGAAAAGAGGGAAAACTAAAATAATGTTGCTGATGGAGCCTGCTAGCACAGCTATTGTAACTTTAAGGACATTGTATTCCACAATGATGAACACAAGTTGGCAGCTTCTTATGACATGTCAGTAAGTAAACTCTAATTGTACCTTACCAGTAACTAGATGAGCAGAATGCTCTGGCCCTTAAAGTGTTGGCTTAAAGGGCAACTGACATCCTTCAGAACACTCTGACATTGATGTGTTCTAACAGTTGTTTTCCAAGCTCTGACTTGTCCAGGCTCGTTCTTCGCAATGGATCACTTTAAGGACTTGGTCAGAAAAACGGCTTGTATCCCTAGGAGAAATATGTATTCCTTGCGTGATCAGAGTTTGCACAGGATAGAAACATTACCAGTTCCAAGCAACCCTCCAACATAAAAAAGGTCCAATAAGCAGCTCTGTATTAGAATACTAAATATTAGGCAAATATTATAGATGTTATTGAGCTGACCTCTAGAGCGAGATATTCACAATGTGCCTCAGAAGTGTTTATGTTTAAAGGCTCTTTCTATTGGTCTGGAAAAGCAGTACTCTATGTAGCAATGCCACAAAGTGGATATTTACGTCAATTACAGTCTGAGTGTATCTGAGTTTTTAACTCCCCTACCAGCTTTTAAAGTAAACCTATACTATTCCCTCTTGCTTCCCTCAGAGTCCAGCTTTAAAAATTATTAACTTAATAATCCGACTTGAAAGCAACAACAGAGGTTGCCCTGGGAGACCATAAGCATACAACTACACAGGAGGGTTTCATGTAACAACTACCACATAATACGGCCAAAAGTACTCACAGATGATGGAATTGAAAAACAATGATTGGTCATTTTTCTTACCTCTGCATGACTACTCCCTGCAACATTTATATATAATATTTACTAAATAAAAAAATCTCTCAAAATTAGAAACATTTCCAATAGGTCCATCATCTGTGTCTGCTCTTTGCGAACTAGAATGTTAAAATCATAAGGGATTTACACTAGTCCAGAGTATTTACACTAGGGATAGTCCTAAATGAAGTTGCAGTATGAAAAGCTGCTCTATATACTTCGCAACCAAAGTAAGCCAAGAACCACAGTCCTACCGACACACGATATTGGTAGGACAGGGTGTAGGACAGGGTGTGGAAAAGGGTGGAAGATGTGGAATTCACATTGTAGGTGCTTTGGACTGGTCGATATGGTAAGAGCAACAGCTAGGTGGAGCTCCAAGTAGTCACTCCCTGGAGGAGGGACACCAATTGCTACTAGTGCTGTTGTTGGTACACTGCAAAATCATACCTGAAAATTGCAAAAAGTCTTTTTAGTACATTTTATGCAGCAAACTTCTTTCAGCTCAATGATAAAACCTAGTTATGCACCCAAGCTGATTTGTTGGGGTCCAAAATTCGAGCTTATACATTTTTAAGTAAACAATCACCATGTGAGAACTGACCCACAGACCTCAACTGTAAATAGGTTTCAATTCTGCTTCAGCCTAGTAAATTGGGCTACTGATTGATTTTTAATGAGTTCCACAATCTGTATTTTATTTAAAGTGCTATGATGCGGCGCTTGACATTGTTTGTCACTTCAAAGCACCATGGTTCGGCCAGAATCAAAATTATGATGATGTGGACGTCTTTGTGACCTATTAAGAGCAGGCTTAATCACAAAGTCTCCAGTCACGACCTACTTTTGCCAGTAATTGGGCAAAAGGCTTTTAAGAGAGTACTGACGCCACCTTGCACTCTTCAGTACAATTGTTAGATTATCAGATGTGCAGATGGCCAGCTCAGAATACTTTTAATAACATTATTGCAGGTCTGCTTCTGGTAGGGTAGAGCACAATGCACAAGTAATTAAAAGAGGTAAGGAGTGCTGTGTTGTGTATTACTTTTGGTGGGGTGAGTAATTTGTTTCAGGCCATTCAATTAACCAGATGGCTTGGTGTTGAAGTGACAAGGAGCGTGTATGTAGGGGTGGAAATCATTTCATCAATGAGGCAAACGATGCAAATCCAGTCACTTGCTAAAAGCTGCTCACATGTTCCCAGTGGAGGGATATCGGGTCATATTCCGGTGTAAAATAAGGTTAGACAGGACGATGCAAGCAGAGGCACTGCGATTGTAAAAGGATGTGAATGGCTGTGTACATTTTGTTTAGAGGGAGGCAAAGACAGGAGTACAGGTCCTAAAAGCCAAAGGAAGAGATACCACTTGGAGCGGAAACCTCAAAAAATTAATTTTAACTTGAAAAAAGGCTTTTTTGTTTTTAACTGGAGCAGATTGGCAACAAATAAGTAGCTGCCAATTCCCCATACCAATTACATTTGTATTGGGAGAGGGGGGAGCAACTGAGAAGCAGTTGGGTGTGCTGAGTAGAGGAGAAGTCAATGCAGGGCTACGCAACAGGAAGTGAGTGTCAGAGCATCGGAGGAGTTTAAGGTGGGGAGGAAACAATGGATGAGTGAACGAGGTGGGAACACAATATGCTGAGGCAGGTTATGAGGGGGGAAGCAGCACTGGAGGAAGAAAACATATGCACTCTTCCAGTGGTTAAAGAAAAACAAGCACTGGCAAATCCAATAGGGCCTGTAATTGTGACCTATTGGCTTTGTCAATGATTCTTTGTCACAGTGCATGCTGTGCAGCAGGGCTAAAGAAAAAAAAAGAAAAAGAAATTAAGCCTTTGACGCAGCTGCCGCCTTCATGTTATAAGTGGGATTTTTTTTTCCTTTTAGTGACCATTCTTAGTTAGATTTGTGGAAATAAAAAAACATGCAAAAATGTTTTTTGCTGTGCAAAGTGATTAAAGTGAGCCAGAGGAAACTTGGGGAGAAAATGAAACAAGGTAGTGGGGGAGCTGAACGGAAACAATGAGTGTTCCCAAGCAACACAGAAACGAGGGGAAAAGTGAGGGGGCGAATGCAAAAGCACCACAGAAGAGGGTTTTTGGGACTGGGCAAAAACAAGACGGGAGGAAAACGACTGACATGAAAGCAACACTGAAAGGGTGAGCTCAGGAATCAACACGAAGAGTGTAGGCGAGGGGGAAAAAATGGCAACAAGCACATAGTCGAGTGCAACATGGAGGGGGTGGGCAACAGTCAGCAACGGAGGGGGTGAGAAGTATGAGGTAGACCGCTCGAAAACACATTGACCATCATGGAGTTCTTAACACAAAAGAAAAAAAAAGTATTGTTTGAAAAGCAAGCAGAGATACCAGGCAATCAAAGTGACAGTAAAGAGGTAATACTCCATGGGGGGGACAAACAGATTCATGAGCTGGGGGACGAATAAGTAGGCAAATGCGAGACATGGAAAGCCAACCACTGGTAAGCATTGGGCAGACTTCAGGTGCTTTATGTTCTTGGTAAACCTCAATATGCCTCCATGCACTCTTGCAGGCTTGATATAAAAACGTAGTTCCCTAAATGTTAGCGGTGGACGGATATAAATCATCCAATCAAAAGGATAGTAAAAAACCTATGCACCAGAGGAGGGATAAACATTAGAAGAGGATGAAAGCCATTGAAGAAGCAAACCAATGAGTGACAGTCAACCATATGGTAAGCATTGGGCTGGCGCAAAGCCCATGGTAAGGTTTTGGTATGGTCCCAAAAAACTACTTGGACAAGAAACTGCTTAAAGGTCTTTTTAGGATAAGAGACCTAAAAAGTGAAGCAACAAAACACGAAGAAAAAAAAAAAAGAAGTCTTTATTAGCACTGTTAAGGCAATGCATACATCTGAACTCAGTATTAAAGTGCCCCGCATCCCGCGCACCCACCCAAAAAACTTCAAGGCAAAAGTAAGCTAATTTGATCTCTACTGTACAGAATTTGAGAAATACAGTCCTTGAAGTTTGAACACAAATAGTATGTAAATATATGTGCACATATGGAATATATATACATACATTTACACACATTACATATGTACATAAAACAAATCCACAGTTAAAGAACACTCTGTTTAAAGCTGGCAATGTGGGAAAAAAAGAGCATCAAACAAATCCAAGTGATCACAAAAAAATAAATCAATTATGGACTTTCAAAGTTAAGTAAAATTTCCTATAGGATTGCAGTATTGCATTAGTAACTTATAAGTACCAGGTAATCTCTGGTGCTTTTAGCTGAATTTCAAAAACAAGTCACACACCGAACAAAGATAATTTGCTGTTCGGAGTTTAATGCAATAATTTTCAGCGAGTACTGTAATTTAACATTAAAAAAGCCCACAGTTAGTGCAATTATCGGCAAAATTTAGTCAGACCACAGAATGCAAAATTAAAGCCCCACGGCCCAGTTATGGAAATAAATATAAATTTTTGTAGAGGAATAACTATTGAAAGAAGTACTACACCAGCCATTAAAAAAGGGATTTATCCAACACCAAATTCAACCAATTGTTTTTAAAGCACTATTTAATATTAGCAGGGTTTCTGACTTTTCATGACACCCACTCAGTAAAAGAATGTATTCTATATTGGGAATTGTGGGCCTGTGCATAACCAACTATGTTTTGAGATGGTTTCACAAGAAGCAAAAAACCTGAAAAACACTGCTTCCTTAAAACACTCAAGCTGAACTCAACAGGCAAACGTTATTGGATTCTTGCTTTGAAGATGTTCAGTTGTGATTGAGGATCAGAGGCATTGGAATGATTAAATTGTTTGATATCCGGCATGGCTTCTCTTTCTGCCAATCAAATATGCAATTAGCACGATCAAAACGAGTCCTGCTAGAGCAGCGCCAACAATGATGGGTACCAACATGCTGTTTTCATCCAACTGGCATTCTTCCACTGCAGGTAAACAAAAAATGAAAACAATTACAACATTGGATGCTAGGAGAACAGAGTTGTAGACTCTTACATTGTTACACCAGGAAATCTCCTAGAATATACTCATATCGGAGAACTGTTAACTGCTGTTTGAAAAGCCTGTTCCAAGAACAAATGACAATTTTTCCTTCTAGCCCCACCCCATCATCTCTAAACATCACACTGACAAGTCATGCCTCCACAAATGCACACTGCCACCCCCCTCCGAACAATAAATATGATTTAAGATTACAGTATGCATCCGGGTAAGTGATTCTGAAGATCTGCATACTAGCAGCTATCTTCAACTTTGAACAATGGTGAGACTTCCATTCTCTCCACGTCACCTGACCTACCACTCACTTTACTTTGGTGGGCATTGCAGCATCTTGGAGATGTACTGGGTTGGGAGGTACAGGTTTGAATACTGAATGTAAATCGACATTAGAAATCTGAAACCGTGACAAGGTCAGAAAGGAGTAGTTTCTGTCCTGTAACTCCAGTTCTGTAGTAGGGGTATCTCTGTTATAGTCATAATCTAGTGAATAGTCCCGCCCATGTGCGAGGACCCCGGCAATCAAAAATAATCTCTTAAATTGTCAGAAAATTGCAGAACTGCAAAGACACTTAAGAGAAAATTTAAAGACAAATAATGCAGCCTATATCCACAGGCTACACTGTCCAGTACTTCAACTAGAAAATTCCACCAAAAATCCACCAACAGCAAAGCCTGTCCAGATTTCCCTTGCTTTAACAGCAAAGCCCCTCAGAAATGATAGAGAGGAAGGCATGGACAGACAAGCCCCATAGGCTGCCATTATGTGGCTTAAATAGGATACTGTGCCTTTAAGAGAACTTTCCAGAACTTCTCCCAGTATCCCAGAATGCACTGCAGGTCCCTCTTACTTTCAGTTCTTTTTGAAGGCGTAACACGCCAGACCTGTCGCATTCCTTAAATGAACATCTCTCTCCACCGGGGAGGCGGGAGGGCGCTTATGACTATAACAGAGATACCCCTACTACAGAACTGCAGTTACAGGACAGAAACTACTCCTTCTGTAGTAGGGGATCTCTGTGTATAGTCATAATCTAGTGAATAGAATGGCAAGCCCATCCCCACACCAAAGCGGCGGTGGAGAAAAGAGAATTAACACCACTATTGTGCGAACAGATTTCGCAGCGAAGCCTGTCCAACCTGAGCATCTGCCCTGGCATCAGTGTCCAGGCAGTAAAGCTTAGCAAAGGTATGAACCGACTTCCAAGTGGACGCCTTGCAGATTTCTGCAATTGGAACATTACGGAGCAAGGCTGTCGTGGCAGCTTTGCCCCTGGTGGAATGAGCCTTAGGCTTACCTCCTAAGGTCTTATTAGCTTTTTGGTAACATAGCTGTATGCAGGACACAATCCACCTAGAGATAGACTGCTTAGAGGTCGCAAGACCCGTCCGGACTGATCCATAATTGACAAACAATTGGTCAGACCTACGAATTTCTTTGGTCTTATCCAGATAAAATTTCAATACCCTCCTAACATCCAGGGAATGTAAGGACCTTTCCGCTGGAGATGAAGGATTCTGAAAAAACGTAGGCAAAGTTATGGTCTGGTTAACATGAAAATCAGAAATAACCTTGGGAAGAAATTTAGGGTGAGTACGCATAACAACCTTAGCAGCATGAAATACAGTATAAGGTTCTTGACAACACAACGCCTGAATTTCACTCACCCTGCGGGCCGATGTAATGGCCACAAGGAACGCCGCCTGCCAGGACAGGTGCTGCAACGAAGCCTTATGAATGGGTTCAAAAGGCTCCTTCATCAATTTGGACAGCACCACATTCAATTCCCATGAAGGCGAAGGAAGCCTGACAGGAGGGAACACTTTCTTCAGGCCTTCCAAAAAATCTTTGATCACAGGGATCTGGAAGAAGGAAGTCTGCGAAGGGCATTTCCTGTAGGCAGTCAAAGCAGCAAGATGAACCTTAATAGAATGGACATTAAGGCCAGACTGCGCCAGCTGTAGAAGATAAGAAAGGATGACATCTTCCTTACATGTCGTCGGATCATTGTTCTTGGACTTGCACCAGATACAAAATCTCTTCCACTTGTACGCATAAGAAGTCCTAGTGGAAGGTCTCTTAGACTCCTCCAGTATGTCCATACAATCTGCAGGGAGATTCAAATGGCCATATTGCACTATCTCAGGAGCCATGCTGCCAAACTCAAAGACGAGAGGTTGGGGTGCAACATCAGCCCCCCGAACTTCGTGAGAAGGTCCGGCCTGCACGGCAGCCGAATGTGAGGAAGGAGAGACCGGTGAAGCAGGTCCGTGAACCACCACTGTCTGGGCCATTCCGGGGCAATCAGTATCATCCGCGCCCTGGACTGGGACAGCTTGATGAGAACAGTCGGAATCAGGGGAATGGGTGGAAAAGCGTACAGAAAGCTGTTCGACCAGTTGATCCATAACGCATTCCCCAGCGTCCCCGGCTGGTAGTACCTGGAGGCGAAGTCTCGGCATTTGCTGTTTTCGGCAGTGGCGAACAGATCTACGTCTGGAGTCCCCCACCTTGCGAAGACTTCTCCTAGCACCTTGTCGTTTATGACCCATTCGTGGTTTTCCTGAATCAGTCTGCTCAGTGCGTCTGCCTGAACATTCTGCACACCTGGCAGATGGGTGGCCGTTATCGTCTGTCCTAGAGCCAGAAGCCAGTGCCAGATCACCTGCGCCTCCTGCGACAGAGTGCGTCATCTCGAGCCCCCCTGCTTGTTGAGGTAATACATCGTGGTCGTATTGTCCGTCTGTACAAGCAGAGAGTTGGTCTGGAAGGACGGGTGAAAAGCCTTCAGTGCCAAGTGAACAGCTCTGAGTTCCAGGAAATTGATGTGGTACGTGGACTCCGTCGGGGACCACGTCCCTTGAATTTGCAGGTCTCCGGAGTGCGCTCCCCAGCCCTGGAGAGAAGCACCCGTCACGATAGTCTGAGTGGGAATGTCCTTGTGGAAGGGAACCCCTCAGGAGATTCTCCGCTGAACACCACCACTTCAGAGACTGAAGAGCATGCAGAGACAGCCGTATCTTGTCGTCCCAAGATCCTCTCCTCTGATCCCACTGATCCTCCAAGCACTCCTGCACCGCTCTTATATGCAGCCGCGCATGTGGCGTCAGGAAGATGCAAGAGGCCATCGATCCCAGGAGAGAGGACACCGTCCTCACTGTCGTGGACGGAGAGGTCATAAGAGCCTGAGCCTTCCGAAGCAGTGATAACCGTCGCTCCTCTGAAGGAGACACGCTTGCTGACAGCGTATCGATGGAGGCTCCCAAGTACTGAATGCACTGGACCGGGGTCGGGACAGACTTGGACATGATGTGCAACCCCAACTTGTTCAATAGAACGCACGTTCTCCGGAAGTGTGCTTGAGCTTCCGAGAAGGAGGAGGCCTTGATCAACCAATCGTCCAGGTACGGGTAGACAAACACCTTGTTCTTCCTTAGGTGTGCGGCTACCACTGCCATGCACTTTGAAAATGTCCTTGGCGCAGACTTCAGTCCGAATGGCAGTACTGTGTATTGATAGTGATTGGCGCCGACTCTGAACCGCAGGAACTTCCTGTGTTTGTGTGCAATGGGCACATGGAAGTATGCATCCTGGAGGTCTATGGCACACAGCCAGTCTCCCTGTTGCAGCGGAGGATAAATCTGATGCAACGACAGCATGCGAAACTTCTCTGCGAATCCATTTGTTTGCCTGTCGCAAATCCAGAATGGGCCTGAACTCGTTCTTGTCCTTTTTGCGAACCAGAAAGAACCTGGAGTACAGACCTCTTCCTCTTTGAGACAGAGGTACGTCTTCTATCGCCCTTTTCCTTAACAGGATATCGGCCTCCGCCTGGAGCTCGCGCAGTTGAAACTGCGAGCTGACCGGAGGAATCGATGGAGGCGGGCTGGTGAACCGAAGACTGTATCCATTGCAAACAATATTCAGCACCCACTTGTCCCGAGTAATTTTTCTCCACTCTGCCAGAAAAGATTGAATGCTTCCCCCCACCGGAGCAGGTAACAGTCGCAGGGGAAGTAAGTGCTCAGGGCCTAGACCCGGCCTGGCCTTTAGTCGCTGGAGCTGACTGATGGCCGCCTCTGCCCCTCTGGCGCTTCTGGAACGGTCTTCTGAACTGCTGCTGCTGCTGTTGTCCAGAAGACTGGCCACGTCCTCTACCTTGACCACCGAAACGACGTTGGAACGGACGGTACGGCTTCTTGGCCTCCTTGGGTTTCTCCAAACCCATCGCCGTGAGAGTTTCTGCCTCCGCCTTCATGCGGGCCATTTCATCGTCAGCGTGCTTCCCGAATAGGGTCTCGCCAGGGAATGGAAGGTTGGCAACCCTTTGCTGAGCGTCCGGTTTCAGAGACGTGAGGCGGAGCCATGCATGCCTCCGCTGGTTAATTCCGTGGCAGAAACCATGTGCCGCCAGCAGCGAGGAGTCGGCCGCAGCGCTGATGACTTGATTCGCCACCAACATCCCTTCATTCAGCACCTCCTGAAAGTCTTCCCGCTTGTCCCGCGGTAGAAGCTCCACAAACTGTTGAAGGGATTCCCAAAGGGCTCTGACATACCGACCCAAAAAGGCAGTGGCACTGGCCGCCTTCATTGAGGTCGCTGAAGTCCCACAAACTCTTCTCCCAGATGAATCCAGCCACCTAGATTCCTTATCCGGTGGAACCGTGGAGGAAGGCGTGGTGGCGTGTTGTTTGCGCGCCGCCGTCACAATCACCGAATCTGGAGGAGGTTCAACCCTCAGAAAGGCCGGGTCCGAGTCCGGAGCCCGGTACTTCTTCTGCAGTCTCGAGGGTGCCGCCTTAGTCACCGCTGGGGTGAGAAACAGATCCATGGCCGGTTCCTCCAGACCCGGCACCAGTGGCAACAACGGCCGAGACAAATGCTTCTGGTGTAGCGTCTCGAATATGACTGATGTCTTGGGAGCGGGCACCGTCAAAGTAATGCCCAACTTCGCCGCACCACGTAACAGTACGTCCTGGAAGGACACCAGATCGTCAATCGGTGAAACCCTCGTATCTGGCGAATCCGACAATGTCGGGGAATAGTCCCTGGTCCCAGACGACCTGGTCCGGGAACGAGACCTGTGCCTCCTGTGGCACCGTCTAGAGCGTGTGGACGACCTGTGGCGCGAACGTTCCCTCCTTCTGGAACGGGAGCGCGACCTCCCAGCACGTGGGCGCTCCACCGGTTTCCGTGGAGGCGTCTTCCGTGGTCTATCCTGGGGCTTCGGAGTAGGTGTCCCCTTAGGAGGTGTCGGAGGCAGAGGCAGTGACACCGACCTCGGTGGCCTGACAGGAGGCCTCTCCGGCAAAGGGGCTGGCCCATGAGGTGGGACCGGCGGCGGAGGTTGCCCCGCGGGTGGCAGCGGAGGAAGTGGAGGCAGTGGCGGATTAACAGGAGGAGCCTCCTTCGGCAGAGGTGGAGGAGTCGCAGGCCTTGGCGGTGTATATACCACCGAGTACACCGAGCCCGGTGACTTCTTCGGGGGAGGAGCCTGTGACCCAGACCCTCCAGAACGTGAGCGACGCCTCCGTGTGACTTTTGGTGCCAGAATCCCTCTTGCGCCGCTTAGGGGAGGTTGAGATCCTCGGGGACGCTGACCGCTTCCTGCTCGACGTCGAGTGTCGTTTGTCAGGCGTGGAGCAGCGATCCCTCGACTCCGGCGTCGAGCGCAGTCTCCTCGACGTCGAGTGCTTCTTCCTCGACGACGATCGTCGCCCCCTCGACGACGAACGGTCAGACCTTGACGGGGAGCGTCGACTCTTCCTCCTCGTCGACCGTTTCCTCACCGTCCTCGACGTCGAGGATCCCCTCAACGCCGATCTGCTCGACGGCGACCGGCGGTGTTGCTTCGGCGGCGAGCGCCGGTGCCTCCTTCGTCGACGACGTCGACGACTCCGTCGGCGGCGATCGACGGCGGCCTACCCAGGCCTCTCGACGCCGATCTTCCACGCTGTCTCGACCCGGAGCCCCGGGGAGAATAGGAACACACCGTCGTCATCCCTCTCGTCGTCGATGCAATCGACGTCGACGGAGACCGGGACCTCTTGCTGGTCTTCCTGCCTCTGGGGAGCCCCCCAGAGGCCTCAGCAGGGGCAGAGGGAGCCTTCCCAGCCTGCCCAGACCCGCCTGCAGTCGCCTCTCTTCTAGGCCTTGGAGCCTAATCCTCAGCCTTTCCCTCAGGGTCCTTGTGGAAAAGGTCTGGCAGATGTCACAGTCTTCAGGGACATGCTCTTCAGGGAGGCAAAGAATGCAGACGTCGTGTGGATCAGTCTTGGCCTTCTTCCTTCCACATGCTGGGAACTTGCCGAATAAAGCAGGCATTTTAGATCCCTAAAATGCCTGAACAAAAACACAGAAGTGAAAAGGAAACACCAAGAATCAATTGAGAACACTTTTAAATCCAAAAAGTGAACAAAACTCCAATAAACCCTTGAAAAGGGAGAGCTCAATGCACCAGGGTCCTGTTAGCAGGAGCCGGAAAAAAGAACTGAAAGTAAGAGGGACCTGCAGTGCATTCTGGGATACTGGGAGTTAGTTCTGGAAAGTTCTCTTAAAGGCACAGTATCCTATTTAAGCCACATAATGGCAGCCTATGGGGCTTATCTGTCCATGCCTTCCTCTCTATCATTTCTGAGGGGTTTTGCTGTTAAAGCAAGGGAAATATGGACAGGCTTTGCTGTTTGTGGATTTTTGGTGGAATTTTCTAGTTGAAGTACTGGACAGTGTAGCCTGTGGATATAGGCTGCATTATTTGTCTTTAAATTTTCTCTTAAGTGTCTTTGCAGTTCTGCAATTTTCTGACAATTTAAGAGATTATTTTTGATTGCCGGGGTCCTCGCACATGGGCGGGACTATTCACTAGATTAGGACTATACACAGAGATCCCCTACTACAGAACTGCACCCTTTACTCAGTTCAGTGGATGGAAGAGAAAGTAAAATGATAACAGGTAAATGGCAGACCATTGCTACCAGAACAGCTGAGCCTGCACGTTCTACATCAACTGTTCCACCAATGATCCTATTTACTCTCCAGCTTAACCAGCCGTTCCGGTCATACACAATCGGATCATGAGGACCATCATTCAGCCCTTTGCATTTAAGCCATCGATCAACGCCTGCCAAAATCACAGAGGATCACAAGTCCTTAAAAGGGCCCTACGGTGAATGATGTCACAGTGCATCTCGAAACTCCAGCTGCCATCAAACACAAGAAGCATTCTAGAATGCCTATTGCTGGTCATTGTCTGACCTACAGGTCTGCGTAGACAGAAGTGTTTTTGATATATATTAGATGGCCCTTTAGCATCAGAGTGGATCCTTCTAAGCTAATTGGGATCTTAATTGAGCTGGCTAAGGGAAGTGTTGGAATGAAGGTCACACGCTTACAAGTCGTGCAAATAGGATGGCCTGTTAACATTACCAGGTTCATCATAATCAACCCATAAGTCATCATTGGCATTTCTTGTACAAGGCTGAATCATCTGTTTGCTGTCAAAGCTACATTTTGCTAGTCTGTTCATGTGCCATACCTTTCCATCACGGAGTCGGACTGAACATTTGTAAACTTTACTTATACGAAAGGGTAATGAGTATCTACTTTATCCCCTTCTTTTCAAAGCAAACTTTGACAAAATCGCCCACATTGAATGAGTGATTCTTGACACCATGTCGATTGTCATACCATTCTTTGTAACATTGTTGATCACCTTTCAATATTACTTTTAACAGTTTCTGGTGACCATTCTATTAGTTTTGACGATTCCATCCAACTTAAGTCCTTGCTGATAGGTTTTCTGCTTCTCATGAGGACAAAAGGGGATTCTTTGGTGCTGAAGTTGGGTGTGATTCTGTAAGCCCAAATAAGCTTAAAGATTTCTCCTTCCCAGTTGGGATTACTATTCCTGTTGTGAGTTATGCTATTTCTCTTGAGGAAGGATAAAAATACATCATTAGAGAACATTGTACGTAAGAATGCATTTAGGTAAACCTTCACACATGAACAGTTTGTCCAGAAATGAAATGACACATGCACGGTCAACACGGGGTACAATTTTAATTTCCAGCCATTTGGAAAAATGATCCATGACAGCTAGAATGTACTTCAGTTCTCCATCATGGCCTTCAATCGGTCCTGCAAAATCCAATCCTAATCTTCTCCATAGCATATTGGGTGATGCCAACGGATGTAAGGTGGGGGAGGCATTTTGTAACCCCGCAGCCGAAAGAATTTTGATGAGGGGTTTGTGATCAGTATGCAAGTTTACGTTGTAACCCCAGAAAAACTCTGAAGTAGTGGAGCGCCCAAGAGCAAGCATTTCGCGTTCAATTACTGAATATTTTTTTTCAGAAGGGGTTAGAGAACGAGATGCAAATACTACCACCAATTCGCTGTTATTTCATGGGTCTTTCTGTGAAAGGACAGCACCAAGTCCTTTATTGCTGGCGTCAGTGGTTACAATAATTTGAGACAAAGGATCAAAACCTTTAAGAAATGGTGCATTACTGATTTCTTTTTTTGATGTTGTCAAAAGCCAACTCGCAGGGACTGGATCAAGATAATTTCATTTTGTTCTGAAGAAGTTGTCGAATATGATCTGTTTTTTCAGTATTTTTTTTTTTTAATACATTTTGAATAAAATTCGCTTAGTCCAAGGAATGCTCTATCATCTTTGCTGGTGGGGCTAGGTGCTTCGAGAATAGCTTCCACTAGACATTTGTTGGGTTTGATACCTTCATGACTTATACAATGACCCAAATAATTGACATTGGATTGAAAAAATGTACATTTATCTAGATCAATAGTTACACCATTACATTTTAGAATCTCACAAACATGTTTTAAACGAGCATCAAGCTCCATTTGGTTACTGCCCATAACCAAGATATCGTCTTGGAAAAACTTAATGCCGACAGCATCCTCAAAGATGATTGACATTACTCTTTGAAAGAGTGCTGCAGCTGAAGCCAAACCAAACGGTACCAGAGTGAATCAATAACAACCAAATGGAGTGATAAAAGTAGTGAATTTCCTTGAATCAGTATGTAACGGAATCTGGTGATAAGCGGATTTTAAATTAAAAATCGAAAACACTTTCATGTGTTTGGTCGCAGTGATTAGTTCATTAATACGTGGAAGTGGGAATTTGTCCACAATAATGTTTTTGTTGAGATCTCAGGTCAATGCAGAGTCGGATCTTACCATAAGGGCGTTTGACAACCACTAAGGGAGAAATCCACACTGCAGATTCCACTTTCATCTATGGTGACCAAATTATTAAGTTCAGTTTGTACCTCATCGCTGATGGATAACGGTAGGTGTCTTACCTTGTGAATGCATGGAGAAGAGTGGTCTTTTAATTCAATTTTATGTTCAAAACAACTGAGCAATCCCACCCTCGTCGCAATTTGTTGAAATGAAGGTCACACGCGTACAAGTTACGAAGTAGAACTCTTTAATAACAGCCCCTACACAGTGCACAGCTCCGTAGCTCTCTCCTCACTGATTGTGCCCAAGTACATATTTGTTTACCAATTAGAATAACGGTAACAACTGTCAGTAGAATGTTGAGGGGCCAATAGATAATGACTTGGTCTCGTGCCATAGTGGCAGTCAGTCACGTCATTCACTGTCGCGTGCCAAAGCCTTGGCACGCGGCAGTGATACCGTTGATCGGCCCAACAGCACATCCAGGTGACGCAATAATTTGTACATTTTAAGACTACTCAAATGAGTGGAATACCAAGAGGTAACCATACAGATCACAACGCAAGCTGATATTCTCAAAGCGCTAGAAGCTTAATATGTGGATTAGCTTCTCATGAAAGACAGCAACAAACAAAACACACTGGAGCAGCAGACTGAAGTCCTACACATTGTGACACATAATAACTTTAAATAGTACGCTATATTTTAAAGCTTAACATCCATGATTGGCAATGACAAACAAAAGTGCTTTTACATACAATAAGGCAAACTGAAGCTATATTAATTCGGTCAGAGATTGTTAAAAAGACAAACAAGCAAAAAATGTCTGCTACCACAGGGTCTAACTTGAGACTCAAAGTGGCCAATAACCAAGTATGACTGATCAGTAATGTTCTAAGTATTTGCCAGAAGTCATGTTGTACACACCGATCACTGGCACGGATGACTGACTAATCAGAATGAGAGGAGATCTGTTCTCAGAATGATCCAGAATTTGAAATCCTCTAGAGTACGTGGCAATGGTAGCTTATTCCGGAGTACCTATGCAGACAAAATGCACCTCCCACACAAGCTCATACTGTAAAAAATTAGGATCTTATTTACAGCAGCGAACGAGAATTCAAGCAGATGTATAGGTCAGTATGGGAGGATCAACTCTGAACAGAGATGGAGAACCCAGCCTCCTGAGAGTACCTTGAAGCCCCCTTAGTCATCGCACAGAGACACAAGAGGTAGAGGAATGTGTGTTTCATGACAAACAGCGTAACAGTCAAGTAGCTGTATTTAACTGATAAAGGCATTGCATCAGATAATGCTGCAGGCAGGTGAAAACGTACAATGCATAGGCAACGCCTCAGATCAGCAAGCAGTTTAATAATCAACAGTACGAAACCTTGAAAAAATTGAGAAGTATTTGGTGGTGAATGATGAAATCCAATGTTCGTCTGGAATCCCAAATGATTCTGTGGTTATTATGGAGGACAGTGCAATTCAATCACAAACCCACTGGCTAAAAACACGTGCAACTCCAAGCCACAAGATGGCAAAATGATGCAGTCAAAGTTTGAAAGGCCAGCAGTCGAGTTCCATAATCGTCATATTAGGAGTCATAACAGACTTATAAAAATCATTTTGAGGGCCTGCTAAATGACTGCTGTCAGTAGGGGGTCACTAGTGCAGTCATTCTCTATATTCAGTTCAACTAGTGGGGCTCCTACACTAACCAGCCCATTTGATGCTGTTCTCTTTACTGACTTAGTTGTCCTCTGGCATTTTAAAGAAATCTTGGGAGACCATGGCCAGTAGGCATGGAGAACTGCACAAATGTACAGGCCCGAATTTAAAGATGACTGTGATTAAGACTACGTTTGCGATTTAACTTCATAGAGCAGCCATGTGAAATTTAAGAGCAACCTTGAAATAATGGTCACTGACCTCACAAAACTGGCTCCTGTAATGGCAATCCCAAAGAACTCGATAAGGCTGCAAAGCTAATTGGGTGTATATATGCCAACAAAAAAAACCCATCCAAACAGGTTTTGCAATATACAGACGATATTGGCAAATGACCCCAAAACCTAGTTGTCTATCCTCTATAGATGCACATATGTAAATGACCTGTCACAGAGGCTTCTTAATAGGTATCCGGATCATCGTGGAAACTCAATCCAGAATGCAGATTATGGGTCTCCAGTAGGCCATACAAGCAGAACTAGTATGCATGCTTTTTTGAGTCCTTGTTGATGTGTGCGGACATCAACAAGGACTCAAAAAAACATACTGTACTGGATAAGTGTCAGGAACCAGGCATTTAGGCACAGCGCATCCTTAATATTGGCAGGATTCTTATATTGACAGAAGTAGGTGAGTGGCTACACTTTTCCTCAATGAGGTATGTCTGGCATCTCTAGGAGATCTGAACTCTGTTATTTTTAAGGTCTACTTCCACAGCCCTTAAACTGTAAGAACAAGTAATTCCGACCCCAACCACTAACTGACAGAAGTATGAAGAGTCTAAATCTGAAGTACAACATATGCAGCAAAGCTTGGAGTTAGACAAATCGGAACATTCTTTAGTCTCCACCACTATGTCCTTCCCAAAGTCCAACACAAACTGTATGTTGTACAAAGCAATTTCTGTGTAACAACTGGGTCATAACATACAGTTTAAGGCATTACGCAGTTCACGGTTAACAATTCGATCTATTCTCTTGCTTACTTTAACCAGTTTGATTAAAGGAGAATATAAAATCATAAGAAGGGTAATCTTGACTGTTGTGACTTTAGTGTTGCCATGCTCTGTCCTTAGTTACAAGCCTACAAGGTAGTCAACTTGAAACTATTGCCCCTCATGGAATGTGCAACATTAGGAATCTCTCGCAGTATGGTGAAGTTACTATAAAGGGAATAACAATAAGGAACAGGTAATCTAAGGTAAAGTTGTGGTGGTTGTACAAAAGGCAAGCCTTCAACTGTGGGATAATTTCACAATAGGCTCCACAACATCAAATATCCATGGATCGACGGATCCATGGATTCGGCGTTGGTTTTGAAGTAAAGTGTACGGACGGACAGAGGCTCTCAGCATTGTGGAACCAACGAGTCGCAGAGAAGCAGTGGAGCACGGAGAGCACGGGGAATGGGGAATGGGGAACGGAGCGGACCAGAGCTGTGGGACTGAACCAAGCCCAGTACTGTAGCCGTAACTGCGAGGATCGTGAGGACGCCGGGGAAATCAGCAAAACAGCAAATGTGGTCTCGGTGAATTGTTTTCAGGACCGGGTGAGGGAGGTGTGTAGCATGGAGCGTGGAGCGGGAAGAACGCTCCGGCTCCGGGTTGCCAACTGCGGTCCCCTTTCACCCGCGGCCCCTCCCCCCCCCCTGCTCCTGCAGCCTGCATCCTATGCTGCTAGACTCTCGGAGTCTCTAACTCTAACGCCACCGGATCCTCACCTCTCACCTCTGCTTCATGCACATTTGGCGTCCGTCTGCCAGGATGCTGGGGGGCTGAGGCCGCCAAAGTCCCTACTGCGGTCTCCATTGCGGTGAGGGGTGGGGAACAGGGGAGAGGGCACTGCCCCGAGGCAAGCCAAGGTCCTTACTTATTGAACTGAGTGCTGGGAAGACTATAGAAAGCACTAGAGCCGGAGGTGGACCTGGGGTTACAGAGCGATTAGGAGCCCAGAACACAGCACCTCAACCCCGCTGACAGTAGCCGCATAGCCCATGGATCACGCCGTGTGAGAGGAGCGTGTGGGCAGCGATCTTCAAGGCGACAACTAGCATTGGCCTGATCTCAGCACGGATACATCGATAAAGTGAAACGAAAAAAAATGGGAACACAATAGTAAACAATTGCTATTGTGACGTCAGAACCAGTGAGCCTACTTCCTTTTGCCTGGTCCTCCCCTCCGCGACACATACAACTCAGTGAGTACAATTGTGAGCACAATTGGGGTGACTGACCTGTATACTGTGAACTGTGTACTTTGTACTGTGTACTGTGGAGCTGCAGGGGGGGGGAGAAAGGCATTGGAAGGATCTTGGAAAACCTGGACAACTTGGAATAACTTGGATAATTTGGAGGTTGGGGCGGAGAAGTGTGCTGGTTCTGGTGGGCGAGGTGGACAACTGCTACAGTGCTCAGCTTTTCCTTCCCGTACTCGTTCTTGCCCCCTCCCTGACGGCAGCTGTCCATTATCTATAGGGCAGACGGGCTTGGGAGGGCAAGCACCTAAGGGTGAACGGGAGGCAAAGACAGACTGATATCGGTGGGAGGCACATACCTCCAGTTTCTTTCCCCACGTTAAAATATGATATTGGAGAAGCCTGCCCACGATTCTTATTGAAGAATTAAAAGAATAAGAAATTGAAGGGGGGTCTAGGGCTTGCACTGGTGGAGCGCAGTTGGGACGCAGGTTGTATGCAGGCGTGAGCGCGGAGATACGCGCTGGGAAAACAACGCCACTGCAAATTGAAGATCCCCAGGTATACAGTAGCCCACAGGTGGTGTCAGGCTGTAAGTCAGGCTGTATGTGGGTTGAATGCAGGCGTGAGCACTGTGACAACAACGCCGTTGTAACTCACAGGCTGCAAGTTTAGAACAAGAGTGTGTTTGCCAGATAAGGACTTCTTATATCTCAATAAACTGTTAGCAGCAGCTTGAAATCTAACAGAATTGTGCACACTGCCCTCGCCAAAACCGGGGATGAAGTGCGGACTTTATAGGAAAAATACAAGGAATTATGCGCTCTGGCAAAGTGAGAACAGCAGGAACAACTGTCAGACGTATAAAGAAAATTCAACTGCCAAAGGTGAAGGCAAATATTGCAGGAGCAAATCAAACTCTAATTTCCCCAATAGCCAGAATGTTAGCAAAATCAGGAAAAATCCCCGATAAGTTTGACTTCATGAAAGATCCAGCTGGTGCTCTTATCACTATGCATAAGGATAGGGAAAACGACAAACTACAAACTCCAATAAAGCCGACGTGTACGGAAAAATACAATAAACAAGCCATCCAAAGTACTCCTCAAAACGGTGATTGTAACTTACAAAGGAAGGAGCATGAATTCCAAATTACAGACCAGGATATCGCAAATGTAACCATCTACCCTGATATAAAAAATGATAAACCGATTGATCTAGAGGATTCAGAAATACTGGATATACAGGATATACAAGACGTAACTACTAAAAGCGGCATGATGGAAACAAAGCTAGCAGTAATTCCCATAGAAGTAAATGTGGAAATTAGGAAAATACCTCAGTCATCAGTTGATAAAAACATGATCAAATCAACTAGTACAATAAGTCACAACACTGGGTACGATAAAAAAGAAGAAAATGAAACGATGAAAATATGGCAAAATAATAAAACAATTGAGGCTGTGTTCCCAAAGGCAAACACCTTCCTTACATCAGATTGCGCTTTACTGACGGAACAAATAAACAGAAGGTCAACTGAAAGTGATTTAAAAGAAACAGAAATCCCAGATGTTGGAGTAAATTGGGACATATTTTATCAAACATCGACACTAACCCTAAAGGCGTTAAAATATCAATCGAATAAGATGGGCATTCAGATTGACCTACTCACAATGATGGCAAATGCAGTTACAGGGATAGATAACAAACTCGCACAGCTAATAATCTGATAATCAGAGTCCAAAGTGATAAACAAAAAACGGACATTGAATGTATTTGCACCCCACTTATGGATAAGCTTGTAGCAATACATGATGTTTTGCATACTATAATAGAAGACACAAAAAAGGCGCTAAAAAATGAAATTATCCATTAAGTGAACATAAGGAAACATAAAAGGGAAGAGATGGAATTAATAAAAAAAAAAAAGGAGGAAAACAACTCCACGTTAATAGTGGAAAAAAATGAATTAGCAACATTGAAGTCCCAGGAGAAAGAAAATGCACAGGATGAAAGAGACTTGTCAATAGAAACCCAACTAAGGGATGAAACATACGAGGAAGCAACCAGTATAGAAACAAAGGTAGATTATGATAGTAAAGAACAAGACCCAAACAGTTATATTATGTCAAAACGACAAAGGAAAAAACTACGTAAAGCAAGAAAAAATCAAAAACCTAATTTCTATAAGTATGATGAGCTAACAAAAACTGAAGGTATAACAAAAAAATAATGGAATGCAACGAGAAAAATCAATTGAAGAAAAAACTCCTCCAACAATTAAGAATGAGCCAAAAAAAGTATTCCCAATATTCGTACAAGAAACCTTGCTGGAACGAGCATCGAATAAAGAAGCAAAAAAACGACAAGAAATGATGAAAAAAAAAACAAATGGTTACAACAAATCCACCACTGATTACAGAAAAAATAAGGGAAGAAGATGTAATCCACGAGGACAATTCAAAATAGGATCATAGGAACGGAATGACTGACATTATGCCATTAAAAATAACGATAAAACCAAGCGAGCAACAATATCAGCATCACAATGTGAACACAGAAACCGGTCTGAAAGTTAACAAGAATGATGTAGCAAGATTGAGTATAGAAAGAACAGTAGAGCCAAAAAACAAATCTCCGTACTGGGACCATCTGATAATTGAAAAACGGGAAGGAGAAAAACTAATTCGATGTAGAACAAATCACATAACAGAAGCCTCAAACAAAGGAAACCAACTGCCAGTTGAGAAAATACAGCTCATATTTAAACCTGAATATGAATCCAGAGGTAGATATGACACATTGAATAGAGGGAACATCCTTAGATTATTTAAATCAATTCCAGCATTAGACAACATTAAGAACGATGATATTAATTCTATTGAATTCATTGCCGATAAGAATAGTACCCAAGAATTGACATTGGTAACATTAAAATCAACATCAATAGCAGAGCAAATATTAAAAGAGCTTTCAACATTTAAGGCCTGGGGAATATTAATCACAAAGCAGGCGCCGAAAGTTTATCCTACTCCATTTATTAATGAGACAAATCTGGTCCAAACAGAAAAAAATACCAAACAAAAAGGAACAGTGTTAAGGAATGCCCGGGGGAGATCCATTAGCACATTAAGAGTGGCATCACCACTTACCACAACAGAAGCACCCCCAGCAGGGCTCGAAATATCACAAAAATGTTACTAGACCTGCAGGTCTATTAACTTGACAAATCTACTTGACCTAACTGTAATGTACTTGACCTCTTTGTCTTAAAGTCGAGAAAATGTGACAATAACAATTTTTAAAGGCATCTTTATTGCTCATTCACTGTGAGCAATAAAGATGCCTTTAAATCTTGTTATCTTGTCACATTTGCTGCGCTTTCAGAGACAGAAGTCAGGTTGTCTTCCTACTCGCTAGAAAGGGCGAGTAGGCCCTAAAAATAGCTTGCCCTGAATAAATCTGGCTAGCCATAGCGAGTGGGCAAGTGGATTTTTCGAGCCCTGCCCAGGAATAAATGAAAAATGGATTGCACAGGCTCTGCATAGTAAAGTAGAACAATGAAGGAATACCATTCCAATCCCTCAAACAAAAGTAACTGAGTTGAGAATGTGTTCATGGAACATAAATGGAGTAGGGACAAAGCTTTCCAATGCACAAATAAGGTCTATACCTTTACCATGTCACATCTTATTCCTCCAGGAAACCTGGGAAGAACACCCTTTTGTATTGGAGGGTTATGTAGGATACTATGAAAACGCAAGTAAAATTCATAGGTATGGACGTCCGAGTTGGGGGTTAGCAACTTATTTCCAGTGGCATACACGCTGAACATGAGCAACTAGTATCACATAGTAAAAACATTCCTGTAGTCAGACTGAAATATAAAAATGCAGATCAAAAAGATAGGTCATTAATTATGATCAATGTATATATCCACCCAACAAAAACAAGTAGAGCAACTACATGTGCAACCCTTAACACCATACTATTGGAACAAATGCTAGAAAATCCATTAGTGGACTATGTGATGACTGGGGATTTTAACCTTAATTTACTAACGCCGTTCTTAAGGGATGATGTAGCACAATCACAAGACCTTCAGTGGTCAATTCCACAGCAGGATCACCAAGGCGTTATGATAAATCAGGCACGAAACCAAATTGGTATAACATTCACTAAGGATATAGAAGCGTTGGGATTGCGAGTCCTCAATGGCCGATTTAAAGAGGATACACCCCCGCATACACGTATATCGCACATAATGCAAGCACTAGGATCTACTATACAATAGTTTCACTCAATATATTTCAAAACATAAATTCTTACAGGTTAGTTAAAGTTGGAGATAGTGACCACTGTCAGCAGTTAATAACTACCAACATTAGAAACAATATTAACCAACCATACCATACTGTGCCGGGGTACATTGGAACAATACATTATAAAAAACTAACTTGGACTAATTTGAATAAGGATAGTATGAATGAAAAAGTTGAGAACATTATAAAGAGCTGCTTTACTGAAAATACGACGGAAACAGCAGTTGAGCAGTGGGAGGAATTTACTAAGAAATTAGTGAAACCCCAAACCCAGGTTAACCCCAATAAAAGGAGTGTAAAATGGAAAGAAGGAAAGGACTCATATGAATCTTCCATATACAATAACGAAGTTAAAAAGAGCTCGAAACAGAATAAGAAGACAAATAAAAACCACAGCACCTAATGAGGAAATCTTGAACAATCTAAAGGCATTAAATCAATACCTGAAGAAGCTAATATGGAATGAGAAACACCAAGCTAAGCAGGAAATGTGGTCTAAATTATTTCATGCAAGCAAACAAACGTAAGAGAATTTTGTTGGAAAATTATAAACAAATTAGTACGGCCGAACAAACTGGTAGTTTCATCAACTCTAACTGAGCAAGAATGGGTTATCTAAACAGTAATGGAGCTACAAAAATCATTGCGATAATATACAACACAGCTTAATAATCAGTGATGAAATGCAAGAACAATTTGTAATCTCAAAAGAACAACTAGTAAAACTAATAAAGAAGCAGAAAGATGGGGCACCAGGCCCCAATGGGATACCGTTTGCCCTTTTTTAAGAAAACCCTGAGTTTTGGTTGAGCTATTTGGAAAAGGTATTCAAAGAAGTTAGAGACAGGTAACATCCCTGAGTTCTGGCGAGGATCTCTAATCTCCCCCATATTCAAGAAAGGTAATTGGGCGCTTGCGGAGAACTATAGACTCATCACCCTACAAGACACAGATGCTAAGCGGTTTGCTGGAGTACTACTAATTAAATTAAATGAATGGGCATCAGAAAATAAGATTTTGCCATTGAATCAAACGGGTTTTATTAAGGGGCTTGGAACAATGACAAACATTATGGCGTTATCACTAATAATTGAAAAATCACTCAGAGTAAAACAGCCCTTGTATTTATGCTTTGTAGATTTTAAATCTGCTTTTGACTGTGTGCAAAGAAATTTATTGTGGAAAAAACTTTTTGAAAAAGATATTCCAATTGAACTATTGAGACTGATTCAATTGCTACACAGTAAGACCTGGGTAAGAGTAAGGATGGGGGATGGCCGATCGCTAACAAAGGAGATTCCAGCAATAGAAGGGCTGATGCAGGGATGTGTTGGCCCCCCTCCTTTTTAAATTTATTCCTTGGAGATCTATCAGGGAACCTGGACGAACTTAATGCACACCCTCCGAAGTTAGGGGACAAACCGATATCTAACCTAATGTATGCAGATGACGCCATCCTTCTAAGTCATACTAAAATCGGTCTTCAGCGCTTAATTAACAGAACAGTTTTGTATGCTCAGGAAAACGGAATGGTAATAAATTAAACCAAAACAAAATCATGGTGGTCACTAGGAACATAAAACTGAGACAAAAAAACAAATGGTATATGGAAAATACCCAATTGGAACAAATAGAAGTGTACAAGTTTCTGGGTGTACTATTTGACCAGAAAGGAAATTATCAATTACAAAAACTGGATATACAAAGAAAAGCTAATTCACTAACTGCAGCATTCAAGATAGGTCGGATTTCCGAGCGATTTCTGTGCTATCGACCGCTCTTGAAAATTATAGGGGCTAAATTGCTCCCAACAATAACATATGGTAGTGAGGCATTAATGGGGATGGATGCGGAATTGATAAACAAGGTCCTTTCTAAAACGTATAAAACTCTTTTCTATCTCCCAAATAATGCTTCACCGGCACAAATTAGACTGGAGTTCGGGTTAAGCAATCAACATTTTGCAAGAAAAGGCCAATTTATTAAAACGTGGTATAGGATTAAAAATGACCATGATAATCATATATCTCAACTACTTTGGCAAGAAATAAATAAGAATACGAAATCAGTTGCATGGAAATATCTCAATGAGGCAGTAGAAGAGTTTGCACTAATGCCAATCTGGAACAATACGATAAGCAATGGATCATTTAAAAAAATAGTAAATCGAACAACAAATCACCTATCACTTGTAAATGACAAAGATACACTGGCAAAAAGAAAACATTCGTGGTCAGTAATAAATGGATACAAAAAAAGAAAGTACAAGAATATTTGGAGATACCCTGGTCTGAAAAAAGCAAACAATGTCTCGTGAGAGCAAGATTTGGAATGCTACCAGGCCTTAGTCACGCCCAGCCGTGGAAAAAAACCAACAGCAGCACATCGTGTAGACTATGTAACGGTGGAGAAGAGAATATTGTCCACCTCCTGTGTATATGTCCCGGAGTCCGCAATGAAAGATGCGCATTACTCAAACCTCATTTTAATATGCGTGGAACAAGGACATGTAGGCAGGCACTGAAAATCTGTCTTCATTCAAATGATATAGTCATGAACGCTGACTTTGTAAAGTTCATAAAGATAGCATCTACAAAATTGGGAGAATAAATTAGAATAAATGCTTTTAAGATTATTTTTAATAGAAATTTTTTAGGATATAACTGCTTTTATTATATTGTATTTTTTAAATGTGTTTTTGTACTGGAAATATTGTAAGATTTTAAATAATCAAACAATAAAGAATTTACTACTACCATGGATCGAGAGTGGAGGGGGAAAACATCTGACATAAGATAAACAGAGGAAATGTAGGAAGTTATGAGAACAGAAGGTCAAGTAAAGATTTAATATTTTCCTTAACTGGATGTGGCCCAACATTGTTTTTCCCCTAGATTGCTTCCCAAACAGGTCCCTCGCCTTGTTAGTCAAGACACTGATGAATGATAACCCCATAACCCATAGAAGGTACCTCAGTTTAAGGACTGTGGAGAGGGGGGGGGGCACGAGGGGGACAGCGCAAACGAGAGCGCATTAGAGAGAGAGCCGTAAAAGTAATTCAACAAACTACCAGTAACAAACTGAAACCGGTATATAGAACTGTCAACAATACAGAAAAAATATACTTCCCCTAAATGCAAAATATTACACCTGGTCCTTTAGTGGTATGTATACAAAACCCCAAATTTTAACTGATCACAGAGTCTGTATATCATTTTCTCATCTGTGGCAACCATTTTTTTCAGGTCTTCATTTCGCAAAGGTTAGTGAGACAGGGAACTTTGTCACAGGCAATACATTTTTACAGCTTTTCTTTATGTGCATAACCATCGTCCCTTCTGGTTGTTGAGAGCTTGTATTTCAGACATGTTGTGTAGCAATGAAAAGAAAGCACCACAAGTTATGTTCAGCTCACTTGATTCTTCTAAAACGGTCAGTTTAGGTCAAAAGAATATGTACAATGTTAAATACTTATCGTTGGCACATCCAGCAATGAGAGTTCGGGGAAATGCCAGCTTCGTGGAGCAGTGGCGTAACGAAACTTGAGGGGCCCCCTCTGCAAAGTACATGGAGGGGGACCCACCATTCTCCACGCCTGCGACCTGCCATACTGCAGGGGCTCACCCCAGCCTTAAGAACAATTGTTACTTACCTGTAAACGGTGGTCTCCAGTATTTGTGTCTCTCAGATTCACATGCTTGAATATTCCCCGTCGTCGAAGTGGGAGCCCCACGGTAAATTAAATAGCAATAAAACCAATCATATATGTATATATAAACATAATTACATACATCCTAAAACCATAAATACTCACAAGTACCAAGGTTAGCATTAACACATAGAACTACCTTAGAAGACAAAAGGCACTTTAATAGCATATCCATGTCGTTATGCTAGTCCAAACTACAGCCAATAAGGCGCAAGCACCCTCTAGAACCTTCTCCTCAGAGGCTCAGGCCCTCAGATTTTCGTAGCACAAGAGTCACAAAACAGTCTGGGAGGAGAAGAGAGCCTCTGAGGGGAGGTGGGTGGGTCGCATGTGAATCTATGAAAGACACCAATTCTGGAGAATACTGGAGAACCACCGTTTATAGGTAAGTAACAATTGTTCTTCTCCAGTATTGGGGTGTCTTTCATAGATTCACATGCTTGAATAGAATAGTGAGCAGTAATAGCTGGCCACAAGGAAGAACAGCAGGGCAGTGGCATAAAATGCAATAAAATAACATAATACTGCCAGACAGATAACCCATACAGGCGGGAGGAAAGAGGCTCACCTTATTTAAAAAGATTGCGAAGCACCGCTTGGCCCACTGCAGTATCAGCTTCGTTGATAGTCTCTAGGCAGTAGTGCTTCGTGAAAGTGTGCCTGCTGGACCACGTAGCTGCTCGACAGATTTGGTGAATCGGCACACCAGCAAACAAGGCCGTAGAGTATGACATCGCCCTGGTCGAATGAGCTCTCACTGTAGATTGAAGAGGCTTGCCGGCCTTCTGATGACCGAATGAGATTGCTGAGGAAATCCAACGTGCAATAGTTGGCTTGGTAACATAACGCCTCTTGTGCATGCGCCCGTAAGCAACAAATAGTTGATCAGACCTACGAAAGGGTGCTGTCCTGTCGATGTTAATTAAGGCATCTCTGAACATCTAATGAATGCAAACGTTGCTCCGCCGGAGATTGGGGATTAGCGAAGAAAGTCTTTAAGAACACTGGTTCATTGAAGTGAAAATCAGTTGGCACCTTAGGCATGAATGCCGGGTTGGTGCGAAGTACAACACAGTCCGGTTTGAATTGAAGGAAAGGAGGCTGAATGGTAAAGGCGTGGATATCACTCACACGACGTGAGGAGGCCAGGGCGAGAAGGAGATCAACCTTCCAGGTCAAAAAATTCAAAACCGCTTTGTGGATGGGCTCAAAAGGCGCCTTCATCAATTGCGCCAAAACAATATTGAGATGCCAGGAAGGAGGAGGACGCCGAATGGGCGGAAACATCCTGAATAGCCCCTTGAAAAACTGGCGAATTACTCTGGAAGTGGAGAGAGAGGAAGACTCATCCTGCCGAAAGCGAGATATTGCTGCTAGGAAGACCTTCAAAGTAGAGTGGGAAAGTCCTGATTGAGCCAACTGCAGAAAGAACGGCAGAAGCTGAGCAGGAGAAGAGTGCACAGGGTGGATGTTGGCAGATGCACACCAGTGACAGAACCTTTTCCACTTTAGCTTGTAAGTCTTTACGGTGGACGGTGCCCTCGCATTGGCAAGAACGTCTCTACATGCCGGTGAAATATTCAAGTGGGCAAATTCAAGGTGCTCAGGTTCCAGGCCGATAATTTGAGAGAGAAGGGGTCCGGATGGCAGATCTGACCCTTGTCCATTGTGAGGAGATCCACCCGATGGCGAAGGAGGATTGGTTCGCACTGTGAGAGAAGCAGCAGTTCCGAGAACCACGCTTGTCGAGGCCATCTGGGAGCGATCAGGAGAATGTGTTACGGCTGCCTCCGCATTTCCCACAACACTCGAGGAACCAGGGGGAATCGGCGGAAAAGCGTAGGCGAATAGATTGCACCAGTCCATCAAAAGGGCATTACCGCACGACCCTCGCTGGGGAAGCCAGCTTGCATAAGACGGGCATTTCCGGTTCACAGGGCTCGCAAAAAGATCCAGGTTTGGGCAACCCCACAGCCGAAAGATGAAGTCTAGAGTCGGCTGATGCAACTCCCACTCATGGTTAGAGGACGCGGACCTGCTGAGGGAATCCGCCAGGATGTTGGATGCCTGGTAGGTGAATCGCTGTCAGGGTAATCTGGTGACGGAGTGCCCAATCCCAGATGCTCTGTGCCAGCTGAGAGAGGAGCGGTGACTTGGTGCCGCCCTGTTTGTTTAAATAGTGCATACTGGTGGTATTGTCGGTTTGAATGAGCACTGATTCTCTCTGAAGTAGAAGACGGAAAGACTTTAGCGCAAGAAAAATGGCCATTAGTTCCAGTCTGTTGATGTGCCAGGAACGTTGAGACTGGGTCCACTTGCCCTTTACGGATAGCCCCTGAAGATGTGCGCCCCAATCTTCCAGGGAGGCATCCGTGGTAAGGACGAGCTCTGGATCGATGGTCAGGAAAGAAGTACCGGCAGCGATGTTGGATGGTTAAGCCCACCAGCGGAGAGTGGACCTCATTCGAACGGTCACCAGGACCACATAGTTGAAAGAGCCGGTGACCTGACGCCACGGTTTGTCCAGTTCCTCCTGAATTGGACGACTCTTGAGCCTGCAATTAGGGATCAGGGAGATGCAGGAGGACGCCATCCGGAGAAAAGATTAGAACACACAAACTGAAACGGACCCTTTTGAACGGATGAGAGTCACTAGGAGAGAATCCGCAGCTGACATTCGTGAGACACGAATGCCTTCGCCAGCGAAGTATTCAGAGTGGCGCCTAGAAAGGTCCTGCAGGGAGCTGGATTGACCCGAGACTTCTCGGTGTTGATGGACAGACCTAGGGAGTGAAACAGAGTCTGGCAGAAACGAGTGTCCAGAGACGCCGGATGGAGAGACTGCGAATTGATGAGACAGCCGTCCAGATAGGGAAAAATTTGAACACCCTTCAAACGTAGATATGCCACCACTGGGGCCAGGACTTTCGTGACGACGCGAGGGGCTGAGTGAAGGCCAAAAGGTAGAACCTTGAACTGAAAATGTCTCCGCCCTACCCGGAAGCGCAAGAACTTCCGGTGCCCTGGAAGTATCGGCATGTGGAAATATGCGTCCTGGAGATCGATGGTGGTCAGGAAGTCGCCCTTCGAGAGAAGGTGGAGAATTTCCGTGAGCGTGCGGAAGGATTGGCATTTCAGGTACTTGTTTAGGGCCCTTAAGTCAAGAATCGGACGCCATTCGCCGGACTTCCTGAGGACCAAGAAAAAACGGGAATAGAATCCCCTTCTGAGATTTGAGAACCACTTTGATGGCACCTTTCTGAATCACGAGTCGAATTTGTTGAAAGAGCTCCTTGAGGTGAGCTGGAGGTGGACCAAAGCATGGCCTTTTGACACAATGTCTAGCACCCAACGGTCCGAAGTGATTAGAGACCAATTGGAAAAGAAAAGAGATTTGACCTCCAACTTTCAGAGGGGAAGGCAAGTCATTGCTTCTTAGAAGCGGAGCCTTTGTAGGAAGACTTTCCTCTGTAGGACTTTGAAGACTGTTGTCGATAAGATTGTTGTGACTTAGAGGAATATCTTTGGTTTAAAGAAGGAGGTGCCGCGTCCGCGCGCTCCACGAAAAGGCTACTTGCGAAACTGCAAAGTGCCTAGGGCACGAGCCGTCTCAGTGTCCTTATTAATGGTTTGAAGTGCGTCGTCCACATGCTGGCCAAAGAGCGATTCGCCGTCATAGGGCAGGTCAAGGATTTTCGCCTGAACCTCCTGGCGAAGAGGCGGATCGAAGCCAGCCCCGACGACGTAAAACAGCTGCCCCCGCAAGCGGACGAAAACCAGTGCCCGCAATGTCCACAGAGCAGTCGATAATCTCCGATGACGCTCTTTCCCCCTCTTGAAGAATCATGAGAGCATCCTGTCTGGAAAGCTCAGGAATGAGGTAGATAAAAGTGGACATATCCGACCACATTTGGCGGTCGTAACGACCCAGAATGGCCAGTGAATTCGCCGCTCTCACGGTGGTAGAAACCATAGAGGAAAATTTTCGCCCAATAGCATCAAGACGACGTCCCTGGCGGTCAGGAGGCGCGAAAATAAGGGAAGATGGATTCCTGGAACAGCGCTGCGCAGCCTGGGTAATCACGGAGGCTGGTTTAGGTTGCGCTACAAGGCAAGCTGGAGAACCTTGGGGTGCCCTGTATTTTTTCTCTAAATGTGGTAGAAGCGCCGGAATAGAATTTGGCGTCTACATCAGCTGGACACCTTCGTTCCAGATGAAGTCAATTATGGGCACCGCACAGACTTGTTTAAAAGACTGACTCTTGAAGTCATAAAGAAAACAATCTTCATCCTTCGAAACCATAGGGAGTGTGAAGCGTAATGCCGCACTTTCCATAAGTTGGTGAAAACTAGCGATTACAACAGGAGGGGAATCCCCAGGACCCGAGGGAGGCGGTGACTGTTTGGATCGGATAATCGCCCCAATCCACCATGGTCCCATCATCATCATCTACTTCGCCGTCTTCCCAATCCGGGCGAACGTCATCGTCCTCATCAACAGCTGCCTGACTCTGAACATATGGCGCAGATGGTCCTGGCAGTGCAGTAGACGAAGGAGCCGCTGTAGTTGTAGGCACCCTAGGCTGAGGAGATCCATGGTGAGACGGTGGAAAACGTCTATTATAATCCTCCAACATGTACTGGAGATTAGAATTGAGGTAGAGCGGTATTTGTGCTGTGGGAACCTGTGTAGACAGTTCCCAGTCATGAAAGTGATGATCCTCCTGATAGTCATCATAATCCTGACATTTGATGACCAGCTCCGAAAGGCTTCGAGCGGCCCAAAATTTATCTTCCTCCTCATCAGAAGCAGAGTCATGTTCCAAACCCGTGGCAAAAAGAGGCGATGGAGGCTGAGAGTGTCGTGGCAAAAAGAGGCGATGGAGGCTGAGAGTGTCGTGGAAGCAGAAGCTGATCCAAAGAAACATTTCAACGCTGGAGCAGAGGGTCAACAGCAGGAGTCACGGAGCCAGATGTTGAAATTGGCACCAAAGGTAATGATGGGAAAGTAGACGTCGACGACAGTAACTCGGTCAACGGGACAACCACCGCCGACGAAACGGTCGATGACGAGACCACTGCCACTGACGAGGCCGCCGTCGTCAGAGCCGCCGCAGCAGTCGTCGACAGAGCACCCGCCGACGAAGAGGCTCTCTTCACAGATGACATCGACAAAGATTTGGACGTTGACGTAGACAAGGAAATCGGAATCGTAGGCAAGACTGATTTGAGGCTCACACACACCACCGTCGACGCTGAAGAGGTCGACGCGGACCTACTGGCAGAAGTCATCGTCACTGCCGTCATAGTCAAAGAGCCAGAAATGGCAGATCTCGTAGGACAGATAGTCGACGCTCCCGTCGACGACTTGGCACGTTTTTTAGCAGAAACATGCATTCAAGGAGCCGTGGACGCCCGAGAGTCAGATCTCGGGGCGTAAGCGTAGCAGGAAGAGGTGGAGACACAGCAGGAGCCTTCTGGAGCTGAAGCTTTCTCTTTTTTAGGAAAGGAGAGGACAAGTCCTGCACACTGCTACGCTCTGAAGTGGCTCTAGACAACCCAGACGCAAGGTTATCTGCATCAGAAAGAGGTGAATCTTTATCCTTCGACCTCTGCAACCACAGAAGGAGACGCCCTTCTCTGTCCTTAAGAGTCTTGGTTGAAAAAGTCCTGCAAATTTTACACTTGCCTACCTCATGTTCTGGCTAGAGGCAGTAAATACACTTCTTGTGAGGGTCCTCTGAGAAGAGCCGCAACTTCCCACAAGAAGCACATGGTCGAAAAAGAGATTTCTTACTTGAAGACATCCCAAAAGCTGTAGAAATCCAAATAGAAGAAAACTGAGCAGAGCTCAGGGAGACTCCCTTCACACGGCGTGCGGTAGAAAATCTGAGGGCCTGAGCCTCTGAGGAGAAGGTTCTAGAGGCACCCTTAAAATCATGTGCTAGACAGGAAGGCCAAGGACCAGTTACAAGGGTCTAACTGACCTTTTACAATGGAAAGCAGTCCAACACTTACAGGGGTTCAGGAAACAAAGGCTTTGAACCTGGCAAACAATGTACAGGAATGCAAGTCAGTGAGCACCCTCATAAAAGGGTTGGGTGTCCCTGCACATCAGAAACATGCTTCTCGAGGACAAAAAGACACAATAAGAGAGAACCTCCAGTAGAACTGTAGGCTATTCATGTTTGCAAGATGGAAGGGGGGGGGGTGGAGAAGGAATATCCAGCAACATGCAGAGGGCATTTGTACTAAAATATTGCAACAGGATTGGCAACATACCCTTACAAACACTTCGCTAAAAGTGTTAAGACTGCTCTAAAGAGAGAACTCCCCCTGTGCACTATGGTTAGCCTCCAAGCCAGATGTTTGAATCCTGGCATAACTCTCAACCTCTTTCTTCAAAGAGTGACAGACTGAGTATGACAGAAGTTCAAAAACAGTAACTAAACAATTCCAGATATGTGATAACAAGAGCTAGACAGAAGTAGGTTACATCAGAAAACTCAATCCACAGTTTGTTAAAAGTCAATATCTTGAAGGCATCTTTATCAGTCCCCTGGATCTTCAGTTTGTATTTCCAATAGGCACAAAATTGATGAACATCTTTGAGGTTTTTACCTGGTTTACTATCAACAACCGCACACTGGAGTCAATTTGCATCAACAAACCCATCAACTGTGTTAAAGCATAATCCCTTAACTATAACCAAGAAGCAGGAATTCAAGTGGTCCACCAATGCTAGCACTGCTATCAGCAGATGGAGACCTTTAAAACCTGTACTGTAACGGGCAGGTGCACACAAATCTCAAGCTAGACTTGAACAAATACAAATGAAACAAATTGTTAAAAAGCAGAATATCTAGGTCTTTTAACAATGAAGATGAGAAAAAGGGGTATATGGGCACTTTGTTTGTTTTACAAATGCTCTCACTAGCACGCTAGCAAAAGATAAAGAAAGAGCCTATAGGATGTGCATGACTATGTTCAGGATTGATGCTCTGCATATCATTGACAAGAGAATATTCACCTGCTACAGCACTGTCTCTAATGACAAAATTTCAAAAATAATACAAGTTCCCAAATGAACAAACAAAACCGATACAAGCAATGGGAAACCGGCACTGTAAAAATAAGCAGATTTAAAATAAAAACAGTGAATTATTGCTTTGTTTAATTCTTTAACAAACATCAGCAGAATCCAAAGGAGTTGAAGATGTCAAGTAAAACAACTGTAGTGGATGGGGACAATGGCAGCCACATACAGCAAGGACATGTTGGTGAGTTTACTAGGAGAAAAACTACATTCCATTGTGTTCTGACCAACAGAAGGGAGAATATTAAAGGTTATTTATGCAAAAATAACGAGAATCAGTTTCCTATAAATAACAATACAGATTTAAACCAAACTAAAATCAGTGATTACAGATATATTCAAAAGTAGAAGCATAACGTATTTCAGGTTTCAGGAACTTAACTAACCTGCTCCAAATTTTCCACCATCAACGTTGTATGCCTGGACTTGAAGGTTGATAGTATTAATTGAAAATTCTTTTGAGATCTTAAGGGTCTCTTCAGCTTTACACTTGTAGGAGTGTCCAAGAGCAGCTTTTAGGTAGAAAGTTGATCCATTTGTAGTGGCAAAATTCAAAGCTGTACAAAAAGAGTTAACATTAAGATGGGACTCTTAGAAAATGATCATATATGTAATTAGTCATACACTTCTGCACAATTAGAGGTGGGATCTCCAATATACACTACGATATTAGAAAAATTAAAAAAGGGATTAAATAGCCATTCTTTTGGAGAAATATCCTATATTTTGCTCTTTCAAAGCTATTTTTCGCCTGATTAAGTTGAGACTAATAACGTCAGTTAAACAATACATCACATTAACAAATGTAAAGATTCATCATAAAAGAAAGTTTTTTTAAACCGACCAAAAAAATACCAGCAGCCACGTCTAGAAAGTGCACTTCACTCAGTTATTGCTGCTGCTCGGAAAAAGACATAATATTTGTAAATAATTACTTGAAGATTCACGAATTGCCTATGCATAGTTAAAAATTGCAGCCAATGCATCAATGTGAGAACATGTACATCACAACGAAAAGAAAGCAAAAATGTCCCTTAATTGACCTGGACTCTTAAACATTTGTCAGAACAAGGGATTAACACCTAATCGAAAATTAAACATCTCTGTACTCAATTTCACCTTTATTCAATTATAAAGTAGAATCATGTAATCACAGAACAAAACTAAACTTATTTAAAAAACATTGATCAATGACAAATTAAAACCGCTTCTAATTTTTTTTTTTTTTTTTAAATAAATAAAGAGGCAATAACAAAGCTAACTTCCTCCCCATTTAACACCTGTAAAAACACAGGGCAGGTTTACATTTGGTAAAACAGAATCGTTTCAGAAGAGGCAATAAAATAGTTTAGAAGAAATACAATAAGACTTGAAGAAAAAAAAGATAAAATGCAGAAGTGTGTGTTCTGAATGGCCGTCGCAGGGGCATGTGCAAATACTAGCACTGCCATATTGTCCCGGGGCAAACAAATCTGGAAGCATATAACACCTAAACTGAATCAATAGGTTGACCCCTACCCCGATGGGCAACCACTTTAACAGGGTGGGCTCAGTTCCCAGTCATTTGAGATCCAACATAGTCCGAGTGTCTTACCATTTCCTATCTTTCCATTTCCATGCGTATTTTACCCCAAAACAAAAGCTTCACTTTCAGCCTGTTTTATGGATAGCGAATGTATAGTTAAAAAAGTTTGGCTTCACCAAACTTTGCAGTTAAATTAACATACGACAGCCATGAAATGTTAAGGCACTTATCGCAGGTTAAGCAATCACTTATGATAAGTCGATTAAAAGTAGCTTAAGGATCTCAGTACTCTGATAACCGATTCACATACTGGAGAACTCTTCCTAGGGAGTTCATCACAACAGAAATATAGGGTTTTTTAACAGGGTAATCCAGGTCTATACTTATAGCACTCTGTTTGATGAACATGTTCAATGACTATCTTGAAGGATAATGATCCCATTTCATGATCATGCCTATATTAACATGGTTTTCTTTCAAATGTTGCCTGTTTTAACAATAATTCGACCTAATGTCTTTCACTTACTTGGGCGGCCTCCCTCCCCCTACCCTACCCCCCCCCTCTACCCTACCCCCCTACCCTACCCCCAACATAAGGATAATCTTACTTACCCAGTAAACATCTATTCTTGGCATGTAGAGCTGTAGATTCACATGCTTTGCATGCTCCTGCCATCTAGTGTTGGGTCTGGATGTTTGCAAGTTGTTTTTCTTCAAAACAGTATTTCCAGTCACGAGGTAAGGGGACTCCTCCTTTCGGTGATCGTGCTCATGGGCATATACTTAGATTGTTTTCCCGCAGAGGGTGAGAATGGAGTTATTAAGTGTAGAATAGAGATGTCAATGCGTATGTATGTAAAGAGAACTGCAACAACTACAGGTTCTGGGGAGGCGGGTGGGCGCATGTGAATCTACAACTCTACATGCCAAGAACAGATGCTTACTGGGTAAGTAACATTATCCGTTCGAAGGACGTGAGCTGTAGATCACATGCTTTGCATAGACTATACAGCAGTATACTCCCAAAGCGCTGGCTAACCTGTAACTGTTGCAGTTGTCTGAAACAGTGTTAAGTACTGCCTGGCCTACATTAGCTTGCTGCCTCGCTAACACATCTACACAATAATACTTGGTAAATATGTGCAGTGTAGATCATGTTGCTGCCTTACAAATGTCAACTAAAGGAATATTCCCAAAAAAAGCCATAATAGCCCCTATCTTGCAAGTGAAATGCACTCTATGGAGTATTTTCAACGTTCTTTTCACTTTTATATAACATGTTTGGATACATTTCACAATCAATCTTGCTATGCCGGCTTTAAAAATGGGATTGGCTTTGTGAGGTGGTGAAAAAGTAACAAAAAGTTGCTTTGTTTTACAAAATTCTTGTGTTCTTTCAACGTAATATAGTAAAGCTCTTCTAACATCAAGTGTATAGAACTCGTTCTGCTGGAGAATCAGGTTGAGGAAAGAACACAGGTAACTCAACTGATTGATATGAATGGCAGACACTACTTTAGGAAGAAATTGAGGATTGGTTCGAAGAACTACTCTGTCCTGATGCAACTGAAAGTGGGGCTCTTGCATAGTTAATGCCTGGAGTTCACCAACTCTCTCCTCAGTGAGGTCATTGCTATGAGGAAAGCAACTTTCCATGATAGGAATTTTAACTGACACCTGCGCATTGGTTCAAATGGTGGACCCATAAGTCTTTTATTCCTTCCATAAAGGCTTTAATCACTAGTACTCTGAATAGAGATACGTGTGGTCTGTTTTGTAAGTATGCAGCTACTGCTGCAAGATGCAATCGAATGGATGTGTAGGCTAGTCCAGATTGCTGTAAAAGTAACCAGTGACAGATGACGTTCTGTACAGCAGCATCAAGAGGATTGTTATTGTTACAATAGATAACAAAATGTTTCCATTTTGCTGCATAACATGCCCTAGTAGTAGGCTTTCTAGTCTCTTAGAACATTTATACAGTGTGGTGGTAATTGTAAATAACCAAACTAGGACTTCAGGAGCCAGATCGTTAAATTGAGTTCCTTGGGATTTAGATGCCTGATTCCTCCATGGCTCTGAGTGAGGAGACAGGAGGAGAGATGCATCTTTTGTTGTTTAACTGCTGACCGCTCCAACAGGGTGGTGAACCATGGTTGACGTACCCATGGGGAATCCATGAGAATCTGTATGAGAGATGTTTGCCTGAGCTTCCGAACTGCAAACAGAATGGGTGGGAGAGGAGGAAAAGCATAAGCAACTATCCTTGACCAGTTCATCCATAGGGCATTGCGTGTGGAGAGTGGGTGTGGGAACCTGGAGGTGAAGCTTGGGCATTTTGCTTTGTGGCGAACAGGTCTGTGAGAAAAACCCCATTCCTGAAAGTATGGAAGGAGAACCTGAGGGTGAAGTTCCCACTCTTGTATTTGCTGTCTGCTGAGAAGGTCTGCAATGTGATTGTTTATTCCTGGGAGATGCTCTGCCAGGAAAAAAATCTTGTGGTGCATAGCCCATTTCCAAATGGCTTGTGCTAGGCGTGACAGTTGGAGAGCGCCCCCCCCTGTTTTTCTATGTAGTACATAGTCCTAGTCAGCATGGACAACATGACCGCTATGAGAAGAGGTTGAAACGGTCAGAGCGCAATAAACACTGCTAAGATGTTCTAGATGATTTATATGAAGCCTTTTGTGCTTCAAACTACATAATCCTTGGATAGTGTGATTGAGCAAGTGAGCACCCCAACAAGTGAGCGAAGCGCCGTCTGTTAGCACAGTCTGTGAAACAATGTCGATGAAGGACCTCCCTCTGGATACATTTTGTGGGTTCCACCACTGCAGAGAGCGAGGAGTGCAGCCGTCTACCAACACTAGATCAGTAAATTGGCCCTGCAACTGGTTCCACTGACTTGCTAAGCATTCTTGGCAGGGACGCATGTCAAGTCTTGCATGGGGAACGAATACTTTGCAAGACGCCATAATTCCTAGCAATTGCATGAACACGCTGGTAATGATTGGTTGGACTGAAACGGAGTAAGAAGAGACTGAATACTGAGAATTCTGGCTGTATTGGGAGAGGATAGAGCTCTTGGAGGGTCTATGGTGGCTCCCAGGTAAGTCTGTATGCTGGAAGGCTGCAAATGGAACTTCAGGGCATTCACTGTAAACCCTAGTTGGTGTAGCAACTGGATTGTGGCTTGAGTGTGTTGGAGACACTTCTAGTAAGTGCTGCCTTTAAGGAGCCAGTCGTCCAAGTATGGGAATACATGGATGTGCGGTCTTCTCAGATGGGCTGCGAATACTGCCAGGCATTTGGTAAATACTCTGGGCACAGTGGTGACTCCAAACGGTAGTACTTTGAATTGGTAATGTTGCCCTGCTATCACAAATCTGAGGTATTTGCGATGAGCAGGGTGAATTAATTGTGGAAATAGGAGTCTTAAACCTGGAGTAGACATGAAGTCGTCCTGCTGTAGGAGTGGGAGCATTTGTTGAAGTTTCACCATGAGGAAATGTTCTGACAGTATATAAAGGTTTAGTTCTCGGAGATCCAGAATAAGTCTCAAAGAGCTGTCCTTTTTGGGTATTAAAAAATACAAGGAGTATACTCCAGACCCTTGATATTGTAACGGTGCAGGCTCCTTGGTTCCTTTTAGCAAAAGATTGTGCTTCTTGTTTGAGCAGGTCTAAATGTTCCGGTGACATTTTGTGAGAACGAGGTGGAATGTTTGGAGGAATGGTGGTAAGCTCCAGGCAATAACCATGGAGGATAATTCCTAACCCCCATTTGTCTGTAGTTATCGACCAACAAATGGGGAGAAATTGTTGCAGTCTTCCCCCGACAGGTGTGGTATAGTCGGGGGAAGTCACTGTTTATTTGGGGAAGGGGAATTGCGGGGCGTGCTCCCTTTTCCTCTACCCTTAGAATTGTTCCCTCTTTAACCTCCCTGAAAGAATCCTCTTGAAGGGGACGACTGGTTTTTACCCTTATAGGTGGATGTATTTTGGTCTGAGGGTGTGGTCTTAGACCCTGCTCGGTAAAAGGACAGATGAAAGGAACCTCTATTGGGAGGTAACTGTAGAGCTCCCATAGATTTGGCGACCTCAGTCTCCTTTTTCAATTTTTCGAAGGCCTGATCAACATTAGATCCAAAAAGATGTTTTTTGTCTAAGGGTGTGTTCAGATAAAAATTGTTGGACCTCTGGCTTAAAACCAGAGATCCTTAACCAAGCAGGTCTTATAAGAAGAATGCTGGTGTTGACCTCTAGTGCGGTATTGGCCCCATTCAACACACAAAAAATCAAGAGGGGAACGTATCACTTGTCCTGAGTAACCAGGGTTCAAAATTTTTGTTTAGTGTTCCAATAAAAAAACCTCATTCACGTACAGAGGATGGAATTGGCAGTATATCCTGATTCTCCGCCGGGCTCTTAGAGACGTGACAGCATAATCATTGGGTTAGTTCTCACGCTTCCTCCACCCAGAAGTGAACCCCTGGTTGGTGCAGTAGTGATCAGTGATACAGGGGTCAGTGAAAAATTGGAAAATGTGGATTAAAAATGCTCGTACAGCCAGATGAATGATTTAATAAGTCTGGATTCGTGAAAATTATAAAAATTGAGTGTAGTGCGTGGTGAGATTTAGGGATCTCCTGCACTTTGTGTGTCCATAAAATGGTAGACATGTTTCAGCCCTTGTTTTTGCCCCCAAGGGTCAGGTGGGCTTTCTTCAGGACCTAGAGTGAAAAGTGACGTGCGAGACTGGCAGGGTCTCAGTGCAAACAAACCATAAAGGTTTAAGGAGTTGTGGGAAACAAGATGTATTAATCTGTTTCTGTTGAGGTCCAACGGTACCTGTCAATAAAATAAGGGGGAGGGGGCAGGGAAAGAAAACAAACAAACTGATGGGAAAGTGTCAGAAACACATTTTTACGCGTTTACGCTGTCTACCTTTGTGGATGGAAAGTAATGATAAAATGGCAATTCTTTACGACTCAGTCAACTATTAACTTATGGCAAAAGATCGGAGTTCTCATTAGGTAGTAAAGGTGTGTGATTCGTGCTTAGAGGACTATACGTGTGTGGTTTTCCTACAACCAACCTTGCATCAGGTATAATTTGGTGGTAGATCCTAATCAAGTCAGGTATAGTAGGTGGTCAATTCTAAGTAGCCCAGGTCGATGCGCAAATTATTTTACCGCAAAATGCGGTGCTCCGCATTGTGCGCGTTGTATGTGGAGGTCTGTATTTTTACATTGTGCTCAGGGCTGTAGGCGTGTATCTCCTAATCGTGGGTGGCACGCTTTTTCGGGGTGTTCAAGAAACATGCCTAGCCGTGTATTTGGTTGTACTGCTAGCGAAGCTCTTGGTTACTCTGATTGAACCAATTTAGTAGTGCTCATTGTTCGGCAGACATCGGAAAAGCTTGCGGAGCCGCAGTCATGTCTCACTGGGCTAATAGTAAATTAATAAATATCTTGTGGACGCGGATGTTGGCGCCCCATTGTCATACATGCCCTGTTATTGAGGCTCAGTTTAGTTCATGTGGGCAGGCTCTTAAAACTCCTAAAACTTATTGCCATGCCCGCCCCGTGAAAGGAGTGATGTGTAGATGTGGGCGCTCGACTTGGTTACCAGGTGTAATTAAGCCCCCTTGTCAACCTCTTTTGTTAACGTGTAAAGTCAATCTCCTGTAAATCACTCGCATACCTTAGATTTATATTTGCGGGCATCATCGGGCGGCCAGGGAGTCTTTCTCCTGCTAATAAGTAATAGGTAGACAATTCACACTCCTTGTCATTCATGCACTTTTTTTTTTAAACGTTATGGTTTCGTCGTGTAGCATCCGTCCTTTTGCTTCTACCTGCGGCTCTGCTCCAGCACCGCTTGCGCCGATCCTTCCTCTGGGGCCCGGTTGCGAGTGGCTTCCGGGTCACATGTTTATGTAAGCCAAGAATGGCGATTGAAGAAAGACTATGCAGTCTGTGGTGTTCGTTATGATGTTTCAATATTATAAAATTGGCGTCTTTTAAAATTATTAACTATATAGTAACCATGGTCTTGCAGTGCCGTGACAGATGGTACTACGAGCACGTTGCATTAAATGTGAACAAATTGGGTGTTAGAAAGACCATGCGGTCTGGGGTGTCCGTTATGATGTTTCTATGTTGAACATTGGCATGTTTTTTTCAAATTATTAACTATATAGCAACCATGAACTTGCGGTGCCGTGACAGATGGTATTATGTGCACATCGCATTAATTGTGACCAAGTTTTGTGGAAGGGAGTCTTTGTGATCTATAGTGGTCGTGGTATAGAGTACACTTTTCTATTATAAGATCAGTGTGTTCTGGGAACACTGATCAAAGTGCACGTGAGTGGTTATCTGATGCATTATCCTGGGCTTTAAAGTCTTCTGAGCTGTATGGGTGTATGCGTTCCAGAGAGAATTTCTTAAGATCTTTTCCAAATTTTTGTATCTTGTTCTGTGTAAGGTACTCTTTTGTCTTGTTCATTTCCCGGTTGATTTCCTCGAGTTTTTTTGTACACTGTAATGTGTACCATGTTCTTGAGTTTGGCTTCACTCACTTGTATCTTGATGGAGAGTTCATCTGTCAGTCTTGTAGCGGTCTTAATGATTAACACCAGGTAGTCCCTTGTACACTTCCACGAGATTGCCGACCAATCTTTTCTAAAGAGTATGTCTTGGAGAAAGATCCGTGGGGCGTTGGTCGCCCACAACCCTTTGGGTGCGGCATTGGCACGGAGGTATTCGGTCATAATGATTCCGTGGACTGCTGTCCTTACTAGTTCCTTTTTCATCTCTGTTCGCTCATCCCAGTCCTTGGTGTGGGCCAGGGTCTGGGTTAGATCTTGGTCTAGTAACAGTGGGGGTCGTGATAGAATTGCATCCATTTCTTCCATCGAGTAGCTTAGGACTAGATTCTCGGCCATTTTGACACTATTGATGGGGTGTCAGTAGTTGGAGATAAAACGTGGTATCTTTAGGAATTGCTCCCACAGCTGTGCGCTAAGTATATGCAATCAAGGAGGAGGGAGAAAGAAGAAGCTGGGATCCATTCAGCTTCCTTGTCGTATTACAAAAAATAAAGAGGGGCACGAATCACTTGTCCTGCGTAACCAGGGATCTACATTTTTGTTCAGTGTACCAATAAAAAACCCTCATTCACGTTCAGAGGATGGAATAAGCGGTATATCCTGATTCTCCGCCAGGCTTCTAGAGACGTGACAGCATAATCATTGGGTTAGTTTTCATGCTTCCTTCGGGGGAAGTGCTGCCTTTTCCTCTACCCTTAGAATTGTTCCCTCTTTAAACTCCCTGAAAGAATCCTCTTGAAGGGGACGACTGGTTGTTACCCTTAACCCCTTCCACACTCATGACGAGCTGGGCTCGTCATGAGGTAGCCTCCTGCTACGCTGATGACGAGCCCAGCTCGTCATGTAACATGTGTTTTTGTTGCTTCCAGCACACAGCGGGAAAATGCATAGCATCGATGTGGTTAAAGGTGGATGTATTTTGGTCTGAGGGTGTGATCTTAGACCCTGCTCGGTAAGGATCGACAAAAGGAACCTCTATTGGGAGGTAACTGTAGAGCTCCCATAGATTTGGCGACCTCAGTCTCCGTTTTTCATTTTTTTGGTGAAATGACTTTTGGAAGGAATTTAGGATTAGTACGAAGAACCATTTTGTTATGATGCATTTGCAGGAAAGGTATTTGAATGGTAAATGCTTGCAGTTCGCTTACTCTTCTAAGAGAAGTAATGGCTACTAGGAAAGCTACTTTCCAAGTTAGGAATTGCAATTCACATTTGTGTAAAGGTTCAAAGGGAGGCACCATGAGACGTGTGAGAACGATGTTTAAGTTCCACACTGGTGAAGGTGGTGTCCTGGGAGGGATTATTCTTTTCAGCCCTTCCATGAAAGCTTTTATAGCTGGTACTCTAAAAAGAGATAGAGGTCTATTTTGTAAGTATGCTGCTATAGCAGCAAGGTGTAATCTGATAGATGTGTATGCGAAGTTACACTTTTGAAGGTGTAGGAAGTATCCTATGATGTGTTGAATAGACACATCCAGGGGGTTTATGTGATGGTTTTTACAGTATATCACAAACCTTTTCCACTTAGCAGCATAACATGCTCTGGTAGTGGGAAGGCTAGCTTCTTTGATGACGTTCATACATTATTGAGGAAGGTTAAGGTAACTATGACTTCAGGAGCCAGATCGCTAGGTTGAGCTGAGTCCGGGTGTCTGATCTCTCCATGGTTCTGCGTTAATAGGCGTGGAGATAGGCTTAGTTTTTTTGCAGCAGTGTGGTGTACCACGGTTGTCTGGCCCAGGTTGGAGCAACTAGAATGAGTGTTGGGGAATGTTGCTGTAGTTTGCTTACCACTAATGGAAGTAGTGGGAGAGGAGGAAAAGCATACGCAAATTGTCCTGACCAGTTCATCCATATCGCATTGCCTTTGGACAATGGGTGTGGGTATCTGGCGGCGAAGTTTGGGCATATTGCATTTTCGGGGATGGGGAAGAGGTCTATCTGAGGTTGTCCCCACGTTTGGAAAAACGGTTGAAGAACTTGCGGATGAAGTTCCCATTCGTGGATCTGCTGTGTCTGTCCACTTAGTAGATCTGCCATGGAGGGGCGTGGCCTGCAGCGTCAAGTTGGCGGTGGCACTTTGAGAGTGCTCCGGACCCCCTCCGTCATACGCCCGACATCCGCCACTAACAGCCTACCTTTTTGCCATCCGCTTGATGAGCGTGGACCCCTGTGCTGCCCGCTGTCCCCCGGTGTCATCAGGGGCCGCTTTCGATCTCCCCCTCGCCGGCTCTGCTCCTTGCTGCCGGAGGCCCGACTTCATCAAAATGGCGGCACCCAGGTAGCTTGGGCCGGAGCCCGAGGTCCGGGCCACTCCTCCCCCGCGGCGGAGGGCTGGGGCGACAGGTCTGAGGGGCAGCTGGTCCTCCCTGGGCCTCTGAGTGCACGGGGGGAGCCGGGAGACTGTGCGAGGACGTCACCTGCAATCCCCGGGGCCCAGGCTGCACACGAGGGGCCCATCCTGAAGCGGCGATCTGAGCTTGTGAAGTTGCGGCGGCAGCTGCCTGACAGACGTCGGAGGTCCTGTGGGTGCTGCGGGCGAGGCTGGAGAGCAGACCTGCTGGAGATATGTTATGGAGGTGAGTGCTCCCGGGGGTGGGGCGGCCGGGCCCGCGCTCTCCGCCTGGGGCCTTGGACCTGTGTCAGCCGCCCTGGTGCGCCCTGCGGCCCGCTGGTTCTTATCTGACTGGACCCTGGGAGCCCCCCTGTGGAAGAATTTGGCCCACTAGGAGATCTGTGGGTGGCAGCCCGGTGGCTCATCGCTCCCCCTGAGCGGAAGTATCGCCGACTCCCCTGCGGGACCGGCGGCGCTGGGGGCAGCAGCGGCTGGCTCCCCTGAAACGCCAGGGGGGCGAAAGTTGTTGGTGCGAGCCGAGCTGCACGGACGTGGAGATCTTTCTCCAAGGACTGGACCTGCTGGCTGGGGGTGCCATACTAGCCGGAGCGCCCGCAGGAGGTGAGGCTGGGCCCGTGTAATCCACCCTGGAGCCTACATCCTGTGCCGATTTCGGCTCTGGCCCGGACTCCCACCCCTGTGGAGAGCCGCCGCCAGGGGGCCGTGCGAGCTGCGTTTCCCTGTGAGGCGGAGATCACACACACCCTATCACCCTAGCCGGGATGCGTGGGGCCGGAGCGTAGGAGGGCTCCCGAGAAGGGTTCCCTAGGGCCTTGACTGGCCTGGAGCCGTGTGCCCTCGGCTGGCCCAGTATCCACCGTTGAGCCCAGGGACATCCAGGCCCGGGGACCTCCTGGTCTGGGGCCCATCTGGGAGTGCCACCATACCTTACGCGAATCATCGGGGTGCTGCCTGACCCCAGGAGGACCGACCCTCTTCCCCCCCCCCCCGAGCACTCCGCCTGGAGAACTCTGCTTTAGAATGGCCGGGAGTTGGGGAGAGGTTCGGCCACCATATCGGGTGGCTAGAGCTCTGCCTGGACTTCCACCCACTCCTCCCCAGTGCATGTTGGTTGGCTGTCTGCAACTATATGCAAATCCCGCGCCCCCCCAGGCCCCCAGGCCCCCGGCCCCACGACCCAAACAACAATGGAGCAGTTTGCAAAATCAGATCGGGGGCCCGGCGGCGGAGCGACGGCCGGCTCGGGCCCAGCCGGAGGGGATCTTTCGACCATCCTGCAAGCGATTAACGCGTCCCAAGCGTCAGTGGAGAGCAAGATAAGGGAGGTTCCGATCGATATGGCCCTAATCCGTCAGGACCTTCGTAAGGCCACGGAACGTCTCACCAAGGCTGAAGCCCGAATCTCCACAGTGGAGGACGGCGTCACCATCCTCCAAGTCTCAAATGGCCCGTCTCCAGTCGCAGACCTCGGCGCTCCACTGTCGATCCGAGGATGCTGAAAACAGGGCGCGCCGCAACAACCTGCGCCTCCTGGGCTTTCTGGAGGGGGTGGAGAAGGCCAGCACCGCCGCCTTTATTGAAACCTGGATCCGCTCCTGGATGCCCAAAGAAACTCTCCCCCTGGTTCTGGGTGGAGCGAGCTCATCGCTCTCGCCCCTAAACTGCCGCCCCCGCCCGTTCCATTATCCTCCGTGTTCTTAACTTCCATGACAGGGACACCATACTGGGGGCGGCCAGAGAGCTGGGGCTGTTACATTATCAGGACTCTAAGATAATGGTGTTTCCAGACTACTCGAGGGAGGTTCAGTCGCAACGTCGATCCTACGATGAAGTCAAACAAAAACTTAGAGCGTTGGGCCTTAGCTACGGACTCTTCTTCCCGGCCCGGCTTAAAGTGATTTTTCAGAACAAGACTTTCTTCTTTGACTCCCCCAAAGCCACTTGAACATGGCACACAGAGGAACGGCCCCTCCTGCCGAGGGAGACTCTCTCACCGTCCCAGCGGGCCCCGGAGCGAATGAACTGGACTTAGCCGAAGCCCAGGAGACGCAGAACCGGATCTCAGAGGAGGGCCGGCCGCCGGGGTGGTGGCACCAATCGCGGATGGCACGGCCCCAACACTCTTCGAAACAGACCCAGAAGTGGGGATCCGCTCCCCCACCGTTGGCCTCCTCCCTGATCGACATGGGCAGCATCCCCAGACCCAGTGTGACTCGGAGGTGAGCCATGTCGGACTCAGACCTATCCAGAAGCCCTGTGATCCGCGGCTCAGATGTTGACACCGGGCCATGATCAGCGCTGCCATCGGAGCCAGAGGTTCCAACCTGGAACTCTCCATTGATGCATATGCCTCGGACTCTGTGCACAGACTCACACAGAGCTTGCCAGACTGGTTTGTTCGGGTATCTATATTGATGTAATCCGAAATTCGAACATCTTAGTCCACTGATACTCCTCTATTTCCTCTTCCTCTAACCTGCTGTTAACATGTCATCCGAGCACATGGAGGGTGTCCGACTCAGCCATGTCCCGATTTTGTGGTTGCTAACTGTTCAAGTTTAGCTGTTCGCCTCCCCACGAGGTGCTAGTGATTAGTTTAGGGCGACAGATGCTTCCCGTTCTGAAGTATAGGGTGGGAGGAGTTGGGGGGCGAGGGAGGGGGGGAGAGACCATTGTCTCTCGGGAATTTGTTGTGTTTGGCTGCCCACGGGCCGCCTTGTTCTGTTCTTATTGGTAGCCACACGTCCCATTATCCTCCTCAGCTGTCACACACACCCGTGTCTTCCTAAACTAGGCCATTGTGCCCCGGACCCGGCCGGAACCTTCTCCCTGATGGTGAGGGATCCTCTTTGCCCACTTGCTACACGCCAGACCTCACCTTCCCATATGATCCACACCTATAACAAACCCCTCCAAATCCTCTCCTGGAACGTGAATGGCCTCATTGACTGCATTAAACGCACCGCGGTGCTTCGGGGGGCCCGCCGCCACATGCCGGACGCCCTACTCCTCCAGGAGACACCTCCTGGGTTCCAGTGCCATTTCCTGGCCCGCTACGGGTTTGACTGGGTCTGGCATTCCGGTTTTACCAGAGGCTCCTGGGGGGTGGCCATCCTTCTGAGACGCGGGCTTCCCTTCACCGTAGTCGATGCCGTCACTGACACACTGGGAACGTATGTGGCCGTGTCGGGGCTGGTTGAGGGCAATCCCTTGAATCTCCGCTGCACATATGTCCCCCCGGCACTCTTATCCTCCGACCACTCCCCCATCTCACTTCACATCGGGTCTCCCTCTACAGGCCCCAAGACAACCTGGCGACTAAATGCATGGTTCCTGCAAGACTCCAAACTGGTGGAGTCCCTCGGCCAGGAGCTCCGACATTACTTCTCCGCTAATGTAGGATCGGTCCCTTCGCAGGTAACGCTCTCGGAGGCGGGCAAGGCAGTAATTCGAGGGGTGGCCAAGGGGTTAGTGCATGCCAAGCGTGCGGCCCAAGCCGCCCAACTGGCGCAGCTGGAGTCCGAGCCGTTCACTTGGAGCATGCTCAACTAGCCAATGACACTACCGACTCCTCTAGACAGCTGGCGCTGGTCCGGGACGAGATTCGGCGGCTTTCCCTGGAGTCGGCAAAAATGCTTTGGCGCTCCTCTGTGGCCCGTATCTACGGCGACAAGAACGGTAAATTGCTCCACAATCTGGCATCCTACCCTAGGGCCCATTGCATCATTCGAGATCCGAACGGTCCATGGGACACGCCAGGTGACATCCGCTATAGCGCAAACCTTCGCACACTACTACGCGGCTCTATATGCCGCGCACACCCCGGAGCCTCCCTCACTGTATTGATGGCGGACTCTGGATTGTGCCTTCCATGTCTCCCCAGAGAAACCGCAGATACCCTAGACAGCCCCATGAATTTCTTCCGGGGTGAGAGGGACATCACTCTGCTGCACTCCGGCAAGACTCCGGGGCCTGATTGATTTCCCCAGGAATATTACTCTACGTTTCGTGACGACCTGGTCCCCCATCTGACGGAGCTCTTCCGCCAGGTGGTCAACGACGGGTCCTTCCAGTCTGAATCCGACGTGGCGACCATTGTGGACATACCGGAGACACATCCACCTTCGCTAGACTGCTCCGATTACCACCCAATCTCCCTGATAAACACCGAAATAAAAATTTTCGCTACTGCGATAGCCCAAAGACTCGGGCCCCTCCTGCAGGACCTGGTCCACCCTGACCAATGCGGGTTCATGCCGGCCAGGGGTACCCGTCACTGTATACGCCGTCTCCACCTGGCGTTGGGCCATCGACATCGGCTGTCCCCATACTTGGCGCTTCTGCTCATGGACTTTGAAAAGGTCTTTGACACGGTGGACTGGGGGTACTTAAGGGACGTTTTGGAAAGAATGGGTTTCGGCCTTCCCTTCCGCCACCTGGTCCAGGTTCTTTACAACAGCCCTAGCGCCCGTGTACTCGTCAACGGCGCGACTTCCGAACCATTCCCAATTCGGAGAGGTACCCGCCAGGGTTGCCCCCTCTCACCACTCCTATTCGCGCTGGCGATGGAGCCCCTGGCGGCACTAATCCGACAGGACCCCCTCATCTAGGGCTGGATGTGGGATCAGAGTCAGGTGGACAAAATTGCTTTATACGCAGACGATGTTCTGCTCCACTTGGCCGATCCGGAACATTCCGGCCCTAGGTCTCTAACGGCCCTTTCTGACTTTCAGCAGGTCTCAGGTCTCCGTCTCAACCTCGCGAAGTCTACGCTGGTTCCTCTTCACCCCTCCCGGGCGTGCTTCGACTGGCAGGCAGTGATCCCCCCTCCGGAGGCAGTCATTCAAGTATCTGGGTGTGTGGGTGACCCTCCTGCGGAGCTGGAATGGGCCCTCAATGTTACCCCCCCCCTGGTCACCCGGATGAAAACAGATCTTAGGAACTGGCAGTCCCTCCCCCTTAACCCATTGGGCAGGAGTGCCCTTTTCAAAATGATGATCCTTCCCCGCTAACACCTCGGTTCACTTCCAGAGTAGCTGGTTTAGGAAACTTGATCACGATTGTCCCCGTCCCATTGCCGGGTTCACCCCTTTGACAGCGGCATGGGTGTCACCAACCTCTATTTCTACTACCTAGCCACAAGACTCATTGTGATCCATGATTGGTTTCCGGGTGGCTGGTCCGAGCCAGCTTAACGGGTGGAGCTCACAGTCTTCGAGTTCACGCAGATTCAGGGCTTCCTATACGGCTCCCCGGTGCCACAGACCATGCCCCCAATCACCAGAACGGTGCTCATGGCTTGGTGGGCTGCCCTTCGCATGGTGACCTGGGATCGGAAGCCGACTAGACAAATGCCCCTATAGCATGGCACCTGGTTAAGAGAGGCCTTATCCCTGGAGGGTTTCCGCCGCTGGGACCTGGTGGGGATATCACTACTTGGAGACGTGTGGGTAGGGGATCACATGCGCTCTTTTTCTGACCTACAGCATAGGCATGCTCTCTTACACTCCCAGTTCTACAAATATATGCAACTCCGCCACGCCCTCCACATACACCTCCCAACACCCACTTCCCTTCCGGAGTTTAGTCCTCTAGAGGCCCAAGTCATGATGGGTAACCTGGGGAGAGGGGGAGTGTCCTGTATATACCAAGCCCTGATTAATAACTGTCCCACATCCTTGGATCGGCTTAGGGAGCGATGGGAGGGGTGGGTGGGTCCTTTGGACAAAGCAGACTGGCGTGACGCCTTATGGCACCCAAAACCCTAACCACATCTTCAAAACAACGCCTGGTCCAGCTTTACTACCTCCACACGGCATATCTCACGCCGGCTCGTCTCTTTCGAGCCGGTGTGAGAACCTCTCCGGCCTGTGCGCTTTGTGCTGGTAATCCAGCCGACTTCTATCACATGGTATGGCTCTGTCCGGCCTTAGATCCATTCTGGAAGGGGGTGGAACTTCAGCTTACACAGGCTTTGGGATGGGTGGTTCCCCACTTGTTATTGGGAGATTGCGGCTCGAAGGTCCCAGGCTGAGGGACCGGTACTACGGAAATGGAGGAGGGGTGTGGACTGGTGTGGGGTGCAGGAGGAGGCCCTCTTTGAGGCTCGGGGATGCCCAGAGATGTTTAGCAAAGTGAGGGGCAAATGGTTTGGCCTGATACCATCTTGATGGGCCCTATCTCGCTATGTCAAGTGCTAAGAGGGTGCTATTTACTTAATCTGAAAGGACTAATAGGATCTGTGTTGTCATCAGGGAGGGACGTTTTTTTTTTAACTGAGATGTGTGATTTGTTGCCAATTAACTTACTTGTATTGAAAACTTCAATAAAATTGGATTATCAAAAAAAAAAAAAAAAAAAGGTCTGCCATGGAATTTTGTACTCCTGGGGCATGTTGGGCTAAGAGGAAGATCTTTAGAGGTATAGCCCATCTCCATATCTGCTGTACTAACAGAGCTGCAGAGAGTGTGTCCCGCCTTGTTTGTTTATGTAGTACATTGCTGTCATATTGTCTGTGCGGACTAAGACAACTTTGCCTGACACTTGAGTTTGAAATGCTTTTAGGGCTAGAAACACAGCTAGCAACTTTAAGTGGTTGATGTGGAGTAGCTTTTGTTGCGGGGTCCACCTGCCTTGCATGGTGTGATGCAGTAGGTGAGCTCCCCAGCCGGAGAGCGACGCGTCCGCTGTCATGAATATTTGGGGAACTGGCTCTAGGAACGGTCGGCCCTTTGGAAGGTTTTTTGTGCTCCACCATTGCAGAGAGAGAGAGAGAGGAGTCCGACTGTCTACCAACACTAGGTCTGTTAATTGACCATGAGCCTGGTTCCACTGTCGTGCTAGGCACTATTGAAGTGGACGCATTTGCAGTCTTGCGTGAGGTACTATAAATATGCAAGATGCCATCATTCCTATGAGTTGCATGAACACTAGAGCTGGAAGCGAGTGTTGTGGTTTGAATTTTGTTAGGAGCATTTGTACACTTGTTATCCTGGCTGGAGAGGGATAAGCTAGTGTTAATTGGGTGTTTATTGTAGCGCCAAGGTATTGTGTGTGCGAGGGTAGCAGATGTGACTTGGTGTGATTTAGTGTGAATCCCAAGTTGTGGAGTAGTAGAATTGTGGCGTGAGTGTGTTGTACACACTGGCCGTATGAGCTTGCTTTTATGAGCCAGTCGTCCAGATATGGGAAGACGTGAATCTGCTGTCTTCTTAAGTGTGCCGCTACGACTGCTAGGCATTTGGTAAACACTCTTGGTGCTGTTGTGACTCCGAATGGGAGCACTTTGAACTGGTAGTGCTTCCCATCTAGCACAAATCTGAGATATTTTCTGTGCGCTGTGTGGATGGGAATGTGGAAGTAGGAGTCCTTGAGATCTAGAGTGACAAGGAAGTCATTTTGTAACAGGAGCGGAAGGACTTGTTGAAGTGTGACCATATGGAAATGGCTTGACTGTATGTAAATGTTTAGAGGTCTGAGGTCTAGAAAAGGTCTCAGATATCCGTCCTTCTTTGGAAATATAGGGAGTATACTCCCTTGTTGTGCTGGTGCTTTGGAACTATTTCTATTGCATTGTTCTGCAGGAGAGATACAACTTCCTGTCCGAGCAGTGTCAAATGTTCATGACATTGGACACTGTCTGGGGGGTATGTTTGGGGGTAGATGTTCGTTCTAGACAGTAACCTGACTGGATTATTTGAAGCACCCACCTGTCTGACGTGATATTTTCCCAGGCTGGTAGCTATTGCTGTAGTCTTCCCCCGACCGGAGTGGAAAGGGACGGGGGAGGGGAGTCATTGGGTAGGGGTGGAGGCAGAGCGGGAATTGTTGGTCTTGCCTCTGCCCTTGTTGTTACCTCTGTAACCACCCCTTTGGTAGCCCTTACTATATGTAGATTGTGTGGGGCTTTGTAGGAGGTGGAAGGTGTGTCTGAAGCGTATCCTCTGTTGGTACCTCTATAGGATGAGCGTCGAAATGAACGTCTGGGAGCCTGCGACTGCAAGGCTCCCATAGATTTTGCTGTGTCCGTATCCTTCATTTGTTTTAGGGATACATCTATGTTGGGTCCGAATAAGTGTTGCTCATCAAATGGTTGATTGAGTATAACACTCTGGACTTCAGGTTTAAAACCAGATATGCGTAGCCATGCATGTCTATGCAGCAAACGACTAGTGTCAACTGCTCTGGAGGCAGTGTCTGCTGCGTCAAGTGCACAGTGAATTGAGGTGTTGGTAATATTTTTCCCATTCTTGGATAAGCTCATTAGCACTATCTTTGTACTTATCCTGGAGGTGCTGCATCAGTGACTCTAGTTCATCATAGTGTGCTCTGTCGTAACGTGCCAATAATGCTAGTGTATTGGCGATACGCCACATTTTGCTGCTTGGGATCCAGTTCTCTTTCCTGACGCATCAAGGAGTTTAGACTTTGTCAGGTGGGGGAGCCTCACCCGACGTTTGTGAGTTAGCCCTTTTGCGTGTGTTTGAAACTACAAGCGAGTCTAGGGGAACTGGGCCTTTAATATAAGCTGGATCTGAAAGTGCAGCTTTATATTTCTTCTTCTCTATTCGTGGGTTAATGACCCGAGTTCTAACTGGGTCTTTAAAAACCTCAGGGGCATGTTTAATAACTCCTTTGAGCATGGGCTAAATGGATGAAGATCTTTGCGCATTGTCAAATGTATCTAGTAGGAAGTCTTCCACTAATGTGTCTGTATGCATATCCCCCCCATGATACTGCGCAGCTCTGTGTACCAACTGATTAAAGCCCATAGTGTCTTCTGGCGGGGAAGGCCTAGAGGGTAAATGTCATCTTGAGGGACATTTGGAACGTCTGGCATGTTATAATCGTTCGATGGGTCAGGTGAGTCTGGGGGAATAGATGGATCATCTGCGTTACCCCCTATGTCAGAGCTATCATCCCCATTATCATCATGTTGTATGATAGAGTGTGTAGGGGAATGTTGTGGCAGGGGAACAGGTGGTGATGGCATAGGTGGAGGAGAAGGGGAAGGCACTCCTAGCGGGGAAGTAGCTATGTCCTTCTTTGGAGGAGCTGGTGCTGGTGTTTCTAGTGGTCGTTTCTTTGAACTTAAAGTTAGTCGACCAGTAGTTGGATCTTTCACCAAAGTCTTTTGTGCAGGGTCTGGAACCGCGAGACGTGGGTCACAGCGCTCCCCCTATATCATGAAACATAACTTGAAAATGCTGCATCAGTTGGATTTATGAAGCCATAAGACAAAGCAGCTCAAATTCACATGCATACCATTTACAGGCCTAGAAAAGCATTTCAAGTCTCTGATGGATATTGTTACCCCTTGGTTTAGTATTTTTATTGAATGTAGAAGGGGTTAAAGGAGATTTTTCACCGACTAAGCTATTTAGGGTTCTACAATTAAAGTGTACACGTTTTAATAATAATCCTGAAAATGAGGTCATGGGTTGATTCTTGGTGCACAATACCCTCGCCTTAGTGGAATTGTTAGTCCAAGATCCAACAAGGAGTTCAATGTTTTCCAAATCAGTGATTTAACAAAATAAAAGAAGACTTTAGCTACATCTCTATCACTAAAAAAGTTTCCAAAAAAAGATTAGCTTTAGGTCCGCAGAACCTATTACTTCTAGTAGCTTAACGTGCTTCTATAACGGCAAAATGTTTGAGCTTCTGAGAGGACCGAGTTTACTTATCCTTTTTTCTAATGTCAATGAGGATGTTCAGTTTTTCCTCTTGTGAAAACTCAGTTAAATCTTGAAACCTTATACCAACAGAGGCATCAGGTTCTTTTTGATGACAGAACTTCCCAGTCTTAAGTTGCCTGGGAGCATTTTCATTTTTGTTTGTCCTAGCCTTTAATATTTCCACAGAACTGCAAATCTGGATTTGTTGATCTCTATCAGTTTATTATACTGAGCATTAGAGTGTGATGTAGTTGGACTAGTACTTTCCTTGGTGCACTCCTTTATGGTACCCTTCCCCTTTGGCATGAGCCCACCAATTACAGCACAGTATTCAGACTGCTCAACTACAGCATAGGTACAGTGTTTTTTTTAGAAACTATAAAAATGTAATCTAAGTGCACTTCTTGCTCCTGTCCACAAAACCGAGCAGAAATAGAGTCTCGAACCAGGCTTATGCTGCACCCAGTACAAACTATAGACAATTTTAAAGATCAAAACAGAAAAACAAATACTCCTCTCCCAATGAATCACCTCACAGAAGCAAACACATTCTAGGACTTCACAGTTATTCCAAAGTAACAGTATTTTGATGTTTTTAGAAAAAATAGCTCCTTCAAAAGAAGACGTTTTTAAAATAAAGTATACTTGAGTTATTGAGTGAATTAAAAATACTATCATTGCTTTACGAAGCAAGACAACAATCAAAATGTTGTGATTATTCAACAAGCGATATATGTACTTAGAACAAGAAAAGAAGATAGTGGCAAAATTTGCCTAAAGGTGACCCAGTGACATTTCACAGTGTACGACATGGTTACTCTGTTGAATGTACATTCCTAAACTTATGCTGTTTCTAGCAATGTTAATGAATACTACTGTACAAGGGCAATAGATTACGTTTGGCCCCTTAATGAGAAAAGGGTAGGTCAGCCATAATAAAAGATAGACTAACGCTGCCCAACCAATTTCTGATGTGAAAAGGATGCATTACCAAGACAGAAAATCACATGTAAAGCTGGTATCAATCCGATCCCAGGAAAATTGATGCGAGTGTTCACATAGGGATACATAAATTACTAAAATTTCCTTTTCACATTCAAGTCATGTATGCCTAGGCAGAGGTTCTGCATCTGCACAGCCCATTACTCATCCTCGGTAGGGTGGGAGATAATTTACGCCAATTCATTTTTCATTTTAACTTGATCGGTCATAAAAACAACTATTGCTACTTTATGGTCAGTTTAAGCACAAGTACACATACAAGCAACAAAAAGAATTAACATTACTCTTGATTATAAAAACTTAAACCCTCCTAAAAGTACTTTCCATAAAGTAAGCAAACTAGTCATGGCCATGTTTTTTTAATACATAAAAACAAAAAAATTATTTAGGCTAATCTGACAAAAGAGTCCGGGGCAGTCTGTCGAGTGTCACCCATCACAGCAACCTGCGAAAGGATGCCGTCTAGTGACTGGCATTAAAGAACTAGAAAGGTCCAAACGGAATGTAAGGAGCTGCAAACAGACTTTTACCCCGGCACAGGTGAGGAAGGAAGTCTAGAGATTTTAGTCTCTTATAGGATTCCAAATAGAAGATATATGTGGCAAAGAGCCCAACTGAATGCTATTTGGTCTTGGCCAGCAGATCATTTCAAGGCAGTCCTCTTAGCCGGATGTGTAGGAAAGACAAGCTACAAACACATATATGTATGGTTACATAAAATCAGCAGGTATGGTGCTCTTTTTACCTCCCATAGTAGTTCTGAAACTGCTGATAATAAAATATACCTGGGACTGCATCACAGCTTTGGCTGAACAATTGTGAATGTCAGAGGTTAAGGATTACATGCAGAGATTAGTTTTGCCAAACCAACACATCCCCACCAACATGAAAAATGGAGCAGGAAACCAATCGGGTGGTAGTGGGGTGGTATGAAACAGAGGTTCTTAAGCTGTATTCCAGGGACCTCTGGGGGTCCACTATTGCTTAGAAAAAGAAATAATAATAGATTAATAAAGGGTATTTAAATAAATAAGCAATATTAAACATTGATGTTAAATGCTTTGTAAATGTGACGGAATTTGAAAAAGGAGACTACACCTAAGTTGGTATCCTTAGATTGTTTAATGCACATCCGCTTCTCCCACAGATCAGACTATAGCATGGACGATGTGTGTACTAAACTGTTTTTAGGAAAGCTCCAACTTTCCCAATAAAATACCAATTTGGATTTTTAAAAAAAAGAAGATTTGAGCATAAAAATAAAAAAATACGACATAATTTTTTGGGCCGTGGCTTCGGCGCGAAGCGGAATGGCTGCCTGTTAAGGGAGCTCCGCACGCCGGGAACTTCATCAGATTGATCCCATCCTAAAACGGCCCTCGGCGTGCTGTGAAACCCTCAAAGGACAGAGCCCACAGGCTACGGCACAAACTGGCGTGGCCTGAGTCATCGTGCCTGCCGAGACGCTATTATGCTGAGCCGGTCTGTCCCTCGCGGGTTGGGTGAGAAAATAGCGCCGACCTGGTGATTGCTGCTCGGAGTTTGCACTCTGCGGCTGGAGCGCCGGGACTGACTTTAAGTGGCAAACTCTCTGCTGGGACATCTAGTCAACTGGAGGAGTCAAGGTGTGCTGCGGCTCGGAGCTGACTGTGCGCACCTACCTGTGGAGGCGGAGGCGGTGGATTCAATCGAGCCCGATTGTGCCCGAGAGGATGACGCTGCGTGAGGAGCTCCTCCTGAAACAGACAGCTCAGTGCTGCATGGTGCAGTGGTGAGGATCGAGGCGAGGCCCACTTCTGAACCTGAAACTGGCGCAGTGAGTAGGAGGTAGCGGCGCAGTTGACTGAGGCGGCTTTGGTGGACGGAGCTGGAGACGTGCTGGCTGGGTAAGTGAGGCGCCAGAGCGGGCTGGGCCTGCGCTGGCTGAGCGGCACGGCCTTCTTCGGGTGCTTCTGCCGCGTGTGTTGTGGCGCCTGGCGGGGCTCGGGCTGTTGTGTCGCTGGGGGCGCAGGATCCTGGCGACACTTCCTGTGTGCCCTGGGCGGATGCTGGACTGCTTCTCGATGGCTGGGGGGTGCTACCCGGGGGGCTCCTGAGCTCCAGCTGGCCCGGGCTTAGCGGGGTCGGGGAACCACGGGGGACCTCTCGGCTGCGGGGGAGACGGAAGTGGCACTGCCTTGGGTACATCGTGAGGCCGCCCGTGTCTGGTGGTTCATCGAGAAGTCAGGAAAATCCTTGGAATTGATGGAGTGGCCAGACAGGGTATCAGACAGAGTCAGCAACGATGTGCAGTCGGCTGAAGGCGTAGCGCTGGACAATATTTGGGAGCAACCCATAGTCTGAGGGTGCTGCCTGCCCTGACTAGATTCTAGTGGTTCACACTCGTACATGAGCAGTGGAGCTGCCTTACTGAGATATATCATCCGAACAGAGGTGTGCTGAAATGGTGCAGGCGGGTATAACTGGGGCAAGGATTACAGGAACAGTTAGTTTGTCTGTGTAGCTGTGGAACTGGGTGGTTGGCGACGCTCAGGGACACCTTCAGCATGGGTAAATCAGAACCCAAACAGGCCAAACTACAGTTTGAAAATAGGCGCAATACTCGTGCCACGGACGGGATGGGTGACCAGACTGAGATGCGGAGTGCCTCGGGTCTAGCAGAGAGTACGGAAGACGGCACCAGGACCATACTGTTGGAACTGCGAGCTGGCATGAAAACGATAGACAGCAAAATTGATGCGCTGGCGACCGGACTAGACATGGTGAAAAAGAAGATGGATAAACACGAACACAGACTAGATGTTCTAGAAAATCGCATGTCTGACACACATGATGTGCAGGCTGAATCGCGGACGCAGATCCTACAGATGGAAAAGATACTGGAGGTAATACATGCGAAAAATGAAGATTTGGAAGCGCGCTGGAGGCGCAATAACCTTCGCATTATTGGGCTGTCGGAATCTACTCCTATTTCCAAAATGGAGACGTTCATAGATGGCCTGCTGCGAGAGCTCTTTGGATCTGTGCTCTCCACCTTGATGATTGTGGAGCGGGCACATCGCTCGCTGGGGCCCAGACCTAAACCTGGCGCACCACCTTGCCCGATTATTGCACGTCTTCTAAACTACGCCAACAGGGACGCTGTGCTGAGAGAGGCTAGGGCCAAGGATCCAGTAGTTTATAAAGGGGACACTTTATCTTTCTTCCCGGATTACACCAGAGTGGTTCAGGCAGCAAGAAGTTAATTTGTGCCAGTGAAAAAACTATTAAGGGCCGCCTCGGTACCCTACGCCATGTATACCCAGCCAAATTGAAAATCACTCATGAGGAACAGGCACATTTTTTCACAGATGCCAAGTCGGCTTTGAAGTTTACTAAACATATTTGTAAGAGCAGACCCATGCAGAATGCACTGGAGGACGCTGTTGTGGAATCGGGACTGGAGGAAGCAGACTAATGACTGTGCAGCTGGTCGGAAATTACTGCGAGTGGCAGTGGCTAACTACTCCCTGGCTCGGCTGGGACTGATTGAAACTGATGGCTGATTTATTGTTTGGGCGGAACGGGGGCGGGTGGCAGGGGCACACTGAAACTGAACACAGTATGTACTGAGGGAGTAGCTGTTACGTATTGATCGGGGCCTGTTTTCATGAGGTACGCAGGGGGGCTGGATAGTGATACTCCGGCGACCGCATTCCGGTGAGTGTATTAGTCGTCAAAGCTCTTCCCCTAGCGGGTGTTTCCCAAATGTTGCATTGGGTAGTTCATAGGGATGTTCAAAGGGTGGGGGGCAGGATCCGGTCTAAACCTAATTGGGAGGTTGGAGGGGGAAGGGGGGGTGGACCAGGGGAGTTCTGTGTTTATTTTTTTTGTAACACAACTGTCATGGTACACGCAGGTGCACTTCGGGCGATCACATGGGTAGGAATGTTGCAATATGCCACGAATGGCGCCCCTCTGAGGCAGGTTGAGAAGCGACTAGACAAAGGATTGCCGTGAATGATGAGAGATAGATGCAAGATGCTGACTTGGAATGTCCGTGGCCTCAATTGACCTATAAAAGTGAGACAGGTGATGGCATACCTCAATCGTCACATGATACATGTTGCCTTATTACAGGAAACTTATTTGACGAAACATACAGAACGTGGCATAGCAGGTAGATGGGCAGGCTTTAAGCTCACTGCGTCATATTCCTCTTACGCGAGAGGTGTTATGATCTTGATCAAGAGGGGTGGCGTTTCAGCCGATACCTACAGGCAGATGTGCAATGGTGCATGGCAAGATGAGCAGTAAATGGATTACTATAATTAATATATATGGACCAATCGTGGATGACCCGAATTGTTTTTCCCACATGTATGGGGTATTGAGGGGCTGGCCAGAGGCTCCTGTACTATTATGGGGGGGGGATCTGAATACATACCTGAACGCTGAAGAAATGCGTTACTTACCTGTAACAGCAGTTATCCAGTATTGGTGTCTTTCATAGATTCACATGCCTGAATCATTCCCCGTCGTCGAGATGGGAGCCCCGGTAATAGAAAAGTAATGTCCTATAGACATACATAGAGAAAAATAGGCCTAAGGGCCTTGCCTTAGTAGCCTATCTATGTCCTTTTGTAAAAAGGACCAAATTTCCAAAGGTAGCCAATCAGCTACCACCTCCCTCTAGAACCTTCCTGCCAGGAGCCTCAGTCTCTCAGATTTTCGTACGCACCAAGCTAGGTAGACGTAAGATATGCTCTGTAGTGAGAGATGAGTCCTTCCTGGGGAGGTGGGAGGGTTGCATGTGAATCTATGAAAGACACCAATACTGGATAACTGCTGTTACAGGTAAGTAACGCATTTCTTATCCAGTATTATGGGTGTCTTTCATAGATTCACATGCCTGAATCAGAATAGCAAGCAATACATTATGCACATATGCGATGGAATATAACAGTCTGAGATAATACATATGTGACTAGATACCATCAGTAATATAAAGAGTAAAGTAAATAAATGTGCATACCATTGCAGGACGGTGGGAAGTAGGAAGGCTCATCTTACTGGAAGAGATGGCGAAGTACAGCTTGGCCCACAGCTGCATCCTGCATCAGTTCCGTGTCCAGGCAGTAGTGTCTGGTAAAGGTGTGCGGCGATTTCCAGGTGGCCGCTCTGCAGATATCCAGAATCGGTACACCAGCGAATAGTGCTGCCGATGTGGACACAGCTCTCGTGGAATGTGCTCGGACTGAGGAATGTAATGGACGTCCGGCTTTGTCATGACAAAATGCAATTGTTGCCGATATCCATCTGGAAATGGATTGTTTGGAGAGTGGCATGCCTTTTCTCGGCCTGCTGAAGGCAACGAAAAGTTGTTTGGTCTTTCTGAAAGCTTTCGTTTTGTCCAGGTAAAATTTTAGACATCTCTTAATGTCCAAAGAGTGAAGAGATCTTTCCGCCACTGTGCCTGGGTTCGGGAAGAATGAGCGAAGCACAAGCGGTTCATTGAGATGGAAGTCCGAGGGGACTTTAGGAATGAAACGGGGGTTGGTTCTTAAGATGACTGTCTGCTCTAAATTGCAAGAAAGGATCCTGTATCGAAAGAGCTTGCAACTCACTGACTCTTCTGGCTGATGTTAGAGCTAAAAGAAGTGCAGTTTTCCAGGAAATGTATTTGAGTTCAGCCCTATGGATAGGTTCAAATGGATGTTTCATTAACTGATTGAGTACAATATTCAGATGCCACGTTGGTGGTATTCGTCTTGGTCTAGGGAAAGATCTGTAAAGCCCTTTAAGGAACTGTTTTATCAGTCTGTTGGACCATAGTGAAGGGCCTTTTGAAGACCTGGTGAAGCGAGAGATTGCTGCCAGGTGTACCCTGATGGAAGCATGCGCAAGACCTGTTTGGGCCAGATGCAGGAGATAAGGCAGTATCTGCTCTGGAGTGATCCTGAAAGGGTGTATATTGTTGTCTTTACACCAAATACAAAATCGCTTCCATTTCAAGGAATAAGTTTTGTTCGTGCTAACTGCTCTTGCTTTAGCTAGGACTTCTTTGCACTCCTGCGGGATGCTTAGGTGACAGAATTCTCGGTACTCAGGAGCCAAGCCGATAATCTGAGAGATGTCAGATTCGGGTGGAGTATCTGGCCTTTGGACATCGAGAGTAGAGAAGGATGTTGAGGCAGTTGGATTGATGGACGGACTGAGAGGCGTCGGAGGTCCGCGAACCAATGTTGTCTCGGCCAGTATGGGGCCATGAGAATCAATGTGCAATGCTCCATTTTCATCTTCCGGATGACTCTGCTGATCAGGGGAAATGGCGGAAATGCGTACGCAAACACGTTGCGCCATGCGATGGAAAATGCATTTCCTAATGACCCCTGTTGGGGATGCCAACTTGCGAAGCTTTGGCATTTTTTGTTCTCCTTGGTGGCGAAGAGGTCTATTTGAGGTGTTCCCCATGCCGAGAAGATGTTGTCTAGAACTTGCTGGTTCAGTTCCCATTCGTGGGACATTGACCTCTGTCTGCTGAGAGCGTCTGCTATGACGTTGTCTTTTCCTGGGACATACTCCGATGTTAATGTGATGTTGTTGAGCAGTAGCCAGTTCCAAATTTTTTGTGATTCGCGAGACAGCGTCAGCGAGCGTGTCCCTCCCTGCTTGTTCAAGTAGTGCATTGTGGTCGTGTTGTCCGTCCTCACTAGCACTGCAGAATTTTTGATGCGAGGGAGGAATGCCTGTAGGGAGTGAAGGACTGCACGTAGTTCTAGGAGGTTGATATGCAGAGCCTTCTCTTGCTCCGACCATCTGCCGCTGATTTGTAAGTCTTGAAGGACTGCACCCCAGCCTTCGAGAGATGCGTCCGTCGTTATGACGTGTGGAGTTTCTGGTAACAAGAACGTGAGACCTTTGGATAGGTTCTTGTGCTTCATCCACCAGCCCAGCGTCTCGGATATTTGTCGAGTGACGACTATGTGATCCTCGAAGGAATCTGTACATTGGGTCCACTGTTTGGTCAGGGCCTCCTGAAGGGGGCGCATTCTGAGCCGACAGTGAGGGATGAGTAGAATGCAGGAAGACATCATCCCTAGAAGAGATTTGAAAATCCTTACTTTGATGGTTGGTTTTGAAGATATCGCGGTAGCTAGAGTCAGTTTGTTTTTTCTTTCCAGAGACGGGAAAGCTTTGGAGGAAATGGTGTTTATAGTGGCCCCCAGAAATGTTATTATCCTGGTGGGTTGTAAAGTAGATTTTTCGAAGTTGAGAGTGAAACCCAGGTTCCGGAAAATGTCGAGACAGGCGTTGGAAGACAGCTGTGCGTCCGTGAGAGACGGTGCTTTCACCAGCCAGTCGTCTAGGTAGGGGAAGACCTGGTGATTCTGTTGTCTCAGGTAAGCTGCCACAGGAGCCAGGCACTTTGTAAAAATGCGAGGTGCTGATTTGAGGCCAAATGGGAGGACACAAAATTGGTAATGGAGACCTGCTACTTCGAATCGTAGGAATTTTTTGTGTCGTTTGTGTATTGGGACATGGTAATATGCATCTTGCAGGTCCAAAGATGTCATAAAGTCTCCTTCCTCCAGGGAGCCTAAGATTTCCTGGATAGTCACCATACGAAACGATTGGCTTTTCAGGAAGGCATTGAGTGCCCTGAGATCTAGAATGGGCCTCCATTTCTTCTTTTTCTGTTGGATTAAAAAGAAGCGGGAATAAAATCCCTTTCCCTTTTGAGCTGATGGGACTCGCTCTATTGCTCCCTTTTTTATCATGGAAGAGATTTCCTGCAGTAACAGACGAAGGTGTTTGTGATGATGTTTGTGAGGAGGGGTGAACGGTGGGATGTAGTTGAATTCCAAGGTGTGACCGTGTTGAATCAATTGTAGTACCCACCGATCCGTCGTAATCATTTTCCAATTTTGGAGGAAATGTGTCAGCTTGCCACCAATTTTGAGCGGACCGGACGGTGGGGGGACTGGCTGCGGGAATTGGTCATTGTCTTCCGCCAGCCGTTTTCTTTTGCGATTTGCCCCTGAAGTTCGGTCTCCCGTAGGGGGTCTGACGACTTTGTTGTTGCTGCCGCTGTGGATATTGGGAGCGATTTTGATTATATGTGGATTTGCCTTGATAAGATCCTCTGTACGTGGATTGTCCTCGTCCTCTGTGCCCTCGAAAGGACTGGTTCCTGAATTGTAAAGTCCCGAGAGCCCTTGCAGTAGCTGTGTCTTTCTTTATCGTCTGCAAGGCTTCATCTATTTTAGCTCCAAATAGTAGTTGTCCGTCATAGGGCATATCTACAACCTTGGTTTGGACTTCCTGTCTGAAGGACGTCGCTTTGAGCCAACCTTGCCTGCGCAAAACTGCGGCACCTGCAAGCTGTCTGAAGCCTGTCATGGCGACATCGACAGCTGAATCTATGATTTCTGATGCCGACATTTGACCTTCATGAAGGAGTGCCTGGACCTCATTTTTCAAGTCATCAGGCACGTGCGTGAGATATGGAGCAATATCTTCCCATAGTTGCCTATTGTATCTGCCCAGCAGAGCAATGGCGTTGGCCACTTTGACCGTCATGGCTGACGTTGTGGAGAAGCGTTTGCCTATGCCATCCAATTTCCTGCCCTCCTTGTCTGGTGGTGCTGAGAGTGGCGAGGATCGGTTTCTGGAGTTCTTCTGGGCGGCTTGAGTGACGACCGAATCAGGTTTTGGATGTGAATTAAAACAAGTGGGTGCCGTTGACGGAGCCCTATATTTTTTGTCCAGTCTAGGGACCACTATGGAAACAGATGCAGGTGTTTGCATGAGTTGTAGCCCCTGTTCCCAGATATGTTCTATTATGGGAATGGATCGTGCCTCCTTCCTTATGGGGTCTTTGAAGTCATACAAGAAACAATCCGTTACCTTTGTTTCCATTGCCATGTGAAATGTAGTGGCCGCTCTCTCTATTAAATTGTGGAATCCCCCGATATCCACTGGTGGAGAGTCTGATGTGCTGGGTTCCGGTGTGGCCGGAGAATGAGCAACGTAATCCTCATCATCTCTGTTTTGAGAGAGGTCATCTCTAACCTCACCTTCCTCAGGAGGTTCGTCGTCATCATCAGAGGATTGTATGTTGTGAACCTGTTCAGTATCTTGAGGAATAACCAAAGGCGTTGGTCTTGCCCTTGGTGATCTTTGCTGTGTGGAAGATTCTTGAGAATTGCCATGTGATGGTGTCGCTGACGATTCTGGGAATCGCTTTTTATAGTCTGTGATCAGGAATTGAAGATCATGAACTATCTCGGCCGGCAATACGATCATTGGAGTGACTTGAGTATGTACCTGAGCCTGAACAGTTTCTTCCGTAAATATAACATCATCTCCGTCATCGTCAGTACTCTGGCATTTGACATTGAGATCTGACGGGCTAGTAGCTTGTTCGAAGTGGTCATCATCTGATTCGTCAGCTTGTAGTATGTGAGAAGGAAGCAGTGATGGAACCCTACTGGGTGATGTTAATTCGGGCGTAATAGGGAGTTTGGTGACCTTTTTTGATGGAATTAACTCCGCTTTTTTCCATGGCGTCGATGATGTCGTCGTCGACGAGGTCGTCGACGGTATCGCCGTCGATCGCTTTTCAAGCGTCGAGTGTCCCTTCGCCGATGAAGCTGTCGTCGACGAGGCGGTCGTCGACGGAGTAGTCGTCGACGGTGCCTTCGCCGTCGACGGAGTAGTCGTCGACGGTGCCTTCGCCGTCGTCGATGCGGTCGTCGACGGTACCTTCGCCGTCGTCGTGGACGTCGACGGCAGTTTTGTCGTCGGCGTCGTAGTAGCCGTCGACGGTGCAGTTGTCGTCGGCGGTGCTCCTACCGTCGTCGGTGTCTTCGTCGACGATGCGGTGGACGTCGACTGAATTCTCGTCGACGATGTCGGTGTTTTCTGTTTTGTCGACGTCGACGGAGATGACGACGGAGTTTTGACAAACGATTGCTGTTTTTTAATAAGTACAATCGACGATATTGGCTTACCCGTCGTCGACGAGTGGGTGGTCGTCGTCGTTGAAGTCAAGGCTGACGATGCCACCGTCGTCGAGATTGTCGTCGTCGATGTGGAAACATAGTTCGTTTTCCTTGAAGATAATGTCATGGAAGTAGACGACGAGGACTGCGATGGCTTTCTGAAGGTTGCAGCATCCTTCACAGACGTGTCAGATCTTGCCTCAGAAGACTTTGAAGTAGTCTTTTTGTGAGGGACGTCTGGATGGCCAGGGGAAGCCTCCCTTGGCCTTTTTAAGGACAGTTTTGAGGAAACTGAAGCCATTTCACTGCCCTCCGAGGAGAGCACCTCAACATCTCTGGTTTTTAGTCTGTTTAACCAGAGGAGCAGTCTGCCTTCTCTATCCTTAAGTGTTTTGGTAGAGAATGTTCTACATACCCTGCAGTCCTTTACTGTGTGGTCAGGGTAGAGGCAGTAGAGGCAAGTCTCATGCTTGTCGTCGACGTGCAGTCTCTTCTTGCCACAAGAAGAACAAGCTCTGAATAGTCCTCTTTTCTGTTGTTCAGCCATAGTTGAAGTAGAATCCAAGTTTTTTGAAGAAAGTAAAGAATTTGAAGAAACCTGAGGAGAGCTCAGGTGGGGACTCCCTAGCACAACGTGCGGTAGAAAATCTGAGAGACTGAGGCTCCTGGCAGGAAGGTTCTAGAGGGAGGTGGTAGCTGATTGGCTACCTTTGGAAATTTGGTCCTTTTTACAAAAGGACATAGATAGGCTACTAAGGCAAGGCCCTTAGGCCTATTTTTCTCTATGTATGTCTATAGGACATTACTTTTCTATTACCGGGGCTCCCATCTCGACGACGGGGAATGATTCAGGCATGTGAATCTATGAAAGACACCCATAATACTGGATAACTGGATAAGTCCAATCCCATTTCTCATCGCACGCCTAAGGTTGCTAGGAGTATCATTTGTGCCATGGAGGAATTTGGTCTGTGTGATGCTTGGCGAGTGCGGAACCCCAGGGTGAGGGAAGGTACCCACGCGACACCATTGCACAGGAGTTGGTCGCGGTTAGACTATTGGCTGGTAGGGGCGGAGATTATGGACTTGGTGGAAGTAGTAACGACTCTTGCCAGAACACTGTCAGATCACAGCCCGGTGCAATTGGATGTGGTGATCCCGACAGCTGTACATCGCCCCTTTCGTGGCGATTGCGATCCGAGGCGCTGCTTGATCGGACATATGAGACAGCAGTGCGGGAGGCCATAGAAGGAAAATGCTACTTACCAGTATGCATCTGTTCTTGGCATGTAGAGCTGCAGAGTCGTACACTTTGCATTAGATCGCCACCTGGTGTTGGGCTCGGATGATTGCAGGTTGTTGTCGTCTTGGAAGAAGTCTTTGTAGTCACGAGATAGGTGACTCCTCCCTGGGACAATACTGCGCATGGGCATCAGCTCCATCGATAGATTGTTTTTCGCCATGATGGGAAATGATGGAGTTAGTAGAAGTAAAGAGAAAAGGATGTCCATGCGTGTGCATCTAAGTAAGATGAAAACTGGAACAGATACAAGTCCCAGGGAGGCGGGAGGGCGTGTACGACTCTGCAGCTCTACATGCCAAGAACAGATGCATACTGGTAAGTAGCATTTTCCGTTCGAGGCATATGAGCTGCAGATCGTACACTTTGCATCGATTGTGCAGCAGTGTCTCCCCTAGCGGTGGTCACTTGTATCCGTTGCAGTAGTTTGAAAGTGTGTTTTAAGGACAGCTTGGCCTACTGCAGCTTGCTGATTGGCTTGCACATCAACACAATAGTGTTTAGTGAAGGTGTGTGGTGTAGACCATGTTGCTGCCTTACATACGTCCTCTAGTGGAATGTTTCCTAAGAAAGCCATAGAGGCTCCTAGTTTGAGAGTGGAGTGCGCTCTAGGAGGAACTGTTAGTGTACGTTTAGCTTTTTGATAGCAGATTCGTATACACTTTACAATCCACCTTGCAATCCCACTTTTAGAGATGGGTTTGCCTTTATGTGGAGGAGAGAAAGATACGAACAACTGTTTTGTCTTTCCAAAGGATTTACTCCTATCTATATCCCCTTCCATGCTCATGACGAGCTCAGCTCGTCATGCAGCACAGTGCTTGTGTGCTTATGACGAGCTGAGCTCGTCATGACCACACCCTTTTTTTATTGCTGTCCAGCACGGCAGGGGAAACTCTCAAGCAGCGATGCGGCTAGAGTATAAAAGAGCTCTTTTAACATCTAATGTGTGTAAAGCCCTTTCTGCTACAGAGTCTGGGTTTTGGAAAAACACAGGTAACTCTACAGATTGGTTTAGGTGAAAAGGAGTGATAACCTTTGGGAGAAATGTTGGATTAGACCTAAGAACCACTTTATAAGGATGTATTTGAAAAAATGGTTCTTGTATAGTGAACGCTTGTATTTCACTTACTTTTCTGAGAGGTAATGGCAACAAGAAAAGCTGTTTTCCATGTTAGGAATTGCAGTTCACATTTATGTAGAGGCTCGAAAGGGGGTCCCATGAGTCTTGTAAGGACAATGTTCAGGTTCCATACAAGAGAAGGTGGTAACCTGGGTAGGATTACTCTTTTTAATCCTTCCATGAATGCTTTGATTGCAGGTACTCTGAAAAGAGATAGATGCTGCCTGTTTTGTAAATAGGCTGCAATTGCTGCAAGATGTAGGCGTATGGAAGAATAAGCCAAATTAGACCTTTGTTGATGTAAAAGGTAACAAATGATATTTTGGATGGAAGCGTCCAGTGGATCAATGTCATTATTTTTGCAATAGATTGCAAATCTTTTCCATTTAGCGGCATAACACGCTCTGGTAGTGGGTTTCCTAGCCTCTTTGATGATTTTCATACAGTCTGGTGGTAGGTTTATATAACCAAACTCTAAGACTTCAGGAGCCAGATCGCCAAATTCAGTTGGTTTGGGTCTGGGTGTCTGATTTCTCCATGGTTCTGTGTTAACAGTGATGGTGTGAGCTGTAACTTTTGATGTGGAACCAGAGAGAGATCTAATAGTGTGGTGAACCACGGCTGGCGTGCCCATGTGGGAGCTACTAGTATCAGTTTGAGAGACTGTTGTCTGAGCTTGCGCACTATTAGTGGAATGGGTGGGAGAGGCGGAAAAGCGCATGCAAATCTGCCGGACCAATTCATCCATATCGCATTGCCTTCAGACAGTGGGTGTGGAAACCTGGCGGCGAAGGTTGGGTATTTTGCATTGTCGTGGGTGGCAAACAGATCTATGTGTGGATACCCCCACATTTAGAAGAATGGCTGAAGAACTTGTGGATGTAGTTCCCATTCGTGAATCTGTTGTGACTGCCGACTTAACAGGTCTGCTATCTGATTGTGAACGCCTGGAAGGTGTTCTGCTAGCAGATGTATGTTTTGAGGAATGGCCCATCTCCAAATATTCTGCGCGAGCTGGGACAGTTGCAGAGAGTGTGCCCCCCCCTGGTTTTGTATATAGTACATGGCTGTCATATTGCCCGTCCGGATTAAGGCAGCTTTGTTCCGTACTTGAAGTTGGAACGACTTGAGTGCTAAGAATATTGCTAGCAGCTATAGATGGTTGAAATGGAACAGTTTTTGTTGGTTGTTCCATTGACCCGGAGTCGTATGATGTAAGAGATGGGCTTCCCATCCTCTGAGGGATGCGTCTGTAGTGAGCACTACTTGTGGAACAGGCTCGAGGAACGGCCACCCTTTTGTTAAGTTTTTGGTGTTCCACCACTGCAGAGAGCGATGTGTGCGGCTGTCCACCAACACCAGGTCTGTTTGTTGACCTGGAGCCTGGTTCCATTGTTGTGCTAGGCAGTCCTGTAATGGTCGCATTTGCAATCTTGCGTGTGGTACTATGAAGATGTAAGATGCCATCATGACTATTAGTCTCATGAACACTCTGGCTTGGAGAGAGTGTTGTTGGTGAAAAGTGGAAACTAAGGCTTGAATGCTTTGTAGCCTGGCTGGACTAGGATACGCTAGGGGTGTTGAAGGGTCTATTGTAGCTCCTAGATACTGATGTACATGCGAAGGTTGCAGGTGCGACTTGGTGTAGTTTATTGTGAACCCCAAGTTGTGCAATGTTTGAATTGTCTGATGTGTGTTGGACACCTTGGTTGAATGATTTGGCTTTTATGAGCCAATCATCCAGATAAGGGAAGACATGAATCTGCTGTCTTCTGAGATGTGCCGCTACTACTGCTAAGCACTTTGTGAACACCTGAGGTGCTGTTGTGACTCCAAAGGGAAGGACTTTGAACTGATAGTGCTGTCCTTGTATTACAAACCTTAGATACTTCCTGTGGGCAGGATGTATAAGAATGTGAAAGTAGGCGTCCTTTAGGTCTAATGTTAAAAGGAAAAATCGCCTTGCTGCAGTAGTGGGATAACTTGTTGGAGAGTGATCATACGAAAATGATCTGACTGAATGTTTCTGGTTGAGGGGCCTGAGGTAGAGAATTGGTCTCAGTGTCCCGTCCTTCTTGGGAATTAGAAAGTACAGCGAATAAACCCCTGTTCTTCTAAAGGAACTAGTTGAATAGCATCTTTTTGTAGAAGTGATAGAACTTCTTGTTGAAGCAGAGTCAGATGGTCTGTGGACATTGGACGCTGCCTGGGAGGTATGTGCGGAGGGTTTGCTGTAAGTTCTAGGCAGTAGCCATGTTGGATATTCTGTCTTACCCACTTGTCTGTTGTAATGGAGTGCCAGACAGGCAGGAACTGCGTTAATCTGCCCCCTACAGGAGTGGAATGCTGTTGGGGGAGCAGAGGGAAGTCACTGTTTTGTTGCGTTAGAGGATCGGTTGCTGTTACCGCGACCGCTTCCTTTGCTATTGTTGCTTCTGTATCCTCCTCTAAACTATCCCTTGTTAGAGGATGTTTGTGTGTGCGACTTGAAAGATGTGGTAGTATCTGCTCCAGTTTGCTTGGAGCCTCCTCTATAGAAGGAGCGACGAAAGGAACCTCTAGCTTGTGTGGACTGTAAAGCCCCCATAGACTTGGCGGTGTCCGTATCTTTTTTCATCTTTTCAAGTGTAGTGTCTACTTCTGGGCCAAATAATTGGTTCTGATTAAATGGCTGGTTCAAAATAGTGGTTTGCACTTCTTGTTTGAACCCTGAAATGCGTAACCATGCATGTCTCCTGAGTACGACACTGGCATTTACAGCTCTAGATGCTGTGTCTGCGACATCTAGCGCGCATTTTATTGAGGCATTGGATATTAGTTTGCCTTCCTGTATAAGGTCTGTTGCCTGATCTTTTTACTTGTCTGGCAGGTGCTCAAGTAGTTTCTCTAATTGATCATAATGAGCCCTGTCGTAACGAGAGAGGAGGGCTTGTGTATTTGCTATACGCCAAATATTTGTATCTTGTGCAGCTATTCTTTTACCTGACGCATCAATAACTTTGGATTCCTGGTCAGGTGGGGGCGCTTCACCAGAAGTTTGAGAGTTTGCCCTTTTCCTAGCATTGGACACAACTAATGAATCTAGAGGTAGGTGTCCTTTAATGTAGACTGGATCTGTGGGTGCAGGCCTATATTTCTTCTCAATTCTGGGATTTACTATTCTAGTGCGTACAGGATCTTTAAAGATTTCTGGAGCATGCTTAATGACCCCCTTAATCATAGGCAGAATTTGAGCAGATCTTTGTGAATTTTCAAATGTATCTAGGAGAAAATCTTCAATGTCATCAGAATGCATTGGCACTCCATGGTAAACAGCAGCTCTGTTTAAGAGATGACAAACTAATATCTTCTGGAGGAGAAGGGTTGGTTGGGTATGACTGTGGATCAGGAATGTCGGGCACATTTTGTAGGTTTGTAAAATCCCATGGTACATTTTTTGTGTTAGAAAAATCCCATATACCCTCATCTACAGGGTATGAATCAGATTCTCCTATATCCTCCCCTCCACCTATATCGTATTCATCATCAGTATGCTGAGGTGAATGTGATGATACTGGAGAATGTACAGGAGAGACTTGAGGTGAAATGTGAGGAAGAACAGGAGAGGAAGGAGGTATAGGAGAGGGAGGATGCATAGGAGACGTAGCACAGTCCTTTTTCTTGGCAGGTACTACAGGTGTGGGTGGAGTAACTGCTGGTCTCTTTTTAGGAGGTATAGCAACTACTCGACCTGTTTTTGGGTTTATATAGATCTTCTTTTGTCGAGGATCTGGTGTAAAAAGTTGTTACTCATCTACAACCTTCTTAGGCGTCGATTTTCGTCTCCGGCGGAGGTTGCCTTGTATCTTTAGCCTTGGGAGGTGGTAAAACGTCCTGTGGCAAAGTTTTCGGTGCCGAAGGTGTTTTCGGCTTGGTAGGCGTGGTCGAGGGTTTATGAGCCTCGGAATCAGGCCTCATGGGTTTCAGCACTGAAGAGGGTGTTTTTGGTGCAGAAGCTGGTTTCGTCGGCTTCGAGGCGTCGGACGCTGGCTTCGCATCTTTAGGTTTAGAAGTGGACGGCTTCGGAGCCGGGACTTCTTTCGGTTTCGGCACTGGTGCAGTTTTAGGTTTCGGTGCCGGTACGTCTTTAGGCTTCGGTGCCGAAGGGTCTTTTGGCTTCGGTGTCGAAGGGTCTTTGGGTTTTGGTGCCGAAGGAATGGGTGGAATTGGCACATGCGGCTTGCTCGGTGTCGAAGGACCGGAAGGCTTAGTTCGTTTCTTCGGAGCCGGGCCGGAAGGGGAGGGGGCTTTTGAAGCAGGTATTCGGTCTCAACTGGGCCCTTTGGGCGGAGTGTGACCTTTGCCTTCGGTTTGGACAGTGTATGTGGTGCAGGAGCAGTAGCACTCGCGCGCTGACCCGATGGAATGGAGTCATCTGAGTAGTCTGCCTCTGATACGATCTGGAGATCAGGCAAATCTTCTTCGGGGACCAGTGGAACTTCGTCGAAGATATCTTCCGGGGCTGATCTCATTTCGTGTCGACGGGCCCTCCGATCCCGGATAGTTTTCTTCGATCGGAATGAGGCACAAGCTGTGCAGGTCGACTCGTCGTGTTCCGGCGATAGACAGAGGTTGCAAACCTCGTGGTGGTTGCTATGTGGGAACTTTGCTCTGCATTTCGGGCATCTTTTGAACGGAGTTCTGTCCATGAGGTGTAGGCCGCACGACATCGATAGGCCCAACGGCCCGCGTCGATGACCGGAATGGAGAGGATGACGTCAAAAGTTATTGTACTCTATGTCGAAAATAGTTTAGGAAGTTTTTGCACTTAGATGTTGCTGAAAAGTGTTTTTCTAGCTGGAGCGGAGAAACTTTCATCCGAACCCAGTGGCGGAAAAAAACAATCTAACGATGGAGCCGATGTCAATGCGCAGTATTGTCCAAGAGATGAGTCACCTATCTAGTGACTACAAAGACTTCTTCCAAGAAGACAACAACCATCATCCGAGCCCAACACCAGGTGGCGATCTAATGCAAAGTGTACAATCTGCAGCTCATATGCCTCAAACCAATATTTCACACTAAACAAGGGTTCTGTAGATGAGGCTTCTACACTCTGGGAGGCCTTCAAGGTCACGATTAGAGGGGTGTGTATTAGCAATGCAGCAAGCATACTGAGAGATTTAAGGACTCCACTACAAAATACTGAGGATGCGTTTCGGGGGCTGGAACGAGGGTACGCTGAGGCACCGGGTGCGGACAAACTAGCTTGTATACAAGAATTGCTTAAGGCATATGATGAGCTTGCTGACAGAGATAAAATACCTGAGAGATCCACTTCGTACAATCTCCGAACTGTTTTCTCCATGTTCCACGTTCTTGAACCGACCAGGTCAGCGGCGGCAGTCTTGTTAGATGCTGCCAAAGCGTTTGACTCTGTAGAATGGCAGTATATGTATTATGTATTGCGTCGCATGGGGTTCCCACCTTTGTTCCTACAGTGGATAGCTGTACTCTACGTGGAACCAACTGCGAGAATGCGTGTAGGGGGTCTGACCTCCGAACCATTTCACATAGAGAGGGGTACACGCCAGGGGTGTCCCCTTTCACCGTTATTGTTTGCAATTGTGTTGGAACCCTTAGCTTGTGTCGTTCGGCAGTGGCACAGGGAGACCGCGTTCAATTTTAATTACCGACCAGTGGCCATTTCGCTTTATGCGGATGACATGGTTCTGTTTGTGGGTGAACCCTCTAGATATCCGACACAGTTGCTCCGGGAGTATGTTCGGTTTGGCCCCCTGTCGGGTCTTTGTATAAATTGGGATAAATTGTTTATAATCCCACTGACGACATCTACTGCGCAACCTGATTTGGAGTTCCCACTGGTGTGGTCGACAGACCCAGTGAAGTACCTTGGAGTTTGGGTCCATCGAGATCCGAATATAGTAGCTAGGGAGAATTTTGGGAGAGCATATACGAAATTAGAGAGCCAGGTGGATACATGGATTTCGCTACCGTTATCACTGGCAGATCGTATTGCACTTATCAAGATGGTGGTACTGCCGCGGTTCCTATATCTTTTTCTTAAAATCCCAGTGGTGCTAACTATGGGATTCTTCCAGAATCTTCGCAGTCAGTTGCTTCGACTGGTGTGGGGGGGACAAGAGTGCTCGTGTGCAATGGTCGGTCCTTACTAGGGTGTATGAGAAAGGAGTGTTTGGGGCACCAGACTTTTATGCATATTATTTGAGCGCACAGGCCCAATTTGTGTTCTATTGGTACAGACCGCATGCATATACTCATGTCACGGTGGAGGAAGGGGATACTACCCCGGTTCCGTTCCCGAGAACGGAAATAAATTCAGTTGATGCCACTATTACCGCCTGGCAGAAGATGGGGCATCTGGCACGGAAATTGCGGTTGTATGCACCATACATGTTTCTGGAGCATCATGCTGCCATGTCTAACACACGAAGCGCCATCACTGCATTTGCTGCACGAGGCAGGTCTTCGGCGCATGCTTGATGTCTATCCTGACGGCTCGTTTATTACACCGGCTGACCTGCAGTATGTCAGTAGCCAATCATTGCTATTCAGGTTTACAATCCATCACCTACGTCAGGCGGCCAGGATGCACTACACCACTTATCCACAAGAACTTCCCACGCTGCTGTCTTTGCAGTTTGCACTCACTACCCCTACTAATAAACGACTGATATCCAAGCTTTACAAGATGATTAAAGATGGAAGTGTGGGCGCTTCAGACGGGAGCTGGAAAAGATGGAATGGGTGTTTGCCTGATCCGATTTCAGAGGCGGACTGGAAATATATCTGCGGATTGACAGGGACTCCAAGCATGAATGGCAATCTGCGCATTATACATTTTAAATACATACACCAAGTGTATTATACTCCTGTACGATTGCACAGGTACGGATGGCGCATATCTGATAGTTGTGTGTGCTGTGGACAAGAGAATGCGGACTTTCTGCATTTAGCTTGGGGGTTAAGAGGGTGTTTGAGTTTTGGGAAGCGGTAGTGGGACATTTGAAAGATATGGTAGCTGTGGAGCTTCATTGTACCCCACTTATGTGTTTGCTCTGCTGCGTACTGCACATCAAGGGAGTGAGTGGTAAGTTTGTGCACGATTGGCTTTGTTATTAGCGGCATGGAGAGTAGAGATTGCATGTGGGGGGGGGGGGAGGGCAGGCAGATGTAGACCTGTGGCTAAAAGATTTGGTAAACTGGAGACAACTTGGAAACATATGCGGAAGAGCTGCCAACAATTTCGAGGCCGAGACACATTTGGGAACCGCTGCAAATCTATTTGCTCAATAAAAATGATTGATGTTACGTCTAGGAGAGAGATCAGGGGGGTGGACCGCATGGTGAACGATGATTGATGTACTGCCCAGTCACGACTAAATAACCCAGGATTGTACCGTGTCAAAGTTGTGATTCTTCAGATTTTATTTTAATTTTTTATCGTTTTCGTTTGTTGCTTTGGTTTGGTGGGGGTTATTCTATTCCAGGCCTCTGATCTCCGCCTCTCCCAAGTGGCCACCCCAGCCCTGGAGGGACGCGTCCGTCACGACCACGTGCTCCGGTTGGGGAAGGGAGAGGGATCTGCCACTGACCCAATCGCGGTCCGTAAGCCACCACTGCAACTGTCTCGCAGTGCTCTCCGAGATCAGGACATGGTCGGATAGGTTGCCCTGATGCTGGGCCCACTGAAACTTCAGGTCCCACTGCAGAGCCCGCATCCGCCACCTGGCGTGATGCACCAGTAGGATGCAGGAGGCCATCAGCCCCAGAAGCCGCAGCGTCAACCTGACCGAAACCCGGGATAACGGCTGAAAGATGGGAATCAGAGCCTGAATATCCCGGACCCGCCGTTCCGGAGGATAAACCCGAAACTGCGCCGAGTCGAGAACCGCTCCGATGAAAAGGAGCTTTTGAGAGGGACACAGGTGTGATTTCGGCACATTGATGGAAAACCCCAGCTCGTGCAGGAGGTCTGCCGTCATCTGAAGGTGGCGGACGACTGTTTGGGGCGAGCCCGCCTTCAACAACCAGTCGTCGAGGTAGGGGAAGACTGAAACCCCTAACCGGCGCAGATGAGCTGCGACCGCCGCCATCACTTTCGTGAACACCCGTGGGGCGCTGGTAAGGCCGAATGGGAGCACGATAAACTGAAAGTGCTCCTGGCCTACCGTGAACCGCAGGTAACGCCGGTGGGCCGACAGGACGGGGATGTGAAAATACGCATCCTGCAAGTCCAACGCTACCATCCAGTCTTGTGGGTCTAGAGCAGCCAAGACCTGAGCCAAAGTCAACATCTTGAACTTCTCCTTCCGGAGGAAGCCGTTGACGTTCCGTAGGTCCAAGATAGGGCGCAGGCCTCCTTTGTCCTTCTTGGGCACCAGAAAGTAGTGGGAGTAGCAACCACACCCTACTTCTGGCCCAGGAACGCGCTCGATGGCCCCCTTGGCCAAGAGGGCCGTAACTTCCTCCTGCAGAAGTGCCAAGTGGTCCCCCGACACACGGTGGTTCTGCGGTGGCATGGCTGGAGGAGTGGACTCGAAGGGGAGGGAGTAGCCCCTTCGGACGAGCTGCAGCACCCACCTGTCCGATGTAATCGCGCGCCAGCGGGAGTGGTGATGGCGAACCTTGCAACCCACTGGCGTCACGTGAGCCCGAAAGCTCGGACTAGGAAGGCTTGGATGCAGCAGCGGGGGGAGGTGTGGACTGACCTCGCCGCTGCCCTCTACCGCCACCACGGCGGAAACCACGGCCGCCACCGCGCTGGGGAGCGTTCTGCGGCGCGTGGCTGGCAGCACGTGTGGGACCGCCCCTTCCTTGGCCACGAAAGGGGCGAAACGAACCCGTCTGCTGGCGCTGGGTCGAAAGACCCAAGGACTTGGCCGTGACCCTGGAGTCCTTGAAGCGCTCCAGCGCGTGGTCCGCCTTGTCACCAAACAGGCGTCTGCCATCAAATGGCATGTCCATGAGGGCATTCTGTACGTCCGGTGAGAAGTTGGCAGATCTCAGCCAAGCATGGCGCCGAATCGCCACAGTCGTGGACATAGCCCGTCCCAGCGAGTCGGTCGTGTCAAGACCACACCGGATCGAGTACCTCGCCGCATCCCGGCCCTCAACCAAAGCCTGGTTGAGTTTGTCCCGCACATCCTGCGGGCACTGCGGCAAACACTCCGCGACCGTATCCCACAGGGAGTTGGTGTAGCAGCCCAAGAGGCATGCGGTATTACAAGACCGCAGTCCAGCGCTCAAAGAGGAAAAGACCTTTTTCCCAAATTGGTCATACCGCTTTGACTCCCGATCGGGCGGGGCCGATGGAAATGCAGACTGCGAAGTGGAGGCCTGGATCACCAGACTCTCCGGGGAGGGATGGGTGGAGAGGAAGGCAGGGTCGTCCGAGCACGGACGGTGACGCCTGGCAACGTTCCGGTCAACCGGTGCACCGGAAGCGGGCCTAGACCAGGTGCCCAAAAGGACATCCGTCAGAGCCTCATTAAATGGCAGCAGAGGCTCCTGAGGGCATGACTGCGGTTTAAACACTTCAGTCAGAATGTTTGGCTTGACCTTAGCGACGGGGAGCTCAAGGCCCAAGGTCTTGGCAGCCCTCAGCAGGACCACCGAATAGGCAGCTCCCGCCTCAGACGCCACAGGGGTCGGGGAGACAAACCCAGGGTTGGGCGACTCGTCCAGACCACTGGCATCACCCAGGTCACCTACCCAGTCCACATCATACTGGCAGGCACGGGATAAAGGGTCCTCAGACCCCTCCCAACCCTCTCCATACTCGTCCTCATCGCCGTATTCGGGGTCGACGATATAGACGTCGGGGTCAATGGGCCCCATCGGCGCCGGATCCGGCGTCGGACGACGCCGGTCCGACTCCGTGTCAGGAGTCAGAGGGGGGGATGGGGGTGGCGCCTCGCGGCGCCGGCGCCGGGGACCCGACGCCGGCCGGAACCGACGGCGGAGTCACTGCGCCGCGCGGAGGCGGTACCACGGGCTGGCCCAAAGGAACCGACGCCGGAGAGGCCGGTAGACCAGCCGGCGACGAACCTGAGGGGCCCAGCGGCGCCGGAGCCACCGGCGGCGTCGAGGCAGGAGCACCCGAACCGCTTGGGCCCCCAGACGGGACCGACGGGCCCGCAGGCGCCGTAGGCCCCGCCGGAGGAGACCTCGCCCTCATGGCCATGAGGAATGACTCAATCTCCTCGCGCGACGGGTATGGGGCAGACAGCGTCGGCGACCCACGCGGGGGGTGGGGCCACCCGAACCCCCGGCCGCATCACGCGGGCGTCGGGGGGAGTCGGGGGTGCGATGACGACGCCCCGACTTCTTACGCTTACCTGACGACCCGGAGGAATGGTGGCGACTCCCGGAGCGCTCATGGCGGCTCCGCGATCGTTCCCTCGACCGCTCCCTCGACCTCCGACCGGACCGGGACCGCTCTCGACGCGGGGCCGACACTCGGAGCTCGAGAAGCTTGCGGGACCGCTCCCGCCTAGCTTTACCAGTCAAGGCCCGACAGTCGACGCAGGACTCCACGTCGTGGTCCGCGCCCAGACACCGGAGGCAGAGTCGATGGTGGTCGGTGACCGACATCATGCGGTCGCAATTCTTGAAACCGGGCATCCTACCGGCACCGTAGAAGATTTATTCACAAAAAAACTTGGTCAAAAGACCGGAGTACTGCTCTTCGGATCTGCGCTAACTGGCGCGGAAAAAAGAAGAACTGACGTCAGCGCGCGGAGGCGGCGTCTATATACTCCAGCGACGTCATCACGGCGCACGACGCCGACGACGCGGAGCCGCAGGGGACGCCTGCAGACGACGCCTACCGACGCGCAGGGGTACTGCTACGCAAAAGTTTCCGGATCCAGACTGACGCCTGGGGATATTCTAAGGTAAGGAATCTAATACTAACCTGTTTCTTTCAGATGTCTAGGTAAGGGTAGACATGTATGTTCTGTCTCCTGAGGTGCGCCGCAACTGTCGCCAGACACTTCGTAAACACTCTGGGGGCAGTGGTCACTCCAAAGGGTAGGACTTTGAACTGATAATGCCTGTTGTGGATGGTGAACCTGAGGTATTTTCTGTGGGATGGGTGGAGTGGTATGTGAAAATAAGCATCCTTGAGGTCCAAGGTTGCTAGGAAGTCCCCTTGGTTCAGCAGGGGAAGAATCTGCTGCAGTGTGAGCATGTGAAAATGTTCTGACAGTATATACAGGTTGAGGGGGCGCAGATCCAGAATGGGTCTGAGGGATCCGTCCTTTTTTGGGATAAGGAAGTACAGGGAATAGACCCCTGTGCCTTCCTCCTCCACTGGTACGAGCTCGATTGCGCCTTTTTGCAGCATCACCACTACTTCCTGCTGCAATAAGTGCAAGTGCTCTGCCGACATAGGACGTTGTCTTGGGGGAATGTTGGGTGGAGTGGATGTCAACTCCAAACAATAACCGTACTGGATACGTTTTCTCACCCACCTGTCTGTGGTGATGGACGTCCAGATTGGCTGGAACTGCTGGAGTCTCCCCCCGATAGGTGTTGGATGGTCGGGGGGGCAGTGACAGAGAGTCACTGTTTGTTGGTGGCAGAGGAACGGGAGTTGTTGTTTCCTCTGCCTCTGCCCTTGGCACTATTACCTCTGTAACCCCCTCTACCCTGTTTGGGGTACGAGGATTGTGCGCCACCTTTCGTGAATTGTGTCTGTTGAGCCAAGTGTCCTCTGGTAACAGCTTGTGTACCTGAGCGACGAAAAGTGCTCCCCCTGAATTGTTGAGACTGAAGCGCCCCCATGGACTTGGCTGTCTCATTGTCTTTTTTAATTTTCTCTAGGGTGGTGTCAACATCTGGGCCAAACAGTCCGTCAGGATTAACGGGCTGGTTGAGTATTGTTGTTTGAATGTCAGGTTTAAACCCTGATATGCGAAGCCATGCTTGGCGCCTTAACATGACGCTAGTGTTAATCGCCCTAGCCGCTGTATCTGCCACATCAAGTGCACACTTTATTGCAGCGTTTGAAATGAGCTTTCCCTCCTGTATGAGCATCTCAGCTGCCTCCTTAAACTCATCAGGGAGGTGTTGAAGGAGCTGTTCTAGGGTGTCGTAATGCGCCCTATCATATCGCGCCAATAGTGCCTGTGTGTTTGATATACGCCAGATATTGGCAGCCTGCGCAGCCACCCTTTTGCCAGATGCCTCAAGCACTTTCGACTCCTTGTCTTGGGGAGGAGCTTCACCCGTTGTCTGGGAGTTCGCCCTTTTGCGGGCATTGGCGACCACCAACGAGTCCAGAGGCAACTGTCCCCGAATATATGCAGGGTCCCCAGGTGCCGGTCTGTATTTCTTTTCAATACGTGGGTTCACCACTCTCGCCCTGGTAGGTTCCTTAAAGATCTCTGGGGCATGCTTAAGGACACTTTTTAGCATAGGAAGTATTTTAACAGTCTTTTCTGAGGCAGAGAAAGTGTCAAACAAAAAATCTTCCTCCACCGGGTCAGCATGCATGTCCACATCATGATTTGCAGCTGCCCGCTCTATCAAGGCATTAAATGCCGCTGAATCCTCCGTTGGGGATGTACGTGCACCAAAACCTTGTGGGTCCTGTACCACCTGATGGCCTCCCTGGTCACCAGTGTTGTCATATGAGTCCTGTTGTACATCAGGGTCATTGTCAACTGGGAAATTATACTGGTCATCCTGGTCATCGTCCTCTCCCCCTGATTGGTTGGGGGAAGGCGATGGGCTCCTCCTTGGTGGAGGCTGAATAGGTTCAACAAGGGCAGGAATGTCCTGTGCCGGCCTTTTCTTCTTCAGTGGAATGACATAGGATTCCAATGGTTGGGAAGTGATCTTACGTTTATAGAGCGTCAATTTCCCCGTTTCGGCATCGATGTAATGCTCAGATTGTTCTTCTGAAGCTTGATGTCGATCCAATCGGCCACTGAGCGTCGAAGGTACTGACGTTTCAGCGATCTTCGGCACCGATCTGGGTGCAAATGCCTTCGGTGCCACCCTCGGCGGCAGAGTGTAGAGAAGCTTGGTTGAAGGCTTCGCAGGTGCGTCCACCGGTGTCGGAGCCGACGGCGTGCGAGTCGTCGACGGCAAAGCCTTCTCCCGAATACGTTTGAGGGAGTCAGTGACCTGCTTTGTGAAGGAAGCGGAGGGTTTTGTAACCGATGCCCTATGTCCGTCACCATCGGAGGACCTCGGTGTCGACGAGGTGGCCGCCGACGAATCTTCGGCTCCAACGGTCCGTGCCTCCGTTGTAGGCTTAGGCGCCGATGCCGTTTCTTTAGATCCGGCGTCTTTGTGCCGATGCGTAGGGCCTCCGGATTTTGGGTCGTGGCCCTTTGTTGACTTTGCTTCGACCGGGCGTTTGCCTGTCGGCGCCCCAGTCGCGGCCGAAGGTGTTTCAACAGCCTTAGTGGACTTTGCCGAAGTAACCGTGTTCGACACGTGTTGGACGACCTTCTTTGAGGACGGGTCCTTGGCCGCCTTCTGCGGCGCAGTCGACTCGACAGCCTTCTTCGACTTCGGAGGGCCGGAGGGCGGCGGAGTCGATGACGCAGCAGGCTTTGTCTGTTTTGATGGGACGTCGGCCATCTTTGGTGTCGTCGAATCCGAAGGTTTCGGTTTCGATGGTACGTCGGCCATCTTTGGTGTCGTCGAATCCAAAGGTTTCGGTTTCGATACGCGCAATGGCGTCTCCGCTGGTGTGTCCGTGGCCGGGCCAGAAGGCGGGGCCGGGGATAGCGGTGCAGGGTCGTGGGTAAGGCCGAGGGGCGATCCCGTGACCTGAGCTGGAATCATGTAACTTTCGGGGCATAGCTCTTCCTCCGAGCTATCTTCCGCGGCCCCATAAACTTCTTCGTCGTCCCCTACCTCCTCGACGTATTCAAGGTCTTGGCCCTGTCCTTCGGGATCGGCCTCGACCTCCGTCGACGGTGGTGAAATCTGCAGGCGATGGCTTGGGCCTTCCGCCCCGGGGTCGTCGAAGATGTCGTCGGGTGCCGGAGCCGCTCGCTGGGCCTCGAGGCGCGCCGCGCGCCGAAGCTTGAGCGTTTTCTTTGACCTGAACTTTGAGCAGGCCATGCAGTTGTCCTCGTTGTGGTCCGACGAGAGGCATTTGTTACAGACTGGATGCACGTCGATGTGTGGGTATTTGGACCCACACACGGGGCAGTGCTTGAACGGACTTCGTTCCATGGGAAGTTCGTCGGGGTCTTGCTGCGACGACAGGGCCTCGATGTCCGAAGAGTAGTCGGCTCCGCAGAATTTCGACTCGAACAGTCGAATGAAGGCCGAGACCCTACCCGAACAATACCGACGCAGGTAACGAAGGCCTTTTGGCCTTAAAGAGTAAGTTTTTCGATTCCGACAAGGAGACGTCGAAATCACATCCGAACCCAATGGCGGAAAAAAACAATCTGGGGATGGAGTCGATGCCCATGCGCACTGTAGTACAGGGGAGGAGCCACCTACCTCGTGATACTTCGAAGACTCTTCCAGGACAACAATGTGCAATCATCCGGACCCAACACTAGGCGGCGATCTATGCAATAGATATGAATTTAGCAGCCCACATGCCTCGAACATGCATTTCCGAGGGACCGCAACTGGGGATGCCAACTTGCGAAGTTGCGGCATTTGGCGTTCTCCCAGGTGCCAAAGATGTCGATCTGCGGTCTCCCCCATTCCGAAAAGATGTGATTCAGCACTTTTTGTTCGAGCTCCCATTCGTGGGACATCGATCTCGGTCTGCTTAGAGCATCTGCTATGACGTTGTCCTTGCCTGGGACATACTCCGCTGTCAGCGTGATACTGTGGAGCACAAGCCAGTTCCAGATCTTCTGCGATTCGCGAGAGTGTGGGCGAACGTGTTCTTCCCGGTTTGTTCAAGTAGTGCATTGTCGTAGTGTTGTCGGTCCTGACAAGCACTGGGGAGTTCTTGATGCGCGGTAGGAAAGCCTGCAGAGATAGAAAAACTGCCCTCAGCTCTAGGAGGCTGATATGGAGCTGCTTTTCCTGGTCCGTCCACTTGCCGCTGATCTGCAACTCTTGAAGGACCGCTCCCCATCCCTCTAGGGAGGCATCCGTAGTTATCACGTGTGGAGCTGCAGGCAGCAGGAATGGTAGCCCTTGCGAGAGGTTCTTGGGCGCCTCCACCAGAGCAAGGCCTTGGTCATTTGCTGAGTTATCACAACGCGATCCTCGAAAGAGCCTGTGCTTTGAGTCCATTGCCTGGTCAAGGCCTCCTGCAGAGGGCGCATTCTGAGCAGACAGTGTGGAATAAGCAGGATACACGAGGACATCATCCCAGGAAGGACTTGAAAGTACGGACCAGTAAGGTTTTCTTCGAGGCCACTGCGGTGGCCAGAGTGATAAGCTTGTGCTTCCTCTCCTGAGATGGGAATGCTTTTGAACATTCCGTATCCAATGTCGCCCCGAGAAAGGTAAGAACTCGGGAGGGCTGTAAGGTAGACTTCTCGTGATTGAGCGTCAGGCCCAGTTGCTGGAAAAGATTGAGACAGGCGCTGGAGGACTTGGCTGCGCCTTTCATAGATGGTGCTTTCACCAGCCAGTCGTCCAAGTATGGGAAGACTTTGTGTCCCTGCTGTCGTAGGAAAGCTGCCACTGGGAAGAGGCACTTGGTAAAAATCCGAGGTGCCGACTTGAGGCCGAATGGGAGGACACAGAATTGATAGTGCTGACCCGCCACTGCGAATCTGAGGAATTTCCTGTGGCCTTTGTGAATAGGGATGTGGTAATATGCGTCTTGCAGGTCTAAAGAAGTCAAAGTCTCCTTCCTCTAATGACCCCAAGATCTCCTGGATAGTCACCATACGGAACGATTGACTCTTCAAGAATGCATTGAGTGCCCTGAGGTCTAGGATGGGCCTCCATTTCTTCCCTTTCTTTTGTATTAGAAAGAAGCGGGAATAAAATCCTTTCCTCTGTGAGCTGATGGTACTCGCTCTATTGCTCCTTTCTTTAACATTGAAGAAACCTCTTGAAGGATTAATCGTAAATGCCTGTGTTGAAGCTTGCGAGGAGGAGTTGTCGGGGGAATTGAATTGAATTCTAACGAATGTCCGAATTGGATCAATTGGAGCACCCACCGATCCGTTGTAATTGATCTCCAATTGTCGAGGAAGTGTGTCAGTTTTCCTCCAAGTTTGAAAAAACGAGATTGTGGACGGACTGGCTGCTGGAAACGGTCATTGGCGTCCGCCTGTTGGTTTCCTCTGGCTTTTTCCCCTGTAGTTGGACATTCCATACGAGGTCTGGCGAGCTTGTTGCTGCTGTCGCTGTTGGTATTGCGATCGGCCTTGGTTATAGGAGTATGAGGATTTGCTCTGGTAAGATCCTCTGTAAGAGGACTGACCTCTACCCCTGCTCCCTCAAAAGGACTGGTTCTTAAACTGCAATGTGCCAAGCGCTCGTGCCGTGTCCGTATCTTTTTTGATCGTTTGTAGGGCCTCGTCGATTTTCTCCCCAAAAAGGTGCTGGTCGTCGTAGGGCATGTCCAGTACCTTAGTTTGGACCTCTTGACGAAAGGATGTAGCTTTAAGCCACCCCTGCCTTCGCAAGACCGCGGCCCCTGCTAGCAGTCTGAAGCCGGTCATTGCAACATCTATAGCACAATCAATAAGTTCCGATGCCGATGTTTGGCCCTCCTTAAGGAGTGATTGAACTTCCTCTTTCAAATTATCTGGTAGTTCCGCCAGATACGGGGCAATATTCTCCCACAATTGCCTATTGTAGCGGCCTAGTAGCGCAATGGAATTAGCCACTTTCACAGTCATGGCCGACGTGGTGGAAAAGCGTTTGCCAATACTGTCTAGCTTCCTGCCCTCCTTGTCCGATGGAGCTGACAATGGAGATGGCGGATTCCTAGAGTTCTTTTGTGCCGCCTGGGTAACCACATAATCTGGCTTGGGATGCCCAGTAAGGCAGGCTGTTGGTGCCTTATACTTCTTGTCCAGCCGTGGTACCACTGCGGAGACCGAGGCTAGTGTCTGCATCAGCTGTTTTCCCTGTTCCCATATGTGATCAATGATCGGAATTGATCTGGTGGTTTTCCTAACCGGGTCTTTAAAATCATATAGGAAACAGTCTGTTTCATGGGATTCCATGGTCATATGGAATCTCGTGGCCGCTCTGCTCTCTCCACTAAGTTGTGAAATCCGCCAATGTCCACTGGCGGCGAGTCCGAGGTAGTGGGTTCAGGTGTGGCCGGAGATGGCGCGATGTAGTCCTCATCGTCTCTATGGTCGGACTGGTCGTCCCGTACCTCTCCCTCTTCTGGTTCTTAGACTTCCTCGTCAGAAGACGGGATATTTTGCACTGGTTCTCTTTCCTGACGGATCACCAAAGGTGAGGTCTAGGTCGTGAGGATGGTGTCGGTCCAGATGTAGCTGGATTTGCCTCCATTGATGGGGCAGTGGTTGGTTCAGGAAATCACGGCTTGTAGTCGTGGATCAAGAACCGTAAGTCTGAAACTATAGACACCGGAAGGCATACCATAGGTGTGACTTGCGTCTGGACATGCGAATGTTCAGTCTCTTCTGTAAAAACCACTTCATCGCCATCCTCATCGGTGCTTTGGCACTTTACTATGAGATCTGAAGGACTGGTGGCCTGTCCGTACTGGTCTTCGTCCGAGTCCTCGTCCTGTAGCAGACAAGATGGGGGTAAATTTTGCACCCTACTTGGAGACGTTAAGTCTGGTGTTATTGGCTTTTTCGTGCTCTTTTTCATAGACGGCTGACTGGCAGCGGACGACGGAGAAATCAGGTCCGATTGTTTCCATAGTGTCGACGATGGCGTCGTCGTCGACTGAATTTCAATAGTCGTCGATGGTGTTTGTCGACGGTACCTTCGTCGACGGCCCCGTCGTTGATGATGCGCTCGTCGACGAGGTCTTTGTCGTCGATGGTGTTGGACGACGGATTTGGCTTAGTCGTCGACGCTGATGTCGTTGTCGACGGGATCTTAATCGTCGTCGAGGGCTTTGCAATGAGGATAATCGACGACACAGGCTTACCCGCCGTCGACGATGGAGTAGTCGTCGTCGATGAAAATGCTGACGACGCCATAGTCGTTGACACCGTCGTCGATGTAGAAACATAGACTGGAGACACAGTCTTCTTCAGCGCAGAGGTAAGCGTCGACGAAATCGTAGTCGGCGACGGCGCAGGCTTCCTGAAGGCAGGAACCTCCTTGTCAGACGTTGTAGATTTTGCCTATGAAGACTTTTTGACAGTCTTTTTAGGAGGATGTCTGTAGGGCTAGGGGAAGCAACCCTTGGCCTCTTCAAGGATAATTTAGATGAAACTGAAGCCATCTCACCGTCCTCTGAAGACTCCAGGTTGTCTCTGGTTTTCAGCCTGTTCAACCGTCCTTCTCTGCCTTTTAGTGTTTTTGTAGAGAATGTTCTACAAATTCTACATTCTTTAGGAGAATGGTCTGGATAAAAACAGTATAAGCAGGTTTCATGCTTATCGACGAGGAGCCTCTTCTTACCACAAGAAGAGCAAGCTCTGAAGAGACCCTTCTTCTGTTGATCAGCCATGGCTTATTTATGAAAGAAATATCCAATTTCTGTGAAGAAAAGAGATTAAACTAGGAAACCTGAGGAGAACTCAGGTGGAGACTCCCTAGCACAACGTGCGGTAGAAAATCTGAGAGACTGAGGCTCCTGACAGGAAGTTCTAGAGGGAGGTGGTAGCTGATTGGCTACCTTCTGGAGTTTGGTCCTTTTTACAAAAGGACATAGATAGGCTACTAAGGCGAGGCCCTTCGGCCTATTTTTCTCTATGTATGTCTATAGGACGTTACTTTTCTATGTACCGGAGACTCCAGTCTCGACGACGGGGAATGAATAAGGCATGTGAATCTATGAAAGACACCCATAATACTGGATAATCTTGTCTGTGACACAAAAGCTATGCTAAAATCCACCAGAGCCAGGAGCTTGCTAACAGTACGGGGATGAATAGACTGAAAAAGAGGCAGATGGCGAAACGCTATGACCCTGCGCTGGTTGGGATATGTTTCCCTGCGCCAGTGTAAAACACTGAGCCAAAGAAGCGCTGGCTCTGTTGGTGGTGGGATTTCTTGAAGTTTATAGTGAACCCTAGGCAGTGAAGCAGTCACAGCTGTTTGAATACATGAAAAGCATTGCTGACTGTTGCTGCTCTTGATCAGTCCATTGTCAAAGTATGGGAAGACATGAACCCAACTTTGTAGAGATTTGCAACCACCAATGTCCAGCAATACTTGAACACTGAGAGCCATAGGGATTCCGCCAAGTAGAACTTTGAATTGGGAGTGTTGTCTACTTACCACTGACCGAAGGTACTGGTGAAGGGGAGGGTGGATGGGAATATGGAAGTAGATTTACTTTAAGTCCGGCACTGTCATCAAGACCCCTTGGCTGAGCAGCACGAACACTCCTGCAAGGTGTTCGTATTAAAGTGCTCCGACAAGATGTACTGGTTTAGCGGCCTTAGGTCTAGGATGGGCTGGAGGGAACTGTAGTTCTTTGGGATAAGTAAGTAAAGTGAGTAGACTTTTGGTGCGTCATTGGTGTGGAGGAGTGGGAAGGTGGGTGGGGGTGGGGGTGGGGGGGGGTTGGAATTCTAAGCAATAGCCCTGATTAACTACTGCTAAAATCAATTGGTCTAAGATTATTTCCTCCCAGCAGGGTAGAAATCTTACTTCCTCAGTTGTCCAACTCCCCACCCCCCACCTCATGAAATGCCTGCCAGCGGAGGTGGCCTGGGGAGGGGGTGTGGGGTGGTGATCTTTCTCCTGCCCAGGCACCGACACCTACAAAAGGTTTCCCTTGCTGTGGTAGATTGCTGGGCACGCCAGTGGAAATTTGCTATCGCTGTGACCTCCTTTAGCTTTTCCAACATCTTAGCCACCTAGGGACAAAATAAATGTTCCTCTTTGGAAGATGTTGGAGGTACTGTTGTACTTCTAGCTTGAGCCTCAACATGTATAACCAAGCATGCCGACACAGCTAGACGCTGGTGTTAGCACTACGGGAAGCAATTTTCACGTCATCTGGTGCACAGCGGAGAGTCGCGTTGGAGATTATTTCCCCTCTGCCGCCACTTCTTCTCCCCTCTTTCTGTAGCTCTCAGGGAGGTGCTGCACCAGTGCCTCCTTTTATCCCAATTAAACTTGTCATCCCGATAAGCAAACTGAAACGGCAATACGTGCTTGGGTGGCTGCTCCGACTGCCACACACTTGTTGTCAGCCTCAATGCCCTTAATTTTGTTGGCTGGTAGGAGGCTTCAACAGGTGTTCTCCAGTGCTGTGGGTACTACCAAGGAGTCTAGTGGGACATGGTCACAAATATACAGGTGGGTTATAGGATCAAGATTTTACCTTCTCATCCTGTGGTGTTACCACATTTGCCATAGATGCTTCCTTGTAATGATCTGGTGCTGACTTTACATACCATTGGGTATGGGGAGAAATCGAATGGTATGTTCAGTTTTGGGGAGGGTCTCCATTTGACAGTAGTCTTCCTGCTGCTGGACATGCACTTCTACTTTATTGGTTAGGTTGTCCTTTAAATTACAGCATGAGACCCACAGTGGTATCATCTGGTGGGGATGGCCTACCAAGATATGGCTTCAAATCTGCAGCGTCCATAGAATCAACATTATAAACTGACCAACGGATCGTCCCCCAGAGACTGGTCGCATGTGCCGCCCTCTCCATAGGGGCTTATTGGGTCGGAGTAGGAGTACACTGACCAATCTGACTCCGGTGGTTTAGGAGGGCATATGTGGATGGGGGATATGTGGGTGGTGGCTGTGGAGTATGGGTGTGGTGGTGGAGGTGCTAGCCTGGACCATGTCCAAGACCTATCGTACAAATGGTCAGGAGGCCAGTGTTCTACTTTATGAATGTTAGGGATTTTAGAGCAAATTATCTATAGAATAAGTTTTGATGACATCCACTTCAGTTTCATGGAGTTGCCACAAACGGTCCGTTTTTTTTTTTTAATAGAACCTTAAAGGGTTAGCTGCATTTTACCAATATAAAGACAACTTCATGTCAAACAAGGTTGACTTGCTTTTCTTCAAATCAATGCATGACTCAGAGTATGTCACTCTAGATAATAATGAGAAACATAAGCAAACTGCACTGAATACGGATTCATTTTCATTCACAGTTGCATCAACAAATGGATGTTTTTTCTTCAAGACTCAAGTAGTCCGGAGGATAGTGAAGTCATCTACCCTTTTATTATGTATTACTCCTAACATTAACACCAAGGTACTGTTACCACTGCTAGGGAATTTGGGGTTGGAAGGTGTGATGAGACATTGTTGTCTGTGCTGTAGCAAATAGTCTGCTTTGAGAGCTTATGAAATATGGGTAGCTACGACTTGGCCATTTGGGTCAGTTTTCATATTTTTCAGAATTCAATCAGCATTAGGACAAAATACATTCTCCCATCAAATGGCGTGTTAAGCAAAAGCCTCCATTTCTGGACTAATATTTTCTGCAACAATGCAGGACTTCAGAGCAAACAAAAGGATAATGCTACTTACCCAGTAAGCATCTGTTCTTGGCATGTAGACAGCTGTAGAGCCACATGCTGTGCATAACTCGCCATCTAGTGTTGGATCCGGATGTTTGAACTGTTTTTTCTTCGAAGAAGTCTTTCCAGTCACGAGTATGTATATGTATAAATTGTTTTATAACGCGCTCTATTACTTGAGAGTATCCTGGCGCGAGTGAGGGGACTCAGCCTTTCGAGGATAGTGCGCATGGGCATCCACTCCATTATTAGATTTATTTCCACAGAGGGTGAGAATGGAGTAGTAGTAAAGAATAGAGATGTCGATGCGTATGTATGCTAATTAAATGGAGCTGCTGCAGCTACAGGTATCCGTGGAGGTGGGTTCACGCATGTGGCTCTACAGCTCTACAATCCAAGAACAGATGCTTACTGGGTAGTAGTTCATCAAGATGAGGGAAGAGGAATAGCTGTCCTATCTGTTCCCCAGAATTAGGCAGGATTAATCAAAGGTGGATAGGACACTTGTAACCACTACTACCAAGAGAAATATTTGGAAAACCCTCATAAACGTTGTGTATAACGTAAGCGGTATATGTTGTTGGCCTGCTTACTGGGTAGTACCAATCGTTCGAGGCATGCGAGCTGTAGATCACCTGCTGTGCATAGATTACATAGCAGTATCCTCCCAAAGCGGTGGCTAATCTGTAGCTGTTGGAGCTGTCTGAAATAGTGTTTTAAGTACTGCTTGACGCACATTGGCTTGTTGTCTCGCTGGAACATCTACACAATGTTTATGGTTCAAATCTTTTTATTGAAATTTTCATCATACACAAAAGTAATCATGCAGGTTTAGTCGTCATGCCGTTAACATTGCTAAATTCATGACCTAAAAGGGTCTAGCAAGGTCTGCTAGTATGACAATGGGTCCGTACCAAAGTAGACAAGCATTGGAAATGCAATAGGTCTCGGATTTATTTGAGTTAGAGCTAATGGCATTGTAAATGGCAATGTCTTTTAGCCATGTGTTATGGAGTGTATGCATGTGGTGTGTAGTGGAATTATGTGGGTTAGATTGGAATTGTAGCAATAGTGGCATGCTGCGCTTCAGATGAATATGTTCAAAAGTAAAGTGCACCATACTGCGATTGCTACAATAGTTAATTGTGGATGCGTTAATTGATGAGTGCACTGCCGGCTGGTGGTGTGTGTGTGTGTGCCCGGTGAAAGCGTGCACAGACTGTGTGGTTGGGGTCTTGTGTGTGGTTGGGGTCTTGTGTGTGGTTGGGGTCTTGTGTGTGGTTGGGGTCTTGTGTGTGGTTGGGATCTTGTGTGTGGTTGGGATCTTGTGTGTGGTTGGGATCTTGTGTGTGTGTGTGGTGCACTTCGTTAGAGTTCTCGCCCTACACACCCTGCTCGCCTTACACACCCTGCTCGCCCTACACACACACTGCTTGCCCCACACACACTGCTTGCCCTACGCTCGCCCTACACACACACTGCTTGCCCCACACTCAGCTTGCCCTACACTTGCCCTACACACGCCCTACACACTGCTAGCCCTACACACACACAGCTAGCCCTGCTCACACACTGCTCTCCCTGCACGCTCACACACTGCTCTCCCTGCACGCTCACACACTGCTCTCCCTGCACGCTCACACACTGCTCTCCCTGCACGCTCACACACTGCTCTCCCTGCACGCTCACACACTGCTCTCCCTGCACGCTCACACACTGCTCTCCCTGCACGCTCACACACTGCTCTCCCTGCACGCTCACACACTGCTCTCCCTGCACGCTCACACACTGCTCTCCCTGCACGCTCACACACTGCTCTCCCTGCACGCTCACACCCTGCTCTCCCTACACGCTCACACCCTGCTCTCCCTGCACGCTCACACACTGCTCTCCCTGCACGCTCACACACTGCTCTCCCTGCACGCTCACACACTGCTCTCCCTGCACGCTCACACACTGCTCTCCCTGCACGCTCACACACTGCTCACCCTGCACGCTCACACACTGCTCACCCTACGTAATACGAAAAGACCTAGCTCTGCCCTTTGGCCTGTAGTGTAATTGTACAGTAGGTTGTGAGTAGTTGCGCTTGATTGGTTGGGGCGTCCCCTCCTTGCTGCTTTACTGTGAAAAAACAGAAATTACACTTCTGATAGAGCCCACCTTTCACAATCACCTGAAATAAGAATCCAGACAGTTATATGGGAAATGTTTCAGTTGCTCACATCAAAACAATGTTTGTACAACTCTAAGGAACCCTTCACATCCAGCCAGCAGCAAACAGTTCATAAAGGGGTCCTGAGGTCCATAAATTACAAACGAGCTTTAGACTCAAATTGAAATTTGTTCTATGCTTAACGCACTCGTTTGCAGAGCAACGTATTCACAGATGACAGCATTTTGTGATAGATCTGCTCAAGTACACGCGCTTCTTGTAAAAGCGATTGGAAGTCCATTTTACAAAACGATCTAAACATTAACAGCCGTAAATATAAAGTATAAAAAAACTGTAAAATATTACAAGAGCACAGCAAGGGCATTGCATTGGGAATTATGGGTGCCCGCAGGGACAACAAACTTAAGTGTTATTAGACAAGTGTATAGTGGGATGAGCCTACTCGTGCAACCTATGGCCCTGTGAAAAATTTGAGACTCCGACTTCAATGAAATAAGAAGATGGTCGATTTCAATAAATAACCACAAGGGCTGCTGCCCACGTTAGTTATGACAACTTTAGACTAGGCAGAAACAAGATCTCTTCGCGTATGGGGGTGGGGGGCATCGGCTCGCAAGGGATGAGAGGTCACGCAGAGTATGCATCGCTTGCACATAGCTACTCTTGGGCAATCTAATTAACAGATGTGATCTCTAAGTGTCCAACAGCCCCCCACTCCCATGGGTCATAAAGGGCTAGATGGAGCTGGACAGACTATTTGATGGGATAATCCTCAAAGAGCAGGCAACAAAAAGGTTGTACTAATCATAACTCACATAAACTGCACAGACCAATCAGCCAAATCTCGGTGCGGTCACGGAGCAGGCGCATCAACAGCTGGCAATCAACGGTAGTCTTATTGCATTAGTGACGCGAATAGTAAACCAGCAAGTGAATATGGACAGTGAATATGGACAGAGGATAAGGGAACAAACAACTGAATGAGTAAGGTACGTGTGGTTTCACAGTTCTAGGCTGCATTAAAATTTCAGTCAATAGGACGATGTGTCCAATCCCCGTCATGGACAAGGAGTTACTGACATACAGAACGCCCCAGATTCAGGCCAACACACCCTCATTTGGCGGGTGTCACTCACTCCACTATAATGTTACACCCTACGAAAGGAACAAGCATCAATAGACTGCCGTTATCTCACTCTGTAAACTTGCATCTCCCACCAACATTCGCTTCCCCTCATTTTAATGGGGTGGCACTCTAAAACACCTACCCTCACTCTCTTATGGAAGAGCCAATTAATTTATAGGTGATGCACACCTCCAAACCACTGTCGCATACGGGCAGGAGTAAAAAAGAAAGCAGCCTTGCGCACCCGGGGGCCCATCCAACCTTTACTCCTCGGAACAACAATGTGTCAAGTCGGGATCATCATTTAAACACCCATCACTGGACTAACACCTTGTGTGTTCAGGAGGAGCTAAACAAAGGTACAAGCAGGGTCAGTGAGCTTCACCTAGGAATCCCGTCCCCTCCGGAGCGGTGGGCAGTAGTAGGCAGAGTGCAGGTGGTGCCACTGGCGCCTGTACACGCAGGGACGGGCAGCACCCAGAGGCCTTGCTGAGACCCTGCCACACATGTCCTGCCATCCGGGGGCAATACAGTACCAGCGGACTCAGTGCTTGCACTCCGGGAAACTCAGACCTGCCCCTAGCTCGAAAGGATATTTGTTGCACGGTCCTCTGCGTGGACGTGTCTGGGGACTGAGACTCCTTGAGCAGCTGCAGGATTTGCTGCAGGCCTTGCTCGTCCGGCTTCCACTTATACTCCATCTTGACTGTTTTTCCTCAGTACTGCGAAGACTTCAGGGGCTGAAAATACCCGGAGGAGTGACTGATCCTCTTGTGGGGATATGGCACTCTCAGGCCAAACGTTGCTCCGAAATCACACGCGGTTCCAGTCTGATTAGCACGCAGTTGGCCGCCGGGTCTGTGTACTTTGGTCCTCGCTGGCTCCAGTAGCGCTGGGCAGCTCCAGAGACCACAGGTCTCCCAGTGACACGGGATCCGTGATTGACTCACTCACTCGTCGTATGTGAGCGCCAAGATCACAGTCTGGCCACTCAAAAGGGTCCTGACGCCCGCCTGCTGGAGGGAACGCTTTCCTCGCCTCTTGCTGACATGGAAGAAAGAAAGAGCTTGAATTTCAGTAAACTTCGTGCGTAACTGCAACGGCCGTGTTGGACTGACAAAAGGACTCCAAAAACAATACTTGGGAGAAAAATATTTCAATGTAAAAAAAATTACATTTACATCACATAGCCTTTAATGTATCAGATATATTGGCAACACACATTTTAAAACAAGCGGCACTTCAACGGATCGTGAAAGCGATCAAATTGTAAAAAAAAAAAAAAAAAAAAAAAAAAAAAAGGCTGCGAGTGGTGCGCACGCCACTGCCAGCATATGTCTTCAAATACCGCGGCACTGACGGCCGCGGTAATTGAACATATATGGCCTCTGGTGCGCGTACCAGACACCAATAGGCCATGGGCGGAGCTACGCGACCGCCCATGGCCTATTGCGTGTTCGGTTTCAAAAGTAAACGCACGCAAAGGCCAATGAAAATGGACCTACGAAATAACACGCACGAGCTGCGTGGAATTTCTAGGTCCATTTTGTAAACCCCGGGAAAAGGACTCTCGCTGCGCGAGACTGCATGCGCAGTGTACGCTAGGCCCGAGACCTTAAAAACCTTACATGAAATGAAATTAGCAGGAAAAAACAAAACCATACAAAAACGTTGTGAATCCGCCCCCCCCACCCCCTCCCCACCACACATTTAGTGAATGTGTGCAGTGTAGACCATGTTGCAGCTTTGCAAATGTCAATCTGAATGTGTCCTAGGAAAGCCATAGTGGCCCCTAGCTTACGAGTGGAATGTGCCCTAGGGGGTACAGTTAGAGTTCTTTTTTCTTTCTCATAGCAGGTTTGAATGCATTTAACAATCCACTTGGCGCTGCCTGATCTGGAGATAGAATTGCCTTTGTGTGGTGGCGCAAAAGCAACAAAGTTGTTTTGTTTTACGAAAAGATTTTGTCCTTGCAGTGTAGAACAAGAGTGCTCTTCTAACATCTAAGGTATGTAGAGCTCTTTCTGAAACAATTAGGTTGAGGAAAGAATACTGGTAATTCTATCAACTGATTTGTGTGTGAAATACAGATACAACTTTAGGTATAAATTTAGGATTAGTACGAAAAACCACTTTGTCTTTGTGTAGTTGGAAACATGGTTCTTGTATGGTTAATGCCGGTAATTCCATCTCTCCTTAATGATGCAATTGCAATGAGGAAAGCGGTTTTCCAAGAAAGGAATTGTAGTTAGCATTTGTGCATGGGCTCAAAAGGTGGGCCCATTAACCTTGTAAAGACTATATTAAGATTCCACAGTGGACCTGGAGGAAGTTTGGGTGGTATGACTCTTTAGTCCTTCCATGAAAGCTTTGATCACAGGTACTCTAAACAATGATAAATGTGGTCTATTTTGGAGATATGCAGCAATTGCCGCTAGGTGTAGTCTAATGGAGGTGTAAACCAATGCGGATTGTTGCAAGTGTATCAAATAGCATAGGATGTTTTGTAGGGAAGCATCAAGAGGGTTGATATGATTGTTACCACAGTAGATAACAAATCTCTTCCACTTAGCTGCATAGCAGGCCCTTGTAGTAGGTCTAGCTTCCTTAATGATATTCATACATTCAGGTGGAAGGTTTAAGTACCAAACTAAGATTTTAGGAGCCAGATCGTGAGATTCAGCCGTTTGGGATATGGGTGTCTGATTTCTCCATGGCTCTGTGTGAGGAGACTGGAGGTTAAATGCAGCTTTTGATGCAGAACCAGAGATAACGCCAACAGGGTCATGATCCAGGGTTGACGTGCCCAGGTGAGAGCTACTATGATTAGTGTGAGACGTTTGCTTGAGCTTGCGAACCACTAATGGAATGAGTGGGAGAGGCAGAAAAGCGTTGGCAATTATCCCGGACCCGTTCATCCAAAGTGCATTGCCCTTGGATTGCGGGTGTAGATATCTGGAGGCGAAGTTTGGGCACCTTGCGTTTTGGTATGTGGCAAACAGGTCTATGTGTGGGACTCCCCAGCTTTGAAAGCATGGGAGGAGAACCGGAGGGTAGAGTTCCCATATGTGTATTTGCTGCCTCTGCCTGCTAAGGAGATTACCAATCTGGTTGTTCAATCCTGGGATGTGTTCCGCAAGGAGAAAGTCTGTAGTGAATGGCCCACCTCCAGATGTCTTGGGCTAAGTGGGACAGTTGGGGTGTGTGTCCCCCCATGTTTTCGTATGTAGCTATCATGTCCGTACAAACCAAGACAGCTTTGCCCTCCAGGCAAGTCTGAAACGCTTCGAGAGCTAGAAAGATTGCAAGCAGTTCTAGATGTGAAGCTGCTTCTGCTGTTGACTCCAAAAGCGTTGAACTGGGTGGTGTTGTAGGTGAGCTCCTCAGCCAGTGAGGGACGAGTCCGCTGTCAGTACTATCTGTGGAACCAGGTCTACGAAAGGCCGTCCTTTTGACAGATTTTGTGTGTTCTACCACTGCAGCGAGCAATGAGTACGGCCGCTTACCAACACTAGATCAGTCAATAGACTTTGTAATTGGTTCCACTGACTGGCTAGACATTCTCTAAGTGGACGCATGTGTAGTCTGGCATGAGGGACAATTATGATGCAAGACGCCATCATTCCCAGCAGTTGCATATAAACTCTAGCTGGAATCCAATGATTGGGTTGAAATTGGAGAATTAAAGCCTGAATATTTCAAATTCTGGCTGCGCTAGGGAAGGCAAGAGTCTTTTGAGTATCTATCGTGGCTCCAAGGTAGTCCTGAGCATTGGCTGGTTTGAGATGTGATTTTGTCACAGATTGTGAACCTTAGTAGATGTAGTAACTGAATCGTTCTGAAAGTGTGCTGAAGATATTGCTGGTACGTGCTGGCTTGGCTGCGCTAGGGAAGGCCAGTCGTCCAAGTATGGGAAGACATGGATGTTTTGTCTTCTTAGGTGAGCAGCTACTACCACCAGACATTTTGTGAGTACTCTGGGGGCTGTGGTGACTCTGAATGCGAGTACTTTGAACTGCCAGTGTTGACCACAAACCCGAGGAAATTGCGATGAGCGGGGTGGATTGCAATATGAAAATAGGAGTCTTAAATCTAGACTAGACTGAAAGTCGCCATTCTTCAGCAGAGGAAGTACTTGAAGTGTTACCATGTGGAAATAATCCGACTGAATGTAAAGATGGAGTTGTCTGAGATCTAATATTGGTCTGAGAACACCATCTTTTTGGGGTATTGGGAAGTAAAAAGAGTATACACCTGACCTGTGATATTGTGGTGGTATGGGTTGTATAGCTCCTTTTAGAAGTAGAGACTGAACCTCTTGTTTGAGGAGGTGTAGGTGATCTGGTGAAAGTTTGTGTGACTTTGATGGAATGTTTGGAGGAGTGTTGATTAACTCCAGGCAGTAACCAGAACGGATAATTTGTAGTACCCAATTGTATGTCGTTATGTACTGCCATGTTGGTAGGAAATCTGACTGTCTTCCCCCAACAGGTGATAGGTGGTCGGGGAAGTGGTGGCAAGACACTGCTTTGTATTGGAGGGGGAGGCTCGTATGTTTGAACCCCTGCCGTTGTTCCCTCTGTAACCCTCTCTGAAGTAACCCCTAGATGGAGAGGGTTGGTTATTGCCCTCATAGGTGGTGGTCTCTGAGGAGGCATTTTTTGAGCCTCTGCGGTAAAAGAAGCGCTGAAAGGCACCACAGCTTTGTGCCAACTGAAGGGCTCCCACTTCAATGCCCTTTTTCATTTTCTCTAGTGACGAATCAACCAATGGGCCCAATAGATGCTCTTTATCAAAGGGAGTGTTTAAAATTGAGGTTTTCACCTCTGGTTTAAAACTAGATATGCGAAGCCAAGCGTGTCTTCTCAAAAGGACACTAGTGTTTATTGCTCTAGCAGCAGTGTCTGCAGCACCCACTGAACATCTTATAGCAATATTGGAAATAAGTTGCCCTTCACACACCAGGTCATGTGTCTTAGATCTATTTTCCTGGAGATAATATTGTATTAATTGCTCCATCTCGTCCCAGTGGGCACAGTCGTATCGTGCTAGCAATGCTTGGGTGTTGGACACGCCAGAAATTGGCCGCCTGAGAGGTTACCCTTTTCCCAGAAGCATCAATAAGTTTGGATTCCTTATCCGGGGTGGAGCATCTCCTGTGGTCTGGGAGTTGGTCTTTTTCCTTGCATTGGATACAACCAGGGAGTCTAGTTGGCACCGGTACTTCAAAACGTACTGGATCCGATGGAGCTGGCTTGTATTTTTGGTCTACTCTGGGGGTAAAAATACGAGCTCTTAACGGGTCGTTAAAAATGTCATCTACATGCCTGATCATCCCTTTAAGCACAGGTAGTGTATGTGATGACCTATGTGTGGTACTGAGGGTTTCAAAGAGGAAATCCTCTTCCAGGGATTCCTTATGTAGCTGCACTCCATGGTAGTTGGCAGCTCTACCCAGTAACTCAATCTAGACTACACTAAACAGGATCATTGCGCGTGGGAGAATTGGTATTGTAATCAACCCAGGGGTCTTGCATTGGATGATTATCATCCCCCATCCCCATGATCATCCCTGGTTTTCAGGTGTATGCGGAGGTGATTGTTCAGGTGAAATAGGCTGAAACTGAGGTGAAGGAGGCGAAGAAAGTGGAGGAGGAGGGAACGGGTTAGTTCCAACCGTTCTCTTCTTTAAAGGAATATAATATTCTTCCTCTGGATCAGTCCTTTTTAAAGTCACTTTAGTGGAGATATGTCCAGTTAGAGGATGAATATACAGTGTTTTTGATTTGGATCTGCTTTGTCGATTGGAGCGTCAAAACTGTCTTTTTGGTGATTTCGGTAGATCTGACTGTTACGGCGCCGAAGATTTCGGTGCCCAACGGGTGGGGTTGGCGCCAGACTTGTTTCGACCCCAAAGTTCTCAGCTCCGAACTTGATTTGGAGGGAGTCTTTGCGGAGCCGGAAGGTTTTTTGGTAGGCTTTGGGGCAGAGCCCGAAGGCGGGGTGTCGGAAGCATGATCTCAGTGCCGACCGGAGCCCGAGGGTATGGGTTGGACCGGAGCCTTCTTTTGTGGAGTTGGGTTTTTGGACGAGGGGGGAGCTGTACTCCCGGTTCGTTGTCCATGTGGGATGTCGACCTCTTGGTCGTAGTGGAGCTCTGGGATGGCGATGCGCTCCTGCTCCTCCTCAGTTCCCATGGCCTCTTCGTCCGATTGTTGTCCAAAGATATCCGGAATGGAGCTGGTGTGCTGGCTCTGCATGTCACGACGTCGAGCCAAAAGGTCGCAAAGTGTTTTTTTGGAGCGGAAAGACTGGCACACGTCGCAGTCCTGTTCTCTGTGTTAGGAGGCCAAACACAGGTTACACACTTTGTGTGAGTCGGTGCGCAGGTATTTTGCGTGACAGAGGGCAAAATTTAAAGGGAGTTTGTTCCATTGACTGCAGGTCGGCCTGACTTTGGTAGGCCAGATGGCCTTCCACAAGCTTTGCGATTGAAAGATTAGATTTAGTAGGGAGAAAGGGAAACACGATTGAACACAATACTTTGTGCTTGAGTATCTTGCGCACCGAGGGAAACCTAAGGAACGGTGTGGAACCAGAGTGCAGCGATAGACGTCCGAAACCGATGGCGGAAAAAACCCACAATCTAACAATGAAGTCAATGCCCATGCGCACCATCATCGAACGGAGGAGTCACCTACCTCGTGACTGGAAAGACTTCTTGGAAGAAAAACCAGTGTAAACATCCAGACCCAAAACTAGATGGCGAGCTATGCACAGCATGTGATCTACAGCTCGCATGCCTCGAACAATTATGTTATTCTTCCTACAGGGGGTGTCAGCTGCAAATAGGCCATAAGACACTGCATTCAGATATGTTACTAGAAGGAAGACCCATCCACGACCTGCACTGTGAGGCATGATGGAAAGATGTGTGCTGGAAATGAGGTCTAAAATGTGTTGAAGCCTTAATGGGATATAAATCACCACGTGGTGGTCAGAGGTGCTAGTGAACTATCTGTGCCCGAGGTGGGGGGGGGGGGTGATAAGGAAAGGGGGGGGGGGGGAGCTCTCTAGAGAAACCCAACCATGAATGTAGGGAAAAAACTATTTTTGTTTTAATTACCCTCACACACCCTAGTGGTGTCATGCTTCATCATCGGGTCACCCCGACCCCTAAAAGTCGGGGTGGGTTCAACCAACCAATCAGGGGATTTGTAAAGGGCGCTACTTACCCGTGAGGGTCTCAAGGCACTGAGGAGGGGGGGGGGGGCGACGCTACTGTTCGAAGAGCCAGGTCTCGAGGAGTTTCCTGAAGGCGAGTAGGTCTTTGGTCTGACGTAGGTGGGTAGGAAGGGAGTTCCAGGTCTTGGCGGCGAGGTAGGAGAAGGATCTGCCGCCGGAGGTAGTTTGTTGGATGCTGGGGGACAGTGGCGAGGCTGGCGGAGCTGGCGGGTGGGGGTGTGGAAGTTGAGTCGGCTATTCAGGTAGGCTGGTCTGGCGTTGGAGTGCTTTGTGTGTGAGGAGTTTGAAGGTGATCCTCTTGTCGACGGGGAGCCACTGTAGGTTCCTCAGGTGGATGGTGATGTGGCAGCGGCGGGGTGCGTTGACGATCAGTCGGGCGGAGGCATTTTGGATGTGCTGGAGTCGTCGTAGGTGTTTGGCTGGGATTCCGGCGTAGAGTGCGTTGCCGTAGTCCAGCCTGCTGCTGACGAGGGCCTGTGTCACTGTTCTTGTTTCGGCCGGGATCCATTTGTAGATCCTGCGAAGGGTGTTGTAGCAGGAGGAGGAGACGGCGTTGACCTGTTTGGACATGGAGAGGGTGGAGTCGAGGATGAATCCCAGGTTGCGTGCGTGGTCGGTGGGTGTCGGTGCTGTCCCCAGAGTGGTAGGCCACCAGGAGTCGTCCCAGGCTGAGGGGTTGGGCCCGAGGATGAGGACCTCCGTCTTGTCCGTGTTCAGTTTTAGACGGCTGCTCCTCATCCAGTCGGCGATGGCCTTCATTCTGTCGTGGATGTTGGTTTTGGCGGTGCGTGGGTCCTTGGTGAGGGAGATGATGAGCTGAGTATCGTCTGCGTAGGAGATGTTGAGGTTGTGGTGGCGAGCCACTTGTGCAAGGGGGGCCATGTAGATGTTTAACAGCGTCGGGCTGAGGGAGGAGCCCTGGGGGACGCCGCAGATGATGTCAGTGGCTTCGGATCGGAAGTGTTGGGAGCTCTTTGAATAATGAAAGACAAGGGGGTTTAAAGATAAAATACCCCAGGCAGATCCCCGGTTTCCCTTTATTCTTGGGACCGTCTGGGTAATTAAAAAAACATAAAAATGGGTCTTTTATTGGAATATTATGGTCCTAAGAGCCTAGTGCTGACATGTTTCAGTCAATAGCGGCCATAAAGGTCCTGGACTTTCTTCAGGGCAAGGTTGACCCCCTATGTGAAGGAACTGAAAGGATGGGGAGACCCTATCCTATCAGTAAATATACAGATATTTATAGAGCGCACAGCTACTTCCCGAAGGTAGTGTCCCGGCACTGTACGTATACCGCTTAGGAACCCTTCCTGGTTTTCCCTGTGAGTGTCCACTCCTGGGCACCCCCAGGGTGAAACCAGGCATCCCAGCGCGTTTGGGGCCGTTGTGGAGATTAAGCAAGCTATTGCCCAGAGTCACAGAGTGGGACCCATGATTAGAATAGGCACGAGGCGAGAAATATCGGGTCCGAGGAAATTGAGCCCAAGACCCGCCGAGGCGGGTATTGAACCCTGGTCCCGGACCAGACTTCTGCATCAGGGTCTGCCGCTCAAACCATTTGAGCCACACTTCTCCACCAATAAGGTGAGGGCAGAGTAGCTGCTCCTTGTGGTATGTTAAAAGTGTGCGTATATCATCTGTAGAATCCTTCTACATGGAGCCATCATGACAGAATATCTCCGGGGGAATGCAGCACCAACAGGCTTGTTGGTCACAAATGCTCCCAGGATATTCCTGGATGACCGCCAATTTAACAAGCATTGGAAATGCAATAGGTCTCGCATTAGGAAAGTTTGAGCTATTGGTCTTATAAATTAAATTCTTTTTTATTTATGTGTTTGTTAAAATAGCTAAATTAATAGCTCTGTCATTTACAATGCCAATAGTTATAACTTTCGCAAATGTGACACCTATAACATTTGTAATGCAACATGTTTTTTATTTACGTGACAGATGTATTAATATTACAAATAACAATGGCTTTTATTTTTTTTGTTAAATTAATTGTTAAATAATGTATTTAATTTGTAATGGCAATAGCTTAAACTTTTGTAAATAACTTTTGTGAAGATTATATTCCGTGTTTTTTATTGTGACGAAAATCCAAGAACAGAAGTGAAATATTAACATCTTTTTTGTGATTTGTAATAAAGCTTGAAAGCTTGAAACAGCTTGAAACAGCGTCGCCAGTCGTGAACTGAGGGCTGTAACTCACTGTTTAATGCACTATGTAAAGGAGACGACAAAATACAGAAACTGTGAAATTAACTTTACAGGAAATGGGAGCCGAACAATGGGGAGAGGGAGGGCGGGGTGATTTATGCTTCCAGATTATGAGGTGGAAGTGCTCTGGCGAATACACCGCCCCCTCCCCACAGTTGCAAGTCAAACTTGAGCGCAGAGAAGAACATGCAGTGTTGCAGATCCTGAGCTAACTTTTGTTTACCTTTGTCAGTGGCAGTGTAATCCCTGTCAAAGATTACATGTTGTTTTTTATTTATTATTTACTTTGTGTTTCAGCCTGCCGCTAGTTGTGTGCGTCTGAGTGGGAGTATTCACTCACTCGCTCATCTTACATGAAACCAAGCTGCATAAAGCCTTGGGGAGTCCTCAATACTTAGGAACCTCCGCTGTCACAATACTAAGGAAACAAGCTTGGCAATGAAGCCAGCTGGTTTAAAAGGGGGAAGGCTGTCGTTTCTCTGACATCCAAGATAACATAAAGCACAGAGTGATGTTACCATAGTGTAGCCCACTTCTTGGTAAAGTTAGTGGCAAAATAACAAGACGGTTGATGCATCATAATCCTGGTCATGGGCAAAAGTTGGATCAAGGTTATCCAGGCAAAGAACTGGTCACGGGCCACTAGTGCGTGATCGCTCATTTTAATGAACCAAAAATAGCTCCCCTTAATACACTGCTGCCAGGTGAGGCTTGCTACCTTCTTTTTGTAGCCTTTCCTGCCTGTCTCCTGACTTACGGAGACGTTTTTTTTCAAATTAATTGTGAATCGGCATCAGCTATTTGGCCATTTGTGTGGTTGCATAGCGGCAAAGCAGAAACACATTTAACTGCTCCTGGAAAAGGCAGAGAATGTCCTTGTCAAAGCTCTAGGGGAACTAAGTATTTAATTACTCTTCTATTCTCTGAGTACTTTAGCATACAAAATTACATAAAAATACATCCTACGCAAGAGTTTGTGATATTTCTCGTATGTGGCAGAAAATGTGCTGCACATGCTTTCCTTGTGATGGGAAAACATAACACTCCTTGGATGCCGCTAGTTGTGCTAGTTGTGTGCGTGTGTGTCTGAGTGGGAGTATTCATGTGAGTGTGTGTGCATCTGTGTGTCTGAGTGTGCATGTGGGTGTGTATGAGTGCATGCATGTGAGTGCATGCATGTCTGTTTGCAAGTGCATGCGTGTGTGTGTGTGTGTGTGTGTGTGTGTGAGTGCGTGTGTGTCTGTGTGTGAAGAATTCCCTCATGCTGTATTTTGAAGAAGCTTTTGTGTATGCTGTCTATGTTTGTAAGCGCTGCGTTTAAAAAACAAGACGGAGGGAAGGCAGGGGAGGGGGAGGAGAAATGCGACAGCGGGCAGGGGAGGATGCCGCTAGTTGTGCTAGTTGTGTGTGTGTGTGTGTCTGAGTAGGTGTATTCATGTGAGTGTGCATGTGTGTGTGTGTGTGTGTGTGTGTGCCTGCATGTGGGTGTGTGTATGTGAGTGCATGCGAGTGTTTGCAAGTGCATGCATGTGTGTCTGTGTGTGAGTGCGTGCGTGTCTGTGTGAAGAATTCTCATGCTGTATTTTGAGAAAGCTTTTGTGTATGCTGTCTATGTTAGTAAGCGCTGCGTTTAAAAAACAAGACTGAGGGAAGGCAGAGAAGGGGAGGGGGAGGAGAAATGCGACACGGCGGGCAGGGGAGGGTTGGAGCGGGTAAAAAAAACAAGACGGAGGGAAGGCAGAGAAGGGGAGGGGGAGGAGAAATGCAATGACAGACTGCTATAGCGCGATCACTTGCTTCAATGAGATCTTATCACTTCAGTTAATTTGCAGGAAATAAAAAGTACAAGAAATCTACTAGCAGTAATCAAAGTATTCTTACAGGAAAAGGTGAAACAAAAGCATATTTGTTTGAACAAGACGGAGGGAAGGCAGAGAAGGAGAGGGGGGGAGGAGAAATGAGACACGGCGGGCAGGGGAGGGGGCAGAGCGGGGAGAGCGGCGATGAGGGTGTGAAGCAGCAGGGGCCTTTGAAGTGAAGCTAAGCTTCACTTCAAAGGTGTGGGAGGAGTGCTGCTGGTGATTGACTGGCGATTTGATGATGTGCACGCGCATTTTAGGTGAATGCGCTTGCGCATTGACCTAAAAGCACACGGGCACAGCATCAAATCGCCAGTCAATCGCCAGTCTAGGTAAAGCTTATTTAAGCCCCTATAGTCTCTCTCTGCTCAATGCGCATGCGCATTGAGAGGCGAGACCTAAAAAGGAATGGTCATTGATTGCATGGCACTGTTCAAGGGATTGGCTAATCCTCAATTAATACAGCCAAGCGCCTTTCGGATGTAAGACTAATAAAAATTAAAACCAGCGAAGACCATCTACTCACAGGAATCAAGCTGACACTCTATACAATGAAACTTGGAGGTAAACAAGGAGATCACAGAACATAAAGACTACCTTATGCAAAACAAAATCTCCAAACTACAAAAAGACCTAAAAAAATTCAGCCACAAGAAAATATATCCCTATATAAAGGACGACTACAAAGGGCAAGAGAACTCTGATACAGGATCCCTGCGAAGGGGCCAGTCCGGATCATCAGACTCTGAGCAAGGCTCCTGTTCCAGCGATGGTTCTTACAGAAGTTCGCATAACAAACCAAGAGGACCACGACGTGGTGGCTTTACCCAAAGATATGGACAGCCACAAATGTACCCATGGCCTTGCCCATTTGGCCCGATCCCGTACAACAGCCCACCACAATACCCGGCAGGCCCCTACTTCCAACCGGAATTCAATCAACATTTTTTAGGACAGGGCGGAAGGAGAGGCAAGCGAGGACGACTGGGCAACAGACTAGTACAATGGGAAGAAGACAGGACAGGATCGAACACGAGGAGCAACTCCAGAGGTCAACAACAACCAGCGGACAAGCACAATGAGTAGTGAATCTTGCGGACGTAACCCTCACCTCGGATGAGATGGCAGTCTTGGGAAAAGGGCCTTTGATTCGTCCCTACCACTCATCTGGACAAGTTCCAATTGCGATGTGAATTGGGAGAGTTCTTCAGAAAGATAAGACTCAAAACCTTCTTCCACGACAAAGAGGAGAGTCCCAAAGAGGGTGAATATACTGGTTTACGACTCAAATCAACATTTTATCCACCATCAAGCTTGATGCCCCCAGAGGTACTCGCCTTTGAGGAAGCAGTTGTAAAAGAAGTAGAAGATCTCCAACCCCGGAGGAATACTTTCAACAACAAAGAACGTACAGCCCTTGGGAAACTGAAGAATAGGACAGAATTAATTGTTAAACCAGCTGACAAAGGGGGAGCAACAGTAATTCAAAGTGTTAATGCCTACAGGACAGCATGCCTCAACCTCTTGGCTGACAGCAAGTTGTACAAAAAGATCCCGACCCGACTGAAAGACTCAAGAAAACTATTTCCACACTGACATCAGATGCCCTGGAAAGAGAAATGATCACTAAGAAAGAACAAGGGTTTTTGAATCAAGAGGACCCACAGACTCCTCTTTTCTATACCATCCCTAAAATACATAAAGGGAAAACACCTCCCCCAGGGAGACCAATCGTGTCTGGGATAGGGTCAGTCCTTGATCCCCTGTCAAAATACACAGACTGGTTCCTACGCCCGCTGGTCAGACTCATTACATCGTATGTACAGGACACTAAACATCTCCTCAACCTTCTGACAGACATCGAGTTTGACCAGAAAGAATACTTCTTGGTCTGCCTAGACGTCGAGGCGTTGTATATCAGCATACCCCAGAAAAGAAAGTATTAAAGTCATTGAAGAACTTCAAGAACGAAGAGTGGCAGTGGACTGCTCCTATTGAGTGGGTCATCAGGCTTATGCAATTGGCACTCACGGAGAATGTTTTAAAGTATGAGAAACAGCTATACCTGCAAGTCCATGGTACAACAATGGGCAGTACATTTGCTCCTAGCATTGCATGTCTGTACATGAGCCACTTCGAGGACTTGCATATATGGACTACTAACCCACACACAAACAACATCTGTAAATGGTATCAATATATTGATGATATTCTTATAATATGAAAGGGCAACGATCAGAGCCTCTGAGTTCGCTAACTGGATCAACGGGCTAAACCCACACTGGCAATTTATCATGAACATAAACAGGGAAACAATTCCTTTTCTAGATGTGAATATAACTACAAGGGATGGCACACTTAGCAGCTCCCTTTATACAAAACCTACCGACAGAAATAGCCTGTTGAGATTTGAGATCCTCTGGCACTTCGGGAGAACTGCCGGTGGGACAATTCCTACAAATTCGTAGGAATTGCTCAGAACTTGAAGATTACAGAAAAGAAGGAGTTGTTTCTGTCCTGTAACTCCAGTTCTGTAGTAGGGGGTATCTCTGTTATAGTCATAATCTAGTGAATAGTCCCGCCCATGTGCGTGGACCCCGGAGCAATCAAAAATAACCCTTAAATTGTCATAAAATGCAGAACTGCACAGACACTTGAGAGAATTTAAAGACAGATAATGCAGCCTATATCCACAGGCTACACTGTCCAGTACTTCAACTAGAAATTCCACCAAAAATCCACAAACAGCACAGCCTGTCCAGGTTTCTCCACATAGAAACCCTTGCTTTTACCAGCAAAACCCTCAGGAATGATAGAGAGGAAGGAATGGACAGACAAGCCCCATAGGCTGCCATTATGTGGCTCAGAACAGGATACTGTGCCTTTAAGAGAACCTTCCAGAACTCAGTATCCCAGAATGCACAGCAGGTCCCTTTTACTTTCAGTTTTTTTAAGGCGTAACACGCCAGACCTGTAGCATTCCTTACATGAATCTCTCTCTCCACCGGGGAGGAGGGCGGGCGCTTATGACTATAACAGAGATACCCCTACTACAGAACTGCAGTTACAGGACAGAAACTACTCCTTCTGTAGTAGGGGATCTCTGTGTATAGTCATAATCTAGTGAATAGAATGGCAAGCCCATCCCCACACCAAAGCGGCGGTGGAGAAAAGAGAAATAACACCACTACTGTGCGAACAGATTTCGCAGCGAAGCCTGCCCAACCTGAGCGTCTGTCCTGGCATCAGTGTCTAGACAGTAATGCTTAGCAAAGGTATGGACAGACTTCCAAGTGGCGGCCTTGCAGATTTCTGCAATTGGAACATTACGTAGCAAAGCAGTCGTGGCAGCTTTGCCCCTGGTGGAATGAGCCTTAGGCTTACCCCCTAAGGTCTTATTAGCTTTCTGGTAACACAATTGTATACAGGACACAATCCACCTGGAGATGGACTGTTTTGAGGTAGCAAGACCGGTCCTGACTGATCCATACTTGATAAACAATTAGTCTGACCTACGAATATCCTTGGTTTTATCCAGATAAAAATTTCAACACCCTCCTAACATCCAGGGAATGCAGAGACCTTTCCGCTGGAGATGAAGGATTCTGAAAAAACGTAGGTAAAGTTATGGTCTGGTTAACATGGAAATCAGATATAACCTTTGGAAGAAATTTTGGGGTGAGTACGCATAACAACCTTAGCAGCATGAAATACAGTATAAGGTTCTTGGCAACACAACGCCTGAATTTCACTCACCCTGCGGGCCGATGTAATGGCCACGAGGAACGCCGCCTTCCAGGACAGGTGCTGCAGCGAAGCCTTATGGATAGGTTCAATAGGCTCCTTCATCAATTTGGACAGCACCACGTTCAATTCCCATGAAGGCGAAGGAAGCCGGACAGGAGGGAACACTTTCTTCAAGCCTTCCAAAAAATCTTTGATCACAGGGATCTGGAAGAAGGAAGTCTGTGAAGGGCACTTCCTGTAGGTAGTCAGCGCAGCGAGATGAACCTTAATGGAATGTACATTAAGGCCAGACTGTGCCAAATGTAGAAGATACGGAAGGATGACATCTTCCTTACATGTCGTTGGGTCATAGTTCTTGGACTTGCACCAGATGCAAAATCGCTTCCACTTGTACGCATAGGAAGTCCGAGTGGAAGGTCGTTTAGCCTCCTTCAGTATGTCCATACAATCTTCTGGTAGATTCAAATGGCCATATTGCACTATCTCAGGAGCCATGCCACCAAACTCAAAGACGAGAGGTTGGGGTGCACCATCTGCCCCCCGAACTTCGTGAGAAGGTCCGGCCGGCACGGCAGCCGTATGTGAGGAAGGAGAGACCGGTGAAGCAGGTCCGTGAACCACCACTGCCTGGGCCATTCCGGGGCAATCTGGATCATTCGCGCCCTGGACTGGGACAGCTTGATGAGCACCGCCGGAATCAGGGGAATGGGTGGAAAAGCGTACAGAAAGCTGTTCGACCAGTTGATCCATAACGCATTCCCCAGCGTCCCCTGCTGGTAGTACCTGGAGGCGAAGTCTCGGCATTTGCTGTTTTCGGCGGTGGCTAACAGATCTACATCTGGAGTCCCCCACCTTGCGAAGACTTCTCCTAGTACTTCGTCGTTTAGAACCCATTTGTGGTTTTCCTGAATCAGTCTGCTCAGTGCGTCGGCCTGAACATTCTGCACACCTGGCAGATGGATAGCAGTTATCGTCAGTCCTCTGGCTAGAAGCCAACGCCAGATCACCTGCGCCTCCTGTGACAGAGTGCGTGATCTCGAGCCCCCCTGCCTGTTGAGGTAATACATTGTGGTCGTATTGTCCGTCTGTACAAGCAGCGAGTTGGTCTGGAAGGACGGATGAAAGGCCTTCAGTGCCAAGTGAACAGCTCTGAGTTCCAGGAAGTTGATGTGGTACGTGGTCTCCGCCTGAGACCACGTTCCTTGTATCTGCAAGTCTCCGGAGTGCGCCCCCTAGCTGTGGAGAGACGCATCCGTCACGATAGTCTGTGTGGGAATGTCCTTGTGGAAGGGAACCCCTCTGAGGAGATTTTCCACTGAACACCACTTCAGAGACTGAAGAGCATGCAGAGACAGTTGAATCTTGTCGTCCCAAGACCCTTTCCTCTGATCCCACTGATCCTCCAAGCACTCCTGCAATGGTCTCATGTGCAGTCATGCGTGAGGCGTGAGGAAGATCCAAGAGGCCATCGACCCCAGTAGAAAAGACACCGTCCTCACTGTTGTAGATGGAGCGATCATAAGAGCCTGAGCCTTCCGAAGGAGTGATAATCGTCTCTCCTCCGAAGGAGACACGCTTGCTGACAGCGTATTGATGGATGCTCCCAAGTACTGTATGCACTGGACCGGAGTTGGGACAGACTTGGACATGTTGATGTGCAACCCCAGCTTGTTCAAAAGAACGCACGTTTTCTGGAAGTGCGCTTGAGCTTCCGAGAAGGAGGAGGCCTTGATCAGCCATTCGTCCAGGTACGGGTAGACAAACACCTTGTTCTCTCAGGTGTGCAGCTACCACTGCCATGCACTTCGAGAATGTCCTGGGTGCAGACTTCAGCCCGGATGGCAGTACTGTGTACTGATAATGATTGGCGCCGACTTGGAATCGCAGGAACTTCCTGTGTTTGTGTGCAATGGGCACATGGAAGTACGCATCCTGTAGGTCTATAGCACATAGCCAGTCTCCCTGTTGCAGCCGAGGGTAAATCTGATGCAACGACAGCATGCGAAATTTCTCTCTGCGAATCCACTGGTTTGCTTGCCGCAAATCCAGAATGGGCCTGAACTAGTTCTCGTCCTTCTTGCGAATCAGAAAGAACCGCGAGTATAGACCTCTTCCCCTTTGAGACAGAGGTACGTCTTCTATCGCCCTTTTTCTTAACAGCTGACCGGTGGAATTTCTGGAGGCGGACTGGTGAACCGAAGACTGTCCCCATTGCAAACAATATTCAGCACCCACCTGTCCTGAGTAATTTTTCTCCACTTTGCCAGAAAAAATTGAACGCTTGCCCCCACCGGAGCGGGTAACGGATGTAGGGGAAGTAACCGCTCAGGGCCGAGACCCAGCCGGGCCTTTGTTCGCAGCTGCGGACTGCTGGCCGCCCCTGCCCTTCTGGCGCTTCTGGAAGGGCCTCCGGAACTGCTGCTGCTGTTGTTGCTGCTGCTGTCCTGAGGTCTGCCCACGCCCTCTGCCCTGTGCCCCAAACCGTCTCTGGAATGGGCGGTAGGTCTTCTCCTTGGGCTTCTCCAACCCAACAGCCGTCAGGGTCTCGGCCTCCGCCTTCATGCGGGCCATCTCGTCATCCGCATGCTTGCCAAACAGGGTTTCCCCCGAGAAAGGCAGATTGGCCACCCGCTGCTGAGCCTCTGGCTTGAGCGATGTAAGTCGAAGCCAAGCGTGGCGTCGTTGGTTGACACCATGACAGTACCCATGTGCCACCAGAAGAGACACATCAGCAGCCGCGCTGATATGTTTGTTCGACACCAGCATCCCCTCCTTCAGAATCTCTTGAAAGTCCTCTTCTCTCGAGGAAGGAGCTCAGCGAATTGCTGGAGGGACTCCCATAGGGCACGATCGTATCGCCCTAACAAAGCAGCGGCACTAGCCGCCTTCATCGCAGTAGATGCCATCCCACAGACCTTTCTACCTGCCGAGTCTATCCAGCGGCTTTCCTTATCGGGAGGTACCGTAGATGACGGGGTGGTGGCATGTTGCTTCCTAGCCGCCGTCACTATGACAGAGTCCGGTGTCGGATCCATCCGAAGAAAAGCCGGGTCAGAATCCGGGGCCCGGTACTTCTTAAGGAGCCTGGAGGGAGCAGCCTTTGTCACCGCGGGAGTGAGAAACAACTCCTCGGCGGGCTCTACCAAGCCTGGTACTAGAGGCAACAATGGTCGAGACAGGTGCTTTTTATGGAGCGTCTCGAAAATCACAGATGTCGTGGGTGTAGGCACCGTCACTGTGATGCCCAACTTAGCTGCACCCGCGCAGCAGAACATCCTGGAAAGTGACGATGTCGTCTCAGGCGACACCCTCGTTCCAGGGGATTCCGACAAAGTCGGTGAGTAGTCTCTGGTCCCAGAAGAGTCCGTGCGTGACCATGATCTGCGCCTCCTGTGGCGTAGTCTTGATCTCGTTGACGACCTGTGACGACGACGCGATCTCCCCCTCCGACCGGAGCGAGAGCGCGATCTCCTTGGCTTCGGCCGCTCCACAGGCCTCACAGGAGTAGGCGACCGTAGCCTGACTGGGGGCCTCGGCTGAGGGGTCCCCTTAGGTGGAGTCGGGTATCGTGACAGTGAAGCTGTCCTCGGAGGAACAGGCGGTCCGCCAGTTGGAAGCAGAGGATGAGGATGAGGAGGTGGAAGCGGAGGCGGGGTGGGAGTCCGCGGCGGCGGATCCTTGGGCAAGGGAGGAGGAGGTGGAGTCGACCTCGTCTTAGGGGGTGTATACACCTCAGAGTACACCGAGCCCGGTGACTTTCCCTTCTTATCAGGCGATGGAGTCCCCTATCGGCCCATGACGCTAACTAGAATAACTCATGGTCCCAGAAGTCCTTCTGTGCCTCTTTGGCGTTGAAGAACGTCGCCCTGACGGCGACCGTCGGTCCCTCGACGGCGAGCGCCCCCTCCTCGACGGCGAGCGCCTTCTCCTCGACGGCGAGCGCCTTCTCCTCGACGGCGAGCGCCGGCGAGCGCCTTCTCCTCGACGGCGAGCGCCTTCTCCTCGACGGCGAGCGCCTTCTCCTCGACGGCGAGCGCCTTCTCCTCGACGGCGAGCGCCTTCTCCTCGACGGCGAGCGCCTTCTCCTCGACGGCGAGCGCCTTCTCCTCGACGGCGAGCGCCTTCTCAACGGCGACAGCCTTCGCCTCGACGGCGAGCGCCTTCTCGACGGCGAGCGCCTTCTCCTCTACGGCGACAGCCATCGCCTAGACGACGAGCGTCTCCTCGACGCCGAACGTCTGCGAGACTGATGTCATCCTCGACGTCAAGGTTCCCATCGACGCCAACCTCCTCTTCTTCTTCGCCGACGAACGGCGGTGTCGCATCGACGGCGAGCGCAGACGCCGGGCCACCTCTCGATGTCTATTACTCGACGACGACGATGAGACCGTCACCGGTGATCTCAACGGCGGTCTATTCAGTTCCCTCGACGCCGAGCGTAGACGCCGCTTCGACCCAGAGCCCTGGGGAGACGGGGAACAGACTGTAGTCATCCCTCTCGACACCGTCGTCGGTGCTATCAACGTGGACGGAGAATAGGGACGCTTGCTGCCCTTCCTGCCCCTGGGGAGCCCCCCAGAGGCCTCAGCATGGGCGGAGGAAGTCTGCCCAGACCCACCTTGTGCCTTCAGTCTTTTGTCTTCCAGGCCTTGAAGCGTGATCTTCATCCTATCTCTCAGGGTCCTGCTGGAGAAGCCCTGGCAAATGTCACACTCCTCCGGGACATGAGATGAGGGAAGGCAGATGATGCACACCTCGTGTGGGTCCGACTTGGCCTTCTTCCTCGAACACTCTGGGCATTTGTCAAACAAAGCAGGCATTTTGACAAATAAAAGAGTGCTCAGAAACACACACAAGGAAGAAAGCACCAAAGCACTTCAAATGAAAGCACTAAATACTAGAAAAAGTGAAAAAAATCACCAAATAAAACCCTTAAAAGGGAGAGTTCAATGCTCCAGGGTCCTGCTAGCAGGAGCCGGAAAAAAGAACTGAAAGTAAAAGGGACCTGCTGTGCATTCTGGGATATTGCGAGAGTTCTGGAAGGTTCTCTTAAAGGCACAGTATCCTGTTCTGAGCCACATAATGGCAGCCTATGGGGCTTGTCTGTCCATTCCTCCCTCTCTATCATTCCTGAGGGTTTTGCTGGTAAAAGCAAGGGTTTCTATGTGGAGAAATCTGGACAGGATGTGCGGTTTGTGGATTTTTGGTGGAATTTCTAGTTGAAGTACTGGACAGTGTAGCCTGTGGATATCGGCTGCATTATCGGTCTTTAAATTCTCTCCAGTGTCTGTGCAGTTCTGCATTTTATGACAATTTAAGAGATTATTTTTGATTGCTCCGGGGTCCACGCACATGGGCGGGACTATTCACTAGATTAGGACTATAACAGACATACTCCTACTACAGAAGCACAGATATTAACAAACAAACTGAAAGAAAAGGACTCGCCTATCAAAATTATTGAAAAGGCTAAGAAGAGAGCACGAAATACTCGGAGAGGCTCATGAAAGGAGACAGCCACAATAGATATGAGTCACCACATTTAACTTCTTCAAATGAACTGAAGAAAATAATCAACAAGAAATAGCCCATACTCACATCAAATAAGTGGTCATATGAGAAACCTATGTTCTCATTTAAAAGAAACCAAAGTGTGCACGATATGCTCATCCACACTGACACATTCAAATCGAAAAGTGACAATCAGGTGACAATTTGGAACACCCCGCCGGTAATAGGACACTACCTGTGCGGGTCATGCGTGGCCTGTGAATTCACGGAACACACCAAGACTCTTGAACTAGGATTACATATCCCTTGGGAACAACGATCCCACACAAACTGTAATACAGAATCAGTAATCTCATCAAGTGCCCTTGCGAACTGTCCTATGTGGGCATGACCAGTTGCAAAGTTTAGATACGGATAAGTGCACATAGAAGCACGATCAGGCCACTATATTAACATCACATTATGTGGAAAATAAGCATAAAGACACAGACATACGATGGACAATAATTGAGAGAGTTAAAGGCACCAGCAACTTGCAGAACAGACTCCTAGACAGAGAACAACGCTGGGTATACCGATTGAAAACCTATGAGAACGGACTTAACAATGGTATACCATTGAGCCAACTTTCCAAATGAACATTATGCAACTCCAGGTCTGACGTTCCATACCTGTGATCACCCAATAGCAGTTGATGACCCATCCGGTTGGACAGCGCTTTTGAGAATTTTTATCCTCTGGCAATACCCATAGATGCACAGCTTTATTTATTTACACCTAAAAAAAATCAGCCTCCACACAATCCCCCTTCTTTAGAGGCTACTCTCCTTTTTAGGTTTCGCCTGTCGAAAGCTGCGCACCGCGCAGCTTTTCGGCGCAGGCGAAATCTGATGTAAACAGTATGTGGCTTGGTCAACGCCCCTCTGACCCATTGGCTAGCTCCATAAATGGAGGCTAGCCATTGGAACAGAGATCTGTCCGTAAATTGCGGAGCAGATTCGGGGGCGTTTTTACTCATCCTGCTCCTTTGTACACGTCAGTGCGGCGGTGGGCGGGGTTTATTTTTCTGGTCGTCTATGTTTATTTTCGTCATTACGCGGCCGACCGCCGCAGGAAGTCCAGGTGAGTTTCTTTCCGTGTGCTCCCGCTGTCCGTCTTCCCGTACCCCCCTCCCGCTGTCCGTCTTCCCGTACCCCCCTCCCGCTGTCCGTCTTCCCGTTCCCGCACCCCCCTCCCGCGTCCGTCTTCCCGTTCCCGCCCCCCTCCCGCTGTCCGTGTGCGGGCAGTAAGCGGTTTTACAGGCTTTCAGAGTAAGGGTCCGTTCCTGCCCCCTCCCGCTGTCCGTGTGCCCGTTATGCCCCCCTCCCGCTGTTAGTCTTCCCGCCCCCTCCCGCTGTCCGTAGGTGCTTGTTAACCGTTTCTATAATCTGTTTGCTGCGTGTGTCCTGCTTCTCAGTGAAGCGTCATGCCTGGTTCCTGGAGCGTTTCTATGAGAGCCTGTGCGCTCGCCATAGTTATCTCTTGCATTTCCTAATTAGCTTTACCGCTGCCATTAGTGTTTTGAGAAACGGAACAGGCCTGTCTTTACCTTAATAAGGAAGAAGCAAGACCCATTCAACAGATGGCGTTTCATTTTGCCTACCGTTTATTTTATTTTTTATGGACAGATTACTAAAGTGACGCACACGTCTGCTTTCTGTCGTCTTAAACTTAATAGAGACTCGAGGTAGTACTTTTGACCAATTTCATTAAAAATTAAGTATAACGTGCACTGATAAAGTGTAACTTACTTTCCAAAAAATAAAGATTTACACGTGGTTTAATACAGATGGAATTGTTTTGCCAGGAGCGCTTGGCTCTTTCGACAACATCTGCTCCATAAGTAGCCTGCCTCCAAACTTGTTGGGCTTTGCCTGAGCTCATTCCCTGCAAAAGTATTTGCTGAAGGGCGCGTTCTCCTTTCTTGTTTTTTGGCACGAACGGTACAGCAAAGCAAGGCTGTAGAAACCTGCAAAGATTTCAAATGTTTATTCGATTAAGAATGTCCTTGTCAGCACCCGCGCCTACATGCTGACTGGTTTGCAGTAAATGCATGTCTGAACAACCACGAAATCCGAGCAAATGACAATATTCTGCCAATGCCCACATGCCAGATATTAATTTAGCTTGTTTTCTTCCTTTTGAAGAGCGGTGTTTAGTGAAGAGAGCTTCCAAGGTGTGCGGTTTGCCAGAACACATGTTAATGATCGGGTCGCCTGCTGTTCATATGCTTTTTCCTGACAGCGGTGAAAGCAGCACACTTTTTTTCTCAAGCTTTTCCACACTGTTAGGCATAAGAAAAACGGCATTAACTGAAACTGACTGATAAATCTGTTTACATACAAGCAAACTCGCTGCAGGACACAGACATGTGGGAACTAAATCCGCGTGATTAAATACTACATTGACCTGTTTAATAGTAGAAGCCAAAATTATAATGACATTTATGATTTCAGAATCACAGTATTTGCCCTTTGTGCACTGCTGCGGCAAACCATCCCCGATTCGACACCACCTATTAAAACACCATAGACTTACGACCCTCTGTTAGAAAGTCAATCAACTCTTTAAGACACTCGCAAATAAAAAGCTTGCCAACTACATTACATTGAGCTCATGGCGTAGGTACATCTGAATGTTGATTGTCTTTGAGAGGTGACATTCCTGATGTTAGCAATGTTTAAAATGAGACTGCCGGTAAATTAGAGCATCCTTATGCAGTTAGGCAAGATATGTTTTGTGGAAACGTGGAGTTTCCCAGTGAAAATTGACATTCCAACAGATTGCATATGTGCCTAGCTTCTGATGTGAAACGTTTTTGATACAATGCCCAAGGAGCTGAGTGGCTGGTTGATAAAATGCCCATGGAGCTGAGTGGCTTGTTGATAAAATGCCCATGGAGCGGAGTGGCTTGTGGACGTGTGGGTTCCAGTCTTTTGGGCATCACCGTAAATTACGGTGGATTCTCCCCACGTTTTCTTTTTACTCTGTCATTGAGATTGCTTACGAACGTCAATGAATAGAAGAACAAGTCTGAAAAGTGTTGTCTAACTTTAAAAAAAGAAAATGTATTTTACATGTTTGTAATGTTTGTAATTTACATTCACATTGACTGCAAATGGTGTAGGTAGCATTACCCGTGGGCATAGCACAGGACCCCAGATCCCCTGTTGTGCAGGAGGCCTTCCGTCTCTTGTTGTTGCTGTTCCTTCCATTCTTGCTTTGAGGATTCGCTGCTCTGTGACAGTCTCTGGCTGCCTCTCCCCTCCCGCTTTAATAAATCTTGTCTAAAGTACGTGGGAGGGGGCGGACGCTATGGAGTGATGCTGGTCTTCCGTCTATCTTTCCCTGGAGCTGCTCATCGTGTCAGTCTTATTAATGAAGCGTCTTCAGTACCACTCGTGATTTAATGTACGTGCTCTTTGCTGATCTTTCCTTGTATGTGCAAATGAGTCAACCCAGAACTGTCGGAGCGCCTCAATGTGTTGATTCTGCACCTATGATGACATAGAATGCTCTATTTTTGACCCAGTTCTACATCATGAAAACATTCCTTCCCACAATGTTTCTCGTGGCCGGTTAGCTCAGTTAGTTAGAGCGTGGTGCTAATAACGCCAAAGTCGCGGGTTCGATCCCCGTACTGGCCATCGTAATTATTTTTTTTTTAAGAAATGTCCTGCATTAAAGAACAAGATTGTTTATTAATGTAATTTACTGGCCGGATATTTGTACCAGGGTGGGGTTTGATAGTGCCATGTAACCCCGCTTCGCGATACCAGCCTCCTCCATGTTTTCAAGGGTTTCTGAAAATTCACTTTATGAAGCACTGTTTAAATCGGGTACGCCGCCTCTGAAGAGCACACTTCCTCTGAGAGTTGCGGTTCCTCGGCTTGTCGGTGGGAATTCCAGAAGTCGAGAGATAAAGGGAAGAGCACATGGGTTATGTAGGCATCATTAAATCATATTGCATAATATATTGGTGCCCTTTATAATCGTTGCAGTCTCGGATTGTGTGGTTTACTGCATGTTTTGAGCACTATCTCTGGCACAGGGCTTACATGGGACACCCCCATGTGACTGACACGCCTCTCTGATCCCAGCCCTAGAGCCCTACAGAAGAGGAGGTTTGGGCTTCGCCGGAGAGCCTTAGAATTTCACAACTGTTTGTGTCTTTAAGATCTCTTCCGGTCTACAGTGCCTCAGTATTTATAATCCACTAACGGTTCTCTTCTGCAAAACTGCTCAGCAGTTTACAAAAGCAGTAAGAGGGGTTTCAGAGTGCACAATCAGGCACAATCTGAGATATGTTTTATGATAAAGAAAAATATATATTTTGAAAGGTTTAGTCGAAGCAAAAGATTGATCCTAAGGCACGACCTTTGGAGCCCCTTGTGTGTCCACTTTGTCGGTCTTCCCTTTAAGGTACAAAACAGTATTTTTTCTTGGAGGTGGAAGTGGCAGTTTCAGTACAACAATGTATTCTGTAGTTCGTTGCTGGTGAATTCACCTTAGTGAAAGTCGTTGATGGATCTGATTTGTTCTGTATTTATAAGTCTACATTGATAGCACAGCATTCTCTGGACCTCGTGCTAAACTAAAAAAAGCTTCTAGAGTACTGCTGAGAAGAGGGGGTGTGTGCGGGGGGCTCTGTGTGGGTGGGTGTGTGGGGGGCTCTGTGTGGGTGGGTGTGTGGGGGGCTCTGTGTGGGTGTGTGTGGGGGGCTCTGTGTGGGTGTGGGGGCTCTCTGTGGGGGTGCTCTGTGGGGGGGTGTGGCATTTGCGAGAGATTAAGCTATTGGCATTGTAAATGACAATGCCATTTATTTATCTGTTTTCAAAACCAACACATAAATAAAAATATTGTCATTTACAATGCCAATAGCTCTAACTTTTGCAAGGGCGAAACCGTTGCATTGTAAATGCTTGTTTTATATGGGTACCAGTCACCACTCCCCACTCCGAATAGTTCTCATCATTGAGCGTAGCATGCTATCATATTTAGGGAAACCATAGATAGCTTTCTTTATCTTTGTACATCAGTTGTAACTCCTCAACATCCCCTTACTTACAACCTGTAAGTGGGCACTGGGGGAGAACAAAATTACATTTTCTTTACGTGACCACTGAGGGAGATACTCTCTCACTCTTGCCACTTCGCTGACTGGGCAATTATATTTACAGCTTATATTATTATTGCCCTCCACTTATTGCCGTGTAATACACGTTCGCTTCCATTCAAAAGCGAGCGCGTCACTGTCACTCGCGTCAGCCCCATGTGCGGATTCCTCCTGCATGTAAACTTTCTATTTGTAATTTTGACCTACAATTCCCAGGCACAATTTACAGCAACCACGCCCTCACAATGACGCGGCACGTCACTGCCTACGCAGGTCAGGGGTGGGACCCTTCGTTTCCGATCACCGCGTAAAAACACAACATTTAAACCCGGGACCGGAGACTCTGGCAGCGCAAGCCGAGGACCGGAATCTAAATAGGTAGATCATTGGATGACTGCTCAGTTGAAGTAAGTGTTATTATTCCGCGCTGACGCTCGGTCTTCCTCTTTTTTACATCAGCACTGTTCTATCTTGGGTCAACCACACGATGATCCCGAATACATTAGGCTCACCACATAGAAATCGTTCTTCCTACTATGTTTACACCTACCCCAGGACCACCCATATAGTTAATCCGGTCCTGTGTGATGAAGCCATCTTCCCCAATTTGGGTAAAGTATTACTGAGACAAGAGAGTTTATGCATGAGATGTGAGTGTCCGTGTGGTTTATGATCATTCTGAAGACTATACGCTAGTTAGAACAATTGAGACTTCTTTCACATGGTGCATGTTTTTATTTGATCAGACTTTCACGCCAATAACGCTAGTGTGCGAATAAATTCACCACTTACACAGAAAGCCTGTCTCATATAATTCCAATATGTTTCAGTGTAGCAGTTTGAGTGGCACAGTGAAGGGGTGATGCCTCCGCACTGAAGCATGAACACGTTTGTTGGCATGCTCACCCAGGCGGTATCCACGACGCCCCAACAGGGCATAAAAAACACGACAGATGATGTCTGAAGTTTGTTATTTGGTATCTGACCCTGCTTTTCTTTTCAGATGGAGTCTGGCAGATGATATTCACACACTTAACATAACACAAGGAGCAGCTACTCTGCCCTCACCTTACTGATAGGATAGGGGCTCCCCATCCTTTCAGTTCCCTCACATAGGGGGTCAACCTTGCCCTGAGGAAAGTCCAGGACCTTTATGGCCGCTTCAGACTGAAACATGTCGGCACTAGGGTCTTAGGACCGTAATATTCCAATAAAAGACCCATTACCCAGACAGACCCAAGAATAAAGGGAAATCTGGGATCTGCCGGAGGTATTATCTTTAAACCCCCTTGTCTTTCATTACTAAAAGAACTCCCAACACTGTGGTTGAGCCCACCCCGGTCTTTTAGGGGTCGGGGTGACCCGATGATGAAGCATGACACCACCAGGGTGTGTGAGGGTAATTAAAACAAAAATAGTTTTTTCCCCACATTCATGGTTGGTTTAGGTACAACCTTTTACTAGAGAGCTCCCCCCCTTTCCTTATCCCCCCCACCTCGGGCACAGCTAGTTCACTAGCACCTCTGACCACCACGTGGTCAATTGGAGTATTTTTCACACCCTCTAGGTATTGGGATCTCTCCAAAAACCTTGTGTGTTAACGCCTTAATGGGATAGGCACCCCTCTTACTTCCTCTGCCTTACACAGTGATGTGAGGCTATAGGGGAATGCAGGAATTTGGGTCTGGGGGCAGGAAGGGACTCTTCAGGAGTGGTTTCAATTTGGAGCAAAGGTGCAAAACCGTTTCAATTGCTTCAGCAAATGTGAGCTTTTATTTTATTTTGTGCCCGACCCTTCTTTACAGCAGCAGAATAGCCTGTGCTGAATAGATTTACCACAATGTGATCAGCATAAGGTTAGATATGAACTGGCCTGTGTGGAAAAATGTGTGACCTGTGGAATTCACATACGCTGTTCCACTCCTAGACCTGTATTTTCCTATGGTTTTCAAGGTACAACTCTGTGGTGCCGAGCAGTCCTGATTACACGAATGGAAGAATTCCAATTTGTACAGCATGAATAGTTGCTTCAAGGGGAGCTTATCAGCGCTATCAGCATGTGAAATCACAGCAACCAAACTAGACGGTCTGCTATAACCCCTAAAAATGATGGTTTTAAGTCTTTCCTGAAAAGAGTTTCAGAGCTGGAGTTTTAGGCTGGCTGGCAGAGCATTCCCCATTTTTGCTGCCCGATAAGTAAATGAGCGACCTCCCCTCCTGGCTTTTCTTATTCTGGGGATTACTAACCAGCCCTGATTTTATGAACAAAGTGTTCTAGCAAGAGACTTAGTCTCTAAATCTACCCGAGCTAGGCAGGACATTTTTGTTTACGGTCTGAAGGTAGTCATTGGTTCTTTGTGGTGAATTCTTTTTTGCACAGGCAACCAGTGTAGAGATTTTGGATTCTGGCTGAAAAGTGTCTTTTGTGTAGGTTTACAGTCAACCTAGTAGCCGCTTTCTTTGCTCTCCGAAGCCAACAAATGAGGCCAGCCAAGGTTTCCAGTTAAAGGGAGTTTGCATAGTCCAATCTGGAGGTTACCAGGGCATGTACAATTGTCGTCCAAGTGTGGACTGGAAAGTATTTTTTCAGACTTTTCGGCTTAGAAAAGTACTAAAGCAGGTATCAGAGACGACTTGAATTTGAATCATGAAACAGATCTTCATACAGTTTCAAGGTCAGATCCTGGAAGGTAGGAATCATGGTTTACCTAATTCTGTATTTCCAGTGGAGTGGAATTCCCAAAGAACAGAATCTCAGTTTTGAGCTTCAAGCAGATGTTCTGCATCTACTTAGTAACCATGCTCAAACAAAACTAGAATCTATCTGTGATGGTTTGGTGTACTTATTGAATGCTAGCAGCCGCTAAGTGTCATCTGCGTGTGACACTGTTGAATTCTAAAGGTTCTACCACTTATGTCAGCACGACCAAGTAGATATTGAATAGGGTCGGGCTCAAGGCAGAACTCTAAGGGACACTGTCAGCTCTCCGTAGGAATAAGGAGGGAGGAATAAAGTGTGTGTCTGTCAAACAAAAGATTTCAGCAATTGTCTAGCTATAGCTCCCCCTGCGTCCAGCTGTTCAATGAGGATGGAATGAGACACTGTCAAAACCACTGACTGGTCCAAAAGGTAACCTGTGTTTGAGATCAATCCTTTTAAGGATTATCCTCATATGAAGCCTAAGCCTTTCCAATGTACTTGTGCAGAGCCACAGCCTGTTTTAAAACCTAATTCTACTACAGAGTTCAAATTTCCTTTGGAAGCCGACCCACTTACTGAGGTTGATCCTCTTTCCTGAACTATTCTCCGATTTAGTTTCAAGAGCCTGTTTAGAGCTATGAGGTGCCAAAAGCAACATTTTCCGCATCTCCAGCATTCTTCAACACAGGTCCTTTTCAGCTACAACGTTTTTCAATGGTGCAGTTTCTTTTTTTTTTTTTTTTTTTAACACCTGTGAAAACCTCCAAACCAAGTAGTACAAAAAAATTCTCTCAGGAGAAGCATCTCGTCCTGTACATTGTGGATTTTGGGAAACATGGTCAGGAGTCATCCAACCGACACCTGAAACCAAAATCAAAAAGCTTTGAAAAGAAAATAAGCAATATTGTAAGGACAACATTGGATAGGAGAGTGTCTCAAATTGTGCATTTGCAAAACACATTCTGCCAGCCTTTAAACGCTGCCAATCTGAACATTAGAAGCACAAGAAACAGGTGGAGTACTATAGATGCAGATTTAGACCTGGGTCATTTTCAGTTTAACAAAAATGGCTAAAGCAGTATAAAAGGTAAAAATGTGCAAGGATTTTAAAATCCTGGCTACAGTATCTACTTTCACAATGTGAAGTTTACCTTGTGCATCATCAGGTAAAGATGTGTTCACAGAAACCGACCCAAGGTAAAACACATTGGAAGATGAATTCTGGGAAGAGGAAAAAACACAAAGTTACACATTTAATCCGTTTTTCTGAAAACAATTTTAAAAAGTAAAGCAAAGACAAAGTGTGCAGCAAAAGGTCAGCTATCCAAACCATTTACGAATCAGAGTACCACCTAATTATGTACATTTTTTTGCAATGCTTTTCATCTCATACACTAAAATAGCATGTGAAACCTCACATATGCACCGTCTTGCAAAATATCCAACCACTGTCAATGTCCTGTGCCACAGAAGGTCGTGGCTGCCAAGTCATCCTGCCTCTACACGTTTTGAATATCAAAGGCTTTCTAAACTAGGAACTACACAAAAGACATTCAAAAGGATCCAAGTAATGTGTGTCAACCGCAATATACAGATTCTGTTGCTGGACAAATCTTAAAGTTCAGCGTGTGCTGAGAAGAACCCACCAGTCTTGCACTTTCAGTAAGGTTGCCTGTGACCTGCCCCATTGGCATTACATGGACATTGTGAATGTGCTGATCGGTTTGCTGAGCTGCCAACCAGCCTCTTATTTCAATGAAAAGGTTGTGATAAAACTTCCCACAGTAGCGAGGGACATCAAAAGGTCCGCACTCCAAAAGAGAAAGTAACCCCAAGCCCTAAAACTGGCGACCACGACGACTAACATGGAGTCGGCTGACACCCCTCTCTCAACTCTCATTTAGGGCCTCTAAATGATAAATTAGCATACAATTAGGGTATTCAGGTTGGGGATGGGGGGGGCGACCTATTAGTACAAAGGTCCCCCCACTAGGATGTGCGTTTCTGCATTTCATTTCACAACATATTACTGCATGGTCCACACTTTGTACTGAGTCGCCTCCAGGTGTTTATAACATGCTACAGTTGAGGGCTTTAGAGTGGAACTTTCTCAATGTGCTCGTCTGGGAGTCAAAAAGGTGTTCAGAACACAGGATTAGTCTATACATGACCTCTCTGCAGAGCACACCGCGCAACGGTCCCGTATTCTGTTTCCAGTTGTGATTCTGCGCAAATGTGTGGGAAGAAGTTACTCCCTGGTCAAAACAGTGACAAGGTGAACGTAAAATAATTTATTTTTGTTGCACATTTATCTTAAAACAGCTAACAAAACAAATACTCGTGGCTGATTTTAGGTGGGTAAGTTGTGTTATATTTCTCAATTCAATCACTGAAAACACAGAGAGCCAAGTACCAGTCAGATGGAACACTATGGGAATTGCAGATATTTAGAATGTGTGTTTAAGCTACGTCCTTAATTACATAGACCACACCTGTTTTAGAGATTCATCCATTTTTTTCAGCCCTCTTAAAGCCCTAGGTTAGTGGAAAGGGAGAAGTGGAAAAGATGTGATGGATGATCTGAGCATAATCAATGCAAACAGACTGGTAGAGAGCTGAGGAGATGAGGAAAAGGGCATTGCATGCAAACGAAAACAATGTAGGATGGGTAGAATCCACACAAAAAGGTAAGAGGCAGGGAGACTGGTGAACTTCAAAATGCACAGGTTGCCAATGATTCATACAATAATTTTGTGTGTGTCAGGCAAGCTTCACCCTTCCCAGTGGTTTTGGGGTTTCACCCTCCCCAAGAATACATTGAAAAATGGCACAAGATAGTATTATTTGGTCCAGTTTCCATAACAAGTGGTCAAGAAGCCATATCTGTGATCCATTCTAACCAGCTTGACCACATTCCTGTACCTCATTCTCATTTAAGAACTGCAGTCCTGTCTTTCCCTTCTCCCTTTTGTAATCCCTACCTTACCCATGTGCACCATTTTACCCTTTCAAACATACTTTCTGCTGTGCAACATTCTCCCACAGTAATCTCCACCCTTTTTTTGGGGGGGGGGGGGGGGAGAAACCTCTACCAGAAACTATGTAGAATGTTTACCAGTTATTAAAACTTCCAAGCAGGCCTGGTGGTAGCACTGAAGACCGTGGGAATTACAATGATTCCGCAGTGGCACAAGTGGGCCCCATCAGTGAGAAAAGTGGGCCATGGTCTCCTTAGAAAAGGGCAATTGCCCTTTTAAAACAAAATTCAACACCAGGCCCAATAGTAATTCCTGTTTTACATAGCACTTAGAAATGGTTAAAGGGAACACTTTGGGGGAAAGAGGAGTGGAAATGGGAGGAAGAGCAAGAGGTTGCCAAATTTGATTCACTCAGGGTGCTACAATGGCAAAGGCAGGCCCTGGGTGGGGAGATCTACTAAATGGCCACAAATGAGGGTTTACATGGGAACAACTATCAAGCTAAGGTCTGCCTGCTGTTGTCTGAACAATACAAGGTTAGGTAGTCTGTCGGTCAATGAAAATACTGCATTCATTGAAGGTTTGCATTTGTCCCGATTTGGAGCATAACTGCAGCCCGCCCTCCCCAATTGCACAATAAACACTTCTCATTCGGATATCCCTCAACAAACTATCCTAAAATACCTTCAGATAGACTGTACATGAACTTCAGATGACAAGCAGAAAAAACTGATCATGTTAATTAAGTGGGAGCAAACATCACGAATTCACAAGTACTACCGTTTAATACTAAACATGGGTTTGCAACATTAGGCATTTAATTACAAAACCTACCTTCTCAAATGTCAAAGAAAGAACAGTTTGCTTCATAATGAGACTAATAGTTGGTGAAGGGGTACAATTCCCTGTGTGGGCCACCTGTAAGGGATCCAAGGCAAATACATCTACCGCAGTCTAAAGAAAAAAAAAAGTTTACAACAATCACATGGTCCTTTTCATCCAAAGTTTGCACAATAGGCCAACAAATAAGACAAAAAAAACTGACTGTGATTGCATCTGGATTTACAGCTAACCCTTTCCCCCATTACAAGTCATCTTACATCGACATCATAGGTTTGATGTACTTTGGGAATGGTTTCGATGAGACGCTAAAGCAGATAATGAACCATGTTTTACAAATAGAGGCTAAACATTCCTTAAACCAAATCATGCATTAAACAATTTCAAATAAACTGAATTCAGCAAATACAAGTAGTAAGAGTAGATCTGGTTATGGCTTTTGTAAAGTGAAAAAACTCTTCAAACAGATACTTTAAGGGAGTGAAATAAAAAGTAGATTAGACAAGTGCAATTCAACCCCACCCCCTTATTTTCTTAAGCTTGCATATTCACATCTAGAGACAGGCTAAGCACAAGATAGGCCGGTCGCTTCCTCTGCTGAGACGCCACTCTGAGCATTCTATGCTAAACATGAAAAAGTAGCTTTTGCCATTTGGATAAAATACAGATTTGTAGCCAGCTCTTTGACAACCTGGGTGTGACCCCCATTTTGTGGCAATAAATCGTACAAGAGAGAAGAAAAAAAATACAAAGTGGAAATATTATCAAGTACAGCGTAGGCTACAAAATTCAGTACCTTCTTGGGTACAAAGAAGTTTATATTTTGCAAACTAGGCCAAACGAGAAGGAAAAAGGACAAGTCTACCAAGTAATTTAACACCAGGTGTGAAAACGGGCATTTCCCTAATAAAAAATTAGAAAATAAAAAAACACCCGGAAACCAGGTCATGACCATCCACCATGAACGTCGCAATCAGTTTTACAATGCTGTTTTCTGGTTTTAGGTCAGATGTCTAGACACAAGAAGTCACCATATAACCATCAGAGATTTACTTGATGCATTCACACTGCACATTTAAGGTATCTAGACAGACAACAGTGCAGACAAAACCTCAGGTAAATGCTAAGGATGTGCAACACAGACAGAGCTTCCAAAGCAAATTGGTTGTGACCAGTGTGCAGGTTCCTAGCCCTGGGATCTTATTAATGGATAGAGTCCAATTCAAAGAATGGGGAGGATGAGAGGGTTAGTGAGGAATCTGCGGTTAGATAGTCTCTACAAGGAACAGTTATCAAAGGTAATAAATTATTCTTCTGATAGAGACTTCTACCCACCGATTCCCAACTTTTGAATACATACCAAAAGCATACATATTTAGAGGTGTGTGTGTGTGTGAATGGACTCCAACCATAAAGTCCTGTAGGACCGAGTTGGCTAAGTGCCCCTCTTGGCGAACCTGGCTGTCTAGAAAGCAGTACTTCATGAACATGAGTGATGCTCATGTAGATGTCTGGTAGATGTCCCAGGCAACAACTCCACATGCCAACGCAATGGTAGCAGCTTTGGCCCTGGTGGAATGAGCCTGCAGTCCTTCCAGTGAGTGTTGCAGTTCTTAATGCAGAACATGATTCAGCAGGAGATGGGCTACTAAAGTATGGACTTGCTTTCACTCGTTACAGCGAATCTGACAAATAGCTGATCCTCCACCTTGTGTTCTCAGGTAGTATCTATGTAAAAGCTTAGTGCTCCTGGGGTCCAAGCAATGGAGTCTTGCCGCCTCCTCTGATGGGTGAGGCAGAGCATGGAACTACTGCAGGGTGATGGTTGGAGAGACATGGGATGGCAGGCATCACAAATTTCAGCAAGAAGGATGCTTAAGTCCTCAAAACGAAGTAGTCTGCGAAGGTGGTGTATATCAGGTTCACAGTGTGAAGCTCACATATACACTGATTTTATGGAAACAGGGAAACTTGGTCTTGAGAGTGAAAAGCTGCAAGGGACAGCTGTGATGCGGCTGAAAAGTAATAATCATGATCAATTATATGAGGACCAAGTAAGTTATGGTCCCACTGTGGCATGAAAAAAGGGAGGAGGAGGAAACAAATGTAGGCCTTTCAATAAATGCACCACAGCCGGCAACTTAAATTTGGAGGGCTGATCTAGCACCCGCAAAAAGCTGAAAGATACCCTTTAACTGTGCCCAAAGCACTGCCAGGGGAGGGACAAAACAAAATATTAGATAACTTTGCGTCAAGTGGGTCTATCCTCTGTGTGGTGTACACCAAGTGAGAAACGGGTGCTAACGAAAAGTGTATACAGTTTGTGTCAAGGGTCACCTGGCTAGCAAGATGACATCAACTACCTACAGAGGAAGGTTGAAGGAGTTTAGCGGCGCTGCACAATCTCAAAGCATGAAGGTGCAGATTACAAAAGGCCAGAGTGCAAAACCTTGCCCTATTGCTGCAACAGGAGATCCTCCTGGAGGGGCAACCTGACCGAAGGGACACATGCTCATGCCAAGGAGCTCTACATACCATGTTCTGTGTCCAATATGGGGTCACTGTGAAGACTTGGGATCAGTCAGTCCTGATCTGCAGAACTCTCTGCAGAAGAGGAATTAGCTGGAAGGCATACCGGAATACCAAGTGCCACCATGGGCAGAACAAAAGAAGACTTAGGGGGAGATTACGATGTAGTTGGGAAGCGCTCTGGATGGGATTCAGTATTGTCAAATCAGATTCAGAACCCTTGTTTCCTACCAAAGCAGTCACCTTTCCGGACAACCGAGTATGATGCAAGGAAGCGGTCTGGGCAGACCGAATCGGTTCCAACCGGGATCCAGGCAGCACCAAGTCGTTCAGTGCCAAATGGTACAATGGTGACGGTTTCAGAACAAGCGAGTACAATGACCGATTCGGACAGCCCTTCCGTTTTGTATTGGTCAAACCATTTCGGATGTGGGAATCTTTTTTTGAGGCCTGGAACATGCCCCGCTTCACCCATAGGCATCTGGATGGGCCCATGGGTGTACCCAAGGGACCCCCCCTTTCCCACAGTGTAGCAGGCACCATGGGTAGCCCGCCACAGGATGCAAGGTTCCTCCCACCGCCCCCCCAACCACCCCGTTTTCCAATGGGAGCCTGTGTGCTCATTCGGCACACAGGCTCCCATTGAAGTCAATAGGAGTCCGACTGAATAGAGTCCGCAAGCATCCGGACACATCGTAATCTGTCGGTAGGACTCCCAGAATACGAATCGCTCGGAAGGTATTCCTAAACCAATTCGGTGGGAATGCTTTCCTAATAACATCGTAATCAGCCCCTTAGAAACTCTAATGCACAGAACTGCAGACATAGTTCACTCTATTTGTCAACACAGAGTGTGCAAAGTCCCTCCTCAATCGCGGAAGAAACCTTGCGCCACCTCTGGATGCAACTGCCATTTGTGATCTGCTAGAAGTCAACGGCTTAATCTACCCTGGTATTCAAGGATCCTGCCAGGAGGCTGGCCACCAGGAAAAGGTATTGATGGTCCAGTCATTTCCAGATGCACAAGTCGTCATGCAACAGCGTCCATGACCCCACCCAGCCATATTTGTTGCTTTATAACATGGTGGTGTCTGTAAGCACCTGCACCCACTTCTCCTTAATGGACGAAGGAAGACTTTCCCCACCAAGCAAATGGCCCTCACACCTCCAGATAGTTTATGTGGAGCTGTGACTCTGCCGAAGAGCAGCAGTCTCTGATCTCCCAGGTGGCCTTCCCAACCCAGGAGTGTCATCACCTTGATGTACATAGGCAATGTCTGACATTCCTAACGTTATGTTGGAAATTCCCATCTTAAATAAGATATAGTATAAAAAGGCTCCCACTGGTTAGGAGAGGTCCTTTGTCCCAGATTCTTGCACAAGTTACTGCCAGATATCTTGACTGCCACAGACACTGCAGCATCGCACTTTCTACTGAAAGCGGATATTGAGCCAAGCATGGGAGGAGAGAAGCTGTTGCGCTAGGTCTGCCTTTCACTGAGAACACGGCCTTCTCGACCTCTGATAATTACAGCTCTGTGCTATAAACCGGTATGCAGTGTGCAGATTCTTCCTAAGAAACTAAGTACAAGTTCTACTACTCCATGCTCTCCTAGTAGAGTGTATGTATACAAGTAGGTTTTAAGGTGTTAGTTTTTTTAGATACTTTAACTATAATGAAAATTTTCCTTTTATTCTTGTTCGCAGCATTCAATTTTTGTATGGCTATTTTAGATGTACTAAACAGAATAAGACTGCTGAAATAAAATATTTTTTAGTTAAAGTGTATTTTTCTTAGTGCAGTGTGTGTATGTGGTTTTAAGGAGAACAAAATAGGTTTGCTTCAAATCACCATGGCATCCCTGTGTTAGGGACGGTTTGTAACCCAAAGCATTGACGCCACTTCAACTATGTATTGAGTGTGGCTCTGTGGGGCTACGATAACCTCTTTCACATTCCAGCATTGGTGCATTGAAATAAGTTCACTTTTGTCACCCATGGGTGTGAAAGAAACCTTGTAGAGCTAAGCCAAAGTCTTAGTTTGCACAAAATTAGGCACCCAATCCTGGGCTTGGATTTTTGGGTTAACCGTGAGCATTTTTTTTTTTTTTTTTTTTTTTTTTTTTTTTTTAACATGCACACATTTGAACCATGACCCTGTCATTACAGAGATGTCCGTAGAAATCATGGTTACCTCCTACAGGGACTAAGGGAGCACCTATCGCCGCAGGTTTGTCAACTTTGACTTTTAAAAGGCTATTTCCCATTCTCCAGGCTTTCCAATTCTATTAATCCAATTTACACTTGTTTTTATTCTGCATTTTTAAACTGGTATCTGACGGTACAGGACTGTGGCTTGTTACATGGACAGCAAGGATACAGTAAGGACAAGCAGCATACATTTTGAACAAGGGGGAGGGGGGGGGGGTGTAACGCAGAAAGGTGTGCATGTGTGTATACAGTTACAGAGACCATATATAGAGAGTTTGGCTGGTGGAGATAGCTAGTGGGGGATGTGTGTGTGGACAATGGCATCCACACAGCCAAGAGGTGGTCTCAGAAAAGGGCAAACGTGCTCTGGCTAGTGCAAGGGTAGTTATTCGGGGTGCCCATTTATCCTAATCTTAGGGGTCACACAGTTAGATGTCAGAGCACCGCACACTGCAGATATGACCCAACTTGGTCCCAGTGTGGTCCGCGGGGAGGGGACGGAGGGGGCAAGATCTTGCACAGGGTGATCTTACTCAAGAGGTTCACTGCCGGATGTGCAGGATCCTGTGCAGGGTGCCCCCACCCCCTAACCTGTATCTGCGGACGTGATCGAACTCCACTGTGTGAGCATTGTGTCCTATGCGGATGATACTCAGCTGATCTATCACACGGGCTCAAGATGGTAGTGCCGCAGCAAATTTCACGACTCGTTTATTGGACCTCAAGGCTTGGATGACTCCAGCTGCCGGAGACTAAATGCAGGATAAACAGAAGTTTTGGTGATTGAGAAACAGCCCTCGATATGGTACTCTGCTTGGTGGCCTAGCACACTGGGTCCCACTTAGATTCCCAAACCTAAAGTTAAAAATCTGGGTTTCAAATTTGACTCTTCCTTATCCTTTTACAATCAGATTTCTGCCTCTATCTGCACTGGTTTTGGAGTACTAAAGATGCCCCAAAAGATCCTGGGGCTACTACCGGAGTCAACCATGAAGAAAGTAATCCAAGCCCTGTTGGTATCTAGTCTAGATTACTGTACTCTATCTTTTGGGGGGTGTCTAAAGGCAGGTTGGGGATGCTTCAAAGGGTGAAAAATGCTGTGGCACGTAGTTATTAATTCCTTAACACTGTTCTATAAGATCAGGAGTTGCCCAACTGCACTGGCTCTCTATCAAGCACAGAGTCTCTTTAAAGCTATCTTCTTTGTTCACAGAATACTCAACCAGAGAGGCCCAAGATATCTTGGTCCTCTGATCAAAGCTTATATATCTAACCGACATTTCAGGTCCTCAGGATCTGCGCGAACTGTGATCCCCAGAATTAACAGAATGCGCTTTGGGGGCAGCTCTTTTAGATTCCTGGCTGTTAACTTTGGAACTCCTCGCCATTAGATCTGGGAATCGAGCCATACAAAATTCTGTGACAGAAAAATCTAAAGACCTGGCTATTCATGCATAAGTAAGTAGTGTTCTAGACCCAAGTATAAACACAACCTGAACAGGGCAACAGACCCTAGTGATGAAATCATAGTGCAGGGCACTCCATATGGAATAACCAAGTGCTTTACAACCCTCTGGGGAGGGGACTCTGCGAAGCAGAGTTGAACTAGAAAGTCATGCAGGAATGAACGTGTGAAATGTCCAGGCAGTAATGCTTGGTAAACTTGGGTAGACATGTGTTAGATCTGGGGGTCTCTAGTTGGCAGAGGTAGGTACCACTGTCCAAATAGTGACACTTGCTTCTAGTCAGGGTAAGGAGGAAACCTTCAGCTAACCCCTGCTCACCCCCTTGGTAGCTTGGCACGAGCAGTCCGGCTTATCGAAGGCAATGTGTAAAGTATTTGCACCAACACTCACAGTAACAGTGAAAATACCACAAACTGACTCAACAACAGTTTAGAAAAATAAAGGTATTTAATCTAAACAAGACCAAAACGACAAAAATCCAACATACACAGCTCAAGAATGTGGTTTCAAAAGTGTTCTTAAGGTTGCGTTAAAATAATCCAGAGTAGCGTCACGTTTTAGATGAGACTAAAGTTCCAAGTGAAAGCTGTAGCGTTGAAAAGCAAGCGATCTGTCACTCCTGAGACCCTGGGGAGGAGATGCTAAAACCCCGCTGGACGCAGCAGGCATGTTGCGGTTACTCTGGTCTGTATGGGGAGGGATGCGATACCTTGCGTGGATTCCAGTGCACAGGTTTCAGTGGAAGCGGCTCGCAGAAGGTACGATGCGACGAGCTTCGGGGCGGCGACAATGTCCGGTGCAACGACTATGCGCTGCTCAGCGGCGATCTTCTCCTCTCGCGGCCCCTCGATGCGGTAGCTCTGCGACGACTCTCGCAGTGACGTGATGCGTTCCGCAAGCAAGCGGTGCGACGATCTCTGCGACGATACTCGCAGCGATGATACTCTTCCCACACCAGACTGATGCGTCCCACAAGTGAAGGATGCGATGACCGGCAGCGGCAACTGGCGCTGCGACCATATCGGCCTTCGCGGCGGCAGGAATTTCCGCGCACTGACGAAGATGCACTCCGCAAGCGAGCGATGCGTGAAAACTTGCAGAAAGTTCATCAAATCTTGGTTTCCAGCTTCCCAACACAGGTACAACTACCAGAGGCACTACAACCGGCCCAAGCACTCTAGGAAGGACAGAACTCTCAGCAGATTTCAGGGAAGCTGGGGGTGAAGTCTTTTTGTTCCTGGGACTTATCAGGGAGCCAGCTCTTCCTCAGGCCCTTGGAGATTCCTTCAAGCAAGGCGACACAGCACAAAGCAAAGTCCTTCCCCTCTCCTTGGCAGCAAAGCAACTGCAGGTCAGTCCACAAGCATACAGCAGGACAGTCTTCCTTATTCAGTTTTCCAGCATTCTCCTTGGCAGAGGTTCCTTCTTGATTCCAGGATGATCTAGTTTTCTGTAGTCTGGGGTCCTATACTTATACCCCTAAAAGTCTTTGTTCCCTTTGTGCAGGAGGGCTCTGAGCCCGGTCTGAACCAGTTCTGGGTGTTCATTGAGCACTTTGTTTTCCTGGCTTCTCCTTTCCTTTCAGAGAGAGGGGGGCAGGGTCGTCAGCCGCCCAGCAGGAGGTGGAGCCAGCATTGTGGAAGGCAGGCACAGCCTTATTCAGGCCCAGGTGCTATCCAATCCCACCACTCAAGATGCAGTCATTCAGCCTAGGGCTGACTCAACCAGCCTCCTGGGGGCTCCCAGCCCCAGTCACTCTCAAACCAGATAGTCAATTCACAAACAGGCCAAGGCACACAGAAAGGTCAGACAAGAGTACAGCCACTTTCTAAAAGTGCTGTTCTCAAACACAGGATTTAAAAACAACCTTTCCTAAAACATGTGTTATTAAATTCTGAGTTCAGGGATACCAGACGTGTATGTCTTATCTTGCTCTTATGGGAAGATATGCTGGTAGCCAATGTAGCCAGCATTCCCCATGATAGCCTATGGGCAAGATAGCCTTACAATAGTGAAACACGAAAATGGCTGTAATTCACTACCAGAGCATGTCACCTGCACTAGTACATGCTCTACCTTTCACATACACTGCACCCTGCCCAGGGGGGTACCTTGGGCCTTCCATAGGGGTGACTGATGTGCACAAAAAGGGAAGGGTTAGGCCTGGTCAGTGGGGACACTGACCAGGAGGACATGGCCGTTCACAGACTGCATAAATAACAGGTGATGGACAGAATAAAGCACAATGTCATACATTCACCCCAGTACAGAGATCTGGGCCTAAATCCATTGTTTTTTGCTCACCATGCCATTCCAGTTTGACCCCAGCCATATGCAATTCAGTCTTGACCCTGTGCCTCATTGGAACAGTCCAGCCCGAACTGCCAAGCCAGGTCCTCCCTGGACTGGAAACAAGCATCCAAGGACCGGTCTCGGGTTTTCAGCCCTCATCAGCCTGGATAGCTTGATTCCAGTGGCATGGAGAGCACGGGACTCACTTCTGAGCATACCCGTCCCACTCGGGGTGACAAATGCAAAAACAGTTGATGGACAGAATGCAGAACAATGTCAAACATTCACCCCAGTACAGAGATCTGCTCTCCATGCCACTGGAATCAAGCTATCCTGGCTGATGACGGCTGATAGCCAGAAACCGGTCATAGGATGCTGGATTCCGTGCCAGGGAAGACATGGCTTGGCAGTTCGGGCTGGACTGATCCCATGAGGCACAGGGTCAAGACTGATTTGCATATGACCATGTCTGAACTGGGGTGGTGTGGTGAGCAAACTAACGATGGATTAAACCCAGATCTGTGAATAGGGGTGAATGTTTTGCCATTGTGCAACATTCCGTCCATCAATTGTTGTTTTTGCAGTTCACAGACTGCACACAGGCACTGCGGTGGCAAGCCTGAGACACCATTTTAGGGCTACTCATGTGGGTGGCACAATCAGTGCTGCAGGCCTACTAGTAGCATTTAAATCACCAGCCCTGGCGCACCCAGTGCACCTTACTAGGGACTTCTTGGGGTAAAAAAGTAAAGAACCTACAACAGCGCCTTCTCTGGTCTTGCACTGAGAATATGGAACGCTCTTCCAACCGAGATCAGAACAAACCCTTCTGCTGCCTTATTTAAAAAACAAGTTAAATGGTTACTCCTAAATGACCATCTACAGCAATAGTACAGAGGCCAACTTTCATTTCCCGTGGATAATCTTTTATACCTGTGTTAATCGTTGTAATTTTGTCCCTCCATGTGCTCCAAAAGATATGTTGCTCTCCTGACACTTTACATGTCCCACACGATGGGTTGTTGCTCTTTTTTTAATGTCCTTTACAGTGTTCTATTCATGCCTCCACCTCCGTTCGCATCCGCTCCTTTGTACAGCGCTCGGATACCTGTATGGGTCATGTTCGCGCTTTATAAACTTTTCAAATAAATAAAGGTTGCAAACGAAAGCTAGCCACAACATGAGACTTTAACAAAGAAGCTGAAATGGCCGATAAGTAATCTTTAACTGTGCCCAGAGAAGAACCCTGCAGGTACAGGGAGCAAACAGATGAACATGAGAAAGAGCTGCAGAAAGGGGATTGATGTTCTTAGATGCACACCATGCCACAAATGTATTCTAGCAACAGGCGCATAGATTTGGTGGAGGGATATATTTGGTCACCGGAATGACACAAACTTCTGGAGGAAGGATGAGAGCTGCAAACTGTTGCGGCTTGATCAAAGAGGATTGAGGTCTTAGATGCACACCATGCCACAAATGTATTCCAGCAACAGGCGCATAGATTTGGTGGAGGGATATATTTGGTCGCCGGAATGAGACAAACTTCTGGAGGAAGGATGAGAGCTGCAAACTGTTGTGGGTTGATCTCCAGGCATGAAGGTGAAGGGTATGCAGGTTTGGGTGCAGGACCATCCCCTGTTGAGGAGCCAGAAGAGCCTCTTGACGGGACAGCTCGAGAGATCAGACTCTCCGTGCCCGATATAGAACCACAAGAATGACTTTGACCCAGTCGTTCCTGATTTTCTTGAACACTCTGGCCAGAAGTAGTGTTGGCAGAAATTTATACAGGAGGCTGTAGCTCAGCTCAAGACAAAAAGTGTCTCGAGTGATATCCGGCTTGGAATCTCCAGCACGCAAAATTGCAGACATTGCACATTCTTTACTGTGGTGAACAGATTTAGCCATGGCTCTCCCCACTCTTGGAAGAGCACTTAACCCATTTTCATATGGAGACGCCATTGGTGACCCGCTAGGCATCGTCAGCCGAGTTGGTTCACTTTGGCATTGAGAGCCCGCCAGGTGTTGAACCACCAGGGATGTGCCCTGGCGTTCCAGCCTAGTCCAGAGACACAGCCTCTTGATAAAGGGTCCACAACCCTACCCAGTTTGTGTCAGTACCCCATGGCACTGGCATGGTCCATGAACACCTGCACCAGCTTTCCCTTGATCTTAGGAAGAATGGCTTTCAATGCCAAACAGTTGCAACATAGAATCAAACCCTTTTTTGACCAGCTATAACTCTTTCCTCCATTCTGTGTAACCGTAATGGACAATCTACAGATGCCTGCCGACAAGGGAGATTCTTCTGTTCTAGTATTACTAGACATGTCGGCCGCATTTGATACGGTGAGCCATACAGTACGGATGGAAAGACTAAAAAACGTGGGGATAAAAGGACGAGCCTTGCAGTGGCTACAATCCTATTTAATCAGGGAGGCAACAGACTGTGACTATGGCACCGTTTGAGTCCAGTCAGTCCCCTGTAGTCCACGGAGTTCCGCAGGGGTCTGGGATAAGCCCCATCCTTTTTAATATCTACCTGCATCCTGTACTCACTTTAAGTCTTACAGAGTGGACCTGGTTAACTATGCGGACGACACCCAATTGGTGTTCTCCCTGAAAGGGAGACAGGCGGTGTCCATGGACAAGTTTCAGGAGTGTATGCTCCAGACAGTAGGCTGTTTCAGGTAAAACTCTGCAATTTAATGGTGGAAAAACAGAGGTGATATTCTGCCCGCCCACCAGCTTGCATCAACACCCAATGCTGGAGTTTAGGCTCACCCCAAAGGATGATCCCCTGGTTCCTGCGAAAACGGTGCACAACTTGGGGGTACTAGTGGATGGTAGTCTCCAAATGGAGTCTCAGGCAAATACAACTGCTAACGTTTGCTTCTCTTTGCTGCAGATGTTACGACAGATCCTCCCGCTTCTACCGAAAGGTACTCGCTCGCTTGTAGTAAGGAGCGTAATCCTTAGCAGACTGGATTACTGCAATGCCCTGTATCTGGGAGCACCGCAGTACATCTTACAGAGACTGCAGAGAGTCCAGTCCATGGCAGCAAAGCTGGCGTTGAATAGACAACGCAGGGCCTCTATGACTAGAACCTTGAGGGACATACACTGGCTGCCTGTTAAAGAGAGAATCTGTTTCAAATCTCTTTGTATTGTGTACAGAGCGGCGCATGACTTGGGTCCCATCCCACTACAGGAAAGATTTACCTGGCATAATCCGAAAAGGCAGCTCCTCTTCTCTAATGCAAACCTGATAAAGACTACCAGATTTAAGAAAACCAGGATGGGGGGCAGAGCCTTCAGCGTGGTAGCCACACGGTCTCTGGCAGGTCATTCCACAGACATCAGACAGGCCAATTCGTTGATTTGTTTCAGAAAGATTCTGAAAACGTGGTTATTTCCAAGGGCGGAAAACTAGACCTTCTACTGCCAGCTTAGGTTTGTCCATGTGCTGACTACTCTGAAGTCTAAGCGCCACGATACCCGCAGGGTGACAGTTTTTACGCTATATAAATGTACTATACAATACCAGCTTAGCTTTTGAAATATGAGAATCTTGCAACTCCTGAAAGTAGTCTTTTTGGAGGTCATCCTTATAATATATTCACTCCGAGCTGAAAAGTCCACCTCTAGTAGTACAGTACCTTCACCAGTGGTCTGCTCTTGCGACTCAGGCAAAAAGACGGGTTGTCCTGCTTGCCTTCACTTTAGTCTTACATTCAACTCAATACCTTGGACTGTAATGAGCACAATAGTTTCAACCTCATGGCCTTCATTTCAGAGACCAAAGGGATCCAGAGGACACTCAATTTTGTGCTAACTGAATAGGATTCCAACAAATCAATGTGTTACACAAGACAAATGATGGCGTTTACTGTACAATCTCTAAATGTTCAATTGCTCGTACGCATTTACTTAGTCTCCAAGCTTGCAACTCTCACATCAATTCCACAAACCAATTTCTCACTATGCAGATGAGCCCTCTAATTTGCCTTTCATTGTGGATAGTTTTTTCCTTTGGATGCTCGTTCAACGGCATGCACGTTTTAGTAGTTATGTTATGTTATACTGGGGTTTTATATAGCGCACGGCTACTCAAGGAGTGTCCCGGCGCTTTGTTTTGCACACCGATCTCACAACATAACAGGAGGAAAACAGGAGGATAACAGATAAAAAACAGAAAGAAAACCAACAGAGCCCAGGAAAAACTAAGAAGTAAAAAGCCAGGTTTTGAGCCCCTTCCTAAAAGCCAACAAGTTTGAAATGCTGCGCAGGGCCACTGGCAGCTTATTCCACAACTGGGGCGCCAGTAGTCTAAAAGAGCGGCCTCCAATGCGTGCCCTCTTCACACGAGGCACTGCAACAAGGAACAAGGATTCTGACCTCAGCGACCTGGCTGGGTGGTAGAAGGTCAGTCTTTTTTGGAGGTATTTCGCACCGGAGGCGTGCAGAGCTTTGTGCGCCAGAGTCAAGGTCTTAAAAATTATCCGCTTCTGGACAGGAAGCCAGTGCAGTGCCTCCAGGAGACCCGAGGCTCTAGCACGGCGAGATAGTCCAAAGATGGCCCGAGCTGCTGAATTCTGGACCACCTGTAACCGTTGAAGCAGATATTCTGGCAGGCCGAGATAGAGAGCGTTAGAATAGTCAATTCTCGAGCCAATTATCGCCTGCACTGTAATCTTCCTGTGTTCCTCCGATAACAAAGGGAGAAACTTACGCAACATCCGGAGCAAGCCAAAACAGGTGCCCGTGAGGCCAATTATCTGTGAGCGCAGTGTGAGGCCGTTGTCAATCTTAATCCCAAGGTTTTTTGCCACCTGGGATGAACTTGCTGGTGGAAACATGTTCTCAGGCCACCACACTTTCCAGTCCGGATCCGAACTGCATCCGAAAAAGAGGACCTCGGATTTATCCGAGTTGCACTTGAGGCTGTTATGTTGGAACCACTGAAATACAGCCTCAAGGCAACCCTGGATCCTACCTCCATCGAAATCCGCACCCCTCTCACAGGTGAAGAGGAGCTGGGTGTCATCGGCGTAGGAGACGATCTGAGCCCCGAAAGACTCCGCCAGAGCCGCCAGAGGGGTCATAAAGATGTTAAATAGAGTTGGGCTCAATACTGAGCCCTGAGGAACTCCGACACCCAGTGGCGACATCTCGGCGGAGCAGGTGGAGGCCCAGACCGTTTGTCGACGGCCTGCCATGAATGACCGGAACCACTGGAGCACCGTCCCCCTGAGACCAATCTCTGAGAGTCTTGCAAGGAGACCCTCATGGGGGACGGTGTCAAAGGCCGCCGACAAATCTAACATCACCAGCATCGCCCTGCCACCCGAATCCAGCACCTCCTTAATCGCCTCCGAAACTTCCAGGAGAGCAGTCTCGGTGCTAAGATTGATGCGGAAACCCGATTGAGTAGGGTGCAGTAGATCATGGGACTCCAGATAATCGGCAAGCACCTTGTGCACATGCTTTTCAATGATCTTCGCGAAAGCAGGCAAGAGCGAAATAGGCCTGTAATTCGCCAACACCTCTGCATCCAAACCGGGCTTTTTGAGCAGGGGGATAATCATTGCCTGCTTCCAAGACTGGGGAACCACACCCTGTGCAAGAGAACAGTTCAGCAGAGGGTTCAGATATGGGTTAATGATAACTGCCATTTTTGCCAAAAACTTGGCAGGGCAGGCGTCCCGGGGAGAACCTGATTTAAGACAAGCCATCAGATCGAATGAGGCGGTCATAGAGAGGGGAGGGAAAGCTGTGAGGGCCACACCTACACTGGGCGAGGTAACAGCGACATTTTCCGCCCAGCAGGGCGCCTCCGGTTCCTGCACAGGGAAAGAGTCTTGGATCAATTGGATCTTAGAGGTAAAAAAATCCGCGATCGCTCTGACCCAAGGCGCAGGAGGGGGAGTCTGCGTCGGTGCAGCGCGTGAAGTCGTAAACTCCCGCACAATAGCAAAGAGCTCCTTACAGGAATTGGAGGCAGCTTCGATTTCTCACGAAATAAGCCTTCTTCTCAGAAAGGATATCACGATGGTAAGCTTTCGCCAAGGACCTGTAAGCAAGTTTCGCTGTCGGGTCGTATTTCACGCGCCATGCTCTTTCCGCTACCTTGCATTGTCGACGTCAAGCCGCCAACGCTTCCGTAAACCATGGGGCGGATGTACCTTTGTCAAGTTGGCGCGGAGGCCTCAAAGGAGCAAGATCATTTAACCTCTCTAAGAGCCAGGTCTGTAATCGCCCAACATCCTCATCTAAATCCCCCGTCAGAACATAGGGATGGTCCGCACAAGACTGTGCCAGTACTTCCGGAGTGACCCGGTGAAGTGCCCTAAATCCCTGGGAGGCTTGCCGGGGGGCACCGGAGGGCTTCCTGACTTCATAAAGAAAAAATTTAACCAGCCTGTGATCAGACCAAAGCACCTGAATAGGAGCAAGCATCTCTATAGGGGTCGTAGAGAAAGTCAGGTCCAGGGTGTGTCCCTTCTCATGGGTCGGCCCAACGTGATAGGGCACCAGGCCCAGAGGGGCTGTGACATCCAGCATTTTAATTGCGTCAGCATCCGTTTCAACGTCCATATGGACATTAAAGTCCCCGGCGACTATACAATGCTCTGATGTAAGTAACAGAGATGAGGTTACCGACTGGAACTCTTCGAAAAAAGAGCCTGTGGGCCCTGGAGGTCGATAAACGAGGAGGCCTTTCACAGATTGGTGTGGTGAAAGAACAATAGAAAAGGCGAGGGATTCACAATCCTTAATCGCATCAGAGGGAATGATGATGCAGGTGGCACTTTTGTTTACAATCAATGCCACCCCGCCTCCGCGCCCCTTCAGTCTATCCTGCCTGAAGATGTTATAATCAGGCGGGATAGCTGTGGCAATATCTGGGTTGGATGACTCGCCGAGCCATGTCTCGGTGAGCATCAGAAACAATGGTTTCTCTGACTCCAACAGATCAAAGATATCCAGAGCATGCCGGCCGAGAGATCTAGTATTAAGCAGTAGGCCCAGATGTTTGGCGCTGACTGCCGCCTTCTGCGGTGCGCCGGCCAGATGTTTCTGCGGGCGCCAACCGCACTCAGGGCAGCAACTCTTACCCTTGTGGCGTGCAGGGAATACCGTACGACAGGAGCCATTAGTCTGTTGCCAAGAGCGAAGCTCCAAGCCCGAGTAATGGAGCATGATGCACACACATACGAACAGAGTGCACACGAAAGGCCAGTCCTGCCCGTCGCCTCGGAAGCCTCCGGAACGCAGACGGGCGCAGACGGGCGCAGACGGGCGCAGACGGGCAGGACTCTGGCACGACTCCGGCACAGAGAAGGCACGACTGCTGCGCGATACCGCTGCGCTCCCAAGTGAGCTTTAAGTAGTGTTGTCGGAGGGATTCCCCAGGAGTAAGATATGCCAAGTCTGGGTCTACTGGTTCATTTGCTCCTTTACCATGATTATTTGGGGCAATTTATTTTCTGTGGGTGGTGTTATGATGAAGGGTTTTCAAGTCCGAATAAAACACTGGTGGGCTTCTATTATCTAATCTCTTCAGCGGCGTATAATGCGTAAGGCTGGTCACCTAATATTCTTTAAGAACTGCAATTGTACACCAACGAAGGCTTTGTGTGATAATCTCGGCCCACACAAAAATGTCAGGTACTCAGACTTCCTCCACTACCACACCCAGCTACACGTTCGAGACCTAAAACTCACTACACAGGTATGCTGCAAGGACAATCGAATCCATTAAAAGGGATCTCACTCCTGCAACACCCGCGAGATAGGTTCTTCTTGGGCATCTTGATCTCTGTGCCAGAAGACAGAGGTCACTGCTGTCATGAGCCCCCTACCTTTGCCCCACTGTGCACTCTGCAATTGGTCACAAGGGAGCTATCCACACACTGATCCTTACAGCTTAGCAGTCCAAGCCTACTATGGCCCCCGTTTAACAAGGAAAGATAGAAAGATTACAAGACACCAACATCCCTAACGGTCCCAGCACATCGTAGTTCCCTCATTTTCCCAGGGATTCTGGTACAGCCCAAGTGAACATCTTCTGCCAAGATGGGTAAAGCTAGTCCTAATGTTTAAAAAAAGTTAACTGAAAAGAATTAAAAGATCAGGCCCCAAATCTTCTGAAATTTACATTTTGACCTCTTCAGTTACTAATCTTAACCACACAAATCGATTTAGTGAGTGAAAAGTACCCTGCTGCTAGCAACACAGATGCAAACCTCAACTGTCTGCCTCTGTGCTCACAATATCCCTGGCTCAAAGAATTACTGCCAAACACAATCATGACATTTATTCTTGTTGCCAGCGCTACAGCCATCAGTATCAAATTGCATCAACACAAGAGTTGGCACTCCTTGTTCTCAGTGGTCTCTCCAGGACCCATGAGGCTTGTAGGTTGACTAGAGTGAGAAATGAATATGCTACTTACCAGTATGCATCTGTTCTTGGCATGTAGGGCTGCTAACATTCATATCTTAGCATTAGATCGCCGCCTAGTGTTGGGTCCGGATGATCGCACATTGTTGTCCTGGAAGAGTCTTCGAAGTATCCTGAGATAGGTGGCTCCTCCCCTGGACTACAGTGCGCATGGGCATCGGCTCCATCCCCAGATTGTTTTTCGCCATTGTGGCAGAAGATGGAGTGAAAAGTGTAAAGGATGTCCATGCTAATGACTGAATACAATAGTATATCTGCAGCTGCAACAGGCACCGGGGAGGAGGGTGGGCGATATGAATGTTAGCAGCCCTACATGCCAAGAACAGATGCATACTGGTAAGTAGCATATTCAGTTCGAGGCATGTGGGCTGCTAAATTCATATCTTAGCATAGAATACATAGCAGTCCCTCCATCAGCGGCGGTTGCCCGTGCCAGCTGCAGAAACCTGAAAGAGTGTCTTGAGAACAGCCTGTCCTACAGCAGCTTGCTGCTTGGAATGCACATCAACACAGTAGTGTTTTGTAAAGGTATGTGGTGTAACCCACGTGGCTGCTCTGCAAATGTCCTCTAAAGGAATGTTCCCTAGGAAAGCCATGGATGCCCCCAATTTGCGTGTGGAGTGCGCCCTTGGGGGTATCGTTAGAGTGCGCTTGGCCTTTTGATAACATATTTGGATGCACTTAATCCACCTGGCTATTCCTGCTTTGGAAATAGGGTTGCCTTTGTGTTGTGGTGCGAAGGCAACAAAAAGTTGTTTTGCTTTTCTAAAGGGTTGTGTCCTGTCTATGTAGTACATCAACGCCCTCCGTACATCTAAGGTATGGAGCATTCTTTCCGCCACCGTTTGTGGGTTTTGAAAGAATGCCGGCAAGTCAATAGTTTGGTTGAGATGAAACTGTGACACCACCTTCGGAAGGAATTTGGGGTTAGTGCGTAGCACCACCCTATTTGCATGAATCTGAATGAAAGGCTCTTGGATTGTGAGCGCTTGTAGCTCACTAACACGCCTCAGTGACGTAATAGCTATCAGGAAAGCTACTTTCCACGTTAGGAACTGTAGTTCACACGAGTGCAGTGGCTCAAAAGGTGGTCCCATCAGTCTGGTGAGGACCACATTGAGGTTCCACACCGGAGCTGGTGGTGTTCTTGGGGGAATGACTCGTTTCAGACCTTCAAGGAAAGCTTTAATGGCAGGGACTCTGAAGACAGAGAGGTGCTGCCTGTTCTGAAGATAAGCCGCTATGGCGGATAGATGTATCCGAATGGAAGTGTACGCTAGATTGCACTTGTAAAGATGCAACAGATAGCAAATGATGTTAGGGATAGATGCATCTAGCGGGTTGATGTTATTGGCTGTACAGTAAATAACAAAACGCTTCCATTTCGCAGCATAGCATGCTCTGGTTGTTTGCTTCCTTGCCTCCTTGATGATGTTCATGCATTCTGGAGGTAGGTTAAGGTATCAACTCTAGGACTTCAGGAGCCAGATCGCCAGGTTGAGCTGTTGCGGATCTGGATGCTGAATTTCTCCATGGTTCTGCGTCAAAAGTCTGGGCGTGAGGCGCAGTCTTTGATGCGGCACCACTGAGTTCGAGGAACGTGGTGTACCATGCTTGGCGCGCCCACGTTGGAGCAACTAGGATGAGAGTCATCGCGTGTTGCCTTAGCTTTCTTGCCACCAGCGGTATCAGAGGGGCTGGCGGAAAAGCGTACGCAAATTTGCCTGACCAGTTCATCCATATCGCATTCCCCTGCGCCTGTGGGTGAGGGAACCTGGCGGCAAAGTGTTGGCATTTTGCGTTTTCTTTTGTGGCAAACAGGTCTATCTCTGGATGACCCCACTGCTGGAAGTAGGGGCGGAGTACAGATGGGTGTAACTCCCACTCGTGCATTTGATGGCTGCATCCGCTGAGCAGATCCGCCATCTGATTGTCCTTTCCCGGGAGGTGTTCTGCCATGAGGAAAATGTTCCTCTGAATGGCCCACTTCCACATGCTCTGAGCCAGATGAGACAGCTGTGGCGAGTGAGTGCCTCCCTGCTTTTGAATGTAGTACATCGCGGTCATGTTGTCCGTCCGGACTAACACTACCTTGTTGCACAGATGTACAATGAAGGACTTGATCGCCATGAAGATTGCCATCAGTTCCAGATAGTTGATGTGCATCTTCTGTTGCTGCGTTGTCCATAGTCCCTGCACTGTGTAAGTGAGCAGATGAGCTCCCCATCCCTGGAGAGATGCGTCCGTTGTCAGGATAATCTGTGGCACTGGCTCCTGGAACAGTCGGCCCTTGCAAAGGTTGTGTGGAGTCCACCAATGCAGAGAGTCGTATGCCCGACTGGTAACCAACACTAGGTCTGTTAAATGTCCCTGAGCCTGTGTCCACTGATTTGCTAAGCACTCCTGGAGCGGGCGCATATGTAACCGTGCGTGAGGGACTATGAAGATGCAGGAGGCCATCATGCCTATCAACTGCATGAACACCCTCGCTGGAAGCGAGTGTTGTGGTCTGAACTTCTGGATCATAGACTGCATGCTGTCTATCCTGACTTGGTTTGGTTGAGCCATGGCCGTCAGGGTATTGATCGTCGCACCTAGAAACTGCCGTACATGTGACGGCTGAAGATGCGACTTCGGGTAGTTCAACGAGAAACCTAGATTGTGTAGGAGGTGAATAGTGGTCAACATGTCTGCGGCGCACTGCTGTTCCGACTTGGCTTGAACGAGCCAGTCGTCCAGGTAGGGGTAGACATGGATGTTCTGCCTCCTGAGGTGCGCGGCCACTGTCGCCAGACACTTGGTAAACACCCTTGGGGCTGTGGTGACACCGAAGGGTAGGACCTTGAACTGGTAATGCTTGCCTTGGATAGTGAACCTGAGGTATTTCCTGTGGGACGGGTGTAGTAGAATGTGGAAATAAGCATCCTTGAGATCTAAGGTTGCTAAGAAGTCCCCTTGGTTTAACAAGGGAAGAATCTGTTGCAGTGTAAGCATATGGAAATGTTCCGATAGTATGTACAGGTTGAGGGGACGTAGATCTAGAATGGGTCTGAGAGATCCGTCCTTCTTTGGAATAAGGAAGTACAGGGAATATACTCCTGTGCCTTCCTCTCCCACCGGCACGAGCTCGATTGCGCCTTTGTGCAGCATCGTCACTACCTCCTGCTGCAATAAGTGCAAGTGCTCTGCGGACATAGGCCTTTGCCTTGGTGGAATGTTGGGTGGAGTGGATTTTAACTCTAGGCAATAACCATACTGGATTAGTTGTCGCACCCACCTGTCTGTGGTGATGTTTCTCCAGACGGGCAGGAACCGCTGAAGTCTCCCCCCGACAGGTGTTAAGTGGTCGGGGGGCAGTGACAGAGAGTCACTGTTTGCTTGGGGTAGAGGAGCGGGAGTTGTTGTTTCCTCTGCCGCGACCTCTGTTGCTGTTAGTTCTGTAACCTCCCTTGTTTTGTTTTGTGAACGAGGATTGTGCCCCACCTCTGGAGAATTGCGATTGTTGACCCATTTGTCCTCTGGTGACTCCACGTGCACCTGAGCGACGAAAATTATTGCCACGAAACTGTTGAGATTGTAGGGCCCCCATGGACTTAGCAGTTTCTGTGTCTTTCTTTATCTTTTCGAGGGTGGTGTCAACATCTGGACCAAACAGTCTATCAGGATTGACTGGCTGATTAAGTATGGTTGTCTGGATATCAGGTTTAAACCCTGATATGCGGAGCCAAGCCTGTTGTCTCAGCAGGACGCTAGTGTTGATCGCCCTAGCTGCTGTGTCTGCGGCGTCAAGTGCACACTTGATGGCTGCGTTGGAGATCAGTTTGCCTTCCTCTATAAGCAGTTTGGTGCCCTCTTGAAACTTTGGAGGCAGGTGTTGTACAATCTGCTCTAGGGTGTCATAATGCGCCCTATCGTAACGTGCTAAGAGTGCCTGTGTATTTGCGATACGCCAAAAGTTGGCAGCTTGTGCAGCTACTCTTTTGCCCCCTGCCTCTAGCACCTTGGACTCCTTGTCTGGGGGAGGAGCTTCACCTGTCGTCTGGGAGTTGGCCCGTTTTCTGGCATTTGCGACCACAAGAGAGTCCAGTGGCAACTGTCCCCGAATGTATGCAGGGTCTGCAGGTGCTGGTCTGTACTTTTTCTCTATCCGTGGATTGACCACTCTCGCTCTGGTAGGTTCTTTAAAGATGTCAGCTGCATGCTTGAGGACTCCCTTGAGCATAGGCAGTGTTTTTACAGTTCTTTCAGAGACTGAAAAAGTGTCAAAGAGAAAGTCTTCTTCCACTGGGTCAGCATGCATGTCCACATCATGATTAGCAGCTGCCCTTTCAATGAGTGCATGAAAACCTGCAGAATCCTCTGTTGGTGATGCTCGTGCACTGAAAGGCTGTGGGTCTTGCCCCACACTTTGGGCGCCCTGGTCACCAATGTCATCATATGAATCTGGCTGTGCATCTGGTTCATTGATGGGGAAGGTGTATTGGTCATCTTCATCATATCCCTCACCCTCAGAGTGTTCTGGTGAGGGAGTAGGGTTTCTTCTTGGAGGAGGCTGTATAGGTTCTATGAGGCTAGAAGCGTCCTGAGGGAACCTTTTCTTCTTTAGTGGGATGACATAGGAGTCCACAGGCTCTGAAGTGATCTTCCTCTTGTATAGGGTTAATCTGCCTGTGTTGGCGTCGATGAAGTGCTCAGAAGCGTCCTCTGATTCGAGTACTCGACTTGAAGGCACCCCTGCCGTCGAAGAATCCGACTTCTTTGGCGTCGATTTCGTAGAAAATGCCTTCGGAGCCTCCTTTGGCGGCAGAAGGAAGAGAAGCTTACTCTTAGGCTTTGCCGTAGGGTCCTTCGGCGTCTGAGGCGATGGCACCGGAGCCGACGTAGCAGCGTCCTTTTCCCTGATTCTCTGTAGCGAAGCGGCGATGAGGGACGCTTCACCTACAGTGGCTTTTGGCGCTGACGAGGATGTCTTGACCTTCCCCTTGGATCCGACTTTATGGTGGCTCTTTTGAGTCTCGGACGCTGATGCAGTTGCCGCCGACCCAGAGTCCTTGGAGCGATGCGCAGATGTGCCAGCCTTCGATCCGTGTGCTTGTGTCGGCTCCGTTTCCACTACGCGACCGACTAACGGAGTCCCAGTCGGAACCGGAGCCTTGCCGCTGGCCTTGGCGTGCTTGGACGGTGTCGCAGCGGTTGATCCGTGCCGACCACCCTTATTAGAGGATCCCTCCTCTGGCACCGATTTTGACCCTGTGGAATCGACAGATTTCTTCGACTTCTGTTGCCCGGAGGCCGACTGAGTCGATGCGGCAGCGGGCGCAGTAGTTTTCTGTGTCTCGGCCGCCATTTTAGGGACGCTCTAGTCCACAAGTTTCGGTTTCGTTTTCGGGTCGGCCATTTTAGGGGTAGACGATACCGTAGGTTTCGGTTTCGGTTTCGATCCGGCCTGCCCAGCAAGTATGTCCGTGGCCGGGCCTGAAGGCGGGGCCGTGGCTTGCGGTACGGGGTCTTGGGTAAGGCCAACTGGCGATCCCGTGACCCGATCGTGATCTTCGAAACCTTCGGGGCATAGCTCGTCCCCTGAGCTGTCTGCTGCGGCCCCATAAATCTCTTCGACGTCCCCTACCTCGTCGACGTATTCAAGGCCTTGACCCACGACTCCGTCGTCGTCTACCGGATCCGCCTCGACCTCCGTTTCGGGTGGGGATATTTGGAGATGATGACCCTGTTCATCTTCTCCTTGGTCGCCGAAGATGTTTTCTGGATCCGGGGCCGCTTGTCTGGCCTCCAGGCGCACCGCGCGCCGAAGCTTGAGAGTCTTTTTCGACCTGAATTGTGCACAGGCCTTGCACTTGCCGTCGTCATGGTCCGGTGAAAGGCATTTGTTACAGACCGGGTGCAGGTCTATATGTGGGTACTTAGACCCACAGAGCGGACAGTACTTAAACGGGCTCCGCTCCATGTTGAAAAGTTGCGGTCGTGTCGCGATGAGAAGGCCTCGATGTCCGAAGAGTGAAAAAACTCCGCTGAATCCGACTCCTAGAGACGGAAGAACTCGAGACCGTGCGCAAACAATACCGACGCTATGAATACAAGGCCTTTTGGCCTTAAAAGGTTAGTTTTACTCGGTTCCGACAGAGAGAAGTCGAGACCGCATCCGAACCCAATGGCGGAAAAAAACAATCTGGGGATGGAGCCGATGACCATGCGCACTGTAGTCCAGGGGAGGAGCCACCTATCTCAGGATACTTCGAAGACTCTTCCAGGACAACAATGTGCGATCATCCGGACCCAACACTAGGCGGCGATCTAATGCTAAGATATGAATTTAGCAGCCCACATGCCTCGAACACTGATTTTGAATCCCTGTGCATGTTTGACAAACTCACTCCATATCTTAGACACATTCCCCACAGTTCTTCCCACAAGTATGCTCCAATCCACCACTAATACCAGAGCACAGTTTTAATGCATAACAGACATCAAATCAGAGGTAATTGCTATGTGTAGCAGAGAAGATAGATTTTGCTGAAGCCTACAATACAACTCTCCACCTTATCAAAGATATGTCACAAACATAAATAATACTTAAGTGTTTCATACAAAACAAATACATACCTTATTGTTTTTGGTTTGATAGGTGATGTTGAGCTGTAAGCCTGAAGAAATCAGTAAGCAAGTTCCATTCGCATCAGACACATTATATGTGCCAACTACTGGAGCAGGCGGTGGTGTTGGGGCTGTGGGCTTGGCTGTTGAAGTGGTAATTGGCATCTGGGTGGTACTGGGAGTTTTATCTTTACTACATACAGTTTCTAGAAATATTAAAGATAGGTTATGAGACACTGCAGGATAAAAGCCTTCTGTCAAAACTAAATGGCTGTTGGTGTTGTGACTCAAACAAGAATTATTTTGAGAATATCTACTCTATTTTATCTAGCCCCTGAATCAAAAGGCAATACATTTCATAGCACAACATCATATAATACACCAATGTAAAGCTACTGATAAGTAAACAAACAATAAATCTTATAAATTATGCACCTTAAAGACAGACTGGTGAACTACTCCAATTACCGGCCAAAAATCAAAACATCCCAGAGACGATATTACTAACCTGTAACTATAGGTCTACTTCGTGGATAGATTATATCAATAAAACACAATGTCTGCCTAAGGTAAGTCCAGCAAAAAAAAAACAAAAAAAAAAACACACATTCCCATCTAACATGTATTTCATTTTCATTAGCTCTTAAAATTAAATAAAAGTTCAATAAGCCATCAACTGAATTAATTCATTCCCTCAAAGAAGCAAACTGAGTCAGAAAGGCAGCAGTCTCATTAAGGACAAATTGGACATCCGTGTTAATACTATTTGACAAATCAGTGTAGCAACAATCCATTTCTTTTAACCAGCAAGGTGTCAAAAATGCACTACCATTTTATCATCAAAACAACCAATTCTCCTTGTTGTGGAGGAGGGTGTTTTTATGGCTCTTAATGATGATACTCAATGTAGAAGAATTAAGTACTTATTGGTTGAGGATGATCCTCAACAATGACAGCTTATACATTCACATGCTATTCGAACATTCTCCCCTGTCAAGCTGTCAATTTTGGTGTTAAGAAAGGAAAAAAACACAAAACCGGTTTTCTTCAAGCTACAGGTCTACAAAGAAGGTATTTTCTAAAGTTGTATGAGCTCACTTTTATTCATACCTGCATGTTTTGCAGTGATCCTTCCCTTTAGCATCTCCTTTGTTCAGATTCTGAGAGCTGCAGAGACTTCCTGGACTCTCCAGTCCTGCTTGTACATAGCAGTCATGGACAATTTGCTGGTGTCCATTTACAAATGGACAACAGGCCAGGAAAGCCTTTGAGGTGGCCCTCCCTCAAATCCAAGAGCCTGAAGGACCCCTACTGCAATGATGGTGACACAATGCCTTTCTTTCAACAAACTAGCTGAGCATCTTTTCAAATACAGAATAGACTGAATTCTCTTCCACAGATGCTGGTGACTTAAAGGATTGTGGCCAAACCACTAGTGGGTGGAGATGAAACTAAGAAATCCATTGCCATGAACTTTGGGTATTATTTGCATTAGGAGCGCACATCTGGGCAAAACAAATATAGGTAGCTTCAGAAAAAGTCAATCGTCATCATTCTGTAAAGTCATTTTACATGACAGAAACAGGAGATGCATCTTATGTGCTGGCTCAAAAACTAACATGAGGCCCACCAAGAGCTTCCCACCTAATAAGTCTTCTGGGATAAATCTGCAGCAGACTCTACAAGAAGCTGCAAATCATAGGTTGAAAGTTGTGGATTTTGGCCAGGTCTCTTCAAGTATGAGACACAGCCACCAGACTGAGGACAACCTCGGTCAACACAACTACCTAGAACAAGTATCGCCAGATGACAAAGTGCACGTCTATGATGTTGTATTGGCCCTTGTGCTTCAACTCCACTATTAAGTACTTTTAAGTGGTAACCAGGGTTTTCTTTGTACGACTGTAGCAGGTCTAACAAGCTCTCATTAAGAAGCACCCAAAAGGACTTGTGGTAAGTATTCCTTTCTCTTCTGCCCTGCCAAGAAGGCAACCTAGTGTTACTTAGTCCTTCGAGATTTGCTTCTGGGCAGATTCTGGGGTCTGGCATTTCCCTCACCGATGTCACAGACAACCTGAAAACGTATGTTACCTTCTGGGATTACTGGTGCTGATAGCTATAAGGCAGAGCAGGGGAACTGCTGAAACTGGTGGCGAAGACCTATGTGGTTGCATGAACCTTCACCCTGGTACTAAAATAGAGGCAGGTGCCCCAATGACAAGGCTCTCAGTACATTTAGCTGTATTGGCTTTGATGTAGCAAAGGGCCCCAACCTCCTTGTCCACTGTAGGCCCATAGTCAGGAACGTGTGTGGGGAAACTCATGTGTGCCTAGTTTCTGGATGCCTTCACTGCATGCATAAAGGCCAAAACTGCTTCTAAAAAGTACCTTTCTTGCTTTTCCTCATAGTCATCCATTAGGAACAGATACAATTTGGTCTTTTGACCTCAACACTTCGCTGTGATATATAATGAGCATTACTGTTGTACTGACTGCCCCTATGACAGGGGCCAACATCTTCTATTATCTTCATGCACATTCCTTCTACCTATCCACTTTGTCCCATGGTATGGGGAGAACTGAAACAGAGTTCAGGAATGCTGGTGTGGCCGCAGCCACCACAGAATATGGTTTAGATATGGGCAGTTATTTTTACCCCCACTCTCCTCACAGCAGCATCCAGGAGTTGGCATTTACCGTTCAAGCTTCTAGCCTTATTCTCCCTAGCTAATCATTCTGTCAAAGGGATCCATCTCCGAACCAAAACGTCTCTTATCCTGGGGGTGGTTGGGGAAAGGGTTTTAGATCAGAGGCAACTATATTAACAAAATCTAGTCAACCAAACCAAGCAGAAGTTAAAAACAATCTGGGTTGGCCCTGCAGAAACAGCCTATTTCCAAACTCCTATTATTGTTTTACATTGTGCTATATTGTTGTGTTCTTTACTCGCCCTTAAACGCTCTCCTACTCACTTTCCCAAACACTGGTTCCTTTAAGAGGATACCCAACTTGAAGGAAAATTCACCTGAAAAATGTATTTGCAGCCAGTAGTGCTATGCATTCATATGCTGTGCACACTCCGGCTGTCTAGTGTTAGGCTCATATTTGCAAGTTGCTTTTCACTGAAATAATTCTTTAAATTTGTGATAACTTCCCTGAAAACACAAAACGCAACCAGACAGATGCCACCGTACATTGCATTTTTCCCCTAAAGGCAAGTGTGGTGATGGCAAACAAGGTCTGAACAGCAGAAAGAATATACGTTAAAAAACTAGATAAATATTAACAAAAGTAGCATTAGTAGGTTTGTGAGCTCGCACCAGGTTAAGTGGGTAAGCTGTAATGTAACCTACGGCTCTTCATGCAACAAACCCAATGTTACAGAGAAGTAACATTTTCTGTTTACAGAATGTACTGCTCTATCTAGATCAGTTGTTCATAGCCTGCAATCCGGGGATTCAAAGGATCAATGAAGCCTACACAGTGTCAGAAACTGCCTAGAAAAATAAAAATTAACGATTAATGAAGTAAACATTTATTAAGAAAAATTGAAATTTTTTAAACATTCTGTAAATGTTAAGGAATATGAAATTGGATGCTAAAAATTAAGCTTGTATCCAAAGATTTATTCATGGGAGCAGTGCAAGCGCATCAAATAGAATAGAGTATGAATGATTGACCTCAATTGTACACAGAGACACTCCATCCTTCCCATTAAAATGTAAAAAAATTCAAATTGGTTTGAGAATTAAAGAAACATTTTTATGAACTGTGTTTGATGAATGCTGGTTTCTGTATTTTTGAGTATTGTTTTGCAGTTCAAGTAGTCGAAAATGCTTAGAACAGGGTGCCCGGCTTCCAGTAATGACTCAGTAGGGATCCCAGCATTTCAATAATTAAGAAACAGTTCCACATAAACCAAAAGGTTAACCTCTTCCATGCGGAAGGCCCCTGGCCGTCCGACGTCATGGTGGGAGTGCGCGTCGGGCGGCCGGGGTCCCTCCGATATGCGCACGCATGAAATTCGCCCGCACCGGTATGTGCGCCGTTGCCAAGAGATTAAGAACTGCTCCAGACCACATGCATACACAGACTGAAATTAAGTACCCAATACATATAGCAGTGGCTTGAGAGTGGCAGACCTGCAGACCAACAGTTTTGGTAGTTTTTGTCTGACTTGTGCTTCCCACGAATATCCACACAGTAATTCTTAGTTAAAGTGTGGTAGACTCATGTAGCAGCTTTGCAAATATCCACTAATAGGATATCGCCTAGAAACGTTACATTTGTCTCTTTCTTGGGATCAGAATAAATATGTCCTGTGAAGTTGTTCTAAACTAGTGTGCAGTTCTGAAGGACAACTTTTAATGCCATTTCTCTTACGGCAGATTTTGATTAAAATGTTTTTTGTTTTGTTAAGTTTGATGGACATGAGTACATTTAAAAAAACAGAGTACTATTGTAAAGCCAAAAAGGGGACAATATAGGCGACAAAGTAAGTTAGGGTCCCATTCTTAAATAAAAAGGCACAAAAGTGCAACTACAGTGAAATACAAATCTGCAAAAATCCAGGGTATCTTTCAGGAATTCAAGAGAATTCAAAGAAATAAGCCTAGAAAACAAACTTCTACCAAACTTAGTGACTTTAATTTTCACATAAGCAACTATACAACCATAAATTTGGTCCAGCAAAAATCTACAGAGCAAGCACAAACTTACTTTTTTCATTTTTCTCTTAGGGATTTTTTTTTTTTTTTACACATGATTAAACTCCCTCTCCTACAATTTCACCTTTTATTGAAAGGTAGATTCCCTCCCATAATGAGAAAAGTTTCATTCCTGCCCGTATCAGGAGGACATTTTGGACTTATTGAGATGATCTACCACAACCAAGACCTCTGCACCACTCCAGGTCCCACCCCCAGCGCTGCCGCCACCCAACAGACCCTGCTCACCGGGACCCCACTCACGACAGAAGCCACCCTAGAGACTATGAAGAGCACCATTCTAGAGCACCCTCAGACCACTGCCCACCCCACCTGATCAACTGCTCCCTCAAAACCGCCACATTCCCTGATTACTGGAAACACACCGAAGTCAACCCCCTCCTGAAGAAACGCTCTGCAGACCAGACGGACCTAAAGAACTTCAAGTCCATCTCCCTGCTTCCATTTGCAGCCAAGGTCATCGAAATGGCCATCAATACCCAGCTAGCAAACTTCACCGAAGCCAACAACATCCTGGACATTTCCCAAATGGATTCCACAGCATGGAGTTGGCTCTACTCTGACATCAACAGCTCTCTCTCAACCAGTGCCAATGGCAGCCCTCATCTTCCTTTACCTCTAAGCTGCCTTCGACAGAGTCTCCCACTGCACACTAGCCACCAGACTCCAAGACGCCAGTGTCCGTGATAAGGCCCTTGACTGAGTATGTCCATATCAAACAGGCAGAACTCAGTGAGTCAGACTCCCACCCTACCTCTCAGAACAAACTCAGACCAGATGTGGAGTGCCCCAGGGACCCTTCCTCAGCCACACACTCCAGCAACTACATGGCTCCCCTCACAAACACTGTCAGAAACCATGGACTGAACATAAGTGTCCTATGCAGATGACACCCAGCTCATTCTCTCCCTCACCAATGAACCCATCTGCAGCAGAACTTCCAAGAAAGGATGAAAGCCGTCGCCACCTGGATGAAGGAACTTGCTGAAACTCAACTCTGAGAAAACATAATTCCTCATCCTCGGCTCATCCCCTCTGCATGGAACAACACCTGGTGGCAAGATTTTGGTGATTTGACTTTGGTATTGTTCCCTGGCTCCTGGGCCCCAGGACTACTCCAAACCGACGCCCTAGTTGTGGGCTGATAATTTTGCTTCCCTCTGGGGACTCTGATTGGAATATTCTATTCTATTAAGACAATGGCAGACTGATTTCTAACAGGAGGAGGTTGCTGCGTGTGAGGAACAAGTTGATGATTAGTATTATGAGGAGGAGTCCATGGGGGACATTATTGATAAAAATCTGGATGCCAAGTTAGATAAAGCCCTTTCATCCGCCCTGTTGCCACTTGCTAAAAAGCTGGAACTACTGGTTCCCCCTGCCACTCCTTTCCCCCCCACAGGATCTCCCTCAGCCCCGGACCCCCTCATGGCTGCAGACCCCTCGGGTTTCTCCTGGCCTCATGCACATACTTCTTCTAAGCTATACAAGTCCAAGGAGAACTCCAAAGATGGCGCTTCCGCCCCTCCTCCTCCACAGCCCTCTCCTATTACTGTTCACGATACCACTACAGATATTGACACTGACATGGACTCGTCCCAGGAGTCCAGGCCTCACAAGTGCGCTAAAAATCTTAAGTACGCTTCTTCCCCTTTCCTGTTTGATCCTTCCGACACTATACACCCTAGGTCATCTGGCTGGATCCCTCCCCCTGCCGTGGCAGACTACATGCAGACCCATTTACGTAAAGGTTTGGACAAAAAAGTTAGGGCCCACCTGAAATCTGAATGCCCCCACCCAGATTTGGCCCATAAGGTGGCTCTCACTCCAGACAGACTCTGCTATGACCACCTTCTTAAAAAAGTACAAAAAGGACCCTAAGAAGGGGATCGATCGCGCCCTCCGGGCGTTCCAAGATAAGGTTCTTGACCTTTCAGGCACTTTAGCCAAAATCCTTGAGTTAGCCCTCCAGGAACAGGAGACAGGGGCTGCCATCCACCCAGAGGTCCTTGCTGGATGGGCGCAAAGGGCGATCTGCATGTTAGGAAACGCTAACTGCGCTTTGGCCTCTGATCGGCGCAAATCGGTTTTGCTCTGGATTGACTTGCAATTGATGGAGTTGGCCTTGTCTGAACCAGGCCCTTTGGCCGAGGGTCAGCTTTTTGACGACAAATTGGTGAAAGACATTGCCAAATTCGTGAGCACCTTCGCCTCGCTTGATAAATCTCAGGCTTCCCTCAAGAGAGTGCTCTATCAGGTCCGTGGCAGAGAACGCTGGACCGGCCGCTACACGAACCCAAGTCCTCGGAGAGGATTCGCCCCTAGACGCAGAGGTTACACCCAGGAGCCCGAGCAGGCCAGTTTCTACCCCTCCAGATCGTATGGGTACAGGGGTCGCTTCAACCGAGGTGTCAACCGTGGATACAAGAATTTCGACTCCCAGTCGTCTGGTAAGTCCTGTTTGTCCGTCAATTCCCCGAGGGGGCGGGTTGTTGCATTTTGTGGTCAATTGGACGAGTCTCACCTCGGATGTGTGGGTCCTCCAGACTGTTCAGGGATACCAGATGAACTGTTTGATTTTCCCGGTCAAGTTTTTCCCCCATCGTCCTCTCCTTTTTTCCCCTTCAAGAACAGATTTTTATAGACTCCGAACTAGAAGAGCTTTTGGCCAAAAGGGCTATTGCCGTAGGACCCTTCATTACCGGGGAAACCTTTGGCGAACTGTGCTTGCACCTACTTGGTCCTTGGAAACCTGGTGCAGGGAGCCCTCTCATAAGGCGGGTTATTCATCCCACCATATACCGGCAGTTCAACTAGAGACTGGTAGGGGTCGTCCCTCGGGAGGCCTCCTTGTTTGGGTAGCCACTGCACTTAATTGTAGGGTGGAGGAGCATGATACCCAGTGTCCGGACCTCCTTAATATCACATTGAAAAATCCAAAGGGTCAGGTTATTCTAAATATTTTTAACATTTACGCCGAGGTATGAAGGGGGGTAGAGAATCCCCCACTATAGCCCGCCTGGAGGCCCTGCTTCGATCCTCTCCACATAAGCACCGCACCTTGGTTGCGGGCGACTTCAACTGCACCTTCGAGCCTCTTGGCCCTGAAGCTCTACAGGATCAAGAGGTCGACGATATTAGGTGGGGCATACCCGCCCTAGAGCTTAGCCTAATTAAAAAATGGACGGAAGTGGTGCTCCAGGTTAATTCCATAACAATCGAGTTTGACCTGAGGGCCCTTAATGGTAGGACTAGTTCTGACAAAAAAGGAGCCCACACATACAATAGGCCCGCGCATACGTCTAGAATTGATTATTTCCTTCTTGACATCCACTTATGGAGCATGGTAAAGGATATGGTTATTATACCCTCTGTAGAGAGTGACCATAATCTTCTTTCACTCACCCTGACCCATAGGTGCCTAGACGGTATGGGTAGCAGAACTCTTTGTTCTCCCGTCCCGGACATGTCGGTAGTATCTAATTGCGGTCGACGGCTAAAATGGGCTAAGCTGTCGCTCTCAGCGGTGAAAATATCCTCTATAACGCAGCTTTTAGCGGCAGCCCTAGAAAACCTTGACCCTCTGGGGGGTGGGTTGGTGGATGTGCCGGCCAGGTTTTGCAACCTAACTCTGGCTCTTAGCGAGCTTTTTATTGTTTCAGGTAGCACCAATGGGAAGAGACCAGGTCCCCGGGCTAGACATGGCTGCTTTAACCGTAAGTGCAGAGAGGCGAAGACCCTGCTTGTTGACGCAGTTAAATCTAAATCTCAAATCAGGATTAGGGAGGCCAGAAGGTTATATTCACATTGCCAAAAAACCGCTAAGGAAGAATGGGAGGATAACTTTTGGCAGGATCTTTTGACTGCCAGTCGAGGGAGAGATGCCAAAGGGTTTTGGGACTTGGTGGGTAGTAGGAACCGTCCTGATGACACCTCGAGGACTTGTACTATCACCGCCAAGGCGTGGTTTGACCACTTTTTGGCTCTCTATTGTGCTATTGAAGGCACACTTAATGACCATTTTATCCTTCCCCCCCTATACTCTGGACAGAGACAAGGATCTTTTCTCTGCACGCGAGGTTACGAACCTGATCAAAACTCTTACTCCACTAAAAGCAGCTGGCCCGGATGGGCTACCAGGGGACCTTCTTCGAGCTTATCCATGCGAATGGGGGGTGTTGGTCTCTGCACTTTTAAATGCCATTATTGAGGGAGGATCTGTGCCAGAGTCCTGGAAAGGGGCAGAGGTAGTCCCAATTTTTAAAAAGGGTAGTCGGGATTTACCAGGAAATTACAGGCCAATAAGCCTTATAGACTCGACCCAGAAGGTGGCGGGAAAAGCAATTCTGGGGAGAATTCTTTCATGGGTGGATGACAACCACATACTGTCCGAGTTGCAGGCTGGGTTTCGCTCAGGCACAGGAACAATCGAACAAGTCTTCAGACTCCTGTTGCTATATTGGAAGGTGGTGGAGCTGGGCAAAGGCAGTCTTTATCTGGCCTTTATAGACCTGAAGACTGCCTTTGACCTAGTTCCTAGGGAGGAACTCTGGAGGGTGTTGTATGGTCTTGGGATGCCCCCTTACATCTTAAACCTCCTCATGAAATTGCATAACGCCAACTATGCCCAGGTTAGATGGGGTGAAAACTGATAAGATCCGGGTTGAGAGGGGTGTCCGGCAGGGCTGCGTTTTAGCTCCCACCCTATTCTCGCTCTATGTGAATGGGGTGGTAGAGCATCTGCTTGAAGAACCAGCAGACGCCCCCACTTTGGGTGGCGTTAAGATCCCAACCCTGTTTGCCGACGACACCCTTCTCATTTCGAAAACCCCCCAAGGCCTCCAGAAGCTCCTGAACCGGTTTCAGGATTTTTGTGTAAACAGAGGACTTGTCATAAATGTGGACAAAACGAAGTACTTAATCATGCACCCCCCTAGGAAACTTGGCCGCCCCCCCATCCTGAATTCTATCCCTCTTGAAAAAGTATCAGAATTTGATTATTTGGGAATCCGTTTGAGTGATGTTATGAACTGGTCTCCCCACATAAACAAAATGACTCGGTCACAAAAAGGTGGGGGGAGCCTTGTTAAAGGAGTATAATAACTCATCTAAACACTGTGTAGCTCCGATAATTGATATATACAAGGCTAGAGCAGTATCCGCATCACTTTACGGAGCAGAGTTATGGGGTCTGGGTAACATGGAGTCACTGTCTAAGGCAGAGAATAAATTTATTAAGGACCTAATGGCAATCCCGATTAGCACCCCAACAGTTCCGGTGCTCATGGACGCGGGCTGTAAACCAATCAAGGATCTGGCCCGCCTCCGGCCTCTCTTATTGTGGGCTCGCCTGTGGAGGGTCCCGGAACTAAAATCTTATGCAGACGGGCTGGTAGAGGTAATGCATTCGGATGGCTGGCAGAAGATTAAATGGCTCAGGGACATTAAACACCTGCTTGGGGACCTGGGATTGGGTTCCTGCTGGTCCACATGCTCAGCTCCCCCGAAGGAGACTCTGAAAAAAATATATTGGGAATGGGTTTCCTCAAAGCTCATCAGCAATCAGCATCACTGCAATTCCACCGCAGCTTACCTGAGAATAAAAGATGTTGCCTTTGAACCCTTTTTGGACATTATTACCATCCCAATGGATCGGGCCCTATATATTAAATTTAGACTAGGGACTTTACCCCTAGCCGATCTCCTCTCCAGATGGAACTTGAACAAGCAGGTATCACGCAACTGTGCCCTATGTACAGACAGACCCGAAACCGTGGCACACTTCGTCCTTAAATGCCCAGATTATGTGCGCCCCAGATCCCATTGGCTCAAACCACTTTGTAGAGAGATGGGTATTCGTCAGCATTCGGCGGCTTTACGTATTCTATTGACTGATACAGCTCCTCCCATTGTTTGTGCTGTTTCTAAATTTTTTAAATGGGCCTGGTTGATCCGCTTAAAAAGACTGTCTATATCGATTTAATGCCTTTTTAATTTTTAATTTTATTTATTATGTCTAATAGTCATTTTTACCTGATGTTTCTAATGTACAGTCTATGTTTTACGATGTGCTGTTTTATATATCTTTGTGTAATGCTTTTATGATATATGCATATCGAATAAAGCTATCAACAACAACATTACCGGAGGATTTTGCAGCAACATCTTTTTGGTTCAAAAGAAGAGCGGAGGTCAATGCCTAGTCTTGAACTTAAGGGATTTCATTCCTTATGTCGTCTACAGACACTTAAAGATGGAGGGCATCCATCTTTTGAGAGACCTCTTGCTGGAGAAAGACTGGATGGTCCGGCTGGACCTGAAGGATGCCCATCTTACAGTACCAATTTGCCCCTCACATCAAAAATTCTTGCAATTTCAATGGAAAGGGCTATGGTACCGATATCGCACTCTCCCCTTTGGTCTGTCATCGGCCCGTGGGTCTTCACCAAACTCCTCAAACCAGTGGTTTCCTGCCTTCGGGAAATAGGGGTGAGCCTCATTGTGTACTTAGACGACATGGGAATTCTGGCGCAGGATCGTTCTCCTCACACACTTGGAGTGGACGATGTCCCTGTTGCAGGATCTAGGTTGTGTCATCAACACCAAGAAGTCGATGATGGTCCAGAGTCAACAGATAGAATTCCTGATAGACTCAGGATCTACCCAACTCCTCCTTCCTGTGAGCAAGATCAGGTCCATAAAAAGGGAGATCAAATCCACTTTGTCCAAACAAATTATTTCTCGGAGGGTTCTGGCGAGAATTGTGGGACTGCTAGTGTCCTCGATTCAGGCCATTTTCCCGGGTCTCTTGCCCTACCAGGCGCTTCAAAGACTCAAGAACTTTTACATTCAGAAGAAGTTTCATTACGATCATTTCATTCCCTTATCCCTGGAAGCTCGAGAGGAGCTGCTTTGTTGGTGACTGGAGCACATGACAGCCTGGAATGGGCGAGCAACTTCGGCGCCGCCCCAGACTTTGTTGTTGAATCAGACGCCAGTCGATGGGGCGCTCGCTGTGGAGAATTTGCCACAGGCGGACGTTGGTCAGCAGACGTACTAAAATACACATATATTGCCTAGAGTTGCTGGCCGGATCCTTTGCCATCAGGTCCATCTCACCTCTGAAGAGCAACTGTTGCATCCTTCTTCGGATGGACAATGTCTCAGGGGTGAGATATATCAACAGTCTAGGGGGAACAAGGTCCCGTATGCTAGTCAACATAGTGAAGGAGTTCTGGCATTTCTGCCTGGACCACAAGATCACTGTCGTAGCAGAGTACCTTCCGGGGAAGCTCAATCAAGTGGCGGATTGGAACTCCACATTCCTCAGATTACAGCGATTGGAGGCTTCACCTCACTCTATTTGCCCAGATCATGGATATGCGAGGCCCATGCCAAATAGACCGGTTTGCTTCTTGCCTCAATGCCCAACTTCCCCTGTTCTTCAGTTGGAGACCGGATCCGATGGCGATGGGCACAGACACGTACCTTCACCATTGGGGGCAGCAGAGGAACTTTGCCTTTCCTCCATTCGCCTTGATCCCAAGAGTGGCGGCCTTCGTCAGTCGACAGACTGCTTCAATAGTGTTGGTGACACCTTTGTGGAAGACTCCGTCGTGGTTTCCCACACAATTTGGAATGGTCTGTGGATCTTCAGTTTCTACTTCCGGTGTTCCCGACTCTTATCCAGGACCCAGTGGGAGGGTGCCACCCACTGGTCCTGCAGAACCAACTAATGCTGATGGTGTGGACGCTCTCAGGAGACATGAGAGCATTGCAGGCCTTTCACAGGCGTCTGCCAGCTTTATACAGCAAGCTTGGGCTCCATCCACCCGAAAGCGATATTCCTCATCCTGGAAGAGATGGATGGGTTGGTGCCTTCAACAGCAGGTGGATCCCGTGGGATCAGATGTGACAGATATTAAACTTTCTTTGAGTGTGCAGAATCGGGCCTTGCTTACAGATCAGTTAACTTCAGGTCCGCTGTTTCAGCAGGTCATGATCATGTGGATGGTAAACCTGTGGGGCTGCATCCTCTGGTTTGTAAATTGCTTAAGGGGGTTCGGGTGGCTAATCCGCCGCACCCCAGGTACTCGACCTTATGGGATGTCTCCAAGGTACTTTCCCTTCTGGAATCTTGGCCAAATAATGCAGATCTTTCCTTGAAACAACTCTCGGCCAAACTCATCATGTTGTTATGCCTCTTCTCCTGCCGGAGAGTGTCTGATGTATGAGCCTTGGATCTTGCTGGTAGAATGTTTTCTCCACAGGCTGTCTCCTTCGTGATCACGAGACGGAGAAAGACTATGTCACGTTCAGTGGAGTATCCTTCTTTCCCTCATAACAACAAGTTATGTCTTACAATGTCTGAAATGTTATGAGGAGCGTACTATTGCACATAGGTCCGACCCTCTGGGTCAATTGTTAATTTCAGTTCAAAACCCTTTAAACCAGTCTCTGCTGCCACCCTAGCTAGGTGGGTTAGATGGGTGATGTCAGAAGCAGGTATTGATATCTCTGTATATGGTGCCCATTCTGCAGGAGGAGCTATGGCCTCCAAATTATACACGTTGGGATCTTGCTTGTCTGACCTAATTAAAGCAGCTGACTGGTCTACAGACTATGTTTAAAGTTTTCTATTATAAGCCTATTTCTCATGTTTCTGATGCTGTGATTAAGGAGCTTTGAACCAGCATCATCAGAAGCCTCCGGTCCGGATATAGAATACAAGATTTTCCAGCTATCGTGACAAGAATTTTAGATTCTTGTAAGGACACGAAGGCGAGGAGTATCCCACCCGTTGGGACAGTTTATTTCAACTGTTAATGTTTTTATAAACATAACATCAAACAACTTATGTGCCCACCCTATGAGAAGTGAAGTTGTGGGTTCCCTTTCTCAACCGGGTTTCTGTTTTAGGAAATGATTCCAACAAGAACTGACTGGATACTCCGGATGGAGGTGCTTCATCTTCGTGACAGAAGCGGGCGACTTAGAGGGCTGTGGATAATATTCTCTGTTGAGAATACATAAAGGAACTGTTTATCTCTCCGTTGAGAGTTTAAGACTTTGTTGTGGTTCGTACTTATGGACTGAGTTCGCGTAAAGAAAGAGGAAGTCAGTATGGTGCCTCTCTATTTTGTATACTTTGTGATGCAGTCATTGGCTGTGATGAAGGAGGGTTGATTCAAAGCCTCATGGGTATTGATGTTTTTTACTTATGTAGTTTTACTTTCATTGGCTGCTGTGAGTTCAGTAAAGAAATTGAGACAGCATAATCCTCGCCTCCGTGTCCTTAATAGAATCTAAAAATTAGCTGGAAAATGTTGTAGTGAGTGGGGCTATGTGGGTGAGTGAGTATGTGTCACTGGTATAACGGTGGTACCTGGGTATTTGAAAGGCAGTTAGGCAAGTGGGGGAAGGGGTGAGTGAGTATGTGTTATTATCTGTATGAGTAATTGAGTGTGTTAGTATCTGTATGAGTAATTGAGTGGGTATGAGTATCTGCATGGGTAAGTAGCTGTGATTAACTGTATAGGGAGTGACTAGGTGTTTGAGTAGCTCTATGGGTGACTGAGTGTGAATGGAAGTATGGGTGGATATGTTAGTGGCTGTATTAGTGAGTGGGATTATGAGTGGCAGCAGGGGCGAGTGGATGGGTGTAGATTTATGAATCAGTGAGTTTTGGGATTGATAAGTTCCTTATGTTTCAGGTCCGAGTTTGAAGGTAGGACGTTGAAACGATGCTCCTTTGATAAGAGTAGGAGTTTTTTGTTTTTTTTCGGTGCCAATATTTTTGGAGGCAATGCTTTCGACGCCGAAGTGCTCGGATCCGAAGATTATTTTTGTTTCTGTACCGAAGGAATTGTTACCAAAACATGCTTCGGTCTCGGTGCAGATTGTTTCAGCTCAGTGCACTAATGCGGCCTTTTCAATCCCAAGCCAGAAGGCTTTAATATTTGTTTTGGTGCCAGGCCTGAAGGCGGGGGCGTTCGAAACAGGATCTCGGTGCAGACTTCTCCGATGGGATGAAGGCAGTAGCGCGATGGATGTCCTCCAACTTTCTTCAATGTAATGTTGGGAAGACCGAGGTGATGCTCTTCGGTAAAGCCAGGGTCCAATGGTCCCCTGATTGGTGGCCTTTGGACCTAGGCCCAGTCCCTGAACCTAAATCAGTAATCAAGAACTTGGGGGTACTTTAGTTCAGGCTCTAGTGATCAGCCGCCTTGATTACTGTAATGGTCTGTTAGCAGGCGCTAATGAAGAGGTTCTAGACCGTCTGCAGGTAGTGCAGAATACAGCAGCCAGGTTGGTGCTTAATGCACCCCCCAGATCTCCATCTAAACCTCTATTACGTAAACTTCACTGGCTGCCCATACGTCTACGAGTGAAGTTCAAGACCTGCTGTACTATTCATAAAGGTCTTCATGAACTAGGACCTGAATATTTGTCAAAAAAATGTGTCCCATATGTTCCTGCCCGTACCCTTAGGTCCAGCGAACAGTTGCTATTAAATGTACCTAAGATCAGTAAAACCAGGCTTGGCGGTAGGGCTTTGTCTGTGGTGGGTCCCAATTACTGGAATATGCTCCCACTGTCATTGAGACAATGCTCCAACCATCTTTTTAGAAAGAATCTGAAAACGTTTTTGTTTAGCTTATTTTAGCTAATTTCCCGTTCTTCGGATTCTGTCTTGAACGAATAAAATCAAAATTTAATATCTTTGCCACCTCTATAGTTTCTCAGGCCGGGTGTCATAAGCGCGGAGATACTCCTACGGGAGTCTATTCATAGCGCTATAAAAACCAGCAAATAAATAAATAGATCTTGGACCAAAGGCAGAGGAGGGATCAGAGCCTTTTTCTTGGGCAGAGGTAGAGTTGGGGAGGATCGGTACTCCAAGTACGCTGACCCTGCAGGATGTCTGTCGATGTCTGATTTGGCTTCCGACACGGAAATGTGTTATTCTTCCTCGGCTCACAGAGAAAAGACATCGCGTTCGGAAGCTTCTCCTAAGAGATCAGGAGTGAGCCACAGTGGTGGTGTTGCATTTCGTGCTGTCGAGCCCAACAGTCACGGAGCATCTTTTTGGATCGGAAGGATCTGCATGAGTCGCAGTCTTGTTCATCGTACTCCCGGGAGAGGCACAAGTTGCACACTTCGTGCGAGTCGGTGCGTGGGTACTTGGTGTGGCACAGAGGACAGAATTTAAAGGGAGTCCATTCCATCGACTACGAGCTGGCCCATGCGGCTAGGCCCAACAGCCTTCCATGAAGTTTCCAATCAAAAGAGATTTTTCTGAACGATTCACGTCGTTGAGGTCAAGTGGATTGGCACCGAGGGGAACCCAAAAAACGGTGTCAAACCGGAGCACAGCAATACACGTCCGAAATTGATGGCAGAAAGAAAAAATTTAACAATGGAGTCAAAAACGCTGAAAGGAGAAGTCACCTACCGCGTGACTGGAAAGACTTGTTTGAGGAAAACCAAACTGCAAACATCCAGACCCAACACTAGATGGTAGGAGTAAGCAAAGCATGTGATCTACAGCTCACGTCTCAAACATATTTTAAGATATACACACAACCAGTAGATGAGTGGAAGATCACTCAAACATGGATTGTACTGACAGGAAACTCCCCTAATTGTTGGGTAAGCCAACAGACACCTAGAACCTTGGCATGTCATACTCAAGGCGGTTTCCAATACCTTGAAGAAGGAACCCGCGGCCTGAATAGTGCCCTGGAATAGGTGCATGGATACATTAGAACACACACAAAGTTCTCTGGACCAACACAAAATGGCACCTATGTGCAGGCACAGCATGTGAATCCATAAGACATGCAACCAAATCACATGAAATAGTTTGGATTTTTCTGGATTAATTTATCAAGGAGGTCATTCTGAACACTCTAGTTCAGGAGCAGAACAAAACCAAATAAAAGTAGTGAGACGTGGGACAGCAAGGAAGTTACGTTTGATTGGTGGAATTAGACCTACTAAGGTGAACAAGAACGCCATACATAGTGGATAAGGTAGCTCCACTTGGCAGCAACATTGTAACTTCAACAATACATATTTTAATGGGCCATATACTGGCTTACTTTGTGAGGGGAGCTGTAAGAGTAAACTGCAGCCCAGTGACAAGTATAAAAGTCTGCCTGAGCAACTTGCCCTATTTTGTTCTATGTAAATGTTTAGAAAAAGCTACTCCTAATGTCCACATGCTAAAGTCTAACTGAAATTTTAACAGCAAAGAAACAACAATTCAGTGTAATAAACTATAGAATATTGTGGCCTAGAGAAAAAAAGTCAATTTTACAAATATTAAGCCAGTTTAACCCAGTGCGGTGTTCATTTACTTGTTCCAATGTGCCTATTTGCCTGTTCTGAAGAGTCCAGTTACCCCAATTTGGGGAAAGCTATTAGATTGGTTTGCATAAAATAAAGCCCTCTCTCTAAATGGTGTGCAACTGTAATTAGAATGTTTATTGACAATAATTATTAGATTAACATCCCTTATTATGAAACAGCAAATATTACCTTCTGCACTGAAATTATTCATTAGGAGATACGCCTCAATCCTAATGTTATGCAGAGTGACATTAGCATCCCCCATGTTAAGCTGGTCATCACTGACACACCTATATGTTGTGTTGATCGGCGCAGCAATATCAGTTTTCCGAGAGGACGCTTCAATAGATCCTATATATAAAGAAAATAAATGACAAATTTAGTAAATGTCATCATTTAAAATTAAGTAAGTTCACAACTCAATTGGGCCGTATTTAGAAACGTACCTTTGTCAGATGCATTTGGGAAAACTGCTTTGTCCGACTGGTTGAAAACAACATTCAACTCGACAACATAATAATCAGTCGCAGTTCTATTGAAGTGCAGGCTTACAACGTGTTGCTCTCCAAATGTAATAGCCAAAACGGGAGATGACTCACTTCCATTACCACAAGTACTATTATGGTGCACAACAGCATTATCTGGAAGACTGAAGCTACTGATTCTCTGAATAGAAGGAAAAAAAAGGAAAAAATTAACTTACAAAAGCAATTGAACTTCCATTACTTCTTAAGGCACAATGTTGAGAGAGAACACTAATGGGTACTAATCCGAATTAACTAAGTGATTTTAGCAGTTCAGGTTTCTATACAAACGAGGTAGTTTAAACTAACTTTACATTCAAACTAGCCATTCACCTTAAGCATAAGTGTCAATTAGAAATCCAATTCCTGGCAAAACTTGCTCAAAAGCCTTAAAGTCCAATGTGAATGCAGATTAGAGAACAATTGGGTAAACAACCCCCCTGTTAATGTTTTGAAGCTCCCACCCTCTTTTCACTGTCTTCCAAGGCGCGGAGTATCGCCATCTGTTAGAAACACATTCTATTAACATTTCGGGAACTAACTGAATCTCTAGAAAGGCAGGAAGAAAAATGAAGGGTTAGTGGTGACTGGGAAAAAGAACCTGCCTTTATAACGTAATTTGCATTACACACTTGCAAAAAGAGCCACATTTTCCTAGTCAAGGACATAGGATATAATTAGGGGATCTATCAAGGCTTGACACACAACATTTAATGCATTACAGTGGGTCACCCTTAAATTAATTGGTTAAGAGCTGAAGAACGGACTTGTCTGCGCACCCCCACACCCCTCCCCCCACCAACGACCAATTATGTTAATCACCAAGTCCCCTGCACTCTTTCGTTTTATAGAGTATCCAGCAGAAGGAAAATGCTACTTACCAGTATGCATCTGTTCTTGGCATGTAGAGCTGCAGTTACACACACTGTGCATAGATCGCCACCAAGTGTCGGGCCCAACACTAGGTGGCGATCTATGTGTAACTGCAGCTCATATATATGCCTCCAACAGAGCATTTTTGAAGGTACTTAACTTAATGTTCTAATGGATACATTTCACTGCTGACTCCTCATCTTTAGAGTAGATACCACAAAAGAGACTTCCAAAGGTGGATGGTCTGCGGAGTGGAGTCACACCAAAAAAATCCAACACGATCGAGCATGCGCAGTGGCCTTCCTGTAGGACCTGGTTGTCAAGGCAGCAGTGCTACATGAACAGGTTGCAGGCGAGGTAGATACCTAGAATAATCACACCTCATGTCAACGTTGCTGTGGCTGCTTTAGTTCTGGTAGAATGAGCGTGCAAGCCTTCATAAAGTGATAGACATCTGGACAGGGTCCTTGTCTGGCCTTTTTTCACACATGAAAATACCACAAAGATGATCATCGCTCCAAAATTCAGAAGAGCAATATGTTTGGGGAAAAAATAGCGTAAGGTGGCTGAACAGACAGGACAGTGCCAGAGGTTCATTTACGCAGCATGCAGATATGATTACAATGAGAAAGACTGCTTTCACAGTCAAGAGCTTCAATATTAACTATGCATCTGCTCAAAGGGCGTGCACATAAGAAACGCCAAGGCAGATAAAGTATCTTTACAAATGTCTACGGTTGGGTGGGGGGGGGGGGGGGGTTTGCCGGGGGTTAGGAATATATGCATTCCATCTTTTTGAAACCTCAACACAATTGGCAACTTAAACAACAACGGCAGGTCAGGTACACATGTGAAGGCCAACAGGCTAACAAAGGATTCATTGTTCGCACTGCAAGGCCTTGCAGGGCTAGCGGAAATGCAAACAAAAGATCAGAAAATTTAACTTGTAAAGGGTCAGTGTTTCGAGCACTACACCAAGCAATACATTTGACCCACCCCAGATCAACTTTGAATACATTTGTGTTGTTGATTGAGGTGGTGAATGTCATCTGCACTACCCGACTCCTTTCCAGTTATTGCTGCTCAATATCCACTCATGAAGGAGCAAGTTGTAGAGGCTCAGGTGTAAGACCCCTGCTCTTTTGTTGAGGTAGGTTTTCCCAAACTGAGAGCTTTATCAGAGAGTAAATGCTCAACCTAAGCATCTCTAGAAATTTTTCATGGCCCAGTCTAGGCTAGAATGGTTTTGGTCCGATTGGGCTTGAACATACTCAGAACTTGATACCGGGTAGAAAATGGTAGGAAAGTGTTAAGGGAGCCCCCTGTTCCATAACTAGAAGGAACAAGTCTTAGACACAACTTCAGTATAACCTCTAGGGCACAAGATTTGAAACCCTGTGCGCTCAACTGTACCACTTGCGACCAAGTTCTGGTCCGCCAGGCAATGAGGTCTCAATTCTTTTGCGGTAGGTATTGAACCCAAATAGGTGGTTGGCAAAAAAAGCTTTTTCCGGCCAAGCAATCTCCACAAACACAGCCTCCAGGCACATAGTGTGTGTTGTCCCCGAGGCCTTCACTGCTCCCACGTGACCAGTGCAGTGCCTGCATGCGCTACAAGGTGGGTATAGGAGACCGACAGACCAAGAATCAGACAGCCCCATAGAGCTCTAGAAAGGATTCTGATACATTAGAATCATATCCTGGGGGTCTCAAGCTTGCTTCTGCTGAGTAAAGGCCTTGAGCATAACCGTGTCCAGGATTGTCTAAAAAAAAATGGGACCCTTTGCATGGGGCTCAGGAGGGAAATTGGTTCATTGATAGTGAAATCCATTACCATCAAGAGTGCAACTGTAGTCTGGAAGTGGTCTAGACTGACCTCAGCACGCTCACCTTTTGCAGCCAGTTGCTGAGGTACAAGAAAAACTCTTCGGGAAGAACACCTTTGCATGGGACCACAGCTGGTGGGCTGCATACCTCTACTACGCATGCATGCAACCTCTGCATCTTCCTCTAAAGCCAACGGCCCATGAAATGACAAGTTAACGTAGTCGCTTCCTCCTGCGTCCACACACTTTGCACGCTCCGCAGAATCTTCAGATAGATCCTAACCAACACCAGAAAGACCGTTACTCTGGTCATTGTCATCAGGCACCTAGACTACGGCAACGCCCTCTACTCCGGCATCTCCACCCAGCTCCTCAGAAGACTCCAGACCATACAGAAGCTGCAGCCAGACTCATCCTGGACCCCCCCAAACAAACTCACATCATCCCTTACCCGTGAGACATCCACAGGCTCCTCATCCAGGAAAGAGTCCAGGCCACGTTCCTCATACACGCCGAACAAAGCCCTCCACGCCCTAGGACCTGCCTACCTCAACCACTCACTCAACTTCCACCAACCCGCTAGACTCCTGTGCTCTTCTTCACTCACCCTCACCCCCTGCATCAGTTGCAGCTTCTCCTACATTGCTTCCAAGACTTGGAACGACCTTCACCCCAACCGGCTCTGTACAGCCCCCTTGCTGGCAGACTTCAGAGACTCAAGACCCTGCTCTTCGACAGACAGACTAAGCACCCAGATACCCCTAGGGCTGACAGTGTTGCACTTTACAAATGCTTTTTGATTGATTGAATGCATGTAACCCCAGACTTCCAAAGATGGACAGGGCCCACCACCATAACCTTTTTGAACACTCGAGTAGCCGAGCTAATACCTAAGAGGAACTTCATAAATTGAAGGTGGTCTGGGCTCACCTTCTATTATACAAGCCCGTGGGATCACAGGTATATGGAAATATGCATCGTGCAAGTCCAAGGACACCTCCCAGGGTCCAGAGTCCAACTCTGTTCCAGCAAGAGCATCTTGAATTTTTTATTTGCAGAGAGGCATGGACCGTCTGCTGATAATTGTGTATAAACAGAGGTCTCAGATCAGAATTAGGTTGAATTACACTGTTTACACTTCTTGATTTCACAGGTGAAATTTGTCATTATCGATCCCATGTCAGTTCGAGGTCCAAGATAGGCATTTGATCAGATTCTTCTACAGACGCCGGTAATGAAAGGACCAGTCTGGACCTAGGTTCTGGTGTAGAGTTTTGTAACAGAGTAGGTATGGGCTAGGTAATGGGCCCAGATTGCGCTGGCAGTAGGGCAATCAGAGAGCCCAGAAGCTCCTTCAAAGACCCACCATTGAGAGCCAGAATTGAACTGTAAAATATATATTATTTCAGCCCAAAAGAGCATGCTATAAAAAGTGTCTAAATATGTGGACTACTTCATACAACCTCATTATTTCCTTATCCTACGTGAAGAACACCATGGATTTCCTCAAGAAGATAAAAGCTCTAACATAGCAACCTGGGTATTTGTTGGTGGTCATGGATATAGAGTCTCTCTATATCAGTATTAAACACTCCGGTGGACTGGCTGCTGTAAAACACTTTTTAGGTACTAAAGAGATTGGCACGAGGCAACATAACTGCATGTTAAGTGAGATGATTGAATTATGCTTATGTAACAATTATTTTATGTTTAACCAGGATATCTATCAACCACTTAGAGGTGTAGCCATGGGGTCATGCGTCTCCCCCAGCTACTCATGCCTGTATGTTGGCTGGTGGGAGGAGTGTGTCCTCAGGATTGAGCATAATAACCGACACACATGTTAAGCATTATTGGAGGTATATCGATGACATCTATATCATTTGGGATGGAACCAGGGAATCTGCTATTGAGTTTGTTTCAGTTATTAACTCTAATGACTTAAACCTACAATTCACTGCCACAATTGATGATTGTAAGGCAGAATTCCTTGATATTCTCATTTGCATCAGTGAAGTTAGGATCAATACTAAACTTCACCGAAAACAAACTGCGGGAAATTCTATCCTGCATGCTGAAAGTTTGCATCCCCGTCATCTGATTAGGAGTATTCCTTTCGGCGAGTTCATACGAATTTGGCGCATTTGCAGTCCAGATAATGATTCCTATGAGTGCCAACAGGAAGCATTAGGTCGTTTTTTAGACCATGGCTATAAGAAGTCTCTGCTAGCCCAAGCTCCTGATAGGGTAAATAGTCCCACTAGAGATGAGTAACTGATACCTAAGTGAGACAGTGTCTTAGATGCAGTTCGACAAGAATGGAGAACAACGCAATATTAGACTAATAACCACCTTTAGTCTACAAGTAATTTATTCACAATGGCCCAAAGTACTCAGACATGACGCTGGGACCACTAATGCCTACTTTGCCAGCTATTACATTTAGGAGAGCACCCTCTATGAGGGATGCCCTTGTGAAATAAAGGCACATGGCTAACCAAAATGGGTTTCTACAAATGCAATCTATGTCGTGTGCACATTTGCGACAAATGCTAATGATTATGTGACCGCATTCGGTGACAAAATAATTCCTATCAAGGAACATTTAACTGGTTGTACTGAATATACTGTTTACAGGTTACATTGCACTTGTGGGCTCTCATACTTCGGCAGCACTAAGCTCCCTGTGCATAAACGAATTCTTCAACATATCAGAGCAATAGTTAAAATGTCTCGCGACAGGATAGATAGGGTCAGAATTAAGTGGGTCCACTGTAATAAACTTTAAGATCTGGAATATTCTGTGCTAGCATCTGTTCCCATTTCCGGACGGGGTGGGAACCGAGAAAGAAACTTGTGTCAATTAGAGACTCAATTTATTTTAGCTCTCAACACAAAGATACCTAATGGCTTGAACACGAGTGAGGACATGTATAATTTCCTCTAAGCACAGTAGATCATGAACTCGTGTTGAGCACCTGCAGTGTATCAATTTTTCCCATTCTATTAGGTAATTAGTCGGATCGTTCAAGCTATTATATATATTCTGTTCTTTTGCATGGCCAAATTCTGTGTATATATTCAGTCACATTTATGTATATATTTTCTGTAATATTGCTCGGCAGTTATTTATATGGCAGCTTTTGTATTGGAATATTAAGTCTATGTTTTTGCTGTAGGAAGCTATTCCTTTATTCTTTTAAGCCATAGAGAATCTTAAAATCACAGCACACAATTCACAAGACAACCAACGCATTTCGTTCCTCTTGGGACTTCTCAGGACTTGATAAGTAAAACACATATACCAAATGTGCTTTCTAGTGAATCCTTGTATGAAGCAACCTAAGTAGTAAGTCAAGTTTACGGGATAAATATCTCCCGGCGGTTAGTTGTGGTGTCCAGTTCAAAGCTCTTTGAACCAGATCACAACTGTGAATTGCATGCTGTGATTTAAAAAGATTCTCAATGGATTAAAAGAATAAAGGAATTGTTTTCTACAGCAAAATCATCAACCAACGCTCTTTATTTGGGAAGATTTACTTTCATCCTTGCTGTGTTGGGACTATGGACTCTAACATCGTTTACTAATTCATTTTACTTTTTCATCCGAATGCATGGCCTTTGTTCAAATAGTGCGGGTAGGTTATACACCACCCTTTTTAGTGCGTAGGAAGTTCACGTCCTGGGTCCAATGCACCCGATTCTAATTACGATATTGTGGCCATTGCATATAACGGCTGGGGCTGGGTTTCGTTGCCCTGACCTTTCTCTTAGTGTTCTCAAAAAACTCAGGCTCCAGCCTGGGAATATTCTAAAGGTGAGGAATGTGCAGTTAGAAGTAGCCAACAAAATATGCAAGTAGGTCTCAGGCCTCAGGGCCACTCTATCTAGCTTGGTGGACTGTTTCTCAATTGGGCAAGGGATCGACGTCACGGCATACCCTGCCAAGCTAAGGCGAACAAAGCAAACACAAGGAGGTGATGGACTGAGTGCTGAAACTTTGACACTCAAACCCAGTCACAGATCTGGTTTGAATCCATTATCATTCTTTAGCTCACTTCGCCACCCCATTCATCATCTGTTCTTTTTGCATTTGTCACCCTAAGTGGGAAGGGTAAGCCCAGACGTGGGTCCTGTGCACGCTACGCCACCAGATTCAAGCTAGCTTGGCTGTTTAGGGACGAAAGCCAAAAACCGGTCCCAGGATGATTGTTTCGGATCCAAGGAGTACCTGGCCTGGCAGTTCGGGCTGGACAGTTCCCTTGGGGTAACAAGTTCAAGAATGATTTGCATATGGTTTAGTCTAAACTGAAATGGCATGCAAAAAACTATGGATTTAACCCAGATCTGTGACTGGGGATGAATGTTTAACTTCGCATTCCACCCATCAACTGTTCTTTTTGTGTTTCTCAATTGGGGAATGGGTGCAGAACTTAACAGTACGATTGCTGGGCTTTACAAATTGTTGTTGACTTTACCACTCTATAAACCAGCCTATGAGAATTGCTCCACCAACCCACATTATTATTATGTCTAGAGGAGGAGTTCAAATTATTATTGTGGGTTGATTAACAATTCTTATAGGCCAGGGGGCACCACTGCAAGAGAAAAATGAACAAGATCAGCTGGCACCAAGTCAAGCTTGTAGTGTCCTCCCTAGCCCGGGTTCTCGCCAGTGGCTACGCCACACACAGATCTTAGTAGAACACATCTGCATTCTTCTGCATATAACCATGAACTCAAAATTCTAAATCTGCATTCACTTAACGCTCTGATGCATATGTCATAGTTCTACGGAGTCCATCAAAAGCCATAAGGGTTCCGTCATTACCAACTCACACTAGACTACATCTTTAGTTTATCTAAATATTTTTTTTACAAATATATACATAATTATAGCTCTTCGATGAGTCTTTGTGGCACTTTGGAAATAGCAGCAGTCAGGGGTTCTTTACTTGTCCTTTCAGACCCAGTCTTTGCAATGACATCAGTGTCTGGTGAGCAATGAGCCAAACATCAGAAGTGCGAAGAGTCTCGCATAATGGACTTTCCAGGATACTAGGCAGTCATGTGTCCTTTGCTGGTCACAACATTAAATGGTTCCACATAGAAAGGAGCATCCGCCTTTCGTATTTTATGCTGACGAACAAGCACTTCATCTCCTCTGGTGAATGGAACTTCTTTTGCATGTCAAAGCTTGTCTGCATAGGCCTTCATTTTCTTCTGACAATTGAAATCTTTCATGTGGGTCTCTTCCTCAGTGTTTGGTCCATTGAGGTAGCTTGGTTGTCATTACTTTCCCAAACATCAAGGTTGCAGGGCCTACAGCAGTGGTTGAGTGAGGGAATCAAACAGTAAGCTCAGACAGTCAAATTTAAGACAATCTTAAAGTGGAGCATTTCTAGTACCGCTTTATTAAGAGTACTCACAAAATGTTCCACAAGGGAATTAGCCTGTGGCCAAAGAGGTGTGCTTTACTGATGCTTCACAAAGATGACCGAAAAGTCTCTGAAGTCTCAACTGTGGAAAGGGGACCAGTTGTCAGACTTCGAAGAAGTCTTTCCAGTCACGAAGTAAGGGTACTCCTTCCTTCGGTGATAATGGGCATCAACTCCATTTTTAGATTGTTTTTCCGCATAGGGTGAGAACGGAGTTAGTGAGTGTAGAATAGAGACGTCCATGCGTATGAATGTAAATTAATAACTACAACCACAGGAGACCAGGGAGGCGGATTGGCGCATGTGAATCTACAGCTCTACATGTCAAGAACAGATGCTTACTGGGTAAGTAACATTTTCCGTTCGAGCATATGAGCTGCAAATCCCATGCTTTGCATAGACTTTATAGCAGTATACTCCCAAAGCGGTGGCTAACCTGTATTGGTTGTAGTTATTTAAAATAGTGTTTTAAGTACTGCTTGTCCTACATTTGTTTGTTGTCTCACAAACATCTACATAATAGTGTTTGGTGAATGGGTGCGGCATAGACCATGTTGCTGCCGTACAGATGTCAGCTAGGGGAATATTTCCTAAAAAAGGCGTAGTAGCCCCTATTTTGCAAGTGGAATGTGCTCTAGGGGTATTAAAGTTAATTTTGCTTTAGCATAACATGTTTGGATACATTTTACGATCCATGTTGCAATACCTGACTTAGATATGGAATTGCCTTTGTGTGGTGGAGAAAAAGTAACGAAGAATTGCTTTTTTTTTTTTATTCTTTAGTTCTATCAACATAATATAGTATAGCTCGTCTAACATCAAGTGTATGTAAAGCTCGCTCTGCTACAGAATCAGGTTGAGGAAAGAACACCGGTAACTCAACTGATTGATCTAAAAGGCTGAAACTACTTTAGGTAGAAATTTAGGATTGGTTTGAAGAACCACCCTATCTTTGTGAAGTTGAAAGAAAGGCTCATGTATAGTTAATGCCTGAAGTTCACGAACTCTCCTTAGTAAGGTTATTGCTATGAAGAAAGCAACCTTCCATGAGAAGAATTGTAACAGACATTTGTGCATTGGTTTAAAAGATGGGCCCACTAGCCTTTTAAGGACTATGTTTAGGTTACACTCTGGCACAGAGGGTCTTCATGGTGGTATCACCCTTTTTAACCCTTCCATGAAGGCTTTTATATCTGGTACTTTGAATAGAGATAAGTGCCCCCTATTTTGCAAGTATGCAGCTACTGCTGCTAGGTGTAATCAAATAAATGTGTAAACCAATCCAGATTGCTGTAAATGCAACAGGCAATAAATGTTTGTAGAGGAGCATCAAGTGGATTGATGATGTTACAATAAATAACAAACCGTTTAGATTTTGTTGCATAACATGCTCTAGTGGTAGGCTTTCTAGCCTCCTTGAGAATATTCATAGAGTCTGGTGGTAGATGTAAATACCCAAACTATGAATTCAGGAGCCAAATCGCTGGGTTGAGTTCTCTGGGATGTCTGATTTCTCCATGGCTCTGAGTGAGGAGACTAGGTAGGAGATGTAGCACAACTGACCTTTCTAACCGGGTGGTGTACCAGGATTGACTAGCACATTTGGGGGCTACTAAGATCAATGTGACGGATGTTTGTTTGAGCTTTTGAACCAGTAATGGAATTACTGGGAGAAGCTTAAAGCATGGCCTTTGGATAGACTGTGTGGGATCCTGGATGCGAAGTTTAGGGGTTTTGCCTTGTATACTGTAGCAAACAGATCTGCAGGAATCCCCATTGTTGAAAGTTGGGAAGAAAAACTTGGGGATTAAGTTCACTCGTGAACTGGTTGCCTGGGTCTGCTGAGCAGGCGATTTGATTGGTCTACTCCTTGAAGGTGTTCCGCCAGGAGATACATTTTGTGATGAATTGCCCAATTCAAATACTTTGTGCCAGGCGCGACAGATGGAGTGTGTGTGTTCCTCCCAGTTTCTGCAGAGAATACATCGCTGTCAAGTTGTCTGTGAGGACTAATACAGTTTTGCCTAGGTGAGTGTGGAAAGCTTTGAGTGCTGAGAACACTGCTAGAAGCTCCGGGTAGTTGATGTTGAGACTTTTGTGACTGACCACAGCCCTTGAACTGTGATGTTGGAGATGAGCACCCCAACCGGGCAAAGATTAGTCTGCGGTTAGCAATATCTGTGAAATAGGGTCTATGAAAGGCAGTCCTTTTGATAAGTTTTGAGGGTTCAACCACTGCAGAGAGCGATGCGTGCAGCCGTCTAACACTAAAATCGGTTAATTGACCGTGTGACTGAAGCGCTAGATATTACTGCATGTGAAGCCTTGCGTGAGGTACGATTGCAATGCAGGATCATTCCCAGCAGTTGCATAAAAACTCAGGCTGGTAATGTTTGTTTGGGTTGAAATTGTATTATTGTAGTCTGATTATTGTGAATCCTGGCTACATTGGGAGAGACTCGAGCTTTGAGTGTTTAGGGAAGCTTCTAGATAAGATTGCACTTGTGCATGGCACAATGGGATTTTTGTACATGGATTGTGAAACCTAACTGATGAAGTAGGTGTACTGTTGCCCCAGTGTGTAGTATACAGTTCTGGTAATTGCCCGCTTTGATAAGCCAGTCGTCTAGGTAAGGGAAGACATGGCTACATTGTCATTTGAGATGAGCAGCTACTACTGCAAGACATTTGGTGAACACTCCGGGGGCTGTGGTGATGCCAAATGGAAGCACCTCAAACTGGTAATATTTGCCTGCTATCATAAATATGAGGTATTTGCGATGAGCTGGATGAATTGGAATGTGAAAGTAGGTGTCTTAAGTCCAGAATAGACAGTCGCCTTGTTGTAAAAGAGGAAGTACCGGTTGTAGAGTCACCATGTCAAAGTGCTATGACAGTACGTATTTGTTTAACTCTGAGATCTAGAATAGGTCTCAATGAGCCATCCTTTTTGGGAATTAGAAAGCAAAGGGAACACGCCCCTGAACCTTGGTACTGAAGTGGGACGGTTCCATAGCCCCTTTGAGTAATAGAGAGTGCACTTCTTGTTGAAGCAAGTGCTGGTGGTCTGTTGACAATAGTGATAGAGGTGGAATGTTTAGAGGGTTGTTTGTTAAGCTCCAGGCAATAACCATGTTGGATAATTCCAATCACCCATTTGTCACTTGTTATGGATTCCTAAATGGGAAGCAAGTCTTGAGGTTTTCCTACGACAGGTGTGGAATAGTCGGAGGGATTTGTGGGAAAGTTACTGTTTATTTGGGGAAGGGGAATTGCGGGGTGTTGTGTTTACCTCTGCCCCTGGGACTATTTCCCCTGCAGCCTCCTCTGAAAAATCCTCTTATAAAAGGTGATTGGGAAGTTTTTTTGTAAGAGGAAGTATTTTGGTCTATCCCTGTGGATTTGGACCCCTCCTGTAAAAGGACGCCAAAAGGAAGCCCCGTTAGAGGGATGCTGAAGCGCTCCCATGGATTTTGCTACATCTGTATCTTTTTTTGAGCACTTTCATCAAGTTCAGGGCCAAAAAGATGTTTTTTGTCGAAGGGTATATTTAGAATGGATTGCAGGACTTGTGGTTTAAACCCTGAAACACGTAACCAGGCATGTCTCAGGAGTAGGGGTATTTACCCCTCTAGCTGCAATATCGGCTGCATCTAGAGCGCATCTGATTAAGTGTTGGAAATTAGTTGACCTTCTTGAACTAAATCTTGTGCCTTATGCTCATCTGGGAGAAACTGTAGAAGTTGTTCTATATCATCCCAGTGAGCTCTATCATATCTTGCAAGGAGACCTTGGGTGTTAGCAATACGCCAATGATTAGCTGCTTGCGCAGCTACACGTTTGCCAGATGCATCAATCAGTTTTGACTCCTTATCTGCGGGAGGCGCATCCCCAGAGGCTTGAGAATTAGCTCGCTTTCAAGCATTGGATATCACTACAGAGTCCAGTGGTAACTGACCCTTAATAAAAATAGGGTCTGTTGGGGAACGTTTGTATTTTATATCCACTCTAGGATTGAGGACCCTAGCACGTATAGGATCTTTAAAGAGGTAGTCTGTGTGCCTTAACATACCTTTAAGCATAGGTAGCGTCTGACTGGCCTTGTGTGTTGCTAGAGTTTCAAATAGAAAATCCTACTCCAAGGACTCTTTATGGAGCTCTACTCCATGGTGGTGTGCAGCTCTAGCAAGGAGCTCCTGTTAGCACAGATTGTCATCAGGTGGAGATGTTCTGGCAGGGTAAAGATCTGGTCTGTACCCTGTAAAATGGTAAAATCTGTTCAAGAATCGATTGGTGACTGTCGTCATAATCATCATCAGTGCCACCTGCATCACAGTGAGGTAGAGGAGACTGACTAGGTGCAATGTGTAAGGGATCAAATAGCGGTGGAGAGGGAAAAGGAGGAGATGGTAGTGTGTGGAAAGGACTAATCCCCACGTTTCCTCTTCAATGGAATTGTAGAGCGGTAGTCATCCAGAAGCTTGTGCTGCGTGTTGTGGATGGCGGTTTCGCGTGAAGGCCCAGTATCTGCATTAATATAGAGTTTTTTCTGTTTCGGATCAGATTTAGGTGGTACAAGTCCATGCTTGGATCTGGTTGCGGTACTGGCAGCTGTTTAATTTTCAGCACTGAATCTTTCGGTGCCGAGGAATGCTTCTTTGGTTTCGGTGTCGAAGGTTTCATCTTCGAGCCCATTTTATGCTTAGAGGCTGAAGGTTTTGGCACGGAAGTGGGTTTCAGCAGACTTGGTCCCGAGCCGTAAGGCTTGTCAGAGTGCTTCAGTGCAAGTCGGAACGTTAGAAACCTCTTTGGTGCTGATCTTTGCCTTAAGGCAGAGGTGGTGCCGAAGCCTTAGATTTTCTAGGGACGGTTGAAGGGGGGAGGGGTCTTCTGTACTCCCGTCCCCTTGTCCCAGCGGCACATAGTTGTCCTCGAGCACAATCGGCAACTCTGCCTCCGAGTCAGATGCCGCTGAAGCCTGTTCTTCTACGGCCGCTGAGACTGCCTCTTGTTCGGAGTCTTCGAAGAGATCTGGTGTGTCTATCTGCTGAAGCCGCATCTCTCCACATTGAGCCAGACAAGCACAGAGTTTTGTTCGATCTGAAGGATTAACACGCATCACAGTCTTGTTCTTTGTGCTCAGGGGACAAGCACAAGTTATACACCTAATGTAGGTCCGTACACAGATACTTCGCATGGCACAGGGGGCAGAATTTGAACAGTCTGATCCAGCGACAGGGTCCCGGACCAATACGGCTAGACCGGAAAGCAGCGCGCGAAAACTGCACTCTGTATGGGTATTTCTTGATGGTTGAGTCAAACGGCAGAGAAAAGGAAATCCGTTCAAATACAATACTGTCACGGGTAGTGTGGATTTAACGCCGAGGGGAACCAGAGGATCGATTCCGAAACAGAGCGCTGCAATTCATGTCCGAACGAGATGGCGGAAAAAAACAATCCAACAATGAAGTCGATGCCCATGCGGACTTTCACCGAAAGGAGGAGTCACCTACCTTACCTTGTGCCTTGAAAGACTTCTCTAAAGAAAAACAACTTGCAAATATCCGGACCCAATACTAGATGGCAGGAGTATGCAAAGCATGTGTATCTACAGCATACATGCCTAAAAATAAACCACACACACATTTGATCACAAAAATGGAAATGGGGCCTTCCCAAAGGGTTTCTCCAATTTTTCAAAAACACTGGTGTCAACACCAAGACTTGAGAATTCTTGTGATTTTAGTGAATGTATGCCACAGGCCAGCACTCCACTATGAAAAGTGTTCCAGCTGCCGACTCAAGTACAGTTGACGACCATGTGCTACGTTTATAAGCTAATCAATATCTTGGCCACAATCAGATATTGAAATGCATGGTTAACCAGTTTGTTGCTTCGAACGTTCTGCGCCAGTGCTGAACGTTCGAAGAAACGGGTGCGGCCGTGTCAGCCAATGGACGTGCGCATCACTGGCAAGGTAGTGCTTGCGACGGCCGTTGGCCGACAGCAGCACTAAAGGGGTTAAGGTTGTAATGTTTACAAACTATTGCTATTATACACAAATAAAAGTTACACCTGCCTCATGTCCATTAAAGATAAGTGGTTAGCGAAAGTTGGTCTTTCTCAAAGTTAAGACGTGTTTCTAAAAAGTTTGGTTAGCACTGACAGAGGTCCAAGTCAACAGTTATGTTGTACTCCAGCCATTTCTCACTGAAAACTGAAACAATGTCAGACACTGTGTTAGTGGGTCTACAGATTACTGTAAAGGTAATCAAATTGGCAGAGGATTTCTGAGACACACTGAACAGTTTGTGAATTAAGTAGTATACATCATTTGTGGGGTTAACTTTAAATTATCCAAACTGCTAAAGCCGGGGTACCTGGTTTCCAGTAATGACTCATTGGGGGTCCCTGGATTCCAGTAACGATTAAGTGGGAGACCACAGACGTAAAAAGTTTAAGAACCATTGATGTTTATAGTCTTGTATGCGGGACAGTAATCTTACACACAAAAACTGGTGCACTTTGGGTGAACCTTCAACATCAGCGCCAGTTCAGATGGTACTTAGCTTAGAACAACTGAAGAATTCTTAGTGTGCTTGCATGATTGTTTAACTCAGTACTTGAAGAAAGCATAGGGACAGATAGAAAACTTAGACACAATAGACCTTTACAATACCATGTAGAGAACCTAATCACATACTTTCTGGGAAAGCCTCCTTGGGACTTATAGGTCTAAACTCGTTCTTCCACCTTAAAGTATCCTAGATCATAATCACGATCACAGAAGCCATAGGGCACTCCCTAAAGCACAGTTAAATATTATAGAGAGATCTTACCTGCTTGTCTGAAGCTTTATATTGCACTGAAAAATTGAGAGATAAGTCTGCCATGATGCAACTTTTGTTGTTACCATCTTTCACATCAAATAAAACAGCAGAGGAAGTTTGCAGAAAACCTACGGAAAGAAAAAGGGCTCAATTTTTCTGATTCAAAGAAAAGCGTTTCTAGCCTATTTCAGTGAAAATATTTATACCAGCTGAAAATTCAAAACCAAGACTGCCCTAGTACATAACATATTACTCAGGACCCTACACGCTTCAATTATGCATGAAAGCCATTACTCAACTTTAAAAACTGCAGCTTGTTTCAGTTTTAGATTCATACGCCATGTGCACTTCAAACAGCTAGCATTCTGTTAAGAAAAAAGCAAGCAATTGTTCTTCAAATCTTTGGGTGCAAGCCATAACCAGAATGATCCATGTCCAAGTCACCCTGAAGCCAATAATGTACTGTGACACAGCTTTCACCTTGGATTATATTTCACTTGAAGTATCTGTGTACCTGGTAGTGTTTGAGTGTAATAGCATAGTTCGCACCATCCATAGAATAATGAAGCTCACAGGCAAGTCTACAACAGAGACAAGTGGCCAAGTGATTATTGAGGTCAAGTATTATTTTAGGCTTAAAGTCTGTTGTAAATTCACAAGTTTATCATTTGTAAAACAGGGCTGCACACTCAAAATGGTAGCAGCAGTAGAAAAGAATACTTTTTCTTTTTTGCACTGAAGTCTCCAGTGTAACAGTGTTCTTGCTGCAAGTATACTGAGTGCTACTGGAGGTGGAGAGCTTGTAAGCCAGATAGCCTGGAGGTCTAGTTGTGATAGTTCTGTAGATATTGCAGGTGGTTTTTGAGATGGTGCTGGCCTACAGAGGAGGCCAGCTGAGTTCTATCATGGTGAAGGTGATGCCAGGTTTTGGTTAGTTGTTGCTTGGTCATGAAGTTGGATTCAGTTCAGGCAGTATTTCAGGTGTTCAATGCCAGGAGTAGAAGAGCCTTTCAAATGGAGATGTATAGCGGTGGCATATTAGTAACTTTTGATGTAGTTCAACAGATGGACTCCCAATAAGCTCCATGTAAATGTTGAAGATTACTGGAGGCATGCTGGAACCTTGGGAGACTCAGCATGTGATCAAATATTCTGTGTCCAGGAGGGAGGTGCCCATGTGTATAGACTGACGTTGGTTGCATAGTTAGATGGAAAACTGTGAGAAGTTGGCCTGATATATGATGTTTCCAATTCTGGAACCACCTTGTATCAGTCCAAACAATCCCTTATGGTGTCTGGTTGTAAGTCAACCTTGTAGACAAGCTATCTTAATGGTAGCATAGACTAAGCAGCCTTAAAGGCTAAACTCAAGAGGTCGTGTTAAGCGAGCTGTTTTACCAATCGCAGTCCTGTAATATCAAATGAAAGGACACCACACAAATATATATTATAAAAATATATGTGTTTATTTCTAAAAATAATCCCCAGTACTCTTTAAGAGCAAAGGGCCACAAGCGTTAAATCAAAAGCACAGTATAACATACAAAGTTGCACAATTATGGATGAGGGCGGGTGGCCACTCAAACCATATATTAAGAAAGTGGTATAAGAGATACCAAATCGAACAGTGGTTAGGCCTAGGGAATCGCTGGGAGCAGTCGGGACAAGCAATGCTGAAGTCGGGAAAAGCCCGCGGGTTTCGGGTGCAGTGTTTAAAGCACACGCATGCACCAATGTTAAGTCAATGGTGCGTAAAAGTTACACAAATAGAGTTTTAGGATACTTCCGATGAACCTAGAAGGACAAAACTTTAGACAGACCCTAGAGGTGTGTACCAGTGTGGGAACACCGGCGTTGCAATGTTACCTCACCCACAGGAAGCGGGTGCATAGGGTCGAAGTGGCGTCGGGTTTCGTCACGCAGGTTCTGGGTGCTTGAAGCTGAAGATGCTGCAGGCGATGTGAAGGAGAAGTGTCCGGTGTGATCCAAGGGTGGATCAGAGTAGAAAAGTACCTGAAAGCAGAGGGGACAGAGTCGGGGTCACTCAGCAGTGACCAGGGTGGAACCAGGACGGAACCAGGCAATGTCGGGCGCAATCAGGTGGTTGTCGAGTAGCTTCTCTCCGCTGCCACGTGGGGTCTGGGGCATCTGCGACGTCCAGGAGCAGGTCCGAGCTGTCCCACGTAGGCTCTCACTGTCGGCGCTGTCGCTTCAAGATCGGAGCAAACAACACTTGGCAAGAGCAATCCACGTGGAACTGGGAGATTGCTTCTCACTCGGACCAGGAGGGTCAGAGCGGTTGCTCCTTTTCAGAGGAGCGGGTGCAAGTCTGGAGCAACCAGAATCACAAGTCGTATTTAGGTTTTCGTCGGCACAGGGGCCACAAGCCAGCTGGCAATTGACCGGGCCAACGCGTTGAGCCAAAGAAAGCAGAAGGGCCCCACGCAGCACTCGTCGAGTGTGGAGGGGTGAGCTTCGGTGCAAGAGTGGCTCAGGGTGGGGGCTTCTCAAACCTCTGTGTACAGCTTCGAGGGTCACTCGTGGGCTGCACGGTCAGCGTCTCGTGGTCTTTTCAAGATGGCGTGCCCCACGCTTCCGGTCGCCTCCACGGGTCTCAGCTCTGCAGGGACTGTGGATCGGGCTGTAAGAAGGCAGGCAAGCTTGATCTCGTCGATCTCTGTCGCTCGAGTTCCGGCGGGAACTGCAACAAAGCAGACGTCGAGGTGCTGGATGGTGCCTGTTTGCACAGGGTGGTCACTCCTTGACCACAAGGGAGATTCTTCAGTCTTCTACGTCGAGTAGGATGTCGAAGGGTCCAGAGTTTCGTTTCTTATGTTTCATCAGGATAATCTGAAGTGCATTGGCACTGCTCCCACTCTTATTCGAATCTGGGGGGGCTGGATTACCTGCTAGGTCCCCTCCTATGGGTGGGACCCAGGAAGGGGGTGGATACACCCCTTTCCTTTGATCCAGGCCGCACTGGGACTGGGGCTGGTGTGCCCCAGTACCGGTTTGACCGGATTATGCAAGGAGAAGCCTTGTGCTCCCCAGGCAGCGTCTGGTTTCTTTCAAACCTCCCTGCTACAATCCACTATCTCCTGTCTGGGGTGGTGTGACACCTCCCTGTGACAGGAAATTCTTTGTCCAGGCCTCCTTGGCCGAGTTTCGGTCAGCTGCAGGAGGTCAGACTCGTGTCTGTGGCAGAAGCATCCATTTTGTGGATCTGAGGCGCTTTTAAAAATCAACCGCATTTCAGTAAAGTAACATGTCTTCTCCCTCTAGAGGGGTGGAATGCTATCCCCGTCGCCAGGACTGGCGAGGGGATAGTATTCCAAATCGTATGACACCTTACACGACATGTTTTGATAAAGCCAAACCAAAGTTGCCATATAACCGCGAGGATTATAAGGCACTTAATAGTATATGGTATGGCATTATCCCGGAACAGCTTAGGGAGTTGTTCCCGACAGCTGCAGACAGGCTCAGCTCATGCTAGAGCTCCATCTCACATTAAACCACGCACTCTGCCTCCAGGATTGATAAGGCCTTCCTTAGGAGTGGCTCACAGGTTTATATGTGTCCAGATAGGTTTAGATATAGGCATACTATATCTAAGCAAGGGGTGATTACACCACCTTGCCCCAGCTGAGTGATCAGCCAGTTGTGTCAATTTTAGATAGCCAGCCAGGGGTGGCAAAAGATATGCTGCAGCCCCTGGTAGGCCTTGGATGCACCTATGCCCTGGGCACCTACAGTGCTCGGTACAGGGGCTGATAAGGTGACCCAAGCCAATCTATTTATGCACCTAGGGTACATGGAATCCATTTTACAGAGAAAGCAGGTAGCCTGGGGCCCTGATTAGCAGGGAACCAGGCCAACTAAGTCGAAAACCAGCTAAACACAGGCAAAAAAAAATCTGGGGTAACCATAGTCAGGTATCCACCTTCCTACAAAAACCAATTAGTGAAATGTCAGATGTCACAGCGTGGATAATGGTGTTGAATGAGAGAGGTGCAGCCAAATCAGAAGGCATTTATCACCTATATCTGTAGTCAGGAAGGCTTGGACTAACATTTTTTATGTTGACAATGTGATCAACAGCTAGATTAGTCATGAAGGATATGTTTGGAGATGATGCGATGTTGGAGTTCTGCATAGGCTGCATTTTATTCTTTGATGTTGCCCATGAGGGGTAGGAAAGTGAATGGATTAGGATGACCTTACCAATTAAAAGCCAGAGTAGGCTTCTTGGGATTCTGACCAGTCATGAGACCTAAGAAGATGCATTGCGTGCATGAAATGTGGATAACGGTAAGAAGAGTTGAGCACCTTTTCCTAAAGGACTTTGATGAATGTAAGACATCACAGGATGTGGATTTGAGGGGAGTGAAGGAAAGCAGGAAGGTCAGCAAAAGAAAGGATTGAAAGAGCCCATTGTAGGATGTAGGGTGGAGGTGTGGGTGTCAGGTCAGAAGGTTTGGTTCTGATCTGTTGTCAGATCTCATTTTGTTTTACTGAAGAGATAGTTGGCATTGCACTTGTGGAGTGGGGGGGTTGGAAGGTTATGCAGAGATTGAATTGTAGTGCGCAGTTTAAGAGCATTTTATTTCTGTTTGCAGCTTTATTTATGGTGCTGGTACAGTATGACTTTGGCTGATGTAATGACTGCTCTGCATGCTGCACATAATTACTTCAGTAGTGCGATGTATTCTGTTTTAACCATTTTCTTTTTTGGGAATCAGAGCCATGGTGACCTATAACAGGATGATGTTCGGGTGGTTTCAAATGAGGACAATGTGCTAGTAAACAAACCCAGTCAAAAGGTAGGAACATTATAACAATATTTACTGTGATATTTTTTCTGACTGGTATTTAAGTTTTCCAGAAAATTACATAACGGACAAGTTACTTCTCTCCAATAATGCCATATCGCCTAGTGACTAGCCATCTACAGATTCCTTACCTTAGAATTATCATCAGGGGTCATACTGGATCTGGAAAATTTTCATGAGCAGTACCCCTGCTCGCCAGTAGGTGGGGGTGGAATGGCTCCACATGAAGTCATATGCACTGGAGGAGACGTGTACTGTGTCTATTCAGGGACACCGCAGCAAGCTGACCTCACTCCGTTAATTTTTACGACTTTCCACACCACGAGGCAGAGCCACGTAGAACACTGACCAATAGTGTGGAAAACTAGGGCCCAGAAGGGGTAAAGCCCTGTACCAAGAAATCCATATACAGAGAGGGGAGGATGGATGAGTCGGTAAGGAATTTGCGGTTAAACAGTCTCTGCCTGATTAGGCGTTACCGAAGGCAAGTAACTTGTCCATCTGATAGCGACTACTAGCAGCAGATTACTTACCTTACAATAGTTACCCACGCAATATCTCCCTGGAGGTGGGTCTGTGAACAATTTAACACCAAAACGTCATGCAGGACCGAACAAGCAAAGTGCCCATTCTGACGGACTGGACTGTTCAGGCAGTATTGTTTTGTGAACGTGTGCAAGGAAGCCCACGTTGAAGCCTGGTACTTGTCTAGGACCGGGACTCTGCATGCTAATGCAGTGGTCGCAGCCTTTGCTCTGGTGGAATGAGCATTCAAGCCTTCGAGGCGTTGCTTCTTGGCCAATGAGTAGCAGATTTTAATGTTCCATCTGCTTCAGTTTCTCCCACAGGTAGTCCTAAACCGGGGAGTCAAAGGCCTTCAATATACAAGGCAACCAATCTGCCTCTCAACAAACCCCGTATGGAGTGCATGGCATGGGTCAATCTACGGATATTTATGTGGATCAAGTGGGGAATTAACATCTTAATTAGTTAGCTAGGGCCTTCGCTAGCACTTTAACAACCATAAATATCACAGGCAACTGTCAGTACAGGCCCATGAGCACGAGATCACAATCCGGTTTGGGCAACATAAGAGTCTCCTGCAGTAGTCTGCCTGATTGTTGGCGATCCTGAAACACCTCCAAGAGTGTATCAACGAGTACGTTCAAGTCCCTCTGGTAGAACTTGGAGGGAAGATAATCTGTGCATGGTGTTTTGCAGCAGGGCCTACCCTTTATGACCTTAAGTAATTCCTCTCTGGTGAGGTCTACGCCCAAAGTGGCTGCTTTGTCACTACTTAGGGTCGGTAGAGGAATCATACTTGGGAAATCCATCCCAGCGAGACCTACACGAGAGTCCAGCTTCCTATTTAGAGTAGACAGGAGGTGATGCAATTCACTGTAGATTGTAATTTTTTTCTTATGTTTTTATAGTTTCCTCATCAATCAAATTGATCAGCAACATTGCTATACCGACCGCGTGGCGCCTAAAGTAGGTGTGCACTCTATAGCCCTTGGTGTAATCATGCAAGCCCCCGATGTTTAGGAGATGAGCTTCACCATTCCTGCAATGTATGCAAGTGTCCCTGCCGCCATCACCCCTGCTCACCAGCGGCCACAAGAACCCCTCCCATGGCTGCACCATATAAACCATCATGCACTTTCTTAGAATTCATGTGCAATGTCCTGAGCATACTGCAGAACACAGAAAAACAACCCCAACCAAACCCAGTTTTCACCCCCCAGGTAAATACCTAAAACCTTCCAATTATGTCTCCCCATGTATGTAGTGGTCAAACACTTGGACTTCCCTCTACTTCAATACTGCATTCCAAAACCACAACTTTGCTGTCTCACAAAATCATTCACGTAGAACAAGGAAATTAGCTCAATTGCACACGATATTCGGCACATACCCCATGGGATTGCACCTAGGTATTACGGGTGGATTCCGCCATCCCCCTCCTGCAGTCCCATTAGTGCTGAAAGGTAAAGTTCACTGTTGTCAAGCGTTGAGAGTCGAGTCTCGTCAAGCGTTGAGTCGAGTCTCTGTAACCCAAGTCAATCAACCGCGCTTCTAAACAGGTCCGTGTAAGTTCCACACAGCAAAAGAGCTAGAATAAGCACAGGGAGCGAGCCTCACCCGCAACCATAGAATGCCCACCAACCCCAGGTAGCCTCCCCCCCTTATAATTGTCATACAGCAGTAGCTTGCGAGAAGGTCTGCAAGGAAGCATTTCCAGAGGACTCCAAAGTGTCCCGATCACAGTCTCCATCTACATCCAATGTGCCTTCAGATTGTGCTTCTATGCGCTGCATCTGAGCATGGTGGGTCATCCCCCACCTCAGTCGTTTGGCAGACCCACTGGGTCTATTCGGAGTCTTGTCCCTGGCGTGCCTCTGCCTGAACTCTGACCAGAGCCGTTCCTCTGGTCGAGCCAGTTTTTGGGAGAGACAAAAAAAATGGGAGCAGCTCTCCTCTACCACCTTCAGCCTAGCCAGGTACAGGTGCATGCATCTTACGTTAAGCGTCTGAAGTTTAACACCTCCCATGCTCGTGACGGAACCGTTCCATCACGAGCCTCGGGTGGGCTGTGCTGGTGACGGAACAGTTCCGCCACGGCCCGCTCGCCGCGCCTGCGCTGACGTTCTAATGGACGGGCGGGGCCGTGACGGAACCGTTCCGTCAAAAGCACAGCTCACCCGAGGGCCGTGACAGAGCGGTTCCGTCACGAGCACGGGAGCGCCGCGCGGCCCCGCCTCCCCTTAGCGCTGCGGCGGAATAGCCGCAGCAGCGAAGGGGTTAACAGCCAAGAATAATTTTCTTTGGGCCTGGACCCTGTGTGTGTCACGGAACGTGTCATGTGTGATGTAATATGGGAGGGCATAAACAGTTTGAGTGGCTGTGTGGATCTGTGAGTGGGCGTGTCATTGGTTTTGTGGGTGTGCGAGTGACTCTGGGTGTGCGAGAGTGGCTGAATGGGTGTCTGCGTAGGTGTCTAAGGGTCTTTGCGGGAGTCATTTTTTCCATACACCACATCACAAAAAGGGCTCTTTCTGGACCAAGAGCTACCTCTCTGCCAAATATGGCGTAATTCGTCCAGCAATTTGGGCTGTAGTCGTATTCAAAATTGCTATGTGAAATTGCATGGGAAACATTTTTGACCATCCCCCTTTCGCTTGCACAACCAGACAAAGGAGAGCACTTTTTTTAGAACAGTTTGTGAAGATTCATCAAATGGCGCCGAGTGACCAGCAAGCCAAAATAGTTTTTTTCTTTGGAAACTAGGTCCAAACTATATCTACTGGCGACTGCCAGTAGAAGACAGACAGATCTACATAGATATTTAGATCATGTCTTTTTTAGGAAGCACATCCGGTTTCCTAAAAAAAGATAAAATAAATAAGACTGTCTCTACCATAACAAATGAATTTGGACACATAACCAGTCCTTCGTGCGAAAACACCCACACGCCCCCCTACACCTCACACTCACACACCCCCTACACACACACTCTTCTCCCCCAGTTACGCATGTCTTTATGTTGGCTGGGGGGAGGAGCGGGTCCTACGGGTCACACATTCAGAAGCTTGGTCCGCTAACACCCTCTGTCGGCTGCGCTATATAAATGACTTATTTGTTCTTTGGAATGGCTATGGACAGTGCTAAATCATTAATCAATGCGATCAATTGTAATGATTATAATTTGAAGTTTAATGCAACCATGAGCACTGAATCAGTGGAATTTCTAGACGTAAAAGTATAGGTCTCTGATAACACACTACAGTCTACCCTTCATAGGAAAACCACAGCAGGTAACTCTACCCTTCACGCCACCAGCTTCCACCCAAAACATTTAATAGCAAGCATTCATTATGGGGAAATGCAGCGCTTGCACAGAGTCTGCAGCAACACCACAGACTTAATCAGGTGCCAAAAAGAGTCTCACATGAGATTCAAAGCCGGAGGCTACACTGAAAAGACCATTATTGCAGCCATCACCAAAGCCAATGCTATCCCTAGAGAGCAGCTATTACTAGGAACATCCACAGACCGCACCAATAGGGACACAACCAGAACTGACCACAGAAAGTTGGGTGACCACGCGCCTCATCACACAACACCAAGGCACGGGCTCTGAAGTCTATCTTTAACAAACACTGAGGTATCATTAAAACGGATTCCAGGCTAGGACGTATGGTAGCTCCTAGGCCTGATATCACCTACAGGAGAGCCAGCTCTATGAACGACGAAGTAGTCAAAAAACACTCCTGAAATCACCACACACACAAAGAGCAAAAGTAAACCACACCAAGGACAGGTTATGCTTCAGTATTTTTATTTTATTTATTATTCCTTTTTAAGGAAACCTGACGTGCTTCCAAAAAAATAAAAAATAAAAAAAATATGCCGTTAATTAAAACAGGTCAGTAAAAACTCAAAGAACACAGTACTAATTCCTGCAACCCAAGAAAACGGCTACTTGATCACCACCACCACGGCAAAGGGAACACAGAAGGGATAATGTAAGCTATCTCTTCATGCCATGGCCTTAATGGACCACCTCCCTCCCCAATCTAAACCAACAGTGAACCATGAATAGTACATGAAAGCCAAGGGCTGAAGTAGAGGACCCCAAAAACTGTACTGCTTCTTAAAAGTTTTTTTTTTTCTTCAAGTATTTTCAACATGAGGTTTATTAAAAACCTTAGGGCCTCATTAAGACTTTGGTGGTGTAGGAGCGGGGCACCACATCACAGCCCGCTCTCACACCGCCAAAAGCCGACCCCCTGCCGGATTACAAGTTGTAATTCGGATGTGCGGTTCTGCGTTGGTGGGCCTTTAGCGCTGCCTTTCAAAGGCTCATAGGAGCAGTGTTGTAGGTCTGCCACAGCACTTTTCAGCATGGCACGGACTGTCAAGTCTATGCCAAGCTGGAACTGTGGGTGCATGCAGACAGGGGGGGCACACAATATGCCCCCTGCATACATCCATAGGCCCGGAGAGAACAGGGTTCCCCAAGTTTCCTCATTGCCAGCATATACATGGCATGAGAACCTCCATGAGACTGCTGGTGGTGAGGAAACTCAAGCTTGGCGGTGTCGCAGAGGTACAACCAAGCATACTGCGTCCTCAGGAATGCAGCGCCCTCGCTTAAAGCTAGTGCAACTTAAGGTGCTGCATCGTATATACTACCCCCGCACCACGATACACAATCTGGGGCACACGGCCGACCCACTCTGCCTTAGGGGATGCGGTCAGATAGGAACATATTTACATATAAAATGGGACTGTCCAAAAATACAGCTTTACTGGGAACATATCCTAAACGCGATTTCGGAGGCAAGTGGGGTGGAGGTCCAACGAGATCCTAAGTGCTGCCTATTAAATATATGGCGACCAACGGACCTAAATCTGGGACTACGAACTTGGGTTGGCGACAGCAAAAAGGAATATAGCCAGGAACTGGGGATCCGGGGAGGTGCCCACGCAATCACAATGGGAGAATGATATGGACGCAGCGATGGTAGCTGAGAAAGCTGTCTATACGCACCGGGGATGCCCCAAAAAGTGGTCCAGAATATGGGGGAAATGGAATGAATACCGAGGGAACATCTGTGAATCGCCAGATACATCCTCTACCCCTGAAGACAGTCCATAACATTCAGAGAGACCCATTGTCACATTTGCACCGATCATGGAGGGGAGGGAGGGGTGTTATATGGGAATGTGGTCTATGATGCATGCCTGGAATGTACTGATAACTTTTGGTCTATATACGCCAAAGTGTGTACAACATTGACTCGTTACTAATGGAGATGATTATGGTTTAATAATGTATGTAAACTCCTGACACTAAATTGAAAATAAAAAAAAAAAATTTAAAAAATGCAGCGCCAACACCAGGGATCTCAGATCTCTGGCAGCTGTGGCAGTCCCTTGAAGGTCCGATCGCCGTACTCGATACGGCGGTCCCCGACTGCCACCATGAGTTTGGCGGACTAGTGGACTGCCAAACTCATTATTAGGCCCTAAGACTGTCTGTAGCAAAGCCTAAACGTTATGTTATGTTATATATGATTTGTAACACGCGCAACTACTCCGGAGTATCCTGGCGCGAATGGACATAGGCAGCAAGGGCACCGATGAAATTAACTCAGAGGGTTGGAAAGATTAGTTTTGAGGAGTTTCTTGAAGATACGGAGATCCTGTGTATGCCGCAGCAGGACCGGAAGCTTGTTCCATAGAATGGCCACTTTTACTGACCACGATTGGCCGCCCATCCTGGAGCGGCAAAATCGAGGAATGGCCAGTAGGCGACGAGAGGAGGAGCAGAGCGAGCGGCCAGGCTTGTAAAAAGCCACGCGCCTCCTAATGTACAAAGGTCCAGAGTCATGCAAGGCTTTATGAGCCATGGTCACTGGTAGCCAATGAAGGTCACATAGCAGTAGCCTCGCAATGGAACGTTTGGTGATGTTGAATAGAAGTCTGGCCACCGCATTTTGAATCAGTTGGAGTTTATTCATGAGGTAGCCAGGGATGCCAATAAATAAGGCATTGGCGTAGTCAAGCTTGGAGAGGATAAGTGCCCGAGCAACCATTTCCTTTGCCTGCTGCGGTAGCAGAGGGAAGAACTTCCTAAAGATCTTAAGAGTGCCTAAGCAGATACCAGTCAGTTTTTTAATATGCTCGGCAAACCGGAGATCTTCCCCGAACCATATCCCCAAGTTCTTGGCCGGACTACCCTCCGACCTTGGGCATGGGAAGTCCGGAGGCCACAAGGCCTCTCTAAACTGCGGGGGGAAAGTTGCCATACAGCAGTATCTCAGATTTTTCTTCATGACACTTAAGATGTGCCTTGGCCAGCCAGGTAAACACAGCAGACAAACACCTCTGCGCATCCCCGGTGCCCAATTCAGAACCTTTCCTTGTGAATAAAAGCTGTGTATCATCGGCATATGCCATGATTTTGGCACCCAGCCCCTCAGCCAGGGCAATCAATGGGGTCGTATAGATGTTAAAAATCAGCGGGCTCAAAATAGAGCCCTGCGGGACTCCCGTTGATAACTTCCTGGCAGAGGAAGAGAAAGGAGGCACCCAGACCTGTTGGGAGCGCTCCTCCAAAAAAGATCTCAGCCAAGCCCACACTGCCCCAGAGATGCCGATGGCAGAAAGCCGATCCAGGAGAAGCTGGTGAGGTACCGTATCGAAGGCGGCGGAGAGGTCCAATAAAATCAGAGCCGCTCTGCCGCCCCCGTCCAGGCACTCCCTGATGCCTTCCGCTACCTCAACCAATGCCGCCTCCGTGCTGAAGGATGTTCTAAAACCAGACTGGGCTGGATGGAGCGCCCCAGATGTTTCAACAAAAGCCTCCAGTTAACGAAAAACCACCTTTGCACAAACTTTGGCCAGTGCCGGCAATAAGGAGATAGGCCGATAGTTAGAAGGCAGCAGGGGATCAGCAGTCGCTTTTTTAAGAAGTGGAAGAAGTTTGGCCTGTTTCCATAGGATGGGAACACTAGCAGAGTGAAGTGAGCGATTGATAATGGAAGTGACTTCAAGATAGACACTCCCTGCTACGGCTCTAGCTGGGCATGAGTCCGATGGAGAGCCCGACTTTAAAGATTTAAGGATGGCAAGAATGTCGGAGTCTTCTGCTGGCAGAAACTGGGAGAACAGGGGACGGGTAGAAACGTTAGAGTAGCTGAGGTAGATGAGGTTGACAATTCCTTTACATCCGACCCTAAGCTGTCTTGAATAGATTGTATTTTGCTAATAAAAAAAAAAAGAGGAGAGCTCCTCGCACCACTGCGTGGGGGCAGGAAGAGGTTTTTGTTCCGCGCTAGGAGACATAAAACTTCTTACGATTGAAAAATTCTCCTTACTGTTATAATTAGCCTTCAAAATACGCTCTGCGTAGAAATCACTTTTTGCTTTCTTGATGGCGGCATAATAAACCTTCTGAGCTGCCCGAAGCACCAGTTTAGCCGCCGGACAGTAGGCAGCATGCCACTGACGTTCCAATTTCTTACAACCCAATTTTAGCTCTTTTAGGTGCCCAGAGAACCATGGCTTTGAGGTGGACGATCTAAGATGACAAGTGGCTGAGGGTTTAGAGGAGGATTCAACCCCTTGACCAATCCAGATGTTAAAACAATCCACAGCCTCGCCCAAGTCATCTACAGGAGCCAATAAAGTGTTAAGCAAGGCCTCGGAAAAGGCTGGGATGTTAATCCTCCGCCTAACCGGGCCGACGGATGAAGATGAGGAAGGAAACGACCCCATATCCCAAGACCTAATAAAACAATGGTCGGACCAAGTCACAGGTAGGGGTCCCGGATGTGCAAATCAAAATTCGAGCAGACCAAATCGATCAGATGGCCGCCAGAATGAGTTGGTCCCTCCACCCACTGAGTCAGCTGCGTGAGGTCAAGTAGATCCAACAGAGCAGCTGAGTTAGAGACCTCTGGGGTATCTAAGTGAAGATTGAAATCCCCCAGGAGCAGAAATTTAGTAAAGCGCATCACACGCGGGGCAATGAAGTCTCCAAGAGTCTCCAAGAACTCTCCAGGAGGGCCAGATAGTGATACAATAATATGCCCCCCAGGGTGAAATGGGGTGAGAGGGTAAAACTGAAGTCCAGCGCCTCCACCCCCTTCAGTTCACTGACGGTAGAGTAGGTGAAGGCACAGGCCTCCCGGAATATCACTGCTGTTCGTCCCCCTCTCCCCGTTGTGCGGTCAGCGCGAACTATGTGGAACCATCGAGGGACGGCAAGTTCAATTATCGGTGCACATGAATCGCTAAACGTGTATAAATTACTGTGGTAACCCCAAAGGGATTTCCTGCACCGGTACTATCAGAATTTCCTTACTGAGTAGAAGGGTTGATGGAAAGCCAAGTCTTCAAATGTGTCCTAATTTTCCTGTTGGACACAGAGCTAAAAGGAAAATATCTTCCAAAGTTTAAACATTACTTAAAAGAATGCTCAGCTACTTGGTCTTGAAAAAATAAAACTGATGCTGGAGTCCGGGGTCTTGGATCTTAAAGTATAAAACAGATTAACAGATGACACGACTAACAGAAGAGAAGCCACTTCCCATGGGTAAACCAGAATCCACTACAGAACAATTACATTGGCGCCTTTTCTCCAGCAGAATCCAGTGGATGGAATGTACATGCCTTTACATAGGTTTGTGTTCAACACTAGTCAAGGTGCTGCGTTCTAGATCAACGGGATCTGAAACAAAGCTTATTAGCATTCCATAAGTATAAGGAGTTTCTGTAGCCCAATCTGGATGGGACGACCACATGCATTTCCTACAGTCCTGGAGAACATTTTTCAATGGGTGGCCCACAAGACCACAACACAAGTCTCTAGAGTGCTACGTTGATGGATAAGCAATAGGGGTAGCTGTGGATCTCTAGTAACTACAACTTAAAATACGCTCAGTTCAACCTCTTACATATGACCTACCTCACCCCACAGACTCATCATATTGGGAACCACAGATAGGCAATGGCCTAAGTGCAGGACACCAGATGCGGGATTTGCACATATGGTATGGGACTGCCCGGGCCTACAAGGATATTGGTGCCAGATCACTGAGATCCTGCCAGAAGTATTGGCACGCACAATAACCCTTACAGCAGAGTGAGCACTAGATTTGTGTATCTGGTGTTGGCAAAGAGGCGAATAGCAGTACGTTGGCAGGCAACTATAGGCCCCAAGGTATCTGCTTAGGAAAAAGAGGTTACGGCCTGGGCGGAGGAGCGGGCACTGATAGAGGAAGATAACAGAGGCATACTGCGCCGTCCAAATGCAGGACTGTGGTCAGAGGTGTTGCGGGAATAGGATGCCAGGGGATGTGACGGGAGGGGGTACTTATCTGCTCCCATAAGGAATACAGCCACACTCACCCTCAACTCCTCGCAAAAGCCCAGTGCAAGGAAATGGTCAACCAGATTGAAAAGTAATACACCCCTCCAACTAGATACCAATTATAGATGGACCCCCCCCCCACACACTCACAGATTGATGAGTAACATTACAGAGTGAGGGAACGTCTAAGATGAATGAGATAATGAAACCCCGGGGGCCTTTGTTGTCCAAAAGTTCCACATGTTATGTTTTAGTACTTTCTAGCATTATATATTGAGTTATCTATCAGATGATAACTAGACTCCCTTATGACATACGATGAAAAATTATGCATGGAGAGCACTCCTATATTGATTTTACTAACCAATGCAATGTAACATCATAAGGCTTGAGAATGATGGCGTGTAACTACCTCAGCACTGCTTGCCTAATGTCATTGCATCTCATTAAGAAGCCTAATTGCATTTGCATAAACTGTATAAGAATATACTAATAAAAAGATATGAAAATAAAATAAAATAGGGGTAGCTGCAGTATTTGAAGCTGTGCTGTGGCATTACCCTTGCAAACCTAAAGACCACAGACATTTTTGAAAACTAGACAACCAGGGGATTCCAGGGTGGTGTGCCTTGCTTTGATTCCACAAGGTTTTCCTGCCCACAATGCCCTTTAAACCTTGCTTGAAATCACGCATTTTCCTTATAATTCGGTGACAGAAAGTTCCAGAATAAGCAAGAATCGACAAAATTCCTACCACCCAATGTTGTCCTACTTATGCTAATAAAAACGCTGCACCACTTGTTTGTTCCATTCCGGTCGCAGTCACTAGGACCAAACAAGGGTCAACGGGAACCCTTGAGAGCGTACTATATGTATATAGGGGATATATATCCTACCTTTTTCTTTTTAACAAATAGCTTCCCCAGGCATCTAGTCTGCTTTCTGCCCCTCCGCCCAGGGGTCAGATCGGGGTAATTACCCCCCCAACTGCCCCTTTATATTGGACAGCCCCCATCTCTATACTTAAAAAAAACAAAAAAACATATTGCCCATGGTGGCTAGTGGGCTTTCGCACCCCCCCCCCCCAACCCTGCAAAAGGGGGGGGGGGGGGGGGGGAGAGAGATCATGGGTAATTAAATGTGATGGGGGGGAGGGGGGAACCAGGCCCATACCCAAGTGCCTGCTCCCCTCCATCCCTCGTGGCGGATGGGTGGGTCCCCGCTTGGGGAAATAGCTCTCCTGTGGCGATCGCCAAGCAGGGATCCACAGGGCAGAGGTAGCAGTGGAAAGGGAAGGTTCTCTCCTTTCCAACTTTAGCTCTCCCTAAGGAATCATGGCTCTGGGTTGAGATATGCCCCTGAGTATGGATTCAGTAAAAATGTTTTTAAAAAAAGAAAAATGATGTTTACAAACACGCCTATTGGCCGGCTCATTTTACTTTCATTTTCCTGCAACGACGTCAGTGTGCCCAGGACACTGCTAGTCATTACAAAAACAAAAACCACCACCACTCTGCTCAGGAAGCTCTTGCCGAGCAGCCCGATGAAAAACAAACAAAACAAACAAAACATAAAAACAAAAAATTCCAAAGAGGCCTTTAAATATCTCTCCAGTGTTGGGCAATAGTAGACAGACACATGGGGGAGGTACTGTGGGGGGCGTGGCTTAGGTGCCGATGGGGAAGGCTGTGTGAACGCTGAGCTCCGCGCCTGATCCCCCATATTTCTCCTGTAATGGATGCCTCCTGACACCCCAAACGGAGCTATAGGAGCGGGAGGCGGTCTAGCGAAGAGGGGCACCGAGAAATGCTCAGGGAAGAGCGAGAAAGGGTCGCACTGGCCGCGAGACGGAGCGGGGGTGCCAGCCGCCGCCAAGACTAAAATGGCACTGACCCCAAGTTTCGGTTTCGACTGGGCCTGGCTGTGACGCCGTTGTGTGGGAGGGCGGACCTGCAGCTGGGATCTCGGCCGCCTGAGGAGCGCTGGCACCCTTTAAGGGCGGGGGAGACAATGTGGTGATACTGCGAGAAGGAGCGGCGCCTCGACTGGGAAAATAGGAGCGCCCCAACCCCGAGGTGCGTGTGCGGCTCCTCCGGCCTCTGGAGATTGAGGTGGGTCCCGAGGTGTGTCGCAGCTCGGTGACCGCGGACGGCTGTGCACCGCTCGCGACTCTGGAGCGCATCCCCAGCAAGGAGTGTACCGGGAGAGGATGGGGGCACTGGGAGACACCCTCCCGCGTTGGTAGTAACTGAACCCCCAGCGCGGCAGAGGTACTGGCAGGGCATGAGGTGATGACGCGGTGGTCCACGAGCTGGGGGTGCGCCGTTGAAGGTGGAGGCAGACGGATGTCCTAAAGCGTGGAGCCCACTCGCTGCGGCCTACACTGATCGGCCCTCCTTGAGATGAGCCCTGTAGATGGTACTGAGGCACCCCCGGTGAGTGTAGCGAAGCGCATCTGAGGCTTTCTACTGACGGCCCCTGCCCTTAACACGCAGCTTCCGACTGAGGCGGCAGAGCTGGTGGGGATAGGAAATCTTGCTGGGCGAGGCGGGCTGAGCGGTGGACGAGCACCCTGGCGGGAGCCCCCCTGCCCCAACGAAACTGAGATCAAGCTGCGCAGGTTGGAGGGTGACGGACTCTTTGGACCCTACCCCCACCCCACACAATATTGGAGCTGCGTGGGTATGCTGTGGATGGAGGGATGGATAGGTCGGTGATGACACTGGACTGCCCTGTGGAGCGGTGCGCAGACTGAGCAGCAGTTGCAAAGGGGCGTAAAGGAGGAAGAGCCTGTGACGGCCACAAATAGAGGTGCTGGGACTTTCTGGAGGAAGAGTGGTCGCCTATTGGTGGCGGACTGCTACTATCTGCACCACAGAGAGGTTGGGTGCGCGCCCAGACCAGCCCACTGAGCGAGGAGCTAGCGGTGGTGGAGCTGCGGAGAGGGCCCCGCCGGTGTGGACACAAGTGGATGGGCGATAGAGGGACCTTGCACCCGAGGGGGCCGGGATGGGTGAATAAGACGCACGGGAGGTGAAACTTAGCAGGACTGCACAGTATGTGCGAGTGCGCGGGGGTGCAGGATTGGAGTGCATTGCCAGCTGCGGCCATGGGCAAGCCCCGAGGTCGGAAGGAGGGGGACCCGATGCCTTCGGACGCTGAATCCCCGCCTCATGAGGACAAGACTGAGCAGGAATGGCCACAGAGCATGGGTATTCAACAGCAATTAGACAAAATCTTGGTGGCCATCACGGACACTCGCACTGCTCTCCAGCAGGATATTGCGCAAGTTGCGACGGGATTGGGCCTATTGCGTGCAGATCACTCGAAACTCGTAAATCGTGTCAAGCAGACTGAAACTACACTTCAGGAGGTTGGCCCCGCACAGACTGCACCATCTGCATCACTGGAGGGGGTCTTGGATCGTATCACAGTATTGGAGCGGCAAGCTGAAGAAGCAGAAGGCAGAAACGGACGCAATAACATCCGCGTGGTGGGCCTGCCTGAGAAAATTGAGGGGTCGGACATGGTGGCATACTTGGAGACTTGGCTCCGGACTGTCGTGGCTCCTGAGGGACTTTCGCATTTCTACACCCTGGAGCTGGCGCACCAGGTGCCGGCTAGACCGCCGGCACAGGGCCGCCCTCCAAGACCAGTGGTGGCGCGGTTGCTGCACTTTCGGGATCGCGACCTGCTTCTCCGGAAAGCCCGCAGTGATGGCCCCTTCCAAGTGGACAACAACGACGTCACTCTCTTTCCGGACTACTTGTATTACACGCAGCTGCGCCGTATGTACTTCCAAGCTGTGAAGAAAGAACTGCAGGCGGAAGGGATTTAATATTCCCTATTTTTCCCAGCTAAACTACGCATAGTATTGGACAGTAAGACCCATTTTCATGATACGCCTGAAGAGGCCTGGGAATGGTTGGAGTCCTATAAAGCAGGAAAGGATGGCCAGGAGGTGGAGGCGCGTGAGCTGGTCAGTGACTCTCAGCCTCGCAGATCGCAACGTCTACGGCGCCGCAGGCGTGGCCTGCGGAAACCATCGACCTCGCAAACAGCCATGGAACGCAAGGGAGCCCTGGATGCGGTAGTGGCGATCTCTGGGGAATTGCTACAGACTGCATCGGAGGCGTCTGAACATGGAAGTGGAAAGGAACAAATCGGAGGGGGGATCCTCAGTATCAGATGATCAGAGACTACCGTTGATCACCCCTGGGACAGCTGACGGATTGTTGGATGAGTAGATGTTGGAGTGTTTGTGGGGTTGGGAATTTGGTTTTAAGTAATAGTGTTGCAATGTTGGTATTGGTTGAATGGAGATAGAGATGATTTATATCGGGGGTTTTGAGTGCCTGAGGTCGAAGTGGGGGCGGGGAATGGTGAAGGGATCCGGGGGATCCTGGGAGGCAGGATGATTCAGGGGGCAGCCTTAGATGGTGTCTTTTGATTCATAGCAGATTGTGACCTAGGCCCTATCCAACCCCCACCGGATGGTAATGCTTAGTTTGCCTTGATTTTGCATGGGGAGTGCAGTTGGGGCAGTTTGGATGGGATTCACTATGTTGGTGCCTGTTCTTGGGGGGGGGGGGGGGTTGGGAGGTGTGGGTCGGTTGGGGATTGGAATTGGTTTGTTTGGGGGATATTGCCTGCTGATGCGCCTAATGGTCGCACTGGTATTATTGTAGATTGATGACACTGCTTGGCAGCTGGTGGAGGCGGGCTGCTTTAACCTCTTGGATGCTATGGGAATTCCCCTGCTGTGCTGGGATTTCGCGATCCTCGCACATTCATGACGAGCTGGGCTCGTCATGAGCGTAGCAGGAGGCTACTGCATGACGAGCCCAGCTCGTCATGAGCGTCGAAGGGGTTAAGCGGGTTCTTGCATTGCTCCTATGGGTCCGGCTCCTGACGTGAAATGTATAACCTGGAATGTACGGGGATTGCACTCCATGCAGCGCAGATATAGGATACACTCATATTTGGTCCGTATGGGAGTACAGGTGGCCTTCATACAGGAGACGCACCTTACTAAATCTGAGGGGCAGGCCCTGCAGCGTAGGTGGCGTGGGCAGCTTTACTATATCACTTATTCGGCCTTTGCGCGGGGGGGCGCTGATCTGGATTCGGGCTGGGGTCCCATTTCAAATGATAGATCACTTGGTAGACCCGGGTGGCCGCTATATTGCGGTGAGAGGCCGCTTATATGGCAGCGAGGTGACCCACTGCAGTGTCTATGCTCCTAATGTTGAACAGGCGTCCCTATTGGAGACATTGTCCTCTGGTCTCGCCAATTATTTCAAGGTACCGATCTTGATGGGGGGGCGACTTAAACTCTATTGCTGATGTGAACATGGATAGACCCCATCCTCCATTGCCCACTTCCCCAATTAATAAACTGGCTGGAGTTCGCACTCATTGGCAGGACAATTGGGGACTCATTGACATTTGGCAGGTGCAGCATCCGACGGACAGGGATTATTCCTATTATTCGGCCTTGCACGACCTCCATGTTCGGCTAGACGTAGTTTTCTGTAGTTCTGGTCTGGCCTCCCTAGCGGTCAGCAGCGAGTATTTGACGCGCACCATAATCCGCTGTTGGTGAACTTCTGTTGGATGGAGGAACGCCCTAGAATCCCTCAGTGGAGGCTGCGCCCGGAGATGTTGGAGGATCCAGTCTTCCGCACGGAGCCGAGCGAAGGGGTAGAGCATTATTTTGCAGAAAATACGGGCACAGCTTCGACGGTGGCCCTAGAGTGGGACGCTTTTAAGGTGGTGGTGGTCCGCGGGATCTGTATCGCCAAGTGGGTGGGGGTTAGGAAACTGCTCCTGCAGGGAGTCGAGAAGGCTGAGTTGGCCCTGCGCAAAGCTGATAGGGCTCATTCGGACAGCTCTGGGACACGTGAGGAAGTGCTGGCTCGGAAGGAGTTGGTAGCGGAAGGGGTGGAGCGGCTCCGGTGCTTTGACCACAAGTCCTTCATGGTTAGCGCACATGTGGAACGGGACAAGGTGGGCACTTTATTGGCTTGGCTTGCGGACCCCGCCCCTAGGTGCGTACCTATTCTGGCACTGGCCTCCGCCGCTGGACGACTGGAGTATGAACAAAGTTGTATCAAGGAGTTGTTTCGCTCCTTTTATGCGGACCTTTACACCAGCCACTTGCAGACTGGTGAGGCCGAAACGCAGGCGTTCCTGGAGGGCTTAGATTTACCCGCGATAGATGAGGCAGACACAATTGGGCTAGATATTACGCTGGCTGAGATCCGGTGCGCCATTAAGCAATTAGCGCGCAATAAAACGCCTGGGAGCGACGGCTTGCCTATCGAATTCTACTAGGCCTACATGGACATACTGGCTCCGAGATTACTGGTGATGTACCGGGAGGCTCGGAAGACGGGGAAGTTACCGGAGTCTACTATGGAGGCCATCATAATTCCGCTTCTTAAGCCTGGGAAGTCGCCGACTGACCTGGCAGCGTATAGGCCTCTCTCCATGCTTACCACGGATTATAAAATACTGAGCCGTGTGCTCGCTACTAGGCTCCTTCCACATGACGAGGCTGGTGCATGCGGACCAGGCTGGTTTTATCCCGACGCGCAATACTGCTAGTAGTGTCCGTAGGCTGCTGGGGGTCTTGGATGCGAGGTGTGGAGGGCAGGGACAGTCAGTGGTGCGCTCGGTTGATATTGCTAAGGCATTTGATAGCCTTGAGTGGCCCTATCTGTTCTCTGTTATGACGGCGTTTGGGCTTGGGGCTGGATATGGATATGTTCAGTGGACTAAAATCCTGTCCTCGTCGGCGACCGCTAGAGTTCGGGTGGGGAGGGCCGTTTCCTCCTCCTGCCCCGTGGGGCGGGGCACTAGACAGGGCTGCCCGCTTTCTCCGTTGTTGTTCGCGCTTGCGATGGAGCCACTGGCTGCGCGTGAGAGGATGGGAGGAGCGTACCGGGGCCTGCAGCTCAGAGGCCGCGAACACCATATCTCGCTCTACGCGGATGACCTAATTATGTTCTTGAAGGACGCGGGGGACGCCCTGAGTGGGCCGCGCAACCTCCTCGGCCGCTTTGGGGACATATCGGGCCTGCGGGTTAACTGGGCCAAGACCTGTGTTTTCCCAGTATCAAGTGCATGTGCCCCGCCGGTATTACCGCCCGATCTAGAGTGGGAGCCGCAATGCCTTCCTTATTTAAGAACACAGGTGTACCATACACAGGAGGATTTATTTGAGGGTAATATCGAGAGAGCGATGAGGGGTTTAAGAAGCAGCATGCGATTCTGGGGGTCTCTGCCGTGGTCGGTGATGGGGCGGGTCGCGCTCCTGAAGATGGTGCCGCTTCCGCACTTTGTTTGGACCTTGCCAATACGTATACCGGCGGCATTCTTCCGTCAACTCTGGTCAGCAGTGGGCGGCTTTATTTGGGGTGCAGGTCGGCGTAGAGTAGCATTGGAAACGCTGATGAGGCCGCGGGAGGAGGGAGGCCTTGCTACTCCAGACTTTGAGTTGTACTATTTAGCTGCGCAGTTCCAGGTCCTCACTCAGGCGGTTGCGCTGGAGTTCAGAGGCCCGGAGAGGGAGACTGCACCGGATGTACAGAGACATGTGTTATCGTTTGTGATAATGCAGCAGAGACTGAGGATTGCTGATTTATACATGACGGAGAATACCCTTCGATTTTGTTGGAAACTGTTCCACAGCAGAATTGGAGGGCTGAGGCCTTATGCACCTGAGATACCACTGGGCATGTGCACAGCGCTGCCGCATGGGGGCGGAGTGGGAGGAACTGGGCCTGCAGATGGTGGGTGACCTGTACGCAGATGGAGCACTGTTGCCATACAGTGCGTTGCAAGAATCCTTTGGCCTACCGCGGGGCCCCTTCCTGATGCACGCAGCCTTGAGTGCCGCTCTGCAGAAATATTGGAGTGCTGGCCTTGCTGAACCCCCACTAAGCGAAACATGTCAATATGTGGTGATGGCAGCGGGTACATATAAGGCGAGTACCTGCCTGTATAAACGAATGTTAGGGGATGGGCTTACCCCGCTACAAAGATTGCGGGAGCAATGGGCGGCGGACCTGGAGAGGGACATCCCGGAGACGGCCTGGTCACAGACAGTTCGAAGGGCATGGAAGGGTACTAGGAATGCTAGGTTCCAGTTGATCCAATTCTTTGTGTTACATAGGGCATACCTCACACCAGCTAAAATTAACCAATATTTCCGAATTGACACAGCGATATGCCCCCGATATCGAACTGAGGGGGCGGATCTCAACCACATGCTATGGGACTGCCCTCGGCTAGGCACATACTGGGAGGAGGTGACCTGGGCGCTCTGTAGGGTGACTGAGCGGCAGATTGATACGGACAAGGGGGCGTGCCTGCTACACTGGTTCCCACATACTAGTAAAAATAAGATAACTAGTAAGTTTATGGATTTAGGCCTCATCTTAGCCAAGAGGGAAATAACATTGCATTGGAAGGCAGTGGTTGGCCCTAGCTATATTAGGTGGAAGGCAGCGTTACTTCAATGGGCGGGAAGTGAGAGTTCCATCAGAATGCAGCAGGCGCATAGGTCCCATAATGATAAAGCGCTAGAAGCGGCACGGGCATGGGAGGCCCTGGTGGCGGAACTTCGGATACTAGACAGGGAGGCTGATTCGTGTTCAGTGTCCTCGGCGGGAGACGGGCAGACATGAGTAGCTCCATCTGGACTGAGAGGAATTAGCGCAGTGGGATGCCCCCGAAGCATAGGAGGTTATGAGAAATCCTAATATAGAGCGTACGATGACCCATCAGTACATTACACACATTAATAGTATCTTTGCAACACTTATTACCTGCACAACAGCGCCAGCGGCAGGGGTGGGGGGATGGGAGTTGATTATTGTGCAGGACCAACAAAGGGGCATTGCTTAGGAATTATGAACCTGTATCCAGGCACGACCATGGATTGATTGAGGGGCTGGACATGATACCATCAGAATTGACTGGGGTTTATATGCCTTGTGAATTGCTGCATAATTGTCAAGGCTTCTCTTAACTCGGAAAGTGGACTGCCTGCTATTTGCATTGACCCCTTTGTTTTGTCTTGTTTGGGTTTTAAAATAATAAAAAGATTTTTTTTTTTTAATGGGGGAGGTACATTGTTGTACATTGGCCAACGCCACAATTCTAGGGTTAATAATATTTAAATTAATAATATCAATTTTAATACTGTTAATATTAATAAGAATAGAAATGCTATACTAAGAAAACCAATACCAGATAAAGATAGGGGCCAATATGTATGAGGTGTCCCTCTATGCAGATAATACACTGGTATACCTTAGACAAGCCACATACTCCGTGCAGATTCTGTTTCATGTCCTGAAAGAATTCTGGGAGGTCTCTGGGCTTTGTATAAACTGCAACAAGTCCAAACTATTTCCGATGGTGCAGTGTTAGAGAAATGAATATAGGAGATCTACAGAAGAAAGACATACATTGGGTCACACGTGACTTTAGGTATTGGGCCTCCATATTACGTTAGAGGAGGAGGCCAGCCACAAACTGAATATGGGGCGAGTGATAAATGGTGTTTAATCCTCTAACATTTTAGAATAACCTCCTGCTCTCGCTTGTGGAGAGTTGCAGGGCAAAAAAGGGTACTTCTCGCCAGAAGCTTATGTATCCTGCAGGGCTCCACGTATCCTATTCCATATCAAATGTTTGTGGTCCTTAATGAATTACTGGTAGAGTTAGCGTGAGCAGGAAAACAAAGCAGAACCAATTTGAACACACTAAAATGTGAATGGACTGAAGTTCCTGACAAACAATTTTAAAACATAGCAACACATCTGCAACATGATGCACAGTGGTTAGACGAGGAAAATGGCTGCTGAGGGTACTCACAAGTACAAAGAAGGCCCCCCCTAATTGGCGGAGATGGCCATCTGGAGCATAGGGGCATTTGCCAATATAACTAAAACAAAGTCGGTGGAGAGGTGAAAAAAAAAAAAAAAAAAATTGGTTAGTTAACTCTTGTTGACTTACACCTGAATAATCAGTTCTTCACGTTTTGAGGACGCGCAAACAATCTTTGGAGCTAGACGTGGACAATCCATCCATACACGTGGTTGGCACGTACAGCTATCGGCATTTTGATCACCTTCCCAGAGACTCCTCTATTCACACACACTGGTCATGCTACTTCTTCCCCGGTACAGACACTGGATCACAAACCTATATAAAGCCCCGAGATCAGATAAGACCGTTGCAACCTTATGGGCTTATGAAAAGTGGCACTTGTGTGGAGTGGGATCTCACTGACAAGGAATGGATCTGGGGAGGTTCCACTAGTATCATCAGAGTGCTTCAGATTACCACAGTAAAGTTTCATGCGCATGAATTACCTCACACCAGTTAAATTGTACAAAATGTACACGGACACATCTGACCCATGTGGCCGATGCCACGCTTAAGACATGGACTTCATCCACATGATCTGACACTGCCGGTTATACATGCTGACTGGGAGGAGAGTGCAAGAAAAATAGGGCAGTATTTTAAGGGAAGTTCTACACAGACTATAAAGCCATTTTGCCTCAACTTCATACTGCAGAGGGGGAAGAAAAAGCGCATTCGTACAAAGTTTTTTAAACTGGACATATTAGCTAAACGTTACACAGCAATCCACTGGTTGTGCCACAGATCACCGCCCATGGCAGTGTGGGTATGAGAATCGTCAGGGGCTGAAGAATCCCATTTGAGGAACTTTAGATAGGATGATAAGTTGCAGGAAAATTTGACGACGTGGGCTGCAATGGTGAAGGAGCTTCCTGGTCCAACAGGAACCAGGCATCCTTGAGAAGAACGCAGAAACTTGGACGGATGGAAGAGAAGAGACCCTTAGTAAGAAACACAAGGTTCAGACACCAGACTTACAGGTACCCTCTCACTCATGCATAGACATCCTAGAGGGAACAAACATGATATGTATCCGAGGGGGGACAAAACAGACTGGTTTGGTTGCGAACACTGGCAGGAAAAACATTGAGAGTAGACATACGGAAAAATCTATTATATTCACATCCCAGACCATTAGTGACAAGTGAAACACTGAGACCTAAGAAGTGGAAACATATTCAACATGCCACTGCATCATCATTGCTTAAGGTATGCCAAGATATGCAGGGGACTAGGTGAAGGGAAAATGTACGAACACTAACCGGTTCATTGTTCGTGTGTTGGTGCAGGATATTGACAGAAGAACGACAGGTGAAATGGGAAAAACAAAAGCAAAAAGCAGCCAGCAAAGGTCCTAGCTGGGCATGGCGAACACAATTTTGTCATTGCCTGTATGTCGTTGGTATTTTTTCTTGATTTTACAATGACAGAAATCTGATCAAAAAAATAATAGTTCTTTCAATTGAAGAAAATGGGTACATGCCGGCTAGCTTTGGGCATTGAAGTAGATAACGACGCCTGGGTGGAGTGCTGAATATTGGTCTATCTTCCAATCCTGACCCAAGATGGCTCCTACATACATGTGGCACTACAGCTTTAGTGTTCAATATGGGTTGTCGTCTATTCTTGGGTTAAAGTTCCTGACCCAAGATGGTACCCAGGTAGAACACCTTGTACACATAGCACTACTGGAATGGTCAGGCCTCTACACTGATACGGAGGTAAGGGAGTTCTAGTAAGAAAGATGTAGTTACTTCCAGATTATCAAGTTGTGAACTGATGTTTTATTGTCTCATGAACAGAATAGATTTTTAGGATCTTTTATGGTTACATAACATCGAGGCGCTTTAAAAAAGTCAATCTTATTTTTTCAGTCTCAATTTAGGCTCTAGCCATGTATGTGCACACCAGGTTTATAAAGTGTCAGTAGATTTAACATTGGATTTGAACAATCATGGGGAGTTAGTAATTTGATAATCAACTATTGGCATTATGATGGATTATTCTAGGAGCATGCGAGTCCTAGGATGTGGTAGTATAGGGAGAGAATTCGGCCTATTTTGTATAGTATTTCTATTACAGTTTTTGCATACACTCTGTTTGCGGTTTTTGATTTTTTGTTGGATGTACTTCCATGCATAAAAGGTAGGCGCGATGTTATGCCGGCACTTGATATTTCACACATGGTCACTAGGTGCTGTTTGACTCACGTGACATGTGTTACAATATCAACAATTGCTTCGGAGAAGTACTTGTTTGCTGTGACATATCAGGTTTTATGCAACTCATTGAGTTGTATGGGTTCAGTTTATCACAGCTTTTGTGAGTGTTTCAGCGAAGAGGTATTTCACTGGTTTTGTTTACACACTGTTTTATGAACCATTGGAGATGGTATTTTGTTTTCTTTTTAATTGCGTCACTTGGTGTTGGTTCCCTGAGAATTTATACATATTATGTAATTATGTGTATATAAGATATGGTCCCCAAGCTCTGATGAAGTTGAAATTGATGAAACAGGTTTGTCTAGAAAGGAAGAATAAAGACGACTTTGGAATTTCAGACTGATATTTTGAATTATGGATGACTGGAGAAGAGTGCTCAAAGGATCATTATTTAACTAAACATTAAACAGGATAGTAGAGTTTATGATTGTACCTACGAGGCTAACGCCGGCTTCCTGACTCCTTGGATTTACTCCCTTCCGATTGATTCCTACCTTCCCTGGCATTCACGTAGTTCCCCAGATACTAGAGACGTCCAGCCTCAAACCACTCCGGATTCACTCCGATTAAGCTTCTGCAGAAGATACCCCAGATGCCCGTACCTCCACCGGACCGATCTCGGTTACCCCTGTCCACTCACTGCTTCTAACTAAATTGTAACCTGTCCGGATGATGGCCTAAGACTTATGCAGGCCGAAAGGCCGTCAACTTTCACAGCGCAACTTCTGGTGCCCCTCTTTACGGACACATAACCTAACTGCGTTTCTGAAATTCTATATCATTTGTTTGGATGTCCCAAATATGTAAACTTGTGGCCTTTTTACATTGCCCCTTGTTGCACCCACCACTATCGTCGTATATACCACGTCACAGGTCACTTGCGCCGTCACAAACTTGACGAGCACTTGCGCACAGTATCTTGTTGGTTACATGTCCATTAATGTGACGCAGTGCTACCTTCCCATGTGCTTGTACATATGAAGTGTAATAGGTCCAACATATCAAATACAAGCTACCTTTATATGAATGTGCCTCCCTGTGTTTCTCCTCTTTTGGATCAAATCCATTGCAATTAATTGCGATGCCTAGATTTGCTCTTTAAATGAAACCAATGTTTGAGACACTGCTGTTTGATATAGATTACTGCCCCAGTCTCCTTGTGGTTTACGGGCTGCCTCCTGTGGTCTGATACTGCACCTACCAGAAAGCACCCTTGGAAAAATAGCATTTCTATCCGCCTGCGGTGATTCTTGAATCTGGGTAGAACCCCAATCTTTTATTACCTGTAATCGCACTGCCAAGAATATGATTTTAAGTCGGTAGCCCTATTCCTCCCATGTAAGGACCCCTCTTGTGGAGAAGTGTGGCTCAATGGTTAGAGAGGCAGACACTGATGCAGAGTTCTAGCCCGGGACCAGGGTTCAATTCCTCGCCTCGGCGGGTCTTGGGTTAAAAAATTCCACGGACCTGATAATTCTCACCTCGGTGCCTATTCCAATCATGGAGTCCCACTCTGCAACTCTGGGCAATAGCTTGCTTAATCTCCACAACGGCCCCAACAACGCTAAGGATGCCTGGCCTCCACCTTGGGGGTGCCCAGGAGTGGACACCTCACAGGGAAAGCCAGGATGGGTTCCACAGCGGTATTCGTACAAGCGCCTTGAGACCCTTGCGGGTGAGTAGTGCGTTATACAAGTATCAATTTACATTTACTCTTTAATGTGTTCAGGGCTATCCTCGGAGAGAATAATACTACAACAATGACAGTCAAGTCATCCACCTTTTGTGACAAGGTAACAGACAGCATATGGAGCATTCCATTGCATATACAGAAATGTTGGCAGCATGATCATGTTGTAAACAACGGCCCTGTCAATGAGCAATAGCTGGAGATTCCGCCAACATTTTACATCATGTTTATAGTCATCTAGAATTCTCCCCAAATGTCTAAGCATAAACTTGTGGGGGGTCTTTAGTAATATATATCCTCAAAAATGTGCAGTCTTCCTTAGGCCAGCTTCTCAAGTACGCACTGGGACACAGAGTGGTCTAGGTCTGCTAGATACAAATGTCAGTCATCAACATAAAACTGTTTGATTTCCTCCCATCGTGGGGTCCACCATATGCCTAGAAGTTAGGCATCCTAGCATATCCATCCTGCCAGGAGTTCCAATGATAGGGCAAATAATAAGGGGGCTATGGGTATTCCTCTTGTGTTCACTGATCCAGGAGGAATTGGTGGAGAAAACCCACTTCACTGACTCTTGCTATCGTGGAAATTTACAGCAGACTAACTCACACTCTGAATTCCAGCCTAAATCCCATTCTAGTGCTGCTATCAAATATGGCCTCTCTAAGGAATCTAATGCCTTTTCGGCTGCCAGTAACAAAACTGACTGTTCTTGGAAGGTAACTAGCCAGGCTAAGGCTCTTTAGTCTTCTGACATTCTGTCATGTAGCTCTATGGGGTTTAAAAAGCCAACTGATATGGGCTTATTAGCGAATCTATCACCAGATATAAGCTATTCGCCAGCTCACGCTTATATCGGTCGTCATTCAATTGTGAGGCTAGAATGTACTGGATGATTCATGGCTCATATTTGCTCAAACGTGATCTACATTAAAATACTTACTATTGTAAAGATTTCAGCACAACATGTTCATGCATTACCTGAACAAAAGGAATGAAGTAATAACTCAGATTGAAGACTAACTGAATACGTGGCCCAAGTGGCATACCAAGCAATATACTATAAAAGATTTCAAGAGTTACACGTCATAAACTTCAAATACTCCAGTGTCAAAAATACAGTTTCTCTCAAATACTGTGGTAAACTATAACAATAGGCCATGCCAGCTGAAGGAGACCTCCATTAAAATATATATATTAATTAAACTTTTGCAGCTAAGTCAGTCAAAGAAGCAACAGTACATTGTGTTCACAAGTCTTATTTTTAACCTGCTGGTGAGTCCCACAAACTATTGCTTTACTTGGCAGAGAGAAGCAGTGTTGATTCCAGATTATGCAAAGGGGATGGAACTTTGCCAGCAATACAGAAACCAAGGGTAGCACAAACCGGATATTCCACTGGAGATCCATGCAAGTACTTTAAACAATAACAGGTGTTAGCCTAAGAATGGCATACTTGCACCAAGAGCGCCACCCTTACAAACTAAGGGGGAAGTGGGGTTGGAGGGTCTCAAAGCCCTCTGTGTGTGAGTACAGAGTCATGAAGGGATATAAGAGAATGGTTACAGGGTACTCAACAGGAGACCACAGGTATTTCAGATAACTAAGGCTCAAATAGTTCATGTACGGTTAAAGAATGAATTATTTGCCATGAAGAGCAGCAAGTTAAATTTGAGAAAGTGTAATTAAGTGACACACAAGATGCCAATTTTAATACCCATAGTAGGTTTCCACAAACATACAGAAGTAGCTACTGTTGACTACAGTCGACATATGACCACGAAAGAATTAATAAACACGAAATGTAGCCAGAACTCAGGTAATTCAAGAAAGTCTGGTGTTTTTGCAAGGAATGCATATTTAGGAGGTAGGCATATCAAAGTAAACTCTGGCACCCTCTGCTTAAATGCCAACTAGGTCTGTGTCCACATACTTGCCATCCCACAAAGGAGTATAATATATAACCGAAAGGTCTAAAAAACGACTTACATTAGGAAAACCATCCAAAAGGTCTTTCCCTGCTTCCAAATTAACATTAGGATGATAGTGCGGTTGAAGAAAGTGGTCAGACCAGATCAGGAGCTCTGTCCATGTGATTTTATTAATTTAATTCAGAGTTCTAATAAAATTCCAGAAATCGTAAGGTAATATTCGGAAACTAGTAACCTGGAAAGAAATACAACACTATCTTTTAAGTATAGATACCTCAGAAAGTCTATTCCACTCCAACTGTCTTGCAGTGCCGTCCGAGAACTGAACGTGGTCGGACAGATTGCCCTGATGCTGTGCCCACTGAAACTTCAGGTCCCACTGCAGAGCCCGCATCCGCCACCTGGCGTGATGCACCAGAAGAATGCAGGAGGCCATCAGCCCCAGGAGCCTCAGCGTCAACCTGACTGAGACTCGGGATAAAGGCTGAAAGATCGGAATCAGAGCCTGAATATCCCGAACCCAAAACTGCGCTGAGTCCAGAACCGCTCCGATGAAAAGGAGCTTTTGAGAGGGGCACAGGTGTGACTTCGGCATGTTGATGGAGAACCCAAGCGAGTGCAGGAGGTCGGCCGTAGTCTGGAGGTGGGAGACGACCGTCTGGGGCAAGCCCGCCTTCAACAACCAGTCGTCGAGATAGGGGAAGACTGGAACCCCTGAACTGCACAGATGAGCTGCGACCACCGCCATCACTTTCGTGTACACCTGTGGGGCGCTGGTAAGGCCGAACGGGAGCACAGTAAACTGGAAGTGCTTGTGGACTACCGTGAACCGCAGGTAACGCCGGTGGGCCGGCAGGACGGGGATGTTGAAATAAGCGTCCTGCAAGTCCAACGCTACAATCCAGTCTCCTGGGTCCAGGGCAGCTAGGACCTGAGCCAAAGTCAGCATCTGGAACTACTCCTTCTGGAGAAAGCCGTTGACGTTCCGTAGGTCCAAGATAGGGCGTAGGCCCCCTTTGCCCTTCTTACCGTAGCCACGGTAGGAGGGGAGACAAATCCAGTGTCGGGCGAAGTGTCCAGACAACTGGCCTCCCCCAGTTTGTCTGCCCAGTCCTGGCTCAACTGGCACTGCAGTGCCAGAGGGTCCTCAGACCCCTCCCAATCCCCCTCGTCATCCATCTCCTGGAGGTCAGGAATAAAAGATGGAGCCGGGTAGTCGGTGAAGGGCTCACCGATCGGCGAAGACGGCGCCGGTCCAACGCCGGATCCGGACCGGGGAGGACGCCGTCCGGGGAGGGTGCCGTGAGCGACACCCTTGGTGACAGCGCCAGCGGAGTGGTTGTAAGGTCGACCCTTGACGTCAGAGATCTAGGCCTGGTATTACATGAGTCAGATGCTTCCCGGTACCTTTGGGAGCGTCTTACTCTTTTACAATTGGAGCTGCCAAGATCATGCTGCCAATTAGGAGACTGCGCTTGTGGAGTTTAAGTTAGCTGTTGACGATGAGGGTGATAAAAGCAAAGTAAACTTTTACCCATTTGGTAGATTTCGTTACAATCAAATTACAAACCCATTAACAGGCACTGGCATGCAGCATTTGCACATTAGAGTAAGAAAGACAGGAAGGTACCAGCAGAGAGGGCTGTAGCTGTGATGAAGCCCGTCATGCAATTTAGGGTAAGCACTCTAATGGAAGGAGAGGGCGTGTACACACAAACCAAAAACAGTTTTAGTAGAGAGACGAATACTTCATTAGGCTGAGCTAAGACATGAATGGCAAAGTCGCCAACAAAGGATGCTTGTTGGAGAAAGCAAATGGTTAAAAAGACATATCCAAACCACCAAATATTTAAAGTAATTGTCTGTTTGACAGCTTCGCTTCAACAAAACAAAACAGGCCAACTGTACGATAAATTGTAGGCTCCCAAAACAAAAGAAGCATATTATGGAATCCCAAGTCCAAGTGTTCCATGCCAGGTAGCAAAATACCTTCCGTTGAGAATGTGATATGGGAGAGAGACTACATTGTACAACGGTAGCTTTTTTTTATTGTATATGTATAGGAAAGCCACCATTACATATCACTAGGACTGATCATCATTTACATCAACTCACCCAAGTTGTACTAATGTGAGGGCTATTTTACCACATATAGCAGTACCACTTTTAATCCATATCTCTTGGGGGGGCATATATTTTAAATCTTGGTACTCTGCTAAAACGATTGCGATAGAAAGCACAACTGTATATGAAACAGTGAATGATGTAGTTATTTTTTCAATGTAAAACCAGGGATAACTACAAAAGCATTAAAACCCAAGCACTGTTATAGCCAAAAGGGCTCTGCTTTTGGACGTTATAAGTGTTTAGCCATGCAGCACATTATCTTGGGTGCAAAGCATATAGGTCTAGCCAACCCAAAACTCTGGGGTTCAGGAAAACTGTACTGTAAACTCCAGTGGTCTCCCTGCAAGAAGATGCACCGACCAGTTCTCTACAGGAATTAAATTACTTGAACGAAGTTTTAAAAAGTGCAGATTTAAACTGTTCAAATAGTAAAATCTAAGCACTTTACTGTTTACAGAACGCAGGCTAAGGCCAGTTCAGAACCCAGGTGGCTAGTACCAGGGAGCAGAATGGAACACAGGAAGAGGGAACCAATTGGAAGATTCACCCCGTAAGACCACAGCAGCTACGCTTATAAGCCATTAGGACAGCCCCTCTCTGGCATCTGTGTTATAAGAAGACACCTATAAACGCTGGTGACCACTTCTTCTAATAAAGTCCAGAAAGAGCGCATTTCATCTTGAGCTGTCTGTAAACTGACCGATCCTATCCGGTCCCACCATAAAACAAACCTATGCCTTCAGAAGAACCTTTCATTCACCTGTGCAATAAACACCACCTTTTGCGTCTGCTCTTTATATTCAGCCGGAAATCACCGAGTATTACACAGGGATCCTAGTGCACTTACTTTTTTTCTCAGGTAGACGCATGTTGTGCTGCTGTAGATAAATAACAAATTACTAAGCCAGAGCTCGAGGACTGGAATATGCAGGTCTCTTTTCTTTACATTCTGTTAAAAATATGGCTTACATTTAACATATCTGAGACACACTGAGCAAAAATAAACAAAAAGATCAGGCTGGAAAATTGATCCAAGGTAGGTAGGCTGACACGCACTGCGACCCCGAGCCACATTCACTCTCTCGAGGTGGTTCAGAGTACGACTACTGCGGGACGAACACGCCGTCGCCCCAACTCCATGCCCTTTCGAACATGTCAGACACCTCCTGATCCAGTTATTGCATCCCCTGGGAAAGAAAAAGAGCAAGTCAGTGCTGCTCTGTGAGGGGACTTCTGTTTTTCCTGCAACAGCGTCAGAGCAGGATTGTCCATAGAAAAGCCTAAGCCAAACACTGCCTGAACTACATATCCCAAGGTGACTTGAACACAGACCTGCCCAGCAGAAACGTTGTCGCCAAGTGACACAAAGTGGCTGCACTATAGTGTCTGCAGTAAGCCTTCCATAATATCTGCGTCATCTTGGAACTGACTTTAACTCAACTATGTCAGTCTGCTCTCTTAATTTTCACATTGAGAGAGACGAGATACGATGTAAAGGAGTGCTCTGAACTGAAGACATTTGTGGCCAACATTTTGATAATGGAACCCTAATTAAAACAAGAAATCAGAAGCAACAAGAGTGAGCAGAGAGGAATGTGGAGGGGGTTGCTGAGTGGAAGCAGAGAAAAGGCTATTTTATGGTATGCATTAGCAAATTGAAGTGTTCAGATAAATAGTTCTTGCATCTGAACCAGGGCACCACCTGCACTTCATGGAGCGCCCTGCATTCAACAAGGTGGCTGCGTGCCACTCAAAGCCTACTGAAAGCAGCTAGTGTGCCATTTATTGCCTCAAAACAACACCCAACAGGCGGCATTTTTGCATTTAGGTAAAGAAGCAAAATTTGTGGACGTGGACTACTATCAGCAGGGCGTCTGGGGGGAGATTCTTTTACTTACATGCAAAGACTGTGCTGCGCATTATCAATCTGTTTTCCTTTTATGAAGCACTCAAAATAAGAAGTGACGGGCGAGAGGTGGTGGTGCAGGGACGGCCTAGGGAAATGTGATTGTATAAATTGCTTTGCAACCAAAGAAAAAGCAGAACGTAAAACAGATGGGATAATTGGAACTAGTGGAGTGTGATTGTACTTGGTTGATGCTCTCAGGGAGAGATAAACACAGCAGGGCAAGATAATTGCATGCCATAAACTAAAAGAAGGAGAACAGAAGAGTGACAATGGCCGCAGCATAAGAAGCCTATGCGCTGGACGTAAGCCCACTGAATGAATACAGCATGTCTCGAAGAGACAGCGCGTGAGCTGCCTAGGCTGAACCTGGAAAGGGATCACTCCATACGATTAAGCATGAAAACCAGAAATTAGATTCCCACATCGTAAAACGAGACTGAAAATGTTTTGGGGGGGGGCTAGTTACCATTGCTTCCTAAGTTCAAAAGAATGGTTATGAACCCAAACACGGTCTTCAATTTCCTACCAAGGTAGTGCACGCAGCGTCCGTTGGCCGACGGCAGCAGCCAACGGGTTAAAAAAAAAAAAAAGTAACTTTCAGCCACTGCTTGGACGCGCATAAGCTCAAACGACGACCTCATAGGAAAAGGTCAATCTTTTCAGATTTTATACTGGCTAATTATAAGGTTGTTTATGTCACTGTCGAAAAAAGAGGGGATGAACTGGCGGCCTGAAGAAAAGGGGGAAGTTAGGTTAGAAAAAAAAAGCGAGAGTCTACTAGTTTGCCTTTTCAAGACTTTCACAAAGTCTATGCTGATATCCTCATTAAGCTGGTAACTGAAAGCATATTTATTTAATCAGTGAAGAAGGCGTCAAGGCCTAATCCACCGCTGTCACCCATACACCCTTCGGGTGTTAGTGCGCTTAAAAAGTCTCATTTAACATAACATAACATACAGTCCAACAGTTATTGAGCGAGGGTCAACTTCCGCCTCCAGATAGGAGAGTCTTCCTTTTCAGTTTCTACATTACAAGAAGGTGCACACCTTCCCAAAAATCCAAGGGAGAGTGGTGTGAATTGGTGCATGTACAATTCGCCTCGAGAGCTGGAAGGCAGCTCCTTAACTTATGTAGATTCACCCTCCCACAGGAGTGATTTGCCTGTATTATACATAATGCTCCCTGTTTTCCGTTTTTACAGATAAATACAGACAGAAAAAAATGTGCTTACGGTCTGCATTTATTTTTAAAAATGAATACATACAGTAAATTGTGCTCTCCCTGCAGTCTTTGATTAATTATAGGCTAGCAGCTGAGAATATGGACAGTATGGGAAATTAAAAAAATAGGATTAAATGTATTTAAATAATGGCATGTCAACATACATTTATGGTATAATGATAGTATTCACCAGTGGATGTTTTGTTATGTACTATTTGACAGCTTCAATAGTTAAAACATGACTGACATCAAAGTAAGAGTGTGTCTATCAGTTAAATATGGAAATGTACAGTTTTTCCCTAATTATGCAATAAGTGTTGAAATCAACCTGCAATGGACTTCAGAGGAAACCTGAGGAAGAAGTTGAACCATAGCACCATAAGAGATCTGCATAATCTAGAAAATAAAAGTGTGGCTTTTAGCAGATAGGACCGGGCCAGAAAATAAGCCCGGACAACTAAGGGGCAAAAAGCGTCAACCATTAGCGAAATCAGATCGCTAAATAAGTGCCCCACGTTTGCAAGTCTGGTCAGTTTTGAACTTTTAAAGCCAATTTGTATAGGTGTTGCAATATATTGATGCCTTCGCTCATTTGTGCTGGCAACGTTTGACGTAATGGCAGTAATACGTAATAAATAATGCCCAGACCATAAAACAAGCCTACAAACAGCCCAAAAAAACAGGCCCACGTACTGACGCTGCCAGATAGCCCTATCGGCCAGCCCGACTCTACCTTTGGTAATTTTATACTTTTCGGCTCGAGTGAGCGCAAGCATTACATAAGATCAAATAGGATAGCTGGTTAAAAATGAGACTTTTCTGGCCTACGCCACCACAGCACGCACTAGAACACAACCTCTCTCGGTGTCAACAGGTCAATTAACCGACAACTCCCTCCCCCTCCTCACCCCCACCCCCTAAACAAACTACTGGCCGGTCTCAAAAATTAACACCTGGTCTGACTATGCATTTTACTTATGCACTCCTCTTAAAAGGTCTTATCGAGACGTAGGTTATTTGAAGAGTTTCTAGATTCAGGTGTAATTGAAAGAAAAAAAAATGTAAACCATTTTTTCTTTAAAAAAAAGTAATGATTTCTTGCGTCAGAAGTCGGAAATATGTGCAAAATCCCAGGGCTAACTTTTGTCAAAGTACCAATGGCTCTAAACCAAGTACATCTCAAAGTATATGGCCCAAAACAATCCTTGTAGCATGTTCCGATATTTCCTGTTAGTATAAAGTGAAACCGCAAATACAGCGTAGTGAGGCAGCTGGAAACTTTGCAACATTAGCAAAAAAATACGCATCAGAACACTTCACAACCGCCTTTTTTAAAGTCAAGCTTAAAGAAATGGGCTGTTTATTATGAGCGCTAGTTATTTCTCACGAGGTTTACTTTGGTAAAGTAAAATAAAGTCTCTCGAACTGCCAAAGTAATTCACTCGGTCAACGCGCGTCAAACGGGGAAATGGAGCCGGGTCCTCTTTCGGGTTACCGAAGTCCTTGAGTCAGATGCCATACCCACAATACCCGGAAGAAGACTATACACAGTGGTAAAGTCAGTAAGGCCCCATTCCCAACCTCACGAACCCACGCACAACGCATATTTCTTCCCCTTTTACTTCCACCTGGAAACATTAACAGTTCACCTGACTCACCAAGCAACAATAACGCAGGCAGCGTCCGCCACCAGGAACCGCCCAGAGCCATGATAGTGTAGGGTGGCGTAGAGGTAGCTGCACGGAGTAAGGAGCGCACCCGCGGTGTTGCAAAGATGTATAAGGGGGCAGTTGGTGAAGACTCTGCCGCCGCGCGCAGTCTGCTGTTACCCCTGTGGGTCGAGCTGTCAAGACGGGGCAAGCACAGGGGAGACCTCAGTTGCTCGGCCGCTGATCTATACCAGCGTTGTCGAATCATGTGAGCGTGACGTCACGGGAGGCACGTGAGAGCTGCTGACACCTTTTCCCGTATAATAGTTGATGAGGGATCGTGCGCAGCTTCTTGCGCGCATGTGGGCGGAGACATGGCAATTCGGTAAGCCTTTCAAAGTCCGCCCTTTGTTTCGATTTCCGTAATAGTTGCCTGACTCCGTGATGGACATTGCTTCTTCCACTCTTCTCCGCCCCCAATTTCGATATAAGTCGGGCGATGTTTTGCTCACGCTCTTTTCCGCATTAAGCTGTAGGAAAATCGAGCACACGTGTTATGTTAATCCTTTAGATGCTGCGGCTTGCCCACTGCTCCTCACCCGGCAAAGATTATGAGTAATTTTGGTGCTAGCGTGACCAGACATGATGTATACAAACTAAGGAAGCGTTTTCAGAAGTAATACAGAGAGTGCTTTTGGCTCTGCCGACATTTTGGTTTACATGTTTTGAATGGGCAGAAGTTGTGTGCTTCCACAAAAATAACGCTACCTGTGATGATATTTTTTATTTAGCTGCCTGAAGGTTTAAGTTTAAAGTTTTTTATTATGATTTGGGACACAAATAGGTCCACATAAAATATACACAAAGATTTATGAAAACAGTTAACACATTATACCATGGGTACTCACAAACTTTCTCGGGGGGGGGGGGGCAAATTTACAGTGTGGTTGTGTCAGAGGGCCGCACCAGTGGGGGTAGGGTCAGTGGGGGAGGGGGAGGGGCTAGAGCAACAAACAAAAAACTGTGACCATGAGGTTGAACACAGTTCCCTGCAGCGGACGCCTTCGTCCACTGAGCCACCAGACCCGGCATGCACATCTCTCTCACTCTCACTCCCATCTCTCCCTATTTCTACCTCTGTCTCACTCAGACTGTCTCACTCCCTCTCGCCCTCTCTCTCTCCCTGACTCCCTCTGTCTCACTCCCTCGCTCTCTCTCTGTCTCCCTCTCTCTCCTTCCCTCTCCCTCTCTGTCTCCCCCTCTCTCCTTCCCTCTCCCTCCCTCTCTCTCCCTCTCTCTCCTTCCCTCTCCCTCTCTGTCTCCCTCACTGTCGCCTTCCTCCCTCTGTCCCTCCCCCCTCCCTCCTCCCTCCCTCTGTCTGTCACCCTCCTCCCTCCCTCTGTCACCCTCCTCCCTCTGTCTGTCTCCCTCCTCCCTCTGTCTGTCACCCTCCTCCCTCCCTCTGTCACCGTCTGTCTCCCTCCCTCTCCCTTTCTCTGTCTCCCTTCCTCTCCCTTTCTTTGTCTCCCTTTCTCTGTCTCCCTCTCTTTGTCACCCTCTCTTTGTCACCCTCCCTCTCCCTTTCTCTGTCTCCCTCCCTCTCCCTCTTTGTCTCCCTCTCTTTGTCTCCCTCCTCCCTCTGTCTCCATCTGTATGTCTCCCTCCCTCTGTTTGTCACTCTTCCTCTGTCTCCCTCCCTGTCTCCCTATGTCACCCTCTGCCTGTCTGTCTCCCTCCCTCCCTCTGTCTGTCTCCCTCCCTCTGTCTGTCTCCCTCCCTCTCCCTTTATCTGTCTCCTTTCCCCTCCCTCCCTCGCTCTCCCTCTGTCTGCCTCCCTTTCCCTACCTCCTTTCCTTCCCTCCCTCCTTTCCCTCCCTTGCTCTCCCTCTGTCTGCCTCCCTTTCCCTCTCTCCCTTTCCCTCCCTCGCTCTCCCTCCCCCTCCCTTTCCCTCCCTCCCTGTCTCCCTCCCTCCACCTCCCTCCGTTTCCCTCCCTCCCCGTCTCCCTCCCTCCCTCTCCCTTTCCCTCGCTCTCCCTCCCTCCCTCCCTTTCCCTTCCTCCCTCGCTCTCCCTCCCTTTCCCTCCCTCGCTATCTGTCTCCCTCCCTTTCCCTCCCTCCCTCGCTCTCTGTCTGCCTCCCTTACACACACACACACACACACACACGCAATACCCTGCGCTTCCAAAGTTACAACCCATAGTTCAGTATAACCCTTAGTTTGGTATTTATTGTACCAGTGTCTACCAGTGTCCTCCCATTAGCTCACCTGCCGTCATTAGTAATCTCTCAAATGTACCAATATTAATAGTAGTTCATCAGTTTCTTCTGTTAAAAGAATCCTCGATTAGGCGTAATTCCATGCAGTCAAAGGGCATAACATGAAAATCCCCAAATTCTCACCTTCAGAACTGTAATGTTTTTTCCACTTCTATATCTGAGTTCTAATCTCCAAAAGAGATGCTGCCTTCTATGTTAATGTTATGTTTTAAATTCAGGTGCTGGTGTGTGTGTGTGTATGTATATATATATATATATATATATATATATATATATATATATATGAAGTAGCAATGAGCTCTTGCGCTCTAGAAGGGCACACACGGCACCCCAGCCATCCAACTATTTGCGCCTCTTATCAGCTCTCGCCCAGTCTCCATTTGTGGTGCTTTGATTCCCGACGCGTTTCGAGGCTACCACGCCTCTTCATCAAGGGGAGGTGCACAGCAGCAGACAGAGAGTACACCACTGGTTTATCATCCATTTTATTCGAATATTGATAAACTACGCCCTGAGTGGGCGTGGCTCGGCACGTTGACCATCGGCTTGATGGTACCTGTAGTCCTTGTGGGTGGCATAATCTTCATTGAGTAGGTTGTGCGCTACTGTGTCAATATAAAATCCATAATTAAATCCTTAAGTAGGATAGGAGATTCGGGGCATGTGGGCTGTTTCGTTAGTCAGGGACGTCGTACCGCACTCCGATGAAAAGTTCATCAAAACGGCTTCCTCGCTCCGTTTCAAACGTTCTCCGCGGACAAGGCAGTGCCCCTTCCCATGGCCAAGAGCAGCCGTGTGTAAATATGAAGTAGCAATGAGCTCTTGCGCTCTAGAAGGGCACACACGGCACCCCAGCCATCCAGCTATTTGCGCCTCTTACCAGCTCTCGCCCAGTCTCCATTTGTGGTGCTTTGATTCCCGACGCGTTTCGAGGCTACCATGCCTCTTCATCAAGGGGAGGTGCACAGCAGCAGACAGAGAGCACACCACTGGTTAATCATCCATTTTATTCGAATATTGATAAACTACGCCCTGAGTGGGCGTGGCTCGGCACATTGACCATCGGCTTGATGGTACCTGTAGGCCTTGTGGTGTGGCATAATCTTCCTTGAGTGGGTTGTGCGCTACTGTGTCAATATAAAATCCATCATTAAATCCTTAAGTAGGATAGGAGATTCGGGGCATGAGGGCTGTTTCGTTAGTCAGGGACGTCGTACAGCACTCCGATGAAAAGTTCATCAAAACGGCTTCCTCGCTCCGTTTCAAACGTTCTCCGCGGACAAGGCGGTGCCGCTTCCCACGGCCAAGAGCAGCCGTGTGTAAATATGAAGTAGCAATGAGCTCTTGCGCTCTAGAAGGGCACACACGGCAACCCAGCCATCCAGCTATTTGCACCTCTTATCAGCTCTGGCCCAGTCTCCATTTGTGGTGCTTTGATTCCCGACGCGTTTCGAGGCTACCACGCCTCTTCATCAAGGGGAGGTGCACCCGTGAGGG